>NC_136061.1:740862389-741462389 GCF_964261635.1 Lissotriton helveticus | reverse complement strand
TCATAAGATGCATTTCAATACAATGAATATTAATTATATAGCAATTAGCTCTAAAAGCATAGAAATATAAAGCTGAATCGTTTCCACTCTCGGACAACTGACATCCATTTAAATGGGAGTGGTGTTATGTCAATGAAGAATATTGTATTTGTACACCCTCCCCTTTTCCCAATTGGACTGTAGGCTATTAATGGATGCTTCACAGTTTTAAGTTGTTGGCATAAGATCTGTGTTCTGAGGTGACCGAAAGGCACTGTGCAGCAATGTATGAAACGACTTCATATATCATTAACACAAATCTAGTTAGATCAGTGTATGGGCCAGGCAAAACAAACAGCACACTTAGCACTTGAAAACCTGCTCTGTGTGATTCTCAGATTCTGCTGTTTAAACACAATACCACAACAGGATTGTGAAGGTTCAGCTTTCAAATATCAGTAACAGAGCCTCTAACAAAAATGACATTTTGCATATGTAAGTACGTACTGACCCCTAAACAACATGTTTGTATGAGGTGGGCATTAACAGAAACAGAAATGTGCTGAATGAAGACTTGGTTAAGAATGATGACTTTCTTTGCTCCTATATTTCCATCAGCCACCAGTTGAATTGATCAATACGTTTAAATAGATATTGCAAGAAGTAAGAGAGCAGATACTAATAACTATTTTGATCAGTTTATCGCCCAGGGATTACGACTGTTGACTGGGTTTTGCATTTGCTGTTATTAAAAAAATTTAAGCAAATGCATAAATTAACAAAGATGAGGTGGGATCTTTTACGGTATATCGAACATATTGACCAGGAAGAGTTTGGAACTGCTCAGGTGAATGATAGTATTACGTGTTTTGTTTAAGGTTCATTGATTGTTATTGTATAGGATTCAAATTTGAGTTCAACATTTATATCACTCATGGTTATGTTGAAATCTTTAATTCCCCTTATTTAACCAATTAGATAGAGGTGCGTTGAAAAGTTTACTTGTTATCAGACATGATTGTCAACCAGGAGTCCATTAAATTTCTTTGATCTGAAAAAAAGGCTCTAACTTTTAAAAAGTTGAAGATCGTGCCTGAACCCCTATGTTTTCTACAGAACTACAAATGGAATTTAAGTAGATCATTTAAATATCCGAAAAGGAGAAAAAAGAATGCAACTGTATAATGTTCTCTGTTTTGTTATCTTGCTGGCCTACTCTCTGCACTATTTACCTTGTACAATGAATCTCTGTGGAATTTTTTTTTTTTTTATCAAGGAGTATTCCTCTTGTTTTAGGAATGTTGCATGAACATTTGTAAATATCAGCTATTTCAAGGCAATGACACACAGAGATGCTGTCATCTGTGAAACTATGAGTCCTTAGTTGCAATATACAGAAACTTTACCACTACAGAGTTTGGATCTAAAAATTCTTGGAGCATATGACCTATTTCAGTAGGACGTGTCGTCTTTCTTCCGATGACTGCAAAAAGGATTTTAAAAGAACCCTCCAGCATATGCCATTTAGGAGTCCATTGGAAAGGATCATATTTCTTGGGGAAAAAACTTATAAAAAGCACAGTAGTTTGGGCTTTCAATAATGTAAACCGCATTTTTCCTACACCATCGTTGAACTCCATCCAGGGGATCCTACCAGCATTTACGTTGTCAGGCTGTCTTCATAACCTCCAACATGTACTATATAGAAGAACATGGTGTTGCACAAATCAAGATGGCCTCCGGAAAAAAACATTCTCCATTGTGGCAGGTGTGATAGCCATAGAATCATTTCCGCATGTTCTTCATCTCAGCTGTTGTCCACTTCCCAACTGCGATGGCCAAAGGGGCCTTTGTTCCTTAGAGGAAAATGGTTAAAACCATTCAACTCACAGGCTTTTGGAACAGCCTTGTCTACTGATCCATTAGCCTATTCATAGAACTATATAAAAAGGTGCCCAATTAAGATAGCACTATAGTACATGCTAAATATAGAAATCACTATAATAATGGGCACAACATAGAATTGCTGTTAAACCGTGTGTTTATGCTAACACTACCATTTGCCAGCATGTACATTTCGCCATGACCACATCTGACCAATTAAATTGTATGCTGGTGCTTGAAATATAGTGTGTCGGAGTCAACAATGCGGTCCCCTGCATGGCTCCAAGGGGCTTCTAGAAGCATTAGAATTCCCAGACCTCTGGTGCGCACATGCCCGAAGGCTGTGTCCCAGGCTTTCTGAAAAGAGGCCTAGACTATATTTGTCTCAGCCTTGATGGACCAGTCTGAAATTGTAAACAAACCACCAACAGCAGGATCAATCAGCCACCTGTGCCTACTGATATGGGATCTGAAGAAGGGAGTGTATATTTTGTTGTTCACCCAAAGCACATTATTCACAGATGTATATATCTGTCATTCAATTCACCAAATAAGAGTGAATCCTTAAGGTGTTGTTATATTAGAAAATGAACCACATTACAGCTCCCCTCAACCCAAAAGAGGAACAATGGGACAGAAATTTAGCAATATCTGCACTTGTCCCAATAGCAGATTGCTTAAATCCTTTCCTGCCTGGCACGGGGGGAATGAGAAAGTACTTCAGTCTAGATAGATTTTTGAATGATCTGCTATGCTCTACCAACATGGAGCCTGTGAGTTACTATTAGAGCATGCTTACGTGTGCTGAATTCACAGCCCATCTCAGCCCTCTTAACCCACAGAGTTACATGGGGGGGGGGGGGTAATTGTCAGAAAGATGATGTGGCTAAAAGTACACAACAAAGGTTATATTTATTACAAATGTTTTTGTGAAGCAGCATAATGCCATCTTGCAGTCTGTTAGGGCGCTAGGTGCACAACAGGGTGATTGGAAGACGACTAGGAGTAGCGAGAGCCTCGCTGATGCTCAAAGGATCCAGTATTCTTCAGTCGCTGATGGAAGAGTGCAGCCTGTAGTGTGTTCTAAGTCCTATCCAAACGTTTAATATTCGGTAGTCAATGATGGAACAGTGCTTGCTGCTGTGTACTATCGTACAAAGTTTTGTAAGTATCCTGAGCTATTGTACCACAAGGTCTTGTGTACAGTGCATAGAATTTTGTGTCCATTTAATTCTCGGCTTTAGTAGGAAGCAGTGGAGGGATTTCAAGACCTTCATTTTTAGAGACTGAAAACTTAATCTATCAGCTGGAACCTCCTCTTTCTCAATTGTGCCCAAGTGTTTCCTGGATAGTCCAGTGTTTTTTCTGCCTGTGCCCCTTTTTTTGGGTGATGAGTCCACACATTTTGCTGATTATATGACGTGTACAGTTCATATTCTTCCTGTCTAGCTGTTGAAATTGTGTCTTTGAGGACATCAGTACAAACTGTTCAAGTCTTAGAACTGCGTTCAGATTTCCAAGATGGCGTCAAAAAATGCGCACCAGTGCTCGATCCTTCCCAGTATGGCACGGTGAGTGAATACTCCCGTTGTTGCGTTGTCTGGCTGTGCTAACGAGGCTTTGGGACTGTCTGATAATTTTTGGTGTGGAAAGTTCTTGGATATTTTTTCAGCCATTCTTAAACACTAAAACGACTTCAGCCAAATTGCTATTTTTTGCCAAATTGCCATTTTTTAAATGCAGTACCCATAGATTTTTTTCTTTGGTCTGCTTATCTCTCCAAACATTTTTGGGATCCAACAGTACGTTATAGGCGATAAATCACATTTTCCTCAACTTATGTCCATTAAATAAGTGTCTTGACATTGTTTATAGAGTTCTATAAAGTAGTTTATTAGAAACGAATGTTAGACTGATGGAGCTGAGATTTATTTTTAATATTTTCTTCAATCTGCAATTTGTCAGTTGCCAAACTTTAAGCAATAAATATGCCAAACATAATACTATTGTAAAGGTGCAAGTCATCCACATCAAGGACCTGGAGAACAACTGACAAGCATAAGGAATTCCAGGGTAACATGGCTGCATTCTCTAGAAAGAATGTACATATTTAAAGACATAGATACAACAAATACCATGGATAATTATTTTAGTGTTCCAGTTCCTACCGGGAGAAATGCTGTTTTCTGTCTTGAATTGATTTCCCTCCATTGCAAGCCATATTCCAACATCCCATTCCAGCGCCAGCACTCTTTCTTCCCAGGCTGCACTTCCGGTTACTGCTTCAGGGGTGTCGGCGCACATCTGGCCTTCCAGTGCTGAATCATGTTTGAGTTTTCGCTCCCCTCAGAGGTGGCCGCGTTTGCATTGCCAATCATAACAGTCTGACTGGGTTTTCTTCAAAGCAGTTTATTCAGGATGATCCGGGGCCTGTTTGAAGTCTGTGACACCATGACAGGTTGTTGAACTCCAGCTTCCGGACCCTTGGGTTTCACAGAATAATTCTCGTATAACTGTACCCCTCCCCTGTGTGTAGAAGCCAGCTGCACTCACGCATGTAGATGAGCAGTGCGAGACAGGGCCATGCAGCCCTGGAAGAAGGCCTGAGGATGCTGTGAGAGTGCACCAGCCAGCGGCTCCACAACCGCCCCACAGGAGAATAGATGGGACGAATGCAGGGAAACGGATGTGAACGTCCCATGTCTTTTGATGAAGACATCAAAGACATGCTATTTCACTGCCCCTGATGTCATGCCACCTGAAAGCATGATCTATAGTACTTGTATTAGAGCTCTGTGCTGGAGGATGAAAGTATTACAATGTCACCACGTGGTGCATTTGAGGGCATTACGAGGAGTGTGGCCCTTTTATTGTAGAAATGTTGAACAATTTAAAATCTTACTTTAAGAAAGAGTCAACAGCAAGGAGATAAACTATAGTTCTGTAAAGCCATCTATAAGCACATACACAGTAACACTGAAGCAATATTAGAACTTATAAACAAACAAGAAACATGTACTTGCCCAGGGCATAAGTCCTAAAAAAAGAAGTGTGGGACGCTCAAAGTTAGATAGTGTCACTGGAAGTGACCTCACGACAGGAAGTGACATCACGATAAGTAGTCCCCTCTCATTACAGGGAGTCCTTCACTTTGACCCTCTGTTGCACATCCGTGCTCAGGGCCTGGCTGGCTGACTTAGTGCATCATATTTTTTCGGATTTATGAAATTTGTTGATTAATGATGCATATTTAAAGTGCCAAGAAACGACTGGTGTGTGCTATACACATGGTTTTGTTATAGAGACCCGCGATCTCACCAACTGTGGCATGGTCGCATTTATTGGTGTCTCTCCATCTCACGGGTTGTCTCGGAAGAGCTCCGGAGCCTCAGGCACCCAGCTCCTCTTCCAGGAAAGAACTGTGAGGCAGGGGAGACTGCGTCCACCCGGTAAAAACCCGTTAAAATAAGTGGGGAGATGCCGTCCACCCGCGTGGTACCCAGACTCGAGCCCTGTAACTTGCCCCAGAAAGATTAAGAAACTAATGATGTGACGCCTAGGAACCACCTTTTCATTCGGTTATATTCCATTATTGTCTGTGGGCACTATCTGCATGATAGTCATATTGCTCGTAGTACCCAGATGCTGGGTCAGGGCCTGTGTTGTCCTCAAGCATAAAGGAGGAAATATGTTCTAAAGACCATAAGCACACAGGATTTCAAAAATACAATTGTAAAGCAAAGATGGACACAAAAAGTGAGTTCAAGATCAGGAACTTGGAAACCATGAAGATTTATTAAAATATGAAAGTGCAATATGGAAAGCATAAAATTGGCAGCATCTCAATCGTTTAGTCAAAGATAATTGAAATAAATTGTCACTCAGCCTCTGGGAGCCACCCAGCCCCTGCCACTCACAAACCAGACAGACAATTCACAGACAGGCCAAGGCACACCGAAAGGTCAGACAAAAGAACAGCCACTTTCTAAAAGTGCTGTTCTCAAACACAGGATTTAAAAACCACCTTTCCTAAAATATGTTTTATTAAATTCTGAGTTCAGGTATACCAGACTTTTATGTCCTATCTTGCTCCTATGGGAAGATATGCAGGTAACCACTGTACACAGCATTCCCCATGATAGCCTATGGGCAAGATAGCCTTACAATAGTGAAAAACGAAAATGGCTGTTATTCACTACCAGAGCATGTCACCTGCACTAGTACATGCTCTACCTTTCACATACACTGCACCCTGCCCAGGGGGGTACCTTGGGCCTTCCATAGGGGTGAACAATTTGTACAGAAAGGGAAGGGTTAGGCCTGGCCAGTGGGGACACTGGCCAGGTTGACATGGCAGTCCACAGACTGCACACAGGCACTGCGGTGGCAAGCCTGAGACACCATTTTAGGGCTACTCATGTGGGTGGCACAATCAGTGCTGAAGGCCCACTAGTAGCATTTGAATCACCAGCCCTGGCACACTCAGTGCACTTTACTAGGGACTTCTTGGTGATACAAATATGCCAATTATGGATAACCAATCACAATAACAATGTACTCAGGGAGCACTTGCACTTTGACACTGATTAGCAGTGGCAAAGTGCCCAAAGCATCTAAACCAGCAATAACGAAATCCAGCACTGCGTCAAAAATACATGTGGTAGAGGCAAAAAGTCAGGAGAAACCACGCCAAAAATGCCAGGTCTAACAATTGTGAAGTCCAGCCACTCTTTTTCCTCATGTTTACCCCATAAAACCCAGATATTGTTCAACTACAAATGAGGCTGTAAGGTCCAAATGTGCCGCACTTCATTAGTAAACCGGACAGCATCCGTAGTAGAGATGTCTCTAAGAACCTGGCTCACTTCCCAAATCCAATGGTTTATACAGCCAATTTCGCCTTAGAAAGTGAAGTGGTAGAAACTGCATGCGAGTATGGTGTGAGCAAAAGTATAACTGTTGGAAAACGAGGCAGCATCTGTGAGGCCTGCACAAATAACATGACACATTTGTCCTTCACTGGGAACCAAACACCCTAGGGCAGCGCCTGACTCAGAAGGTAACGTTGCAGAGCAGTCTGAGGCTTACTCAAGGGAGGTGGTGTGGGCTAGTAATCGCCATTTGCAGGTGCGCAAAAATAACATTCAATAATTGATTGTCCAGTCTGTACTTTGCTTTATAAAAGTAAGAGTACATTTATTAAACACACACACCACTCAATACTATACACCAATTTACAAATATACATAAGCTGTTGGAATTACTTTGTGACATTGCATAACATCTCCACCCCTCCCGCTGGGGGGGAGGGGTGGGGTCTAGTGCCACCACTCCTATGTATGCACATCATCTTGCCCCAATGCAATTAGTTGAACCTATCCTGGAGTGAGGGCCCTGTGCACTGGCACCATCCCAGTAGCGTCCCCCTCCCATTACCTCAACAAGCATTAAACAGGGATACACCTGCCTTGGTGACACATGACCCTGACCAAGCATCTCACACTGACCCTAAAGTATACCCCTCTACATCTTAAGGGCTAACAGTCTGGGGTCTTCACCTAAGCACAGCAGCAAGACTACATGTTTACGCACACTTTAGAATGACAGTACTCCGCACATTTGGATATCATTAAAAATGCATTGTAATTGCAGCCCCTAAAGGCATCACAGATTATCACAGGATTAAGTTGTAAATACCGTCAGACACCCTAGCAGGAGTGTCTAGCCACTTAAATCCACTTTGCTTGTGACATCACCATACACCAGTACTTCACATTGAACATCAGTCCCTCTAAAAGAAATAACCAATAATAAATGCATTTCAGTGCAATTATGCCATTTCACCTCCAGGGGATGCCCTTCTCGAGACATCTCCAACTCAGCCCTTCAATCTTTGATGCACTTCTCAATGAACCCCCAGCTGTAGAACAAAAGTTCCAGCCTAGGAGGTGATGCAATCTTCGCTGAGAGTTGAGGGGTTATTCTTTTTAAATCCTCAAGGTACTTAGGGTGGGACTTAGCTTTGTGCTCGGGGCGAGACTGCACTGCTCCAGCAGCTCCCCAGCACCTTTTCACACTCAAGGGTGACCCCTCTCCTCTGGGGGCCACCAAAACACCAAAAATAATCCATTCCTCATACCTTGCAAGGCATCATGGGGCGCTTCAAGCTCCTGCCGCTTTCTGGGGCCTCGGTGGGGGGCCCGGTCCCACCTGGACCCCTGGGTAAGGATATGCGACGCGGGGAGCGCACACCCGGCCGCTCCACGCTTCTGAAACCCAACTCTTTCCTTCTTGGTACAGCCTGATGCCTGGCACCCAGTGACAGCTGCTAAAGGATGAGCCTGTAGCCCCACCCATCTTCTTCTTTGTGGAGAGGAGGCCCTAGCTTGTGGAAGAAAGGTTATCAATCCATCCAGCTGAGGTCAACCCTCAGCCTGGGTCTGGTCATGGCTGGCTCAGATAAATATGACAGTTCTTTATGACCCAAAAGCAGTACAAATATGACTTTGGACTCTGCAGAATACTTATTTATACCTACTCTATAATGGACTTTAGTGTGTGTCTGGAATCTGTATGCCTTGTGGAAGTCATTTAAGCCATGGGCCCCACATCCCCATAGGGGAATAATGAAGTGAAAACACAGTAAAACACACTGACTTTCCCTGGCATGTTCCTTCCCAGGGTATAAAGCCTATTCCATGTCACCACCCAATTCTGCAGAAGTCCTGCCACACCATTCACTCTGTACCTGCTCCTGGACTGCGCACGCTCGGAATCTCCCTTGCGCAGCTCCTACACGTGTGCACACGCATGTACACCCGTGTCTGCATGTAGCCAGCACGGTGTCCCATACCCCAGCTGCTGTGCAGCGGCCTAGTCAAGCCAGGCTTGAAAAAAAAAAAAAAAAACACCAGTAAAATCTCCGTGCAGTCTCCTTCATTATGAGTTCACTGTGGCTGAGTCCCAGATTATGAGGCTCCCCCACAGTAAAAGCTCAACAATTAGGTGCTGAAAAAGCGAAAAATCCAGGCAGCCCCTAGTGTCAGGACCACCTTTTAACAATAACACATTAACTGATCACATTTCAGCATTACAAAATGTCCTATAATCCTGCCATCCTAACCCTATCCTACTACTTGAATAGTGACTCGCCCCTTTTCACCTAATATCATCCATGAGTGTCAGAACAAACTAGTTACATAAACAATAAAAAGAATCATGAATTAATACAATACAGTGTGAAAAGCAGGAAGAGCCTTAAAAAAGATTCCAAAGCCTTCCCCCAGAAAGTTCTTCAAGAACAATGTGCCATGTAAAACAAACCGTGCACAATTTGCTGCCTGTGGAATTAATGAGAAATATAAACACACAGTGACTGTTATCAAGCCAGCAGCCATATTTTATAAAGAAGGAACCGAGGCCTAGTTAACATTAGTTAAGGAAAACTGTTTGACATATCGTAACTTTTTCCGGTTTAAATAGCAAACTATATATATTATTTTGCACATATGTATTGCTAATTAAAGAAAACTACAACATATTCCTGACCGATTTTCTTCTCCAATATTTCACATTCTTAATCCATAACAAATTTATCTCCGTTTAGAAAATTTGGTATGTTCATATATGATCACGTGGCCTATTTACCCCTTTTTTATGTAAAGTCCAGAAAAGGCCAAATGCAAATAAAAGACCAGCATTGGAAAAGTTTACAGGTCTGCGTTGGCTGCCAGTTTTTTGGCTTTGTCAGTATTTGGTTTGTTTTGCCATGGTTTTCGCAAAACTTTATTGTTGGAGATGTTGCCGCACCCTAGTCAATCTTTAAAACAAAAAAAATTGTCTGAAAGCAAAAACATTTTTGTCTCAAAAAGCACACATTGCCTTAGAAATCCCTTAGTCAATTTCTGCATTGTACTGACCCATTGACCCATGCAGCATACTGTACTGGGCAGAGGAAAAGTGTGAATGATACAAGAAGAGATCATTGGATAAAGAGGGCCGGCTGAAAGCCCATATAAGTAAGTATATTGTATGTCTAATTTTAGTAAAACCAAAAGTGTTGGCTAATGGCTGACATATAAAGAAAGTGCAGCAAATTACAGTGCCAGCTTGTCTGTGACTTGAAAGCCTGATTTGACATTTGCTTGAGGCATGCTTCCCAGTGAAGGCTCCCTGGAAAAGACAGGATAATTTTGTAGAATCGGCTTCAAGAGTTAGCTTTACTTTGTTGTGGCGAAACACTTGGGCATTCACAAGTGGTACATGCTGACCAATGAATCGGATGATGAAACGAATCCATCAATACATCGATGTGTGTTCAGTGCTGCAATGTTTCACTTGAAATTTATGAAGACCATCTCCCCATATCCCCCTCTTGCTTTGATAACAGGAAGTTCCTGTATTTAGGAGTCCCAAAATATTGATCTTCCAGTTTCCAATCGATCTTGAATGTGGTGTCTCGTCTGTTCTGACTCGTAACCTCCGTACCGTCTTCTTGGGCCCCTAAATAGGCTACATTAACTCCCTATTGCCAAATTAGCTATTTTGAAATGCTTTTGCACGCGTCATCAAACTCTCTCCCAATGTTCCTAGAGCATTTTAGGGTGAAAATAAGTTTTTATTGGCATTTAAAGCAAATATCCAGAAGATAACATTATAGCAACATTCAAATGCTCAATCCCCCCTCCCTGTGAACTGTCCAACCCCATTTACCCCATTTATCCACTCCTACCCGCCTTTCTCCCATCCCATTGCATGAGGCATGCATAGTTCCATGACTCTGAATACCAAGTTCAAGATCACAGGGATGATGGTATATCTTTCCCCTGAGATATTTTCAAATAGTAGCTTTCTTGCGTGGAGTCGTCCAAAATCTTGAGTACACGGAGTCTCTGTAGGCAGTGCACATTTCCTATAATCTTTTCCAAAAAATTCCAGCAATTGGCCCCACAGTTTTGTAAAGTCTTTTTCTTTGCCTTGGGACATCTTTGATAGCCGTTCCATCCCGAGATACTCTGTAAATGTTCAATCCATTTTTAATCTGTGGGCATCATCCTTTTACCCCCCAAGATATATATATTTTTTATTTCGTAGCCTGTGGAAGATGGGCGATAAGCTGGCTTTCTAGCCATCAAGCTAGTAGATTGCTTCAGCCAGGTAATGTAGCAACACCACCTTACATCAGCGCACCAAAGCCAAGCCTGTTATGTCCTTAATTGTAGTGAGCACCAGGTCCCAGAAAGACTGTTTCTGAGGGTAGACCAAAGGATTTGTGTTAAGATACAATCCTCCTAACATCCTCTCCAGCACCGCGTATTCCTCTGATGACCCATCTGTACCAACCTTGATGGGGTGTACGCCATCTGTAGAGTATTTTTAGCATAGCTCCCCTGCCTCCTGCCTGAGTGGCAAAGTTATTTGTGTATTTGATGCTATCATCCCATTGCTTCTCATTAAAATGAATCTTCAGTACTCTTTCCCAGGACTCTTGGAACCAGGGTTTCTCTCCGTCTCTTCTGGACTTGAGCATATCTTGTGACCTGTACACCTCAGCAGGTACCTCTCAAAAGGAATCCGATTTCTTCTTGCCCCTGGTTTGATTCTAAGGTCATGGAGCTAGTGGCTTCAATGCATACGTCTGTATCTCTCGGCTTCGAGAAGGTGAAACTCTACTTTCAATTCCTACAGCATCTAAAATGCTATGTTCAACATGCTCTTTGCACTCTTTCCACTTTCATACCAGTTGTGCCTAATACTCACAAACCTTGTTAAGGGAACCATGGTTACAATTTCCTCGCTACTACTTACTAGAATAATCTCTCTCACTCTCACAACTCTAAATAATCATAACCTATTTCTCGAACAGGGGTGGCTCTTTCACTAAAGCCGAGGAGCGTCACCCCACTGCGTTTCAGCACTGTAAAAAAAAGAAAATGAAAAGGATGATAACCAGAGGTTATTATCATAAAATGTTTCCTAATTAGGCAGTTTTGCGTGGCAGGGTGGGGCGGGGCTGGGCAGTTCAGTGGGGAGGAGTGGTGGCAGTCCCTAAGTGCCCATGACTGTTTGATCGGCCCTCTTGGTCCAGCCAAACAGTCATGCATACTTTGCATGTTCCCCACCAGGATGCATTACAGCCTCGAAGGAGAACATGCCCATGCTCCCATTCCTGGTCTGAGCACTGAACCACGGCGCTCAGACCAATCCCGACACTGCGTTGATTGGCTTATGGGGAGCCAGGGTGTGCTCTATGCTTGCACAGAAGTCAGAAAGGGGACAGAGGAGAGGAGGCAGCCAGCCAGTGTTATCATTTTTTTTGTCTTTGAAGCCCTACCTCCCTGCCCCACTGCTGCTTCACGGTAGCAGCCGCTACTGTTCTCGAACAACTTAAAACCGGATCTTTTCAGCATATCTCAACAAAACTATGTTAAGCGGGCCTGAACAACTTGTTAGTTTACAGCCACCTTCTATAAATGAACCCCTACCACCATCCAACTACACTTATCACCACCCAGGCACCACCACAATCGAACCATTATCCACTGTCACCCACTATTATTCTTGGAAGTGTAGCACCTATCACGTCTCTTGGTTGTTTTGATTTCTGCAAGGCTAGTGATGAGAAGAAACGGATGTATGACGTTACAACGCATACTTTTACCACGCCTACCATTACCACGCAATTTTTACAACGCAGGATCCATTACAACGAAGTACCATTACCACGCATGTATTTACAACGCATATACCTTTACAACGCATACAAATACAACGTAAGTATTGGTAAGTATATAATATTTTTTTAAATTTAATTTAATTAATATAATGTAATTTAATTTAATTTAATTTAATTTAATTAAATTTAATTTAATCAATGTAATTTAATTTCCACAACCAATTTTATTGAGCAAATGAGCACCAAGAATGTGGCGTCTCCACACCCGAAGATCACCACAACAATATCAATATAGCAGTTCCAGAAGCAGCAAAATGATAAAACAGGCTCAGAATATGCTCAGTATAGAAACTCCCCAGCAACCCACCCTAACCCAC
The DNA here is from genome assembly GCF_964261635.1 of Lissotriton helveticus. NCBI lineage: Eukaryota > Metazoa > Chordata > Amphibia > Caudata > Salamandridae > Lissotriton > Lissotriton helveticus. The sequence continues at coordinate 741,449,474 of NC_136061.1, read as the reverse complement.
AACTCTGCCCCCCCCCACTCCAGATACCCCCCCCAACCCCCCCTACCACACGTGCATAGCCGCAACAGAAAAAGAAAGTAGGTGTAATGCCTCCAGGGCCTTGCCGCTTCGGGCCAGAAATGTCACTGTGATCAAATGCCCTCCTCCTGCTCCGCCGGGGGGTCCAAGGGCAGGCCACGATAGTCAGCCCAACGCCTCCAAATTTTGTAGTGCTTGCGTGGGCAGCCCCTTGCTTCAAAGATCGGCCTCTCCAGACCCATAAAATAATCCAGCCCAGCCTTCCAAGCAGACAGGGGGGGAGCCCTCACAGACTTCCATGCCCGGGCCAGGTCCCGCTTGGCCACAACCAACCCCAAGAGCAATAAGTGACGTTTATAAACGTTGCCCCCAATCCCTTCCATAATATGTAGCAGACCCAGCCGATGGGTACGAGGAAGGTCCCAGCCCAGGACCTCCGCCAGGCAACTCCACACACCCCTCCAGAACCCAGTCAGCCGGCCACACGACCACACCGTATGCAACAAGGAGCCAGGCACCGCCCCACAGCGCAGGCACTCCGGTGAAGCAATCAAGCCAGCCTTCCACAACCGTTCACGCGTATAGTAAGCGCGGTGCAAGTATTTAAATTGAATCAGCCGCAGCCGGACAGCTATAGCGGTTCCGCGTGGGGATTCCAGCGCCTCCCTCCAGTCGTCCTCATCAAGGGGGCCTACGTCTACTTCCCACGCCTCCCGAAGGGAGTGTAGGGTGGAGGAGCAATGAATCACAAGTGTCTGGTAGATCCTAGAGACCTTCTTGTCCCCCAGGTCCCCCATAAATACTTTAGCCTCGACAGGGCTGAACTCCGGCAAAGAGTCGAGGCCAGCGATGCTCGGGGCGAGGGCATGCCGCAGCTGGAGGTAGCGGAAGAACTGGGACTGAGGCATTTGGAACTCCGTACGGAGCTCCTCGAAGGACTTAAGAGTGGTGCCGGACATGACCTGGCCCAGCTGCGTGATCCCAATGTTCTCCCAACCCTCAAATCCGGTCAGGGTCGCCAGTTCCGGGAGCAGACCATTATGCCAGAGCGGCGTCTCAGCCGTCAGTCTGCCCCACCATCCCATTCGGCGTAATGACTGTCTCCATACCGCAAAGACCACTCTTGTGACTGATGGCAACCCACGGCGTAGGCGGGCCGAATAAAGGATGGTGTGGAGCGTGCGATCGCCCATGAGCAATCGTTCCAGGGCATAAGCCGGATCACTCCTATCACAATACCACCATTCATTGAGGATAAGTAATTGTGAAGCTTGGTAATAGGAGAGGAGGTCCGAGGTGGCCAAGCCACCACAGTAAGTGGATAAAAAGCACGTCTTCAGAGACACTCTGGCCGCACCACCATCCCACAGGAAGCGGCCCAACGCTGAATTAACCTGGCGGAACCACTCCAGGCCAATGGGATGAGGGAAATTCTGGAGTTGATATAGGAGCCGCGGCAGCGCTACCATCTTAAAGATGGCCGATCTTCCGAAAATAGTGAGCGGCATTCTAGACCAGGTCTTAACATCAGCCTGTACCCGCTCCCACACCGGCAATACGCCACGCGCCCAGGCCACGGCCCGCGACTCTGAGAGAAAAACGCCCAGATATTTCAGGCCATCCGTCGCTACACGCAACTCAGCCGCCCAAGGGTCAACAACCACTCCGCCACCCAGCACCCACAGGGTTGATTTATTCACGTTAAGATGGAGACCCGAGACCTCACCGAACGCCCGCATGAGCTCCAGAACCCGGGGACCCGACTGCCGCAGATCAGTCAAGAAGAGGAGGACGTCATCAGCATACAGCGCAATCCTATCCGCCAGGTCTTCATTCCAAACAAAGCCACGCATCCGGGTATCTACTCGCACCCTCGACGCCAGAGGTTCCATGGCGAGGGCGAACAGGTACGGGGACAGGGGGCAACTGTGGAAAAGTAAATTTTGCCATGTTCTGTGTCCCTACGTGTCCCCCATCTTATGTTATGTGTGCATGATTAATATGCATATGTATCCCCCATGTTCGATTAAAGACGCAATTATAGTTGTGTCCATCTCTAGTATGCTAGTTTCCAGTTCTCGTGAAAGCTACGAGTATTAGGCCTATGTAAAGATACGTTGCCACGTTTCTCAGTGTGCACGTTATTTCATTGAAAAGTCCCTGTTTCTAGGCCTCAAAAGGGCCCGGACACCAGATTCAGCTCCTGTCTCCTGAGCCCTCGCTGAGGAGCGATACAGCCCCCACCTGTATTCCTGACCCTTCACTTACTTCCTGCCTCACAGTGTCCGGCTCGGCCTGGCTCTGCCTGCTAGTCTGCCAAGAGTATGTTATGATTCTAGTTATCAGTCCAGCCCTCCTTCTCTGCATTCCTAAACTACTGAATCGCATCAATAGTTTCCGTCATCGTCTAGCCTTTACGTCTCCATGTAAGAGAAATACTGTATTTATGGTCATTTAATATTCTTCATCACGCACTACATGTAGAATAATGCATGCACCAGTCTTAGAGTCTGTTAGCCTTTACCCCGATAACTTTTGGATTCTATCGACATGTTCTCTAAACATCAGATACTAGATATTGTTTAGGCACATGTCGCCCTGACTCTCCAGACTTCAGTCTCTGCTCCTAGCACAGAGTTCATAGCCCCCAGCTTCTCCTAGTAACACGTCATTGTCAGTTTACGCGCACCATTAGGTTAGAGGTCCCGGCTCCTTAGGTAGCCCCCTCCATGTTTCCGCTCCATTTATGACATATTCTGTTACGTTTACATCACATGTCTATGTATACGCCTCCTGTTACACCCACTTTCACCCTTATCTTTCGCGACTGCTATTGACCACACCCACTGCTCCGCCTATTGTATGTATTGTAATGCAACTGTTTTAGTATATATGCTTGTGTACTGTTATTAAAGTTAGCGCGCTCATCCCAGATCCAGCCCCGGCAGCTGCCGGGCTCTGCCATCCTATTCCTGTGCAGGTTGTCCTGTTCCTGTCCTTTATGCTGTATTAAACCTGCAAACTCCTACTACCTCGAATCTTGACTCTTATTTATTGAGCTATCTGTTATTGCTATGTCCAGTCAAACCTAGATCCGGTATTATTTATTTATATACCACATAATGGCGCCCGAATAGGGACTTGCCCTTTCCCCACGCGCCGGTGAAGCCACGTATGCCCCCTGACCCTCTGCAGCCGTGACGGAACCATACCGGCCACGTGCAGATATTTCTGCTTCAAGTATCCCTCAGGCCCACGGAGGAGACGGAGGTTGCGGTCCAGCATCCAGACGAGGCGGTGGAGGAACGCGGCGAGTCCCGACCAGAGCCCAAGCCGAGAGTCCAAGGTCCGAGGTATCCGGAGGCCCACCCGTAACAGAAGTCCGAAGTTCATCCGTCCGGCGTCGAAGCAGTCCAGTCCAGTCCGAGGCCTTCCGTTCTTGCTGCCCGGTGAGTACCGTTGCTGGGGTAGTATCTAGACAGGGTCAATCTAATTGTCTCTGGTCCGTGGGGTTTGGTGGTACACAGATCCCAAAACGAAGTGTCCACTTCGGTGGATACGGGTCCTGACGTGTCTCTTTATGAGACCGGTAAGTCTCGTACTGTTTCAGCAGTGCATCTAGTTTCTGTTCTAGTCAGTTCTGTTCTCGAGAAAATTCATGTATTCTGTTTTCCGTATTCCAGGTAGTATTTTGTCAGAACTGTTATTTTAAATGTTCTTCATGTATTTTAATGTCGTGGTATGAGAGTGGTGTAATTATCGTGTTCATTTTGTATTGTATTGTGTCTAGATTACAGTTCAGTCATGCCTTTATTTTCTAAACTACGTCAGTTAAAAACCAGAAAAGGTCTGTTAGAAGCAGCAGTTCCTGTCCCGCCTAGGGACAGTCCAGGTCATTTTATGTATCAGAAGCATGGCATAAGTGCCATATTATATCTAGATTTATGGGTAGAGTACACCAAAGAGTTAGAAGAAAAGTATAGATGGCCCGTATCAGGTACGTGGGATGCCGAGTGCATCATGCGAGTAGAAGAAGCATTATGGAAAAAGAAAGCCAGACAGTCACAGAAAGATGCCATCGAGTTATGGCGCAAAGAATCTCATAAAAGAACCGAAAAAGAAATCAGAAAGTCAGAATTAAGTAAAGAATCCTTAGAACGAGCCCAAGAAAGGGAATTAATCGAGATAGGTGAACGAGTTAAAACCGAACAGTCAGACAGACAGAGAAATGCCCTCATTAAGGGTATGTATCCTCTTCTTGCCGAGGGCTTGCCAAAAGCGACCCCGGAGGCATCCAGTAATTTTCCGCCACCATTAGTTCCGACCAAGCTACGTCACAAACCGACCGCAGCTGATATTTTCATCTCGTCCTACTTGGACGACACGGTTCCAGAATATGCAAATCCTGTTCCGCCAGCTCCTGTAAATAATGTAAATCCTGCTCCTCCAGACACCGGAGTACCTGCTACGGTACCCCCGGTCCAGCCTACATTGCAATTTCCCGCCGCGCCAGTACGAAGAGTATCAGTCGACGATTCCAGTTTAGGGGCCGCAGGAGGAGGTCCTCCTGGTACCCCGCCACCACACCAACGAGTAACGTTAGTCGAGTTACATGAATGTGCGTTACAGCGTACGCCCAAATATAAGTCCGTTGCAGATATCCGACGAGCTCTTACTGAATGCCGCTATGATCCAGTTGCAGGTGATGATAGTACAGTTATATATTCCATCCGTGTAAGACGGGTGACCGGGTATTTGGACACCCTACCGAATATGAAAGAAGATCTAGACAGAATATATCGTTTCATCCGTACAGGGGATGATCCAGAAAGTATTGGCGAAGCCATGTCTCAAAGGAAAGCTGAGATCCAGCTCATGCTATTAAAGTTTCTGATTAATTGTTTAATAAGAGAACAAGATTACCCGTCCAAAGATCCGGCCGAAATGAGAATCCTGACAAGGTGGAGTGATAATATAGCCGAGGGTAAACACAGAACTATCAGTAGTATAGAGAGTATGTACAAGAGAATTCGTAAGGAAATAATAAAGTTACACGAACAACGTAAAGCAGCACAAGTAAGCGAGAAAGAGAATGACTCTTCTACTGAAGAGGTAGACGACGAGAATCCCGCCAGAATAGCGTATGTAGGAAAATCTAGATTTCCAGACCGCCATTTACGCCTAGAACACAAGTCAGTTTTTCATCGTCCGGCACCAGAACAAGGTTCTCTAGAACAAATATTTCAAGCTACCGATCATATTCTGAAATCACGAATCGGTTATAGTAAGTTAAATACCATACATGAACAAGAACTAGCCCGATCAGCAGTCCGATGGATTACTGATTCTACCACTTTTCCAGACGAAATAGTGGCACAAATGTTTCTGAAACTGCCCCCAGCCGAGCAACGACTGGTGGGTATGTATATGATCCAGCATCTCATTACTCTGTATGAGGGTCAACATTCTGATCCAGGTCCGTTACACGATGTCCTGAACGAGTTACTCCAGTATAGATGGAAAGGTTTAGGTACCGATTTAATTAGTGTCATTCTAGAACAACGCCACAAATATAGAACGTTCCTGAACCCGCATTTTGTTCATGTCTCACCTCCAGAAAGTAAACCGTTTTACATAGATAGACAGAATCCGTTACGAGAAGTACACCCAGTCAGGACAGCAGATGGTGAAATGCAAAGAGTATTTGTTTACACCCCGATTACAAAGATGGAACTCTTAGAAATGAAGAAATTAATTCCCTGTCATGACAAAGATCCAGCAGGGTTCCACCGAGAATTAAAAGACATGCTCCGTATGGGAGAATACACGTATCCAGATATTATTAAAATGCTAAAGGTCCTGTTGCCCGCAGGGGTATACGAGAAACTCAAGGAAAAAGAATGGGAGGTGGGAGAGAAAAAGATCGATTGGGCAGTTCTAGAAGCTGAAGATAAGATACGAGTACCAGGTACCGGTCTTGGAGAGAAATGTAAAGAATTACCAGAACTGTTAATACAAGTTTTGCCCAGATTGTTAGCCACTAAAAAGGAAGACTGGGATGCAATCTCAGCCTGTAAACAGAAACAAGACGAAGACACTAGTGATTTTTATTCTAGATTTGAGAAATGCTTTATTATAAACAGTGGCTTGAAGACGAGTAGCGAGTCATACCCTCATCTTTTTGTTACTAAATTAGTCGAGAATTCAAGTCCACAAGTTAAGAATCGAGTTTTGAAAGTCGAAAGTACATGGCAAGCTAGTACCCCGTCCCAGATGTTACAGATGCTCCAATATCACCAGAATAGAATCAGAGAAGAGCAAGATCATGAAAGGAAACGTATGAAAGACACGAAAATGAAAGTACTAGTTGCACAATCTGTTCCACAAGACAGTCAGAAGAGGGGTCCGAATCAGGCCAGTCATCCTGCAGCTCCCGTTAAAGGGACATGCAATTATTGTAAACAGCCAGGTCATTTCATAAACGAGTGTGCAGTTCTGAAACACAATATAGCTACTGGTAAGACTAAAGAAAGACCACGTCCGCCGAGACAAGAACAAGTTTCACAGACTTCTCAGCCACAGAATGCACAACAGACAGTTCCAGCACCGCAGCCTATTGCTGCAACACAGCATGTTACACAGCAGATGTACCAGTATGCACAGACAGAGTATCCAGAGTATCAACAGTACTCATGAAACAGCCTAGAGAGGGAGGTAGGCTTGCCTCTCATCGAGATTCCTGTAGATCAAGAAGGTCCCTATGTTCATAGTCAAGTACTAGGGAAAGACAGAAAGTTTCTGATTGATACAGGGGCAAGTAGGACGACCATCAGTCACGCCGAAGTTCCAGGGGCTCCGCTCTCAGGCTCTAGAAATGTTTCCCTTGGATTTTCAGGAAAGCCTATTGTAAACGAGATGTCTAAGCCAGTTACTCTAGAAGTAGGTCCATTGTCCCGCACTACTGATCTGTTACTTACGAAGTCGTGTCCAGAAAATCTGTTAGGTATTAAGACACTGAAAGAATTAGGTGCAGTTATTTGCTGCTCCCCAGAGGGAATACGACTGTTTCTACGTGACTTCAAGGGTCACTATGTATTACGAGATTTTGATCCAAGATTGTCCAATGTTCCGCAGCATCTATGGGCGCAAGGTCCAACTGATGTCGGTTTCATGCAAATCACACCCCATCGTGTGACTCTCAAACCAGGTGTAGTGTTACCACGAATCAGACAGTACAGATTGCCACCTGAGGCTGTAACAGCCTTATCCAAAATTATTGACGAGCTCATCGCTCAAGGAGTAGTTGTAGAAACTGACTCCAATGTATGTAATTCTCCGATCATTCCAGTCATGAAACGTACTGATCCAAATGCACCCCCAGTATATCGATTAGTGATTGACCTTCGAGAACTCAATAAATGTATTATTCCCCAGTACCCAGTTGTCCCAGATATCTCTTCCCTATTGACAGCCATTGATTCCGAAGCCTCATTTTTCACAGTCATAGACCTCAAGAACGCGTTTTTCAGTGTCCCCATTCATCCAGACAGCCAGTTTCTTTTCGGATTTTGTTCAAATGGAAGGAGCTATATGTTCACACGAGCTCCTCAAGGTTTCACAGAAAGTCCTAGCATTTACAGTCAAGCACTTAAGAGACAACTAGACAACATTCACATGCCAACTGACACTGCCCTGCTCCAGTATGTCGATGATCTACTGATCACAGCCCGTTCTGAACGTGCTTGCGAGCGAGCATCACTTACAGTCTTGTATTTCCTTGCCGAGATGGGGCACAAGGTGTCCCCTTCGAAGCTTCAATTCTGTGTCCAGCAAGTGATCTACTTAGGCCACTTACTGTCCAAGTGGGGTAGGCAGTTGACACCAGACCGTATCCAGTTAATAACGAGTCTTCCTCAGCCCAAGACACAGAAGGAGGTACGTGCTTTTATCGGCCTTACTTCTTACTGCAGACAATGGATTCCTCAGTCTGCATTTCTAGCTAAACCACTGATACAGTTAACGACACAGGAGACAGCCGTATCGACTGTCCTCCCTTGGACATCTGAACATACACTTAGTTTCAATGAGTTAAAGAAAGCCTTATGCCAAGCTCCAGTTCTAGCTACACCGAACTACAGTAAGCCTTTTACACTTTTCGTCACAGAACGCGAAGGTACAGCATTATCTGTTCTCACCCAAGATCAAGCAGGACAATACAAGCCCTGTGCTTATTTTTCGAGCACATTAGATCCAGTAGCCCAGGCTCTGCCTGCGTGCCTCAAGTCAGTTGCAGCCACAGCACTAGCTATCAGACAAAGTGATTCCATAGTATTAGGACATTCCTTGACAGTACAAGTTCCACACTCTGTGGAAGTTCTTTTAAACCGAACACAGACTCAGCACTTGACAATTGCACGTTTAACAGGTTATGAATTGACACTGTTCCAGCCACACATAGAAATCAGACGCTGCAACGTTCTAAATCCTGCTACACTATTACCGCCAGTCAATTCGAATCCTGCCACACACGACTGTGTGGAAGTAGTTAGTATTATGACTAAGCCAAGACAAGATCTGACAGATATTCCATTACCAGATCCCGACCTGACACTTTATGTGGATGGTTCATGTATGAGAACAAGTACAGGAGAAATAGTAGCCGCGTATGCAGTGACTACTGACACTGAAGTTATAGAAACACACCGTATTGACACCCTGTCTGCTCAAGCAGCAGAGCTAGTTGCTCTGACACAAGCCTGCATACACGCCAAGAACCTGAAAGTTAATGTTTATACAGATTCACGCTACGCATTCGGAGTCGTACACGACTTTGGAGTACTCTGGCAGGAGAGAGGTTTCATGACTTCTCATGGAACCAAGATTCAGCATGGTCTCCTTATTCAAGCTCTGTTAGATGCCATACACTTACCGACATCTATTGCTATCATGAAGTGCAAAGCACATACGAAAGTTACTGACATTATTTCTCAAGGTAATGATCTAGCAGATCGCACAGCCAAGCTTACAGCACAGACTCCAGACATTTCAGTTAATCCGACACAGACACATACTCCAGCTCCGACTACCTGTATGACAGTTAAGGACCCTACTCAAGATGTCATAGATATCCAGTTACATGCTACTCCCGATGAAATCAAGAAATGGTCCGAACAAGGAGGGGTCCAGACAGATCAGGGTTGGGTAACGAAGGGTAGAGCCACATGGTTTCTCCCCGACTCTATGGTTCAAGTCATTATCAATACCGCACATAGTCCAGCACATTTAGGAGAAAAAGCTATGTTAGACAGTATCCAGAACATTTGGTTCAACAAGCATTTACGAGCTGCAGCCAAGCAGAAAGTCCGTACCTGTATGATATGTTGCCAGTTCAATCCAGGTAAAAGTGTCCCGGTGGAACAAGGTGGATTTCAGCCCCCTGACCACCCTTTTGAAGTCCTCCAGATGGATTATATTCAGATGGAGCGATGTCGAGGTTTCAAGTATGTCCTTGTAGTTGTATGCGCTTTGTCCAGGTGGACAGAGGCATATCCAGTTCCAGATTACACAGCCGCGACCACTGCCAAGCAGTTGGTTCATGAATTCTTCCCCCGCTACGGACTCCCTAGGGTCGTATATTCTGATAACGGCCAGCCATTCTCATCTGAGCTTATGAAAGACATCTCCCTTTTGTTAGGGTACCAGTGGAAGTTCCATTGTGTACGCCATCCTGAAGCAGCCGGTCTCGTAGAGAGACATAACCAGACCCTGAAAATCCGCATTGCCAAAATATGTAAAGAGAAAGGTGTAGACTGGCTAGTAGCTCTGCCAGTCGCTCTGTTTTATACGCGCATGGTCGCACATTCCAGATCAGGTCTGTCCCCGTACGAGGTCGTATTTGGCCGCCCCCCTAATATGTGGGGTACACCTAGACCCCGAAGTATTACCGATGTTTCAAGTAATATGCTGACAGATTACCTAGCTTCCTTGATGTCTGCCCTACACTCTTGTCGTTCACAGGTTTCTGCCGCATTTCCAGACAATACCGAGGTGGCACCGCATGACATCGTTCCCGGAAGTTTGGTCCTTGTGAGGAACTTTGATCGTTCAAGTCCGCTGGAGGCTCGCTGGAAGGAGCCAAAACAGGTCCTCCTGGCCACCCGTACTGCCGTCAAGCTGGAAGGCAGGAAGGGCTGGGTCCACCTGTCTCACGTGAAAAAGTTTTATGGATTAAAGACTGTTTCCAAGAACATTTCTGAGGATTTTAAGGATTGCCAAAGTACTATTCTTAAGGACTGTCCCGCAAAAGACAATGATACAAATCCCTCCCTGTTAGAGAAAACTCCGCAACAGGAGTATAAGCTAAAATTAAGGTCTAGTAAAATAAGTCAGCCAGTTTGATTGTCTAAGTCCTCCCCTAGGTGAAACGGTTAGACCGGTTTCTGACATGTATAAAATAGACCCCCATAGTGAGAGAGTTAGTCAAAACTCAATCCGATGTATCGTTTTTCTAAGTTTCATATTGTTTTTCAGCCTCATGATTACCTGCACAGGTTATGCATTTTATTTGTGTTTTCCAGTTTCTCATGTAAATAAGTCTTCTATTGCTACAGTAGAGCACACGTTTAGTGATCTGCCTCCTCATGAACTATCTTATCGTCTTGCTATGCGTAATAATTCCTTTATCCGCATGTTACATTATTCACACCAGACCAGCAATGCCACTAATTGTTGGGTGTGTGGTCGACTCCCCCCTTTCCAGACACCGAAGGGAGTTCTGCCACTCTTTCCTTATCCATTCTCACATAACGGTTCATGTGGAGCATGGTCCACGTTAACGTCATCCTCAACAGATATGTCTTTTCTTAACAGTACATGTTTTCCAGACAAGCAAGGTCTTCCCCACAGAACAGGGTTAGATCTAGAAAATGAAGTTTATAATTTAGGTAATTATTCTTCGAATTTTATGGTCCTGAATGTTCAGTCTGATACTACTCCAGACTTCCCTGCTATGTCAGTATTACCAGTCAAAGGCGAATTATGTGTCCAAAAGAATGGTTCCGTACATGTAGGACATAGTGATTGTACTACTATTGTCAAGTATAGTGACAGTGGGAAATCTATTTTCAAAGCTTCACGTCATTCTTATTTTGTTTGTGGTCAGACCGCATATGTTCGTCTGCCCCTCGATTGGGAGGGAACCTGTTACATTGCCTTCCTACTGCCACCAGTTTTTCTAGCCCCACCTGACTACCATAGGAATTCCCACTTAGTACATACTAGACACAAGAGAGACCTCCCGATTGTCGATTATACTGAAACTGCTCTAGAACAATACATAGATATCAATAAAGGTGTATTTCCCTATTTAGGTACTGTTGTGAATAGTAAACTGATACGTAGATTAACCAGAACACTCGAAGCAGTAGTGATTGAGACTACTTCTGCTCTAGGTAATTTAACCGAGGAGCAATCCTTTATGAGAATTGTCGTGCTCCAGAATCGTCTCGTCCTTGACGTCATACTGGCCGATAGGGGCGGGGCATGTAGAGTCATCGGATCTAGTTGCTGCATTTTCATTCCTAATAACGCGCCGTCTGTTTATTCAGCTATAACCAGACTCCATAAAATTGCCCATATGTTACACCAAGATCCAGGCACCTGGACATGGTCCGGTTGGTTCTGGAATATGATTTCCGCCTGGGGATGGAAAGTATTGTCCTTCTAGGTATAGTTGTTGCCTCTGTATACAATGTGGCCCTGCGATTTGTGGCATTTGTGCTACCTCTTGTATTTCTAGTCCCAAGTCCCGTTCTAAATCCCGTTCCAAGAAAATTCGAGACGAGCAAATGATACTGTATGAAATGATAGATGGTATCATGAATATTGATGTTTCCTGATGGAAACGTAGTGACAAGGAGGGAATGTGGAAAAGTAAATTTTGCCATGTTCTGTGTCCCTACGTGTCCCCCATCTTATGTTATGTGTGCATGATTAATATGCATATGTATCCCCCATGTTCGATTAAAGACGCAATTATAGTTGTGTCCATCTCTAGTATGCTAGTTTCCAGTTCTCGTGAAAGCTACGAGTATTAGGCCTATGTAAAGATACGTTGCCACGTTTCTCAGTGTGCACGTTATTTCATTGAAAAGTCCCTGTTTCTAGGCCTCAAAAGGGCCCGGACACCAGATTCAGCTCCTGTCTCCTGAGCCCTCGCTGAGGAGCGATACAACCCCCACCTGTATTCCTGACCCTTCACTTACTTCCTGCCTCACAGTGCCCGGCTCGGCCTGGCTCTGCCTGCTAGTCTGCCAAGAGTATGTTATGATTCTAGTTATCAGTCCAGCCCTCCTTCTCTGCATTCCTAAACTACTGAATCGCATCAATAGTTTCCGTCATCGTCTTGCCTTTACGTCTCCATGTAAGAGAAATACTGTATTTATGGTCATTTAATATTCTTCATCACGCACTACATGTAGAATAATGCATGCACCAGTCTTAGAGTCTGTTAGCCTTTACCCCGATAACTTTTGGATTCTATCGACATGTTCTCTAAACATCAGATACTAGATATTGTTTAGGCACATGTCGCCCTGACTCTCCAGACTTCAGTCTCTGCTCCTAGCACAGAGTTCATAGCCCCCAGCTTCTCCTAGTAACACGTCATTGTCAGTTTACGCGCACCATTAGGTTAGAGGTCCCGGCTCCTTAGGTAGCCCCCTCCACGTTTCCGCTCCATTTATGACATATTCTGTTACGTTTACATCACATGTCTATGTATACGCCTCCTGTTACACCCACTTTCACCCTTATCTTTCGCGACTGCTATTGACCACACCCACTGCTCCGCCTATTGTATGTATTGTAATGCAACTGTTTTAGTATATATGCTTGTGTACTGTTATTAAAGTTAGCGCGCTCATCCCAGATCCAGCCCCGGCAGCTGCCGGGCTCTGCCATCCTATTCCTGTGCAGGTTGTCCTGTTCCTGTCCTTTATGCTGTATTAAACCTGCAAACTCCTACTACCTTGAATCTTGACTCTTATTTATTGAGCTATCTGTTATTGCTATGTCCAGTCAAACCTAGATCCGGTATTATTTATTTATATACCACACAACCCTGCCGGGTACCGCGACCTATATGGAAGCGCCCAGATGTAGCTCCGGCCACGCGGACCGAGGCTGTCACGTTGGTGTAAAGGAGGCGAACGTACGACAAGAAGACCGGCCCCAGGTTAAGGCGAGCCAACAGCGCGAACAAATACACCCAACTCACCGAGTCAAAATGTAATTTAATTTAATTTAAATGTAATTATATTTAATTTTTACCCTGTACCCTTTTACCCAAAAACCCAAAACTGACCCTGAACCCTAAAAATACCCCTTTACCCAAAAACCCAAAACTAAACCTGAACCCTAAAAATACCCCTTTACCCAAAAACCCAAAACTGACCCTGAACCCTAAAAATACCCCTTTATCCAAAAACCCAAAACTAATCCTGAACCCTAAAAATACCCCTTTACCCAAAAACCCAAAACTGACCCTGAACCCTAAAAATACCCCTTTACCCAAAAACTGACCCTGAACCCTAAAAATACCCCTTTATCCAAAAACTGAAAACTGACCCTGAACCCTAAAAATACCCCTTTACCCAAAAACTGAAAACTGACCCTGAACCCTAAAAATACCCCTTTACCCAAAAACTGAAAACTGACCCTAGACCCTTAAAATACCCCTTTACCCAAAAACTGAAAACTGACCCTGAACCCTAAAAATACCCCTTTACCCAAAAACTGAAAACTGACCCTGAACCCTAAAAATACCCCTTTACCCAAAAACTGAAAACTGACCCTAAACCCTAAAAATACCCCTTTACCCAAAAACTGAAAACTGACCCTGAACCCTAAAAATACCCCTTTACCCAAAAACTGAAAACTGACCCTAAACCCTAAAAATACCCCTTTACCCAAAAAACTGAAAACTGACCCTAAACCCTAAAAATACCCCTTTACCCAAAAACTGAAAACTGACCCTGAACCCTAAAAATACCCCTTTACCCAAAAACCCAAAACTGACCCTGAACCCTAAAAATACCCCTTTACCAAAAAACCCAAATAATATTTTTAATAAAATAATATACTTACCAATACTTACGTTGTAATGGTATGCGTTGTAAAAGTACCTGCGTTGTAAATACATGCGTGGTAATGGTATGCGTTGTAATGGATCCTGCGTTGTAAAAAATGCGTGGTAATGGTAGGTCGTGGTAAAAGTTGCGTTGTAAAGGTTGTATACCGAAGAAACATAATGGTGCCATGAAGGATCAGCCTTAAACTGGCTTTGGTATCTTGAAGAGATAACATGACAAATGTCTTGAATGCTCTGAATAATCTGACAGAATAGAGTACATATTTTCAGTCACTGATAGCTAATGTCCTCAATCTAAATGTTTCCTGTATGCGGTGAGATATTTGTAAACCAAATAGGGCATAGGCACCATGTCAAAATTGTTTTAGAAAGCAGCCTAGGTAAAACATTGTTTTTAAAAAGATAGGTACAAAGCTGGGAAATGTGTAGATACGTTATTGTAAAGGACATATGTTCAGTGCTGATTAATGTCCTAGTTCTGAACAAGTAGCATGTGGGTATCTCTATAAAGCTCTTGAATCCACCAGTCTGATTAATATCAGGAATTTAACTAGTATGGTTTCTTCCACTCAGGCTGCAGTAGCCGATTTCTTATCGGTTTAGAAGGCAAGTTAAATTCCCCGTCATATGTACATTTTCTTCCATCGATAGCGCTTTAAAAGATACCTCTTAGATGAATGAAAGTGCACTTGTGCATGCTTTTCATACTACACCTTTGTTAAGTAAACTCACAGCACTAAAGAACTTTACAAAACCACACTTAAGTGAAACTTTGAAAATCGTTAAATGCCAAACATCACACAGACACTCCTTCCTGTCTAGTTTCACTTCCTTGCATCTGGATTCGAGACACATTTGTTCTCCTTTTCTAATTTTAAATCTCAAAAGGGATCACTTCATGAAACTAGACAGCCCAGGAAAGGATTACCAGATCCATTTGACAGAACAAACACATTTTCTCATCTGTAAAGATTAGGGTGACTTCACCTCCCCACCCTCCGGTAATCTGCACTCTCAGCGTAGCAGAGGGTCTCAGTGTCATGGAACTGCTGTCTGATGGTAGATGGAAATAACTTCTCAATTGATATTTTGAAAGTGAAAGCTTGGTAAACCTGCTGCTGAATCATGAGGCCTTCTGTAACCCAACTAACCACCTCAATGTGACCATCAGCTACAGGATGATGAAGAACAGACTTTTGTGATTGATTTGCTTACCCTGTAAATGCTTCTAAAATAGAATGCGCAAAGGGCAGAGTTCATGGAATGTAAAGGTAGGCCATGTGCATTTTATGCATTACAAGCCCTGGTGGTGAAAAAGCTCCGAAGACATTTTTCACTGTGGCAAGACTGGCCGTCCAATAAGAAAGCACTGTGTTACATTATAGCACCTTAAAATGCTTAACTTCACTTTGGTAGTAGCTAGAAAAATGATTCAAGGACTCATTTTAATAATAATTTAAATGCCAACATAATAGTCACATCTGATATTATATTACTATTTTCAAAATGGCACTTGTAGAAAGTTGTGATTTTCCAAATGTGCCTTTCTGGCAGTATTCACTATCCCCCAGGAGCTGAATAACTCCTTGTTTAGATGTGAAGTGGCTCCCAGAGCTGTGACAAAGAGAGAGTGGTTGAGACCCCTCCGGGTGAGTAGCGCGCTATATAAATGCTATGATTGATTGATTGATCTTCCCCTGACAGAATGACCATCTGGGGTGTGCCCAGGAACTTAATTAAGTTCAAAGAATGCTTACCCTGTCACAGGCAATGTCCTCTATGTAGGAATTGCCGCACACCTTCTACAGAGACTTCAGACCATACAGAACACCTCAGCCAGACTCACCATTGGCCTTCTCCGATGAACCCACATGACATCCCACCTCCGGAAAGAAGAGATACCAATTCAAGCTGCAGGCCCATGTTCACAAGGCTCTACACAACCAAGGACCTCCCTATATTAACCACAGCCTGAACTTCCACCAACCATCGAGAAGCCTACGTTCCGCCTCCCTTTCACTTGCCCTTACTCCCTGCATATACTGAAGCACAAGTGGAGGATGCTCCTTCTCCCACATTCAAGCAAAGGACTGGAACAACCTTCCCACACACCTCTGGACCATCACCTCACCCCGGAATTCTGAATGGTCCTCAAGACCTGGCTGTTCGAATAAGCCTCCGGAGCCTGCAAACGCCTGGACATCATATTGGGTGAATAGCCGTGCTTTATAAATCCTGCTTGATTGATTGATTGACAGGAAGATATAGATTACACCTGAGCCTGCCTCCCCTGTGGTTCTGCTATTCAGCAAAGCACTTAGCCAAGTGGGAGAGTAACTGCCCCAGAACTGGTTTTGAGTGACCTTTATCATAGCTAGACCTATGATTGGGCACACATAGCTCTCCACAGGGGGTGAAAAGTAGTACCATCTTGGTTTTATGCAGAGAAGGGCACTGTAGGGTAGTTTACAGTAAAACATGCAGGAAGTGCTGACAATTGGGGTAGGGTCTTGCCTGGGAGCTTTACCCCATTAGTTAGGGAGTGGCCAGGGGTTTCCCCCACCCACAGGTTGGCTCTGCACACACATTTGGTGTCCTCCTCAGAACAACTCTGGACCTGTGGAAGACAGAAAGATTGCACCTGCAATTGGGACTTGTGAGGAGAACCTTAAGAGCTGGACCTGCTCCCATGTGTGACCAGGACTAAGAAGTGGACTTCAGACATCAGGTGATTGACGTTTTGTTAAGCTTCATGGACACAAACCTGCAAGAAAAGAAGTCCACTTTGCTGAAGAGCCCAGCAGACAAGTTCCTATTTGACCAGCCCTGGACCCTACTGGTGGCTTCTGCTGGTGTGAGTCCTTACCTCTAAGTGGTGTCATGGGGCCCTTAAATAAATGTCAGAGTATACTCCTCCTGCATAAACTTAAAACCTGTTTTTTCCACTGGCGGCCTCTAGCAAAAATATGGACTTTTTGTGTGAGTGGATAAGCAATTTCTGGGGCCACTTCAAGTAGCCACATAATGAATGACCTATAAGGTGGAGTTTCTCTGCATTTCACTTGAGAGCATTTGGTGGAAACCCTGCTTAGGTTCTAGTAATATTCCCTATGTCTTCAACACAGGTCGAAGCGTATATATTTTGGTACTGAGGGCACCAGTCAATCCCTTGACCTTTTTATACCACCGCACAAGAGTGAATCACAACAGAGTCACTTTTCACTCTCACTTTTATGGATTTAATTTATTTTACAGTAGTATGTAGGGCCTAGGACATATACATTGATCTTCACAGCATCCCATTCTTTAGTCTGTCATTATTATGTCTATTTCTGCATGGCCTGTCTCAGTAGTTTTATTATGCATGCTGCACCATTTGCGACATCTTTTTAGTTACAGACACTTGAGCCTGCACACGCACCAATATACGTGATAGTGCATTTTTATTCGTTAGATTTTTCATCGATTTGTGTCTTTTTTTAAAGCGGGTTTACTCTCCCTTGTCCAGTCCTGAAGAGGCCACAAACTCTACGACTACATATTAGGAGAATTCCACACTGATGGTTGGGATTGACACATTAATTTACAGACTGCAGTCTAAATCTCATTCGATGTTCTGCACATAATTTTAGGCGTTTCTACAGATAAAGTGGACTATCTCTTGACTGATCATTTTTGGAAATGCACACTGGGCTGTGCCGCGTTACAACTATTCATTTGCATAGTAGGATAATGTGATTGATGTCTGATAGACCTTGTAACCTTGTTTGTTAAAAGTATTTACATAAAAAATAGCTTTTGTATAGTAACACAAAAGGAGGCATATGGTTATAAAAGTTTCATTAATGCCCTGTATAAATTATGTATTTTATCCAATAATAATTGGTTTTATTGTTGACTAAAGACTAAAATGTATCCTGCTAGAGTTACATTTTGTTCTTTTTTGCATAATTAGCCTAGAGGGTTGCTTGTCCCCCTCCCATTTTTTATTCTCGGTCTCCTGTGAGTAGTAGTAGTCGAAGATAATTAGAGCAAGTGAGCTCACGAAAGTTGCATGCTAGGAATGTAATACAGGATCCCCACATTTGATCAAATTGTGGCATTTTGCACTCTAAGGAGGCAGTGAGTTTTTCTATTCCCATAATTTGTGTAGCGAGTCAGTGTGGGCTGGTGTGACGTCTGTGCCCCATTTCAAGGTAATGACCTGCTTGGACTCACACAGGGCCATTATGATTGTCTTTCCCTTATTTGAGCTTAGTGGGTAGGTTGGCCCATTGGGAGCTTCAGCAGGCTATAGCTAGGGAGCTAGGGGATGTCTGTTTTGAAGATTTCATTGCTGTCTTTCAATGCCTCCTCCGTGTACCATTTGTGTTTGGGACAGCACCAAAGTTGATGAGTTAGCATGGCCAAGTGGCGCAGTTGCACCAGCTGACATCTACACCATTGGACTCCCATTGTTCAAGTCCTGCTGGCGTGTAATACCAACAGTGTGTGCTCTTGAACATGGCTAATTTTCTCTAGGTGCTAAAGGAAGACATGCGGGCCCAGTGCAGTATATCTGGCCATTCTTTGGAGGTAAAGTTATGTTATAACTCGGCCTCCCACCACCTCTAGTCTAGTGATTTGCTTCGGTCTGATGCTCTATTCGGAAAATTATATTTGCGTGTAGAACCCTATAATTTCTCTAAGTTGCCTGTTGGCATGAGGATGAATCATGGGGGTGATCCAGTGTACCATAACTGTGTAGTAACAGTCTTCAATGGCTGGGATGCCATAGTCCGACCGAATTTTTGGGAAGTCCATTATGCCTGTGTGATCGAACAAGTCGTTGATTAGCTTGCAATTGGCTTCTTACCAGTTGCGGAATTCATTGCCTGACTTGGAAGGTGGGAACACAGGATTGCTTACTAGAAGAGACCAAAAAACCTCTATATTTCGGAAATAATAACATTCACTTTGTATCAATACCTCACTGTGCTGAAATGTCATAGTAGATAACTAATTATGCCATATATAGTTGCAAAAAGTGCCACACAAGTCGCTTTTTCCTTGCACATAGTTTAGCTATCTCTGCTGCATAATTTGACTCCTACATCATTCTGTAATCCAGTGGTCTTTCTATGGCTGGTTCTGCAGTAAAGGTTGACATGCATTGCTGTAATTAGCAACCGATGGGCCCTTTCAAATCAAAATAACTGAGATCTACAAAAAGCATGCCTCAAATGTCAGTGGAGACCTGCATTTTTTTTATCTGTGATACAGCATAGAAAACATAATTGATGCAATCTGAACTGCGTTTTTAAAAGGTTTGATGAGTGATTATTTTAGAGGCGCTTTCACTTTTGGGTAAGAATTGTTCAATTTACAGCGAAATGGGGAACACACAATAATGCAGAGCTGCAGCAGACTGGGACCATAACAAAAGTATTTTTCAGAAAAAGCTTCACTTGGTGTCCTATTTATTTACTTAATAAATGTGCATTATGTGTGTAACCATCTATGCATACATGTTTTGCTAAATCATTGCACATTGATCCTTTCCAACGATAACTTCAAACATATTGAATAGTGAACCTTTCCCAAATTGCAGTAAGAGAGAATTCATGTTGAACCTTCCAAAAGTACATTCGGAGACAGTGCTTAAAATCTTTTCTAAAATATATTCAGATTAAATGTATATTTAGCCTTTTCTTGGGTACATTCCCAAATAATGCATCTTTCTCAATGTACTGTTTAAGAGAATGTAAAAGCAGCTGTACCCAAGGTACCATCAGACAGAATATAAATTCACCTTTGGGAAAATGCAAACATGTTGATAGCATATTGAAACTTCCCCAAAATAGAATAAGAGAGAATGCATATAGATCGTTTCCCAGTATATAATCACGGAAATTGTATATCGAAATTTCCCCAAGATCCTTTATACAGAACTTTGAACTTTTCTTACGATATCATCTAAGACAACAAATATTAAATGTTTCCAATTTATAATCTGAGAGAATGCATATTGAACATTTGCCAAAATGTAATTTGCAAGAATAAAAATTGAAGCATTTTTGCAAATCATAGTCCCCATTCATTATTTACATCTCTCGACTAAATGCCCAAGTAATGATGAATATTTTTGACACTGCTCTGCTTTCCCTCTACAGTCTACGGGTTTTTCTAGCCAGAGTGCAAGTTCTGGGAGTGAGCATGGAGAGTGCAAAGAAGGCGCTGGCCAAAATAAAGTCAAGTCTATGGCAACACAACTGCTAGCGAAGTTTGAGGATAACGCACCAACCAGTTCCCTTCGAAGACAGGTGAGATGGTGCACAAGCTGCCAAAATAAGAGCATGGAATTTTGGAATATTAAAAGTTTATGTTGCCCTTAGGAGAGTGCATCCAACTCGCTGATTTCTCCAAGGATTCTGGATTGATAAGTACACAGTTCGAAGAACAAAAATGTATTTGATTCCCTTTGCCCCTTGTAATCCAGGCATAGCTTTAGTTATTAGGAGTGAAGAATCAGCCCCTTGGTGTTTGTTGTGTTTATGGAGATTTAATATATCGGACACAGCTACAATGCTCGCTATGAGTTGCAGGTGAGAACACACCTCACGTAGGAAATTACCTTCCTTGGTATCCTGCAATGTATTTTGATAGATATCTTGTGTGCATGTAGGGGTTGGTATGCATACAGTTCAAACCAAGTCGGGGATACTGGGGCGCCGTACGGTGAGGTGGGCAATGTGACGCGTCGAAAAGATGGAGCAGTTTTTCCTTTATTGGACCTACGTGGCCTCTGGTCATTGTTTGACTGGGTATTGATGACCGATGATGTGGTCCTTAAACAGATGGTATATTTGTACATTGAACTTAAGATAAGAAAGCTTTACATACTTGTTGTAGCCGCCACTCTAAAACACGTGCTATGCAATGGCATATAATAAGCTTTGGGACAGGAGTTGTTACTGCAGTAGTGCTAACTCCTCATGCTGGCTCGTGTATTTTCAAATGTAATTGTGTGTTTTTGCTTTCACTCACTAGGAAACGACTTGTGTTCCTGGTTATTTTGCCTAAACGCTGCATTTAAAAAAAAGTATAACTTTGTTGTCTGATTTGCATTCAGAGGGCAGCGGCGCAAAGCAGCGTGGCATGGTGTTGGGTCATATGTCATCTCTAAAAAGGATTTATCTGGAAAGCCTAGTCATCCATTTTGTTGCTTACCGGGACAGAGATGGGGGAAGTGATAAGTTTATGGCAACATGTTATGTTTTTAAAAGTAGGGTCAATGTATGAGCAATGTGTTGTTGATCACCAAATCAGGAAATGTCATTTTACATCTCCCATTCGACAACTGGGGAACAGTCTCCTCTCTAAAGAATACAGATGCTGCAGTCATTCAGAACAGCAAATAGGCTCATGCTTATTGTAGAATATGTTCCCCTGTTTAACATTGTTTTGAATCAACCTATAATACAATACAATCAGACTTTAAAGATCGTGGCTGTATTCGAAGACCCGTCCCGGCACTTCTAGCCTACAATAACGTAGTGCGTATTAGTGAGCGACATGTTCACCCCTGGTGCACCGTGGCACTGAATAACAGATGTTTATTGTTACCAAACTCAATGGTACTCATTTTCATGACCTCAGTAAGACGAAAGTCTGTATGGCCCATTTAGAGTTTGAAACTATGACCATGAGGTCTTAAAGAGATGCATGAAGAGGGTGCATCATTCCACTGAACCACTAGACCCAGCTGGTTGTCATATAGTCTTGCAACTGCCCTGCCTCTGCTGCTTTGGCAAATATCTTTTTAGTTCATTGACTAATAACTGGCCATCATTTAGGGCTGCGTCAACATTTGGCTTTTAATAGGTATTCGCCTAAATACTCCTTAAAATATAGATATTCAGCTTGCAGGTTTTTATTATTACTTTTTGAAAAGGTGCATAATTTTATTTATTTTTTTTAAAACCTTTATTATCACTTCACATAAATACAAGCATGGGCCTACAACCATCCCGGCCGGCCGCTAGTCAATTCGTAAGGTCAGCAAAGCAATATAAAAAGAAACAGCGGTCCATAAGCCGGGGTCAGGTAGGTATCCAGGATACGACTTTTAGGTTTAAGAAGGTTAATTTTACAATGAAGAAAAATAAAACAGAAAAAATATCAGAAGTGCCAGACGGTCACACATGATCCTACAATAGCAACATAAAACAGAAGTCCGCAATGAGTGCGAATACACTTGAGGACACGGGGGCAAGGCATACGAGTCAGGATAAATGTAAACAACACATACACGTCATGTCGAGTCAGCACCCCAGCCCTTAAAAACAAAACAGATTGTAGGAAACATGAAGACGACGACACCTAGAAAAAGAAAAGGCAAAGGGCCATAGAGACAAAGGAAGAACAAATAAACAACCCTCTTCCCCCTACCCCCCACCCTCCACCCCTGCAGAAGGCTACGCCCCTCCCCCCCCAGCAGCGTGCCTATCGCCCTAAAGAAGAGACCCGAAATATAGAATAAAAAGGAAGAAAAAGGAAAGGAAAAAATATGAAGAAGGGCCATCGATCAAACCACCCGGCCCCCCCCCCACCTATCGCGCACAATATACATGAGAAGAGCAAAGTCAGAATAGCCACAGTAAGCAAGAATCATAAATTCAATCGGTAACATCCCCGTGGAGTGTCCCTCAAAAACACCGTCGGCCAACAATGTGTTCCATCATATCCTAAACGATATCATCCCTGGCCTTCTCTATCAATAGTACCCACATACGGCCATTCATCAATCGGCATACAGTACAGTGTGGTGGGTCCAACCGAACCGGGCAGTCCGGGAAGCGCCAATACTCCATGGGACTGTAGCCCCCAAATCCCAGCCAAATACGCATGGCGGAACTCCGCCTGTGGCAGTACCGATACCGGAAACATCCCCCAGGCAGAACACAGTCTCACCAGCCAGGAGGAGAAGGTTACACAATCCGACAATTGTTGAAACGCCGCCGGGGCAACCCAAACTATGAATCGATGTTGTTTCTTCCGCCGCCGTACAGATAAGGGCCCCGACGAGTCACTCCCATACACAACAGAGCAATCCAAAGCGGTTTCACGGACCGGGTCTATCGGCGTCTCCACAAACGTAGGCGCAGCTGGAGCGTTCATCACTGACGCAAAGGCGGGCACATCGGCGCTTCCTTGTGATTCATCCCTACCCATGTGGAGCGGCGGGACAACAATGGCGGCCATCCTCCTTCCCAGATCCCGGGCGTCCCGGATCAGGGTCTTATGCAGAGTTGTTAACGCAGCCAAAACATCTCTGGACGTGGGCTCTCTCTCGTGTCGCCAGACCCCAGGACTCTCTCGCATAGCGGCTTCTCTGCCCGGGTGAGGTGTGCGTACAAGGGTGCTATCCGCCATTTTAGCTGTTCCAGCCTCGTCCTTCTCCACCTCACCTCGGGACCGGGTCTCACATCAGGGAGGAACAGGATTCACAACGGGAATCTCACAAGCCAAGGCAGGTTTCTCAACAGAGAGTCACCGAAAGGCTAAAAACTACGCCGCACCCTGGGGGCCGCACGCAGACTCCGGGCAAAGTCGGTAATGGGCCCGGACACAACACCGGAATGGGGGGCTAAGAATCATGCACCTCCCTCGACCCAGCTGCATCACACTCCCCACATGGTTCTCCGCCAGTTGGGCTGGGTCGGCACTGTCGCCATCGGCAATCAGGTCTTCAGTTCCCTCCGGCCGAGTCCTCACCATCACCAGAGGCCGCTGTTGTTGCAGTCGCGGCCGGCCACTCTCAGCACTCGAGACCCCGGTCCCAGCTCCGTGAAGGCCTCAAAACAGTCAGGGACACTTCAACGGGTCTGCAGCAAGCAGAAACCTCAGGAGCAAGCGGTAAGTGAAAGTGATCCTTCGCCTACATGTAGATGCCGTTGCAGCTCAGGATAAGTGCCAGGATGTATGTGCGGGGTGAGGAGGCTCACGGAGCCGAGCGGTTACGCAGCCATCTCGATCGCCATCTTGGCTCCTCCCCGAAAAGGTGCATAATTAAAACTGGCATTTGTCCAATGCCTGCATCAGAAATTGTCATTTTCATTTTACCACCTGATCTGAACGGATTACTTGCCATTTTATAAGTTTACATCTTCAATACATAACTTGTGTTGATGAAAGCAAGCAGAGCAAGATTGACAAATAGTACAAAGTATTACTTTTATCAAATGTTTATATCAAATTTGGATCTTTATTTGTAGAATACAAGTCTCCACTCTGGCTTTAAACAATTTGCCCAACTATTCAGCGTGGGGCTGAAAGTAAAAATATGTCATTTATTGTCCACTAACAATGATGTGAGTTACAACTTAATGGCAGGAATGTAGGCGCGGGAGACTACTGCTGCTATTTCTCAGTTGAATGCATACACAATGCCTTCATCAACTGGAATCCTTTGCTTCCCCACTTCGCTTTCATGTTATTGTTCTGTTTCTCTGATCCCTTCTTTCTCTATGTTTTCCCGATTTTTAATTGTCAAAATGTTGAATACTTCTCTTAAGAAGTAATACCTTTGACTCTGAAGTAGAAAAGGATTCATTTTGAACTGTTGAAGCAGTAATATAAAATCATGAAACTGTGCTTTAGCGATGTAAAATTCTAGCTTTAAAATACCTATAGACTGATTCAAAAAGAAAATACTGATTGGCATTTTGAAAAACGAAAGAGCAAAGAATCGCCCTTAAATAGCTTCATAGATATCATATTCCACCTTTGAGATCTGTTCCTTTAAAAAATGCCACATCCTTAAATTGTCCAGCTGAGGGGAGCATTAGCCTGTCTCTGAAATGTTCTTTGAGATTTCTTTTATCAATGAGATGGCAGGTGTCCATGAGCTATTTTTCTGATTCTCATGACTGACTGAAAAGAAAAGATGAAGGAAAGTATATAGATGTTTATTTGAAGTGTTTTGTTTAAAATGTTCTTTTCTCACTGAATTTTTCTAATGAGATACAACAAGTAGTAGCAGCAGAAAAATAAGTTGTTTGCTAAGACAATCTGTGGTGTCTGTGCTCTATATTGTGATATGTTTAGTGAGTTTTTGGACAGACTTCTCAGTGCCATTTTTACTGAGTAGCAATTGAAACTGTTGGTCAACCTGTCACTATTTAGATGTCCATACATAGTTAAAAAAAAAATAAAGATTCATATTTGCCTTGAAGTATGCATCTGAAACATTCACTCGGTCTTCATCTACTTCTTGCACGCTGCATGCCTTTAATCTGAACATTGAAAATTAACTAGAAGCTACATTATTTTTTTGTGAGAAGGTGCATTGTTCGTAATGAGTTCCCTCTAAACATCCAGCCAAATTCACAAAGATTTCTTTTTGTGAGAATATGTGATTACTCCTGGAAATTCGGGTTGTGAGGCAGATTTGCAAAACTTTGCAAATCTGATTCTTTGATCTCAGTCTTTCATGCAGGAGCATTCAGACTCCACTGAACTTCATTAGAATTTTGAAGGACATTAATAATCTTTATCATACAGAAATGAATTGCAAGTATTTGCTCATGCCTTATAATTGATATCAAAGTGGAAATTTAGGTTTCCTAAGGTTTATGTGGAAAACATTGGATTCCAAAGAAAACAATGTTTTTCCGAATGCTCATGGTGGGATCAGAAACCAAGTTTGATTCATGTGGGGCATCCTTAGTGGCGAACTATGGTTGTCAAGGGCCCTAATGCAAGTAACAAAAGCGTGCCCACTCACTCCCAGTGGATAGTAAAAGAGAACAATAATTGTGCTACTGTTGGCCATTCCTAAGCAAGTGCCACTGTATATGCTGCATTAAAGTTGGCTTTGTCCAGTGACACACTCATGAAATGCATTTACAGTGGTCTTTAAATGTATGTGTAGAGATCTTCCACATCATATTTATCTGTGTGAGCTCTTTCGGATTCAGAGAGCTTAAAGGATGATGTACACCGGGTGTTTCCAATAAGCCTTATTCATAAAAGGCCTGTGAAGTTCATTGTTCTACACATGCTAACAGATACGAATGTTGGACAACTTTGAAAGTGCAAGACTTACACACATGCTCCAATTCAATTTTTACCTGTAAAAGAATCGTGAAAAAGGTTTTGTCACTGCATAGTGTTCGAACCGTCTTTGTAGAAGAATGCCTCCTTGTCCACCGCATTTCCTATCATCAGTTAATTAGATGTCTTAAAACTATTATTCCAAGAGCATTGGTTAATCAGTAAAATGTTCATAGCCTCACTATTGTTGATTCTTGTGGGGGAGTCCTTTGTGGTATGATATTCTTTTGTCGAAGCAAGATGACAGATGTCTCCAGCCCGGCAAATAATTCTTAAAGCTAAGCTTGAGTACCTGAAGACCCAACATCAAACCATTTTAACCTTTCACTGTTACTACAATTAAGCAGACTGATAGGTAAAGGAAATTGACCTAGACTACCAATACATTCATGCTGTTAGGTTAAGCAGCGAAGGTTCATAGTGTGCCTCACTAAATTCATACAGGCATTCTAGTGAATTCATTGTCCACATACCACTGCACCTGTCTTCTTGAAGAACAGACCAAATGAACTGATCAGCTGCAATCCAGATGTACTACGTAATGCGGTAGTTTGCGCTAATTAATGAGCTCAAAGCAGATCTTCTGAAGCTTCTCTTCTATGGACATTCTGTCAGTGATCAGGCATTGCCTGTGGCAATTAAAAGTAACTGGTTTTTGCAGGCTGCAGGGCTCTTTAACAGGACAGGCAGAGGTCTCTCAAGGTATTCCCCACTTTGAATCAATTTGGTTTCTGAGTCTTTCCTATGGGACTAACAGAGCCAGCGAGTCAGTTTTCAAGAGTGGCATGCAAATGAGTACAAACTAAAGTGCAAAGAACTGTCTATTGGCGGTAACCATCCCTAGATTTTTTTCTTCTTTTCTAACCTGTCCTTTACCCTTTTATTCTTTGCCAAGCTTTTTCTGCAACACATTTGTGGACTAAACATGTTTATTGCAGTCACTTGTCCTGCCCGATGTAGATAAGCCAGCACTATGTCCTGCTGATCCGCCTGTTAACCCTCGCTTTGCTAAACCAAGGGACCCACCGCCGAGCCCGCCACCTCCACAAAAAAGGCAGGTACGATTAATAATGAAGCCATAAATAGGCCTCGTTTTAACCATAAGGAGTAGATTTGAAAATATGTACAGTGTCGAAGATGCTACGTTTTTTAAGCATTTTAATCAAATTTTTCTTGTTGTGACAGCAGTGCGTTAAACATTTTTATTTTTCCGATTAAATTGATCTTTGCAATAGATAACATTTGCTGATTGAAGAAAAACTGAAATTAATCAGTGCTACAGATGTTGCTATATCAAAGTTGAATTTTTTTCATCTTAAATATGCTGATGCATGTGGTGTGTTTTGCAGACGTGTGCGCCATATGTAGAAAAGAACAAGACTTTTTTAATTTTCAGTGTTTCCCAGTTTCAGGGAGCAGGTAGGGCTCCTTTGGTGGCCCGGGAGCCCATGCAGCCTACTCAGGCTGCTGCCCGTGTGACACGTGAGTCCAGAATCCCTCAAAAAGCAGATGACTCAAGCAAACCGCGAATCCTAGAGAAAGCTGCTGTGCAGCCCAAGCTCTTAGACTGCGGCGAGGCATTTCCATCTACTTGCCCCGCCGCGCTTGCCATTGCGGGCATCCTTGACCGCCTCCAGCACCTTGAGGAAAAGATTAACCAGGTGACGAGCTCTTTTTTCTTCTTCTTGGCTTTTCTTTGACTGTTATTTCTGATGGTTTTTTTCTCCTGTGGTGTTTTTTCACTCATGTTACTTATGGTGAAAGTCTCCTCTTTCCTCCTTGCACGGAGCCTTGTATCTTATCTCTTACTGGTGTCTAACTGAGTCTTTTCTCTCTGTCTTTTTTCCTTTTCTTCCTCCTTGCTACAGAAAAGAGCTCAGTCCTTAGCAAACAGGGAGTTTCACAAAAAGAGTATTAAAGATAAAGCTGCGCACCTGGCCTCATTGTTTGGATGTGACGATGTCCCGCAGGTGAATGGCTGTTTTTTCTCATAAATTAATGCAAACAACCCTAACTGAGCAGGGGATTTTATTATATTGTAAAGGGTAACATTGAGTACTTTATAAAACTTTAATCTTAAACAGGTCAGCCAAATTAATATTTAAGAACTCAAAATTAGGACAACGTTGCAACAAAAAGAGCGTCCAAAAACGCTAATTGTTTGATTTGTTTTTTACAAACGTTAAGATTAGTTGGACTATATGCAGCCACCAAAAAACACAAAGGTGTATCTGCTAAAGTGTTCTCCATGCCGTTGTAGTGACGTATTGTTTTAAACCCAAAGTGTGCTTGATAATATTCAGGTTTCAACCGCTATTCATGTATGAAGCAGCTGGTGAAGTACACACACAAACTACATAAACTGTACTGCCTAAGCTCCCTCAATCACTTGCTTCACACCTGTTTTCAGTGAAGTTCATTTGTAGAAGTACCCTAATTACACACGTATATATAATATGCTGAATATACACACTGATAAAATCACCTAAACAACACGAAGCATACTTATGCTTACGAATTAGAAGTGGAAAAACACAGAAATACACGAGTTATGGTTAGAAGAAAAATCCAAAACACGCACAACATATATGGAAATTTAACTCCCACACCAAATGCAATGTTTATGACATCACCATTAATGGAGCAGATGCAATTACCAATATAATAACTCATTATACACAGGAGATTAGAGATCTCATTACCCTTGCCATTTTGACAGCGTGAAGTGTCATTCATTGGTTTGATTATGTGTTATTGTTTAGTTACACTTTGCTTTTAGCATTGTATTTGTCGTGGGAGTTTTGGTTTGCATGGCTTATGTGTGAGTTATGTAATTGCCCTAAACTGACCCCAGCTGGCTAACGTACGCTTTTTTTAGGTTTAGTTTCATGATCACAACTATAACTGGTTTTTTTTTTAGGGAACTTTAGAAACATATTTATGTGTATGTTATTGCTTTCTGAGAAAAAGAAACCATACCATACCCTTGTTCTTTTTAATGATATAAAATTATAAACATATTTTTCTATTCCACTATTCCCAACACTGTACGATGCCAGCCACCACTGTGTAGGACTGTGTGGGTTGGCCGCAAGACTGACGCAACGATAGTTCAGCCATTTATGGCATCCATGTGTCAGCCATATGGGTTGATCCATGGCCAGGCCTTAGGCTTATTCTCCACTGCCTATGGTCAAAGGAAGTGAATGCAGGAGTTTTTAAGCAGAGGCTAGCCATAGGCCAAATCCTGCATTGAATCTGGACTGTTTGGTGAGGGAACAGTGTAGACCTATGATAATGCTACCAGCCAACAGAAAATATATTCACTGTAGTCAGGCAGCTAGTGCAACTCTTGGAGGACTTGCACTGTTGATCTCTGGAATCTTGGCCTTCGTTCCATCCATAGTACAGAGACAGCTCTTACTCTAGGGCTAAAAGAACCAAGATCCATCCTGGACAATAGCTATTCAGCAGCTTGATCCTTCTGTTCCTTTTGTTGGTCTCCCACACAGTGGACCCTACCAATCTTCTAGCCCACTTGGCTGTTGTTGGAATAACTGAGTCTGTTGCAGTTTGGTTTGCTTCTTTTCTTAATGGTCAGACTCCAAAACGCCCTACCGCCTTGTCATTCCACCCGTTCTGCCATGAAATGTAAGGTACCGCAAACCTCCTCACTCTCACCATGTTTTTGAATCTCTTTTTGTGTGCCCTGACCAAGACAATTAGATCCTATGACTGCATGGTTGTTTTCTACAAGAAGAAATGCACTTAATTGTGGATCATAACTTCAAAGCACCACAATCTACAGCTAATGTGGCTGAATGCTTGTTTGGAGTTCAGACATGGATGTTGCAGAATTTCCTCAAAGTCCCTCAATGCCACATAGGTCTTGGTGGTAGCCATAAAGGCAGAGTGATGGCAGTAGAATTAGCGTATGGCCCTCAATTTTGGGAGAGGCTCCCTCTCTGACAATGAACGTTAAATACTTATGGTTGTTTCTGGAGAAAGACCTTTCTTTTAAAACTTAAAGATAAATGCAGTCTCCTCGGCATGTTTCTGCTCAAGTAGGGCCCGATTCACAAATGGTATTTTGCAGTACGGAAGCTAGTACTATAGTAATACTGCAAAATGTGATTCACAAACATATGGCTGGAAATCTGTCTCTCTTTTCTGCATGGATATTTCCACCACTGTAGGTGGTGATCTCCACACACATAAGCATACTACTTTCTAGTACATGTGTGAGTGACTTGGGTGAGTGGTGGGAAAATTGTGAATATTTATAAAAAATGGTAGGGGTTTATGAAAAGTTGAAAAGGGGAATTATGTTGATACAAGCCTAACATCCACAAATGAATAAGACCATTGCAATTCGCAAAATAGACTTTTAAAGTTACTGCAACCCTAAAAGTGTCAAAACAGTTTTAAACATACTCTGACAAGCTTGCAATACACTTCCATAGAAATCACTAGAGTCAGGGAATTAAGAAGCCACTTTCACATGACTTAATTATTTCAACATTTAAATTATATACATATATAGGTTTAGTGATTACAAAAGTATGGATAGTTATTGATTTGTTTCTAAATTTATAATAAACATAAATGTTTGTTTATACTTTGAAACATTTTTCTACAAAACGAAAATAGTATTTTAATCAAAAACATAACTTTTAACTGAGTTTACTAGAAATTAAACAAAATAAAATGTTAATGAGGTTGGGTAATTAATTTATTACAAAATTATATTTATAAATTAAAATATTTAACTATATTAAAATGTGATGTACATTTTATTTGAGAGCTTAATGTGCTGTAACTCATGTATTAGTACCAGGTTAATATACATTTTTCTAAATGATTTTATTTCATATTTCACATTGAAATATCTTTAAATATTATTAATAAAAATAAACTTTATACAGTTTTCCCATACGTTCCCCATAGGAGGATCAGTACCCTGATGGCAGAGATCTCCACTAGTAGGTGAAAACTTACTTTTAGTAATGCTACCCTCTTAAATTATGTTGCAGGGCAGACCACCCATTTATTGGAGGGGATAGGGAAATGTAAGTCTGCAACTAAGTGTAAATTTCCACATATAAATGTGAATAGCAAAAAACGTGCAAATTACACCTATATGTAGTAGTAGATCTACATGTGAGTAAATCTGCACATTTATATTGACCTTTGTGAATTGGGCCCTTAGACTTCTGGGGAAACGCCTCCATTCGTGTCACATTGGTCTCATGCTTATGTATTCTCTGCATTCTTTTGAATGAATTGACTGTTGTATTCTTATCTATTTGACCTACCTGGGAAATCATTTGACAAGCTGCACAGGATGCAACCCCTTTCAGTCTGGAAAGCAAATCTTTTGGGGAAATATGACCATGTCCCTCAAGCCAGAATTTAACTCCACTGGCTTTCCTAATGCTCATGATATTCTCTGAAGCTGGGAAGTCTCCTCTAGAAAAAACAGCTCAAACAATACACTTCTGTGGGAAATGTGCGTTTCTTGTTTTAAACTATGCCACTATCCTCGTTCTCTGTGTGGCCTTCAGCTCTTGTACAATCTTCTTGGGCATCTTAAAAACATACACACCTTACATTCAGAAAAGCCTTAAACAATTTTATCACGCTAAATCGCACTTCATTTCTATTTATCGTCTTTTTAGGTTCCTGTCAAACTGTTTACTATACTCTTGTTTCTAAAAAAATAAATCATATAAGATCTATTAATCCTTTTTGTACGTGGCCAAAGCCTATTAGGACTCTGGGCATATGGCCTGGCTTTAGGCTGCTCTGCCAACCCATGGTGCACACAGTCAAATGCAGTGTGTAGTGGGTTACGTCGACACAAGAGCTATGCACAGTGCTTGGGCAAAGGTGAAGTGATATGTGAAACCAGTAAATAACATCAACTAATACAAGTACATAAATAACAACAAACACACAAACTATTGAAGGTCCATAGTGGTGATGACATGTTTATTTGATCTATGCAATAGGTCATTCCAGGAAGGATAACATCTCTGCATGCACCTACAGATTTTGAGCTACCACATTTTTTAAATCTGACTATCATTAAAGTGACTCTAATATAATTTTGCAAAAACGACTAATGGCTCTTTGGAGTGTTTAATTTTGCAGTACAGATTCTGTTTTTATTATTTGTCTGTAATGAATTTGAAAGAGTAAGACACCAATGATTTAAGTGAATTTTGCTAAGGGTGATTTTATACCCATGTATTCTAATCACCTTGAAGTTCTATGAATTTATAAAGGAACTCGACCTTTGACTTTGTTCATATATATGGTTACAGAACTATATAGGAATTTGCAATATCCTTGTTATGTACAGCTAGGGGTGCTTTAAACCATATATTAGGCAATGGCTTTTATTTATGGATTGAAAGCTTTGATTTTTTTTATACAGATTAAGGCCTTGATTATGAGAGGAGAGAAGAATTGGAATCCTTGTGTAAATCTGACTTTGCACATGGATCGGTCTTTAGGTTGTGCCATGATTCTTGCACCCTGTTTTCGCCCAAAAGATTTAATCAGGTTAAACCTAGCAAAATATATCTGGATAAATTGTGCCATAAAAGGTCAAAGGCTACGGATTTCAATATGTTCAGTTCTGAATCTGCATGTTATGTCTTATTTTTCACTCTGAGCCTCAGAATATAATGTATTTTAGCACCCAGTAACATGTCACCCAGGGTAGCAGGTTTTACGGGGTGTAGTATAAACCACTACCTAGTCCAAGGCACTGGTAATCAAGGCCTAAATGTTCAAGGGAATGTTGAAACCTCTACTCAATTTGAAATATACCAATAATTTCACCACATGTTTGTAAACTTACTTCTTTTTGCATGAACAAGTCTACTAACCAATCGTTTGAGAGTGTATCATTTGGTTACTTTTCTAATGTTAATGAGCATGTTCTTACTATTTTGCCTCAATCCTGTTTTCCCATTTTTGCATAATCTGATATTTTTTCTCCCATTATGCTCTATACAGAATAAACTGCCTACCCGTGGTCTGTCACATTTTCAACTTAAACCCTCCTATTACCCTCCTCTTTCATCATCTCCTAAATCATCTGCTTCTCCATCCTCATCATCTAATGCCTCTGAACCTAACCGTGCTTCTCTTCCTTCTGGAAAGGTATCATGCTGTTAACTTGTATTCATATCAAACTTGCTCTGTACTCATTTCGGGTGGTGCCATTGTAAGAAGAGTAACATTAGACAAAGGAAGAATTTGTAATAATCAGATATTTTTTATATAGAGTTTTATACCACACTTGCCATTAGATAACAGGCGTGTCTATCACCCAGTGTATGGTATTCCATTTACTATCTTTGGATGGATGGAAATCTGAGTTTGCTTCCTGAGATTTAAACGTGTGGCCTCCAAACCACTGCTTTTTCAGCACTGCCTGCCTCAGCACACTACTAAATTCTACCAGCAATATCGTTTTGGAAATGTTGCAGCTACATTCTAAAAACTTTAGGAAAAACATTTTAAAGTATTTTTCTACGTAAGTTTTTCCTGCAGTGTAATTAACAGGTAGACACTCAGTGTTTGATGCTGGTAATGTAGTCAATTATAATAGAGCTTACACTGTATTTCTTCGTGTGCTTGTTTTGTCAAACAAAATATGCATAAAAGAACTATGTGACCATGTTTACATAGCTTAAAGGACTTTGTGCATAATCACCCAGTTTTGATAACCTGGGAATATCTATGAACACAATGTATGCCTATGGCTGTGAAATGTGCACAAGTAATATATTCACATAAGGTCATTAAGTCCCTTTCCTTTTCTTGCAAGTCACATTTATTTTCTACCCCTCGCCTTTATCGCTTTCTCTCCCCTCACTTGCACAGCACCCTATGCAGTTCCCATCCTTTTATTCTCCTTTGCTCTCTCGTCCCTCTCCTTCCCATTACCTAGGTTCATATTCCTCAACTTTTGCTATCTCATTTTCCACTTCCCTTTTATGATTACATATTCTCTCTCAGCTTCACTTTCCTTGCCTCGGGTTCCCTATGTCTCTCCTCAGCATCTTCCTGCTCTTTCTCAACCCCTCACTTTCCCTATAATCTCATGCAGCACTTATTCACTCCCCTTTCTTTGATTGTTTCTCTCACTGAGTTTGGTTCATGGTTTTGTAGATTGTTAATAATGTATATTACATTCTTAAATCCTTACAAAGGTCACTGTAACAGTTTAAAAAATACGATCAGAATAATTATAGAAATGTTGTACAGTTGGTTTAAATCAGTCCCTTGACTCCTCACTCCGAGTAGTTGTTGCTTGCTTAATGCATGAACAATGGAAGGTGGTCTACTGGTTCTTTTGCCTCTTCTGGGCAGGGTCTGATTATCACCAAAGAGCAATGACGTGCAGTTGTTGTCTCATGGACCCATGATATCCCAAGGTTTGATTCGTAGGTGGCCTGCGTGGGTATTTTCTGTTTCCTTTGTATGTAAGCTCCTTTAGAAAAGTTTGCAATCAGTGTACTTTCCGAATCTAACAATAGGTAACGATACCTTATTCATGCTGTCAGATGCATCAGCAGATTTCCGTATAAAAGTTAAAGTGGCTACACCGTTGAAGGTTTTCATTCAATCCTGTAACAGGTGTAGGTGAGCATTCCAATATCTTCTGCACCTTGAGGACTTCTTGTATGGTATGATCTAGAGAGAAATTCCCACTATGAATCACGTTTCCTAGTTGTATTTTCACTATCAATGACTCTTGTCCTGGATTCCCTGTAAAGCATCTTAGAAACATAAAAACAATGCAAGCTGGTACAAGTCATAAGTCTGCCACCACAGCTAACTCAGTTTCATTATTGTCGCAGAGAATAAAAACCAAAAATGACTCCGAACACACAGTTGATTTGTAGTGATAGCAACAACTTATAGCTTACGTGTGTGTCTAAATAATTGAGGTGATGTCTTTGATTCTACTGTCTATGGTCAGAGATATTGAGGAGTTCAGACCAACAACTGATTGAGAAATGAGATTCTGGACATCTGCTTGTCCAAATTCGGCTTCAACCTGTTAGCATCATCAAAACAGTAAATTCAAAGATGAAAACCAATAAACAATACCTCTTGCCTTGATCTGGAATGGATGATAAATTCTTCTAAAGCCTCCTTCATCCTAAAGACAACTCAATGATAATAGATGATATATTGCTACTTGGTTCACATGAAGCTCCAATAGGAAAGCAAACTGTTTGTCCCACTCATCTTGAAAAATTACTAATAGTCTGCTTTTCCTAAATTACGATAAGTGGGGGAGGTGGCCTACGAATGTTGACTCTCTGCATCAGAAGCATCGAGTCTGTTTTAATGACTATTGGAGGAAAGGGCGATTTTTCCAAAACTTTGATTATTTATGTAATTTATCACTCGTGTAAATTGCAACTGCACAAACATTGAACATCATTCAATTTTGTTTATACACATTTAATTGTGAACTGCTGCAAAAGGGAAAACTCAGCAATTTACCACAGATTGGCCTACGTTTGTGTATTTCCCATATTACCATTGATGTATCAAATGAATAATGAATTGTTTCAATAGCCTGGATATAGCGGTGCCTTACTCTTCCTGCAGTCATTTCTTCATGCTGTGAGGTAAAAATATAAGTATGGTTTAAGAGGTAGAAAGGATACTCGCACTGTGTCCATCCATATACAATTTGTACTTGTGTTCTGAAATTAATTTATAGCAATACATAACGTTGTATTGGAATTACTGATTAGTTATAATTGTTCACAAGAAGCAAGTGAAATTAACTGAGAAACAGAGATAAGTGGTGCTACAGTGTCTATGCGATGCAAAGATTGCATTTCTTCTGTCGAAGCAGACCATCTTTTGGTGTGGTGTATATCTCTGGAGGCTTTTCAGCATACCTTAGTACAGCTGCTGCTCTACCCGGCCAACCTTTCATGCATGATTGCCTGTTGTTCCTGAAAAGAAACGGTGCATAATCAAGCCCATGTTGCTCTGCACTTGGCAAAGATAGCTTTCTGTTGTTCAGATGCTTATATATTGTCTTGCAGAGAAGATACAGTTAGAGGTGTACCTTCTGTTTATTGGGTGTTGCACTGTGGCTCGACAATTTTATTCTTTACACCTACTTCTGTTTTGTTCTTTAAAATAGTGCATCCACTACTGAATTTACAACATCATAGTCTATCTTCACATATTGACAACTTTGTTATGCTTGTCTGAAGGAGATGAGTCTACTTTCAACAGAGCCATGCACCTAATGTATTAGTTATTCGGGCCCAGTCCCTGAAGCATAGATTGTATTCAGGCTAGAATGGGAAGTAGTTATGTAAATTATACACTTTAATATTAAACATACTACTCTGTTACTAAGATTTTTAAAGATAATTGATGTTATTTGTGTTCCACTTTCT
The DNA here is from genome assembly GCF_964261635.1 of Lissotriton helveticus. NCBI lineage: Eukaryota > Metazoa > Chordata > Amphibia > Caudata > Salamandridae > Lissotriton > Lissotriton helveticus. The sequence continues at coordinate 741,412,757 of NC_136061.1, read as the reverse complement.
CTTTTTGTTAGTCTGTACCCATTGATGTTAGTGAATTAAGCACTCATAAGGTTGCAACAAAGAACAACCAGTTTGTACCTGATCCCGAGCAGGTATTGTTTTGTAAGACATGCTGGGTGTATAAGTTACCTTGTGGTGCTTGCATGGCCTGCATTAACACACCATGTTTTTCTGCTCTCCATAACATGGCATGTGCACGCTCATGGGGAATATTGCTGAAGGTGTACTGATAACAATGATTCATTTGGCAGTGATGAATTAAGTTAGTAAGAACACATACCATATATTGCTGCCTCATGAAACTCCCAAGTGTGGAGTTCTGCATCTCCAGGGCCAGGGGATTAGAGAAGGGCCTTAACAAACAGCCCTCTATCTTTTCACTACTGTATCCCCACATTTCCCATCTTAGAAAACCTTCTTTTCATGGTATTTCTGTTTGTGATTTGATTAATTTTTACTTTTGTGATATAATGCTTTGGACTTTCAAAACTTGGTATTGCATTTTTCTCGAGTTATTTTGGATTCCAGACTTGTCACACTTGTGTATGTTTGTATAATGTTTTTCCTTATTCTCAGACACCTAAACTCCTAGCAAAGACAGGCCTTGCTAGAGCAAAAAAGCATTAAGCAAATAACATAATTCAAACGGCTACATAAAATAATAGATGTCTAGACCAGCAGTTGTTAACCTGTGGTCTGCAGACCCCTTGGGGTCCGTAGCACCTGCTCAGAGCGAAATCGAATATTTAGAAAATTAAATAATATTAGCAGATTAATAAGTATACCCACGTAGAAAAGCAGGATCGAATATTTAGAAAATTAAATAATATTAGCAGATTAATAAGTATACCCACGTAGAAAAGCAGGATTGAATATTGAACATTTAAAAATGCTTTGTGAATATGAATGGAAATTGAAATTACAGTCTAAAAATTAAGTTGGAATCCTTATTAGTATAAGCAGTACAAATGCAGCAAACTGAACCTAGAATGGACAGTATGGCCTCAATTGAGGAGCTGGTAAGTGCTGACAAAGAGAGAGCATGCATTGGGAGCGAAAAAGGCAAAGTGATCTTCTAGAGTCTATTATATTGCTTCATCTTTTAGAAATACAAGTAAATTCAGTTACAACAAGCTCCAACCATTCTATTAAAATTAAAATTTCAGTGTTATACTTGTTTCTGTATTTTTGCATATTATTTTGGGGTATGATTCACAGAAGCTGCCTAGGTGGGGGTCCACAGCTTCCAGTTAAGGATTCAGTGGGGGCTGGGGTTCCACAAAAGTCAAAAGGTTAAGAACTGCTTGTCTAGACAAATGAATTAAAAGTAAACACAACCTTTAATCGCTCTTCGAATAAACAACCAGTATTGTAATGAAAAAAGCGGGTTAGTAGATTTTCATAATGCTTGATGGGATGCAGACAGGATCAGAAAATTATGGTACATTGTCTGCGTTGTGAGGTACTGCTTTTAGAGAATTGGTAACTGGGAATGGTCTAAGGGGTCAATCAGCCTAAACATTTCTTTAGTTGGTTGATCTCAATAGTTACCCTTTAGCCGAGAGACCCCAAAGGCGCACAATCCTTTTATTTCTAATGATCGAAGTTGGATAAACATCTGAGGGAGTATGCTCTAAAATGCTGGAGCCTAATAATATTTTTATTACACGGTTGTGCATTAGAACATAGCCACTGGAATTGAACCATTTGTCTGCTGGAGACTAAGCAACAAGTTGCTGAAGGTTGTCTAGATCTAATACAATTTTTCCACAAAATCTGCAATGTGTAGTGCTATTAGGAAGATCTTGAGAAGAACCAAATAAAGTAATAGAATAGGTCCAAACAGAGGGTGATTTTGATGTGATATGGCTTTTTTTTACCATGAACCCTCAAGATATCACCAATCCTTTCTTTCAGATGTCTACTGAATCCTAATGCTCATAGAGATTTTGATCTATCCAATATAATTTCTACTGTAAACCATGACTTGCTTCTCATGAAAACGGCATGCATGTTGAGACAAGAAAGCAACTGCAACCCACTGCCATGAAGTCTAAAGTGGCTTTAAGGAAAAATGCTTAGCCACTGGAAATTACATGCTATCCTATGAAGCAAGAGGTGTCCTAAGCCAGCATTGGATGTCGAGATTGCCTGTCCCAAAGATTCCGGTGTAACCCCCAGACTTTTCTACCACTGTAGAAATAGGTCATACCTTCCAGCTCAATTACACTGACCATGCATCAAATGTCTGTCTTCGCACATTAACCTCCAGTACAGCAACTGGGGAGGATCTGCCCAGAAGATGGTCACACTTCACTGTGGATGGAGTGTTTAGATGCAGGCAAAGATAGTCCAGTTCGGTCCAGATTTGGGCTGGTTTTGGAATGCCTTTCTCATGTCTGTATTCCTTTGGTGGTGCTCCTTCGGTGTGTGATCTTAGACCTTCAAATGACTGATTCAGCTCTAAAACTAACAAGTATCCTAGTAAATTGAATTTATTTCTGGTACTTTGTATTTTTATGTGGGAAAAGTAACTAGAATTGCTGCAATTATCAAGCCCTCTTCTATGTGATTTGTAAGCATAGATTGGTCTCAGGTTAGCCAAGACCAAGTATAGAGCAGCCTCAACATGTGGAGGAAGCTTGACCAACCCGTGTACAATGAAGGTGTCAGAGTGAGCGGTTTACACTCATTGTTAAATAAGTAACACCAGAAAGCCGACATGAATCTGAAGTTTGTCAGCTTCGATTTATGAGCCCTGGACATACTATGATTGAAATATATAGCACTCTAATTGGTAATGTAAGCACATCTTGTGGTTGTCTAATTATTGGAAAAAGGATTTCAGTGATGCAGTGGTAGTGATATATGGTGCATATTTGTGTTAGTGTTTAGATCACCTCATGGATGAATGTCAACTGTGACTTGTTACATGCGTCGAGTTGCACAGGGATGTGTGCTACGGTTGTCAAACTCAATACTCATTTTTAGCTTCCTTTTCAAGTGCTGCAAATATATGATAAAGTAGATACTAGTTATAAGAAGAGCAAATTAAATATAGGTTTATTGAGTTGAAAATGTTAATACCTCATTAGTATGTAAAATGTAGAAGCTCAGGACATCGCTGGATAAGTAATTCAAAATATCCTTGAAAAGATAATGGTCATAGTCAAGCTGGCAAAATATTCTTCTACAAGGCGTAAGGATGATCACAGCCTACTCAATATTAAAGTTGACATTGCAGAAATCTGGGGTGCAGGACGGGGGGAGGCGGGCAGGGGGGCGGAATACTTCAAGAGCATATAACCGTGGCTGTCTGACACATGATCCTGTAGCTTATACTTATACCTCAGAGTACAGATACAGTATACACTCTGTATAGTCACTGTGGAGTCACAGGATCTTATTTAAGTCTTCTAATAATAGTATATCAAGGCTCCCTGCACAGTAGTGATGTAGGCATCGGCCTGATGGGGCACGATTTATCTCGATTCATATGAAGGGAAGTCCGAAAAATACTCATAATTTATACGAGAGTTGGTCTATTTCGCTAACTACTGCAACATCTAGGGTCTTCCAGGGGGCTAATTTTGGCTTGGCTGCAAAAACTCGCATTTCTGCATTGCATTGAGTTTTTGCACATGGTTTATACATTTTCACAACAAAGCGAAGATACAGCAAAATGGTAATTGCACAATTTCTCTTACATCGCTAGCATTTTGTGCTCACTTTCACCACCTCTCGTAAATGTGAGTCTAACACCTGTTTCGGTGTAATTTGTTCTCTGCAGGAAAGGTCGATCCACACCCTCACAACAGGAATGGTTGATTGCTGTCAGACCGGCATTCTTCATGGAACTGGGTTATCTTGATATGCGCCTGACTATGTTATGACTTGTTTTTAAGGACTGTCTTGAAGCATTTCTTGATTGAAGTGTTTATGACTGTCTCACACATGATCACGGATCGCACACAGCAGCTAAGGTCATGGAACGAGCGGTAGGAGATGTGTAAGACTGGTATGGGGACTTCTAGTCAAAACGTGTTTACACATATGACCCAGAAAAGAAATGTATGGGGAGGTTACACTCAAAAATAGTTGGTTCCTGTTTTGTCCCTGTAGTTCTCAATCATCTTCATTTAGTGCTCATGTTTACCACTAGCTAGAAGTTAATGTGAGCAAAAAAGCTAACGCTGCTAAATTTGTGCCCAGTGGAAGACACTTTCACATCACTTCATTACCAGTGCCGTCACCAGCAAAAAGAACTTAACAATTTTCAAAAGCTTCGCCTCACCAGCAGCCACCGCCAGCAACATCATACTGTTGAACCTGGCCCTTTCTGCATTTTTATCCACAGACGACTGCCTACTATTTTTCTGACTCTGTTTTGTTGGCTATAGGATTCTGGGAACTTTACCACTGCTGATCAGTGCCAAAGTGCACGTGCTCCCTGTGTAAATTGTGATTATGTTTGGTTATCCATGATTGGCATATTTGATTTGCGGTAAGTTCCTAGTGAAATGCACTGTGTGTTCCCAGGTCCTGTAAATCAATTGCTACTAGTGGGCTTGCAGCACTGGTTGTGCCACCCACATGAGTTGTCCTGTAAACTTGTCTCAGACCTCCAATTGCAGTGTCTGCCAGTACAGTTTTAAACTGCCATGTCGACCTGGCAAGTGCACACACGTGCCAGGCCCAAACCTTCTCTTTTACAACATGTCGCACCCCTAAGGTAGGCCCAAGGTACCCCCATGGACAGGGTGCATTATCTATGAAAGGTAGGACATTTACTGGTGTGTTTTACATGTGAAGTACTTCAATATTTCGTTTTTAACTATTGCAACGGCTAGCTCTTCCATAGAGTATCATTAGGGCTGCCTTGTAACATTTTACAATTGTGACTTTCAATTGGGAAAAGCTAGAAATTTGGAGTTTGGGCTCTCTGACCTCCGAATTAAAAACCCCCCACATATTTAGGGAAGGTGGTTTTTAAATTGCATGTTTAAGAAATGACACTTTCAGAAAGTGGGCATTTTCTTGCTTTACCGTCCTATGCCTCTGCTTGCCTGTGGAATCAATATCTTGTTTAGACTGACAGCTGGGATGTTTGTGCATTCACTCCAGTCAGTCATGCAAAGGGAACTGAGGTGTAGCCTGCACATCCTGATGACCCATCACCAGGCTGATGGGCCATCCTGAGCTAGAGTGGTGGAAGGAGTTACAACTGACACCTGATTAGGGCTGTGCCTGGCCTCTCACAATGCTGTCTCCGTCCCCCTGTAGCGTGTCTGGAGCCAGGGCAGGGCAGGATCTTGTGGACAACAAAAACTTTCCATTGAAGTATGCCTAATTCAAAGCCCAAATGGGGTATAAGTATTGGATCTGTAATCCCTCATTTTAGAACACTGCTGGACTGAGGCCTCTGCCAAAAAGAAGAGCTGTCAGGAGGAGTACTTGCTGTGTGTTGCTTTGCTGGGTTGGCCTGCAGTTGGTTGCTGCTTCTGTTTATGGGCAGGGAAAGGACTAGGCTTTGCTTTCTTGAATCTTGCTTTTCTAAGGTTCTCCAAGGGCTTGGGTGTGCTTGCCTCCTGTTGGAAGTCTCAGGACCATCACAGACTTCAGCAAGCACAACGAGATGATGGACAGAACACTGAAACTTTTCAGACACCTACCCCCAGTCACAGATCTGGGTTGAATCAATCATTGTTATTTAGCTCACTTTGCCACCCCAGTTCAGACCCAGCCATATGCAAATCATTCTTGACCCTGTTTCTCATGGGAACAGTCCAGCCCGAACTGCCGACTGAAGTCTTCCCTGGACCGGAAACAAGCATTCTGGGACCGGCTTTGGCGTAACATCCCTTATCAGCTAGGCTGTACTTGGTCAGGGTCAACTAATGACCCATTTGTAACACACACCATCATAAGATCTGTGCAGCAACCACTCTGACTTCTTCAGGAGAAAAATCACAGCCATATAATACAACTTCAATCGTCATCCTAATCCTGATCCTAGCAACTTTGCGACCAGTCTACAGACAAGAACGGGGAACACACCCTGACCACATGGAATGCCATCACCAAAGATGAAACTGCTGTTATCATGAAGTCCAGCCACTCTTGGGTCCCGTCAGACCTCTGCCCCAACCAAACCCTCAACAAAGGATCCACTCCCATCAGCTCAGCCCTTAAACCTATTCTCATCACCTCCATCAACACCGCAACAATTACAGAAGCCTGGATACATATGGCAGTCAACTTTTTATTAAAGAAGCCTTCAGCAGACCAGATCAAACTCGCTAACTACCAACTTATCTCTCTCCTACCATACCCAGTCAAGATCCTAGAAAAAAACATCCACAGACACCTCGCCAACCACCAACTCCTCAACACACCACACTGTCAAGCTTTAGCCACAGCACAGAGATAGCCCTCATCCAAAGGAACAGATAACATTAGAAGGGTCCTAGATGGAGGAGATCCATGGCCCACATCCTACAGGACCTCTTGCGACATCCTTCAAATCAGTCTCCCATCCAATTAAAATTAGAGGGCTGCACAAGACTAGCATTCAAGTGCCCACTCTCTGAAGGATCTATTCCTTGGGGAGAACCAAAATAGTGACACTGGCACCTTACTCTTCAGACGCCTGGGAACTGATCTCAGTAGTGCCTAAAGGCTCCCCTATCAACCCTCCTTTTTTATCGTCTACATAACCCCATTGGCCGACATCATCTGCGCCCACAATAACATCCTATTCTAAGCAGATGACACGCAATTGATACTACTTCAGAAACGTTGCCTTACTGTGGGACCCCACCTGATGGACTACAGACTTCTGCTTCAGCCCACAAGCAAGGAACCATGGATCATCATTGTGAAAAAACTGAACATTTGCGCTGAGGTCAACGCAGTCACTGTGTCCTGTTTTCACACCTTGAGAATGCTGAGAAAGAACTACACGTGGCTACCGAACAACATGAGAAAAACCATCACCCAAGACCTCATAACCTGGAGGCTGGATTATGGGAACTCCCTCTATGCAGGAATCAACAAGCAATTCGCGAAAAGAATATGTACTATCCAGAATGAATCAGGTAAACTTGCTTTAAGCATCCTACGCTGGATTCACTTCACACTACACTTGAGGATGCTCCACTGGTTTCCAATACTCAAGCACACACTATTCATGCTTCTAGCCCACACATGCAAAGCAACTAATGACCACCATACCTCAACTGCTGCATACATTTCCACCAATCCTCCTGGCACCTCAACTCGGAAGGTCTGCTACAAGCACACATTTCACGAATCCACTGAAGCAGATCCAAATGTCGAGCCTTCTCATACATGGCTCCTAAAGCATTCAACAACCTCCCACTCCACATTAGAGCCTCATCCTCTCTTCTGGATTTCCGCCGCAAGAAGCTGAAGACCTGGTTCTTCGAGTAAGCCCCCTTCCAGGGTTAGCCTCACCCAATTGCTAAGCGCCACAATATCCTCACGGGTAATGATGCGCTATACAGAAAACTTAACGGCTCCAGTTTGACTGCAGTGAGAAAATGACACACAACTGTTTTTACCTTCTTTTGGCCTACCACCGAACTCGGAATGCACCCCCACCCCACATGTGTACTGGCTTCAGGTGCTCTTTTTCCACCCTATATCAACTTTTTAAGGTGCATCGTCACATCTTCTACTTGCTCTTGCCTGACAGCACCTTTTGAGGGAAAGACCGATCACAGGCAATGTTTCCACCTCAAGCCCTCTTCACAGAACCCGAATGCCCCTGAGCCTGGAATAATGGCACCAGGATGAGTACTTACTGGGTTCATGCCTTGTATTAATGGCTTACTGGTACTATTTGAGTGTGAAGAGAATAGAGGTTACTGCATGTCTCTGCTCTCTGAACAGACTGATGCATGGACCCTACCCTTTTTCTTTAACTCTGTTTTGTGTTCACATTTTTTGATAGACCTTGCTTACAGTTTGAAAAAATGCAATCTGCGTACTTAGCTACAAGTAGTGTCTAAGTTTGGCTATCACTGTGATTCTAAAGTAAAGTCCACCGTACTCCTACTTAAAATAGTGTTTTAATAATCACACAGAAAATTTTGCAGGTCTAGAATCATAAAATTGTAAGTTGTTTTCAAGACCCTACTTGGATCTGGTCTGAGAGTCAACTGCACCAAGTCCTGCCTATTTCCCTTCATTTCCGACATCCCCGACCCACACTTTATTGGTGGGGCTGTCCTTGAGTGGCAATAACAAATGTTCCAATGCCTGGGAGTGCAAATTTATCATTCCATGGCTGATCTCTTCGATGGCAGTGTCACTCGAGCAGTCACGTCATCATGGACCTAAATATCCTTTTGGCTCACGCTGCCGTTGACTGTTGTCAGGCGGGTTGAGTTACTAAAGATGGTGGTTTTGCCTCACCAACTATATATTTTTTTACCAACATTCCCCTCTATTTTCCAGCCGTAATCTTTTGCATGTTTGCGCAACAGATACTAGAATTAATTTGGAACAAATCTAGATGTAAGATAGCCTTGGTAAATCTCTCTTCACCCACAGATCAGGGAGGCCTGGAAGTGTCATATTTTTTAGCAATACTATCTTGCCTCTCAAATCCAATGGATTGCTAAGTGACTGGCGGGCTTATACCTTTCAGACACAGACATATACTTGCCTAGCTGGAAATTGCCCACTATGCTGCACCTGTTTTAACCCTGTGCATGTACATGGGGGCTGGATTCACTGCTGCTGGGAATGGCATACCTCTGTTATCGCAGATACCTCTGTATTACTAGCCACACAATCCCATGTGTGCCAGGGTTGACACTACTTGGCACACCAAGAGGTGGAACGCTGCTGGAATACACTCTCTGGGTGACTTGTACCAAGACGACTTCTTGGCATCATATGAAACACTGATGGAGGAAGATGGCTTGCCCCCAGACCAATTACTAATGTAGAACTCACTGATTGCCACACTGGGAAACCACAGGGGAGACATAACCACCGAACTACCCATGTACCTCAATGTTCAATTTTTACACATGAAGGGGAGGAGTAGGCATCTCGCAAGATGGTTTGCAGACTCATTCCATACCCACACTACTCCGCAACTAACTACCCAACAACAATGCTGGGACACAGACTTATCACGCCCTTGCATTGATAAGGAAAAGTCGGCACTATTAGAAGGCCCATAACGTGCCAATTTAGACTTATACAGATTTATATAGCACATAAGACTTATCGTACTTCTGCCAATATAACTTGATATTACCACAGGGGGGATGAGGCTTGCCCCCACTGCATTCAATCAGATGCTAACCTGTTGCATATGGTATGGTCCTGTCCATCCCTACACACTTGTTGGTCCAGTGTCACTTCAAGCCTCTCTGCCTGTACTGAATGCTCAAGCCAACACAAATGGGAGATAAGTCTCCTGGGTCGGTATCGTAGGAGCAAGAAACAAAGAGTTACTTTCCATTTCCTCGACTTGGGGTTCATAGTAGCCAAGTGCCTTATCACATGTAGGTAGAAGACTTCCGAGAACCCCCCAGCCACGTTTGCAGCCTGGACATGCTCAATGCTCAATGGGCGCTGGCAGAAAGCATGGTCTTGCATAGTGAAGACGCACTAGGCCTCAGGAAGTATCCCATTGCCACTCCCTGGGACGCTATGTTGCCGGACCTCCAATCTGACCACCTACCTGTCACAGGCAACGAAGCAGTCTCCCCATGAGAGATTTATAGCACGGCACATAGGGCTGCTGGATGAGGTTTGACCCTATTGTCAACTGCAATAGCTCCGCACGCAGATGTTCATAGTGGGTCTCGTTTCTGAATTACTTGTAACATCTTGGCTGGCTGGGAGGAGGGAGGATATGTTGGGTAGAGAAACATTGAAGCGTATGGAGTCGAACTTTTTTGCATTATGTTTGCTGATGTTTTATCATTGGTAATGTAATATGAATCTGTTGTGGCTAATCAAATGACGCATCATCCTTTTCTAATAATGCAACGTCCTGCACTTACATGTCTACAATTTCTAATATTGCATTGTTTTGTACTGTAAACCAAAATAATGAGAAAATCAATTAACCGATTCAAACAAAAAAAGACCCTACTTGGATGCTGTTCATATAAATCAATTAAAGAAATGCGATTGTCTGCCACTAAATAGGATGCTATTTAGGTTTTATTCAAACGAAATTTCAGTTATGGCCAAACTATTTTTAACTGTTTCAATTCACCAGATTTTTTTGGGTGAACCAAATTTGTATGAATCACTCATGTTTTTGGGTTAAAGCCTGGGATCTCATTGTCAAACAAGATCTCTCTCTCTCTCTTTATTCTCAACTTGCCCACACAATAACGCAACTCTGACACTGACTCCATTTGCAGTCTTGACTGTGGCAGTTTCCATCAACCCACATGACTCTCCCTCCCCCCTTCTTCCCCTCCTCTTCTATCTGCTCACTTACTTAATTTTAGTGTATTTGTTTCCAGTTATGTACTTCTATGTCAATTACCCAGAAGCCAACTGCAGTCCTAATGTCCTTCAGAAATAGACCATTCCCAACTGTCTTAAGAAGGATGATTCTGTTGTCAAATATTTAGTCCCCACCCACTAGCTCAACGTGATTCGCATACAACCCCCCTGACGTTCCCAACATTATCATTGTTGCGGTTTTGTGATTACTGTGCTCCTATGATCTCTCCAAGCTGGCATGTATTGACATTTCGTCTTATTTTGCTTTCATTGTTTTACTTAAAAATGCAAATAAAATATTTAGAACAAAAAAAATTATCACTCTCATGTCCTCTGCAACCATAAATCCATATTTATAGCAAAATAAGATTACTTCTCTTTAAAACTGCATGAAGCCATAAACAGTACCACAAGCATTTTAAAGCAGCAGTTCACCTCCATGTGTCCGTCTCAGATCACTGTGGACCACACACACCCTGAACAAATCTATCACACATGTCAGTCCACTATCTTGCAATTAGTCAAAGACCTTTCACCATACTAGGAATCTTCCAATCACAGCCTCGCGTTTGTAGCCACCTCTTCCATAGATACGTTATACTCCAGCCCTCCCTATTTATATTAACAGCTCCCTCTTGAAAGGAGGAGTGCACAGAACTCTGAACATCTCACTTACCATGCACATGCTCTGGTAACTCTATAACTACTTGCTCATCATGGTCCTCAAAAATCCTAGACAAAGGAGGGAATTCTAAACTACAACACCGCATTGAGGCAATGACAACAGTGCTATTCAAGTGCAAATATGGGTGTTATTCCTGAACTGGCACGGAATAAGCATTTATTCTCACGTTGGGAAGCATACTCATTCCAGTAAGCAAGGGCTCCCTTGACATTTTCTAGCTAATTAACATATCTCTTAGTTTTATGCACAGTATTTTACAGTATGCTCAATAAAAGACTACAAAATATACCAATAGTGTTTGAACCCTCTGCCCTGGTTTCACCTCTTAAATGCCGCAAGGAGAGACAACACTAAACTTGGAAACCTCAGCTCCAACGAACAGTGATCACATCCAAATACGCATCAAAAAGAAGGAGAGTAATAGAGGGAAATTAACCAGGTCACCCTCCACTCACTAAACTATAAAAAAAGGACCTGATTATAGATGAACACTATACAATTTCAGAATCCATGGGGCAGTCTGAATCTATCTTTGCAAGGACTGGCTTTGCCAGAATGCCAGTCCTACCCAGTTCCAAGTGTTCTATTTCTAGAAAGTTTGTCAACTCATAAAACGAAACCAGAAAAAGGTCTGAAAGGTCAGAAAGTACCTCACATAAGCATCACCAAAGGAGCTGCTGGTTTGTACTCACCAGTTTGCTCACAATATCATCATTTGTAACTTCCATAACAGCAAAAAAAAAAAGAAAATATTGTGCCCAGGTTTTCTAGGAGGTGAAAAAGGAACTGGAAAGAATAAACAAAATGCAATGTAAATGCTGGTGTCATTCGTCAACCAATTGTACCCCGTGGTGTGAAAGAAGAAACGATACGGCCAATGATGAGACTACTATATCGACACAGCTTACCTTTAATTTGGCATAGGCAAACTGTAAATTATACCAACATAATTCATGTAATTTTGTGTTAAACTTTTTATGCCAAATTCCCGAAAGTATGCCACCACCCCTCGTTACATAATGTTGCCACTATTCAGTACAAAACTATAGTGCAGGACCACAAGAACAAAGTTCTAAGTGGTTAGCTTGGATAGCTATAACTTGCTTAGAGTTCCAAGACATATTCAGCCGGATATTATGAATCCAGTAAAATTATTAAATAAAAAGTCTTAGGCTTATATCTCAGCTGAATAGATCTATTCATTTTTCTCTTTTGCTATCCTTATGATCTGGACCAATTTTATTTTATGCAAGGGTACCATTGGTGACTTTTATTCTGCACCATTTAAGGGATCAGATTATGTAAAAGATATCACAAGGAAATCCAAGCCTTGGAAACCCTTCTGTTCTACAGCCACCAGGGACTTGTGTTCTGAAGGAGGCCTTCTGGGTGAAAGTTTGTGTATCCTTCTGTTTTATGTTTGGAGGGGGGGTGGTATCTCTTGGACTGCTTAATTGCAATGTTCTAAAAATGTGAATCCAAATGAATCACAGGTTCAAAACTGGATTTATGTTACTTAAAGTAACATACATATTTGTGTGGGTACCTCAGTCACTTCACAGTGCCTAACAATGCCTTCAAAAAATATATTGAAGAAAACAAAAAGGTGATGAATACTTGAATTCATCTCAGCCTCTGGTAATTGCTTGAGGCTGCCTTCAGTCCATTGTTTTTTTTCCCCCTACCTTGCCACCTCCAACCCGAACCAGCCATATACAAATCAGCCTTGGTCCTGCTCCAGGAGGATTAGTCCAATCTGAACTGCAAGGCAAAGTCCCCTCTGAATATGAACAGAAACAACTCCAGACCAGTTTTGTCCCATTTGAGCTTTATCAGGAGGGTGCAACTTGAGTCCTGTGGCACATTGCGCACGGGACCCACATCTAGACTTGCCTGGTACACTTCAGGAATGACATCTGGCAAAGCAAAAAGTGGCGGATGGAATCCTTGAAATTTCAGCTTGCCAATTTGGACAGCAACAGATATGTGCAAATTCAACTTTGTCCTGCTCCAATCAAAACAGTCCCGCCCAAATTATCAAACCAAGTCCCTTCTGAGTGGTAGTACAAGCAAATCCAAAGCAGTTTCAGACTATTTGGGCCTCATGAGTAGGAGCAACTGGTACAGTGAACCAGGATCCATGTCTGGGCACTCCTGTTGCACTTATTAATCAATCAGGGAATTGTGAAGCGCGCTACTCACCCATGATGGTCTCAAGGTGCTGGGGGGTGCAGCTCCGAGTCAGCCAAAGAGCCAGGTCTTGAGGCTCTTCCTGAAGGAGTGCTAGGTGGGAGAGCATCTGATGTTACTCGAGAGTTTGTTCCAGGCCTTAGCCGCGATGTAGAAGAAGGCCCTTCCACCCGCTCTGCTTATTTATTGGTAGGGAGAAGGTCTTTCATGCTCATATCCCTCACCGTTTCTCTCCTTCACGTCTCTAACACTCATTGTTTCAAACTCCTCACTTTACCTCTCTCCAATTCCTTCTTCCTCCTGTCACTCAGATGGTGGGCCTGTATACGCCAAACATCATTCAATAATCTACTTTGAGTATTCCAGTTGCTCACAATCGTGTACCCTTTCAAGCCTTACTACTAATCCGCGCTTCTCTCATTCATACGGGCATTCACACTCGTTTATTCTGCTGCTCACCCCCCCTTCCGATGTGCCCACGCCTAATCGTCATAATCAACTGGACTTGTTTCATGTCAGGTACCTGCCCACAAGTGATGGCGAGCATGCCCAGACTCCCGTTTTCACTCACATACCTGTTCTATCAAGCTTGTTCGACGTACACACTTAAGTATATTATGACGCTATAGTCCTTGACTGCCCCGCTGTCTGTTTGGCTTTGTTGTGGAGCTATGCCACCGTTCGTAATGTGGGTGTGTACACCTCTTGGTGCTATAGTATGGACGAGGGGCTGCCAGCTATTCCGTATTCACTTGGGTAGTCACAGGCTGACGCATACTTGTAATTGTTTCAGCACATTTGCCATTGTACTTTCCAGGCCCGGAAACACCATTTCCTGATTTTCTTTTAGCGAATGATGGGATTGTCATATCGGTTGTTTTAATTTTCCTTTTCCACTGCTGTTTTCTGAATTTTAAAAAACACAGCCGAACGACAGTTTCATTTGAGCATTATTCAGCTACCGTGTTGAGGGAATTTAATGTATTTTTTATAATTAGTTTGCTTCTTGTGTTTGTTGACTGACAATCATGTTTACAAACGCTCACTTTTCTCTTGTTTTAAGTTCAGTGGATTGATGAAAGGGAGACCTGGTTTCTCAAGGCTGTGTTCGTAATCTTGCTGTACCTTTCATGTTTACAACTCACCCTGCACATTAATGCCGAGTACTCGAAATGGGGTTCGTGTTGCAAAGCCACAACCTGCAATGCCTGATCATTGTTCACACAGGCTACTGCCATGTGTATTTTTTGGGGTATAATTACAGACAAATGTAGTTGTTTATCGGAGTCCTATTGTTACTACTACATTACGTATACTTTGAATGGGCTTTGGGTCAGCCCCCAGCTCACAATTGGATGGCTTCGTTTTCTATAGCAATTCTCTTCTCTTGATTCAGACAGTGTCTTTCCTTCCTGTTCTTGTCTTTCCCGAACCGAGGAGGATTTAGATTTCAGTGTACTGATTTGATGAGTTGTGTCCTTCCATTGCGGACTTTGTTCTTTCCCCTTTCAGCACTCCATGGGAATGCCTGTCTTTCCTTTGTTTCTCCCCTGACAGCTGGTTCCTTCTGACATCCCTGCCCGCCACTCTCTTTATGTTCTTTGTCTCTTGTCCTTACACTCATTGTTCCCTGTCCCTCATGTCTTTATCTCCACCACAGTGCTCTTTATTTACTACACTCTTTCTACCCAGTTCATGTTTTGTTGTCCGGTCCCACTCCTGATTCTTAACATTTGATATTTTTTTCATGGTATTTTTTTTTTTAGTGTCTTGACGGCTCCAAAGTGCTACCGGCTTGATTGCCTTCTTTTTCAGCGGAACTGTGCCTTTATTTTCTACTTTTAATTTCTCATTCTAAAGTGGCCATAGGCTATATTGGAAAAATGAATTAAACATTCTAGTTCTGTGGGTCACAGAGCATGCAACTATTCCTTAAGATGTATATGCATTCATGCATCTGCATCAGTGACTATCTCAGAATAGTTTTGTGTTCCACGTGCACAGTATGACCATTTTGACATTAGCTTATGCCAATATTGTGGCTTTTACAGGAGAAATCTGTTGGCTTTGCCAGTGGATGTTAATATCAGAAAGTCAGGCTGTGAAGATTTGCCTCCTCAAAATCATACAAACATGGCCATCTCATTGGGAACATGCACAGGTGCAAGGAAAACCCTTTTAAATGTTTCATTACTGGAGTAGCAAAATAATATTGAGCAAGGATCTATTGGTCAAATGAGATCGAACTATCACTTACAGTGGTAAAGAGGATAACATACAGCTTTCCAAAACAAGGAGAAACTTACAGGTGGTGTTTTCTGGGATTTCCATCTGTGTTTTTTTAATTTGTCCACATGACGGACTCCTAGGCAATAACGCATTTTGTGTATCTATAAATAGAGAAATATTATTGAGCCCAGTAAGCCATGAAGGGGCTATTTCATAAATGTAACAACATAAGTACCAAATTTTAGGTAGCCTTTCTTTTGGAGACAAGAGTCGGTGCATCAAAGTTAAAGATGCCATGAGTCAGGGTACTGTAAGAAAAGAGCAAGCAAAGGACATATCCAACCCATAGTATAAAATATATGCCATTAGAATAGACCAATTTACGGAGATCTTGAAGCCATGGCTTCTTATCGACGTCACCTTTATCAGATATGTTCTATAATCGTTTGGCCACAGATTTACTGCTTCCTGGCGACTAAAAGTAGGCTAAGACCAAAAGTAGGCCGAGGTTCCAAATGGTGTGATGTAAAAAGAAATTGGACTGTATCAAGAGTGTGCAAAATGATGCTGTTAGGGATGAATAAAATTGGCATTAATGGACTTCACCATTTATGTGAGTCATTGTTACGATTGCCCAAATATGTAGTGTTAGTGGAATTTAGACAAAACGTGTATAAAACTCCACGAAAATATATATTGCAAGAAAAAGCAACACACATGCAAAGTTTTGTCAAGCTGATAGACTTTACAACTTGTTAAAAAGTAGTGATTCAACAGCTTTGTAAAACATTGCTGGGAAAAATAAATTACACACGCGTCTAGTAGTTATACACCATGGCTTGCTGTTAAGCTCCAACAAAATGTTAATGAATATTTTTTTAAATATCATACTATCTACATTTTTATCATTTTCATCTCATACCTCATTTATCTAAGCTCCAGGATCCGGGCAGCCTCCACATCAGCATGGCTCCCATTCTCCAGAAATTCAGAAAGAGCCTGGAGATTCACCTCTTCAAAAAACTTTATATTCATTAAGTTTATCTTCTTCAAAAAGGTTAATTTACCTAAGGAACATTAACCCCATCTGCATCTTTTCCCCTGCAGTAACATTAAAGCGTATTTCCAGGGTCACATATACTAGTAAAACCATCATTCGTTTGAAACAATATGGAAACACATTTTGAATGTCCAGAAGAAACAGTTTCTCGGTCGAAATCTTGTCTTTTAATCGCAGATTATGGTGATCGCTGTTTTCCTACAAAATATAAAGGAATATATTTGCTTCTGTGGCACTTCCTGTCTAGCCCCTCCATGTGAACTTTACATCCATAGGCAACCTTGCTTCCTGGCGTATTTAGAACGAAGAAATGACTCCTACGTTTTGTTACTGAATGAGTAATCCGTTACTCGTACACTAACAAAGGCAAATTCTCTTACAGTAGCTTCTGATGGAAAAAAAATTATATTTATGTGCTGATGACAAGAAATATGAAGCCATTATTGGCTTACTTTACGAATAATTAGGACAGCGGATTACATTTTGAGATATAATCAGCCTTCAAAAGACTTAGAGGATGTATGTCAGTTTGATGAATTTCCACTACAGAGACCGCCAGACTTATGAAATCATACTGACGAAACTCCATTTTGGAGAATTGCAAAATTGAAGATTTACCAGTTGCATGACAATCAAATGGATTTTTTTTATTAGAATAGGGTTCGAATACCTGTTTTGGTATACTCCAAAAAATAAAAAACAAGTGCAAGATATTACTGTCGACAGGGTGAAGACAAAGGGGAGGGAATGTAAAAGAAAAAAGGAGAAAGTTTAATATGAAAGAGAGCAAGGGGTACCATCCCTGTTTAAAGAAAAAGAATGAAGGTGGCTGTTCTGGGAAGAAGATGGAAAAAAAAGAAATTAGGAGGGGAAGGAGTAGGTGTGAAATTCAGGGGGTATAGGATGAGGACTCCCTAAGAAAAGCCAAAGTATCCTTCTTAATTACAGAGAAAAAGTGAATAAGAAAAACAACCTGCATTAAAAAAAATAGACACAAAAGACATTCGCCAGTTTGGATTCCTCAATCATGAATGTCTTTCATAGTTAAAATTTCAAGACAACAGATTCAACAAAAATAGCTCAACAGAACCGGTTTCAGCAAGATTGATTGTGGTTTGTAAGCTACACTTCTTCTTCCATGCCTAGTGGGGCCAAAAGAGACAGACAAGAGAAGTTCCCAGCCTCCTTCTAATTAAGTAATATCTTCCTGTGTGGCACTTAGCTGAAAACTGATTGTGTGGCACACTTGTGAAGGTGTGCATTGAAGGGGAGGTCTGTCTTCATCCAATGGAACATTTAGTTGCCTGAGAGGCAAGGGATTAAACAACAAATTTGCAATTTAACTTTACCGTGTAGCCCATTTGGCCACACAATGAGGACCAGGAATCGGTAGGTGAAGTTTAGTAGGTCTATTACAAATTAGTAATCAGTTCAACATAGGTGCACATCAAAATCACATTATTAAGATACAGAATCATAAAAGGCAAGCTGAAACGCTAGAATAGGTTCAGTCTCAGCAACATAAGGCATACAAAGAATACAGTCACAGCAATACAGATACTAAGAAACAGGAATTGGCGTTCCTTAAAGAAACTCCTATCATCCTATCCAAATATTAGCAGATGTAAGGGTCAATAATAATCCCAAACGGTGAGGGTTTCCACCTGGTGTGCACAGTACAGAATTTTTGCTATATCAATTCAATGTTATCAATCCAGTCAATCACGCCCAACCTTCTGTAACCCACTGCTGCAGGACCTCCTCCAATGAAAAATACCATAATGAAGGGAGCACCGTATTCAGTAATCAGTATTTGCAAATGCAAATTTGTTCCCAACTGAATCAATCAAAAATACAGATTTCCTTGAATCCACAGATCCACAATTTATTGCACTTCACTTTAGGATAGTGTTTCCACAACGATTATGACAGTTCATCAATATTAATTGACAAGCTTGTAGCAGTTCATCAACAGAAGTTCCTAATAAATTCAGCCAACGTGTTTCGTCCAACGTAGGACGTCATCCGGGCTATAGTTCAGTGTTCTTTCTGTGTAACTTCTACCTATCCTGCAAAAGGTTCTGATTTTATTTTTATTTTTCTTCTAAAATAATGGTTTCCAACATGTCATGAGCACCTTATCTCACTAGGTCATCCGTGTCTACTAAATTCCCAATCAGCAGTTCTTACATATATCCGCATCCAAATTCAATAACGATTTCCCTGTAAAAAGCTATTACAGTGGTCTTGTAAAAGCATCTTACTTATTTTCAGTCCAATCCCTTCAATTAAAGCCCCATTCAACTAAGACGACCTCGTTCCTCGCAGCCGGCCCGATAAATCCCGCTGTCCAATTTTGAGGGTCATCTAATCCAGGCTCAAAGCTAGAATGAGAATGATTTAGCATAGAAGATCCCAAAGGATTGAGGAATTAAGGAAGGAAGGTGTCCGCATAGTGAAGACTGAAATAGAAGTCGACTGAAAATAAATGTGGCCATCCTGTGGAACTCTCTCCCCCTGTACCTGCGCTCGGAAGCGAGTTTTTTACGGTTTCGTAAACTCTTAAAAACTTTCCTGTTCCCTGTCTAATTCTGGCGCTTTGTGTGGTAGTGGCCTTTCTCTGGAAGAGCGCGGGGATGCCTAATGGTAACCAGGCGCTATATTAAAACTCGTTAATAATAATAATAATAATAATAAAATGGAAATCGGTGTTTAGCATAAAGCCACAGACTCACAAGGACAAAAGGAAGCAGAGAGATCTGGACCTCTCAAAGTCCTCCTGAAGAAACCCAAGGATGACCCGAGCGACCTCAAGAACTTCCGGCCCATCTCCTTGCTCCCATTCCCAGCTAAGGTCATCGAGAAGATAGTAAACACCCAGCTCACCCAGCACCTCGAAGACAACAACATCCTAGACCCGTCCCAATCAGGATTCCGCAGCAACCACAGTACCGAGACCGCCCTAATCACCGCCACAGATGACATCAGGATCCTACTGGACAATGGCGAGACAGTGGCCCTCATCCTCCTGGACCTCTCCGCCGCCTTCGACACCGTCTGCCACCACACACTACGCACACGCCTCCACGACACAGGGATCCGTAACAAGACCCTGGACTGGACCACCTCCTTCCTCTCCGGCAGAACGCAGAGAGTCCGCCTCCCCCCGTTCCGATTCGAGGCCTCCGAGGTCATCTGTGGCGACCCTCAAGGATCCTCCCTCAGCCCGACGCTGTTCAACGTCTACATGGTGCCACTAGCACGCATCGCCCGACAGCACGACCTCAATATAATCTCCTACACCGATGACACTCAGCTGATCCTCTCCCTCACAAAGGACCCCCTCACTGCCAAATCCAACCTACACCAGGGAATGAAGGCAGTCGCCGACTGGATGGAGGACAGCTGCCTCAAACTGAACACAGACAAGACAGAAATCCTCATCCTCAGATCCAACCCCTCCGCATTGGATGACTCCTGGTAGCCCACGTCACTGGGGTCCCCCCTCGTCCCCCACTGACCACGCACGCAACCTGGGAATCATCCTCGACTCAAAACTCTCCATGACCAAAAAGGTAAACGCAGTCTCCTCCACCTGTTTCAACACCCTCCGCATGCTTCGCAAAATCTTCAGATGGATTCTGACCAACACAAGGAAAACAGTCACCCAGGCCCTAGTGAGCAGCAGGCTTGACTACGGAAACGCCCTCTACGCCGGAGCTTGTCCAAGCTCATCAGCAGACTACAGAGAATCCAGAATGCATCCGCACACCTGATCCTCTACGTCCTGCGCCACGACCACATTACCCCCCACCTGAGAAACCTGCACTGGCTCCCCGTCGACAAAAGAATCTCCTTCAAGCTCCTGATCCACGCACACAAAGCACTCCACAAAACCGGCCCAGCCTATCTCAATAGTCTACTCTCCTTCTACGTACCCAACAGGAATCTCCGCTCTGCTGACCACACCCTGGCTGCGGTTCCTCGCATCCGGAGAACCACTTCCAGAGGCAGGTCCTTCTGCCATCGTGCCGCCAAGACCTGGAACACCCTCCCCCTCGACCTGCGACAAACCAAAGACCTGCTGACCTTCAGGAGACAACTCAAGACCTGGCTCTTCGACCAGTATCAGCACAAAGACCACCCCAGTGCCTTGAAACCCTACCGGGTATGTAGTGCGCTTTACAAAATATGTGATTGATTGATTGATTAAGACTGCACCTGCAAAAGGAAACAGCATGCAGATGAAGAAAAAATACATTTTGTATTAAGTAATAAAGGCCTTGTCAAGCTAACTTTAGTTAAGCATTTTCAATGTGCACTTCGAATACATGATTATAGATGCACATATAACTTCAAAATAACTGCAAGTTGAATAATTCATTCATGGTTACATATGCAATATGGTTTCAATAAATGCAATATAACTGGAGACATAAGTGTAAATACAAATGACAACTAAATGTTTTCATGATTAAGCTAAACATTAATGTGCACACATTCATTATTCTCTAATTTTCAACAATGAATACACTTCAGGAGTACACTTGAATGCTTCACTCCACATTAATAAAGTTAGACACAGAGTATATGGCCAAGTATATGTAAAAACAAGGTTTCTGTGACGTGTAAGGGTAGAGCAAAAATGTCACGACTCCAATTGCTACTGGGCTTTCAGGATGACTCACTTCTGCTTCCACCTTAGCAATGCGTGGAACAGGAGTTTAAGGGCTGGTGGAATAGGTATTTAAAGGAGAAGGTGAAGGAGGGGAGGTAGAGCAAGGAGCAGCAAATTGCAAACTGCATAAAATGGGGGCGGGAGGAAGAGGAGCAGGAATAGGATGAAACACAATGTCAATACTGTAACTGAGAAGTAGTATCAAGTCATTAGATGAGTAGCAGAGGAGGGTGCAATAAAGTGACCATAGTTTTAAAGGGGATGTGGAAAAAGTTGCAGATTCCTACATTAATAACAAGGAAATAAAAGGCCGGAGATTTAGTTTCGGAAAAGGCTCAAATGTAAAGCCGAAACCTACATAGTCAGGTAGAAGAGATAGACATGATAATTGGAATTCATTACATGTTTGATGGGCGGGAGGAGTCTGCTTGGTATATTAGTAAACCAGAAGCACATTGTCTAATGACAACATTGACGTTTTGGCAGCCTGTCAAGTTGGTACTTCTTTGCCACCATTTGTTTTTGTTTAGTTGTTTTGTCAGTGGAGCTTTTAACTACTGGGGCATGCTCTAGGTTCTTGGATGAGAGATGCATAAATATTCCGGAATACTAAAACCAAAATAATTTGGGTTAATAAAAGAAAGAAATTAACGGTTCTGTTGACACAGAGGAAAAAACTAATAAGTAATGATTCAATTCCGGTTCTTTCTATAAGGACCATGTGTACAACCAGCTATGTCTCCTATAACAGGTCATGTCATTGTTGCACCAAGATTTAATTGGACCACCTTTAAACTCTCTACCTTAATCTTAGACTATCTCTTGTTTTAATAACCCATTTAAGTGAAATTATATTTAAAACCCCCTGTATTAAATTAATTACGTAAAATTATATTTCACTGCGTTTTTACTCTTCAAATTGTAATTTTATAGTGTTATGAGAAAATTAAAAGTAAATTAGAATTCGAGAACGCATTAAGAAGAACGTCATAATAGTGAACTACACTATGGTAGTCTGAAAAGCAAGCACTGGGTCCCAAATGTAACATAGATAGGGACCAAGAGGTGAATTAATTTCCGTAGAGTCGTCTCTTTCGATTGATGACAGAGTAAGTATTCGTATGCATGTTTTCAGTGACGTTTCCTTGCTACATTTCTTTATTGGTGATTGTGGTGGGAGAGTTAGGCAGTCACAGTGATTGACTGTCTGATGGTTAATAACCCTGCTGTCTTCTCTTGCTAGATGTGTGTCCATACGCTTGTACTGCTGTCTGATGGAATCCTGTTTGGAGTGGGAGTTGGAGGTCAGGGATCAGACCCTTTAGGTAGAGGTCATGGGAGACGATGGAATGTATGTCTTAAAGTGCAATTTCCAAACGCTGTATTTCATTAGTGTAAGAGTCATTGTGAGGGAGATGTGTGTTTGGAGGGACTCTAGGTATGGAACAATGTTTAGAGGATTAAAATTTGTAAATGATAGGTTCATAGGTGTAAATATATACGCTTGATGCTGTCATGGTGAATAAGCTGCTGGTGTCTCATGTATGGCATTGAAAACATGGGTGATTGATGCTGGTGTTAACTGAGAATCCACTGGATGAGCTGACAGAACAGGAAAGGCAATATCTGCCTCGTATATATATTTATTTATTTATTTATTTAACTTGTAACGCGCAACAGCTACCCGCAGTGGGTTTCCCGGCGCTAGGGATAGACTCAAGAAGAAAGAAGTATCAGGTAATATCGAGCAGACCAGGACAACGGGCAGATCACTCAAAAAGCAAGGTCTCAAGTCCCTTCTGGAACCGCAGCAAGTTATTCTCCTATTTTATTTAGTTATTTATTTATTTATTTAACTAGTATAGAGTTTCATTAGTGATCTGTTATCAGCATTATTAAACATGGCTAGTAGGATGTAGAGCAGACTTTGGTTTAATGCGTGCCTGCAAGTACTGGATGTGTGGATGTCTAGTACACAACCACATATATACTTTTGGTGTTCAGTACATAAGTACATATTCACTTGCATAACAAGTTAGGTTCAGAGGTCTTGGTGTCCCTCTGAGTCATAGCCCTAAAAGCCGTAACCAGAGTTTACAGGTTACACTGTCAAAACTATTCACTCAATATTCTTCGCTTCAATCATGGTGCATACGTACATCAGTGAATGCACACAATTTTGTAGCCAACTATAATTCTCTTGAGGTTTTTGTATGACTTCTTTGCACGGTGTGTATGTATACTCACTACACAAAAGAAAGTGTGCATGCTCGCTTGTCTGCTTGGTTGTCACTCATCGCTTTTCTTATCTTCTAAAGAACTTGTCTTTGTGTCTTTTATATATGAAGATTCCTTTCTATGTTCTTCATCTCTTTCCTTTCGTTGGGCAGATGACAGTAGGGAAGGTGTCAAGAGGAGTAGGTGCAATGGCTCAAGTTCTTATCAACCTTTATTTGAATGATCACAGACCCAAAGAGCACTCTTCTTCTCCTGAGCGGGTAAGGAGAAGACTCCACTAGCGAGCACACTTTAGGTTGGGAAATGCAAGTTTCCTGCAAAAGTTCATAATATAAAAGCTTGAAGCACCCGAGAAAGATGTGCACAGGCAAACAATTGTGGTACTGTAAATATTTTTGGACAAAGTTTAAATCATCCATATACATCACTCAGTATATTTCTCTTTAACATTTCTGTCACAAGTTGAGTTATATGCGTTTTCAAAGTTGACTCTGTACATTTTCAGCGATGTGATATCATTTATGATTGATCCTTTTCTGTTGAATTCAGATGCAAGCATTAGATGGAGCCGCCATTTTGTCTGATTCTTCTGTCTCTCCCTGTACCTCTCCTCTCAACAGTGGGAAGGTATTGACACACGTTTTAATGCATGAATCTGGAGGCATGGGCAAAACTATCTTCAAAATGTATTGCATTCTCAACCTCTACACCAGAGCTAATGCATGTTCAGCATTTGCTCAACACAAAAACCTCATCAACAATGGCTTGCATGGTAGTCAGCTTTGTGTGGCTGGTGTTTGAATACTTAACTTCTGCTACAGTGCGCTTATAAGGGAAATAAAAAAAAGTTAATATTTGTTCATTATTTAACAAGCAGGCGCCCATAAGCTGCAAGGTCTAGTGTGTATATATCTATATATTTATATATATATATTTTTTTTTTCACTAAAAAGTTAAGGTTACAGGGACGTTATAGTTAGGGTCAGATTTTACACACACAAAGCCCTAGAAAGTCAGCTGTTATAGATATAATTCTCTCAGGTAACTATGAATCATGCCCTAAGCAAACTAGAACTCATGATATTTTCAATGATGTAATGTAGAATGTCATGAGTAATATAATATATTGGGTACTTAGCAGTGCATGGCAAGGGGGTGGGATCTAGTTACCTTAGGGCACAAGTTATAGTAACTTTAGATAACTGTAACTATAACTGCTGAATTTCTATGGTTTTGTGTGTGTAAAATCTGAACCTAAATATAACGTCCCTGCAGCTTTTGGTTTCTTTAAATTCTATTTCCCAACTACAACGTCCCCGTAACCTTTGTTTTTTTCTGTGAATTTCTACACGTTTTTAACACTAATTCCTAACTACAATTTCTCTTTAACCTGGGTGTGAGTAGTTATGTGGTTAAGTGGGTGTGTGGATGTGTGGTGGGCATGTCAATGTGTGTATGACTGGTTGTGTGGGTCTGTGAGTGGCTGGGTGTGTCTGTGAGTGGGTGTGTTAGTAGATGTATGGGTCTGCAGGTGTGTGTGTGTGTGTGTGTGTGTGTGTGTGTGTGTGCCTCTACAGGTCTGTGAGTGATTTTCTGGGTCTATGAGTGGGTGTGTGAGTGGCTATATGAGTGTGTAAGTGGGTGTTTGAGTGGCTTTATGGGTCACTAAGTGGATGTGTTAGCGGATTTATGGGTGTCTGAGTGGTTGTGTGAATGGGTATATTTAAAACAAATTGGGTTCTGATCCATCTGCCATGGATTCACACAGGGGTTTGTGCCAAGCACCACAGTGGATCCGCAGATACTTGCGCACAAAAAAAGGTGTGCGAACAATTTCTTTCCCGTGGGGGGGGGGTCAGGAGGGAAGGTCGGGGGGAGGGATTCCCCTCACAGACCCCTCCATTGGTCCCATGGGATCAGGATACCTCTATCCTGACCCATTGTATCCCATTTCAACTATATTCCCACACCTCTGGGAACCGTTTCCCTATCAATAAATTGGCAGCTGCCAGGTTGTGGTCAGCAAATCATGGCAAAGCTGTTGTCGCGTGGATCCACAAATCCTCCATGGTGGATCCGCTTCTCTAGATGTACATACATCTTTTTTTCTTTAATAACTCCAAAACTACTTAACAGATTTACACCAAATTACAGAAAACACTCTTTCTGGACCAAAATCTAACGTTCTGCCAAATTTGGTGTAATTCCGTTCAGCGGTTCTGGCTGTAGTATTGTCTAAATTCCCTATGGGAAATTGCATGGGGAAAATGTGTTTTGGTTTGGTACCTCCCCTTTTTCTAGTTCCCTGCTTGATGAATCACCCTGAAACTTTCCAGACAGCAGCTGATGTGAGTGACAAACTAGTTTTGAAACTTTTGTGACAGTTTGTCAAACTGCGCTATTAGCAGAACTAAAAAGTCCTGACTATAACTATCCACTGGCGACTGCCAAACTATATATATATATATATATATATATATATATATATATATATATATGGCAGAGAAGTTTGATTTCAGGCTTTTCTATGCTTTATAAAGATGAAATGACTGTGTATGTTACAGGTGGTGCTGTTGCATTCATTATATTCAAAGGATGATTCCATTAGCAATTGGATAGTCTCACACAAGTTGCTGTGATAAGTATTTCTCCACTGTTTGGCTGTTTAATACATTTGTTATTTCATCACTGCACAGTCCCTTAAACGCAGATTTCTAAATTATTTATTTTCTATAATGCCTCTTCTCCGTCAAGTGGTAGTCTTAGCAAAGGTATTTGCAGTTTTCACTTTCTTATTGTCTTAATTGTTCAGGGCCTTTACGTTTTGGTGATAAGGCTTATATTTAAAGCATGCAACATGTTACCATTTAATTCATTCTCTTTTGGCTAAGGTGTTTCATAAAACAATTTTTTGAGAACTTGCTAGTAAGGATGACCATTTTAGGTCCAAAACCGCTCTATCCAGGACGAATTTTCAGGACAACCACTGACCATGTAAATGAGTTTAAATTCACTTGGACAATCTCTTTTAATAGAATTTGAACTTGGCAGCGATCTGGCTCTCATGGACTTACTTTAGGTACCATTGATCTAACCGATGATTTAGATAGAGTGGAAGAATTACCAATTAAAAAAAACTTGAACTTCAGTGTAGGAAACGTGAGCTTTGCACAGGTTCAAAAAGAGAAACTGGCAAGGTATAATGGGCTATTTATTTACAGGAGAAGGAGTCAAACCATATATATGGATGCACCTACTGGTGTGTACGGTATGCATAGCTGTATCTTCACTGTTAAGATGAGATCTTCCAAAATAAAAAGGACTAATTAGTAGTACCTCAGTAGCATGCGTAATTTGGTTGTTGCCTGATACCTCTATGGGAATGATTCACTAATCATTATAGGCATATAATTCTTCTTCTGAGGAAATCCACCAAGATATTAGATGTTGACCACTATTATGTATTAGATCAAGAATTACCCTCAGGTGAATACATCCAGTAGCCTTTGATTAAGAATCTCCCAAGAGAGTTTAGAATGGCCACTTTTGTATGACTCGTTGGATCTGTGAAGCTGTTTATTTTGATGGGTATGAGCATACTTGTGAAAGAACAGTCATGCTGCTGTGAAATACAAGCATTAGTATACCTGTATGTTGTGTTTGTTCTCTTTTTCTTCCTCTGATAGAAGTGCATACGAAATAGACCTCAAATCGTGTTATATGATGGTGAAACCAAGTTTTAGGAACTAACCCTTTAATTAGAGTGTTATGAGCTCTAGCTGCTGTGCCATAAACTGTAATGGACAGAGATCAAAGCACATTGGGAAATGAGAAAAGCTGCATTTCAGCTTCTACTGGAAGGGTCAAGGGTTGCTGCAAAATCTGAGGTCCTGTGGCAGAGATGTTCCAGATTTGTGATACTGCTATGGAGATGTTTTGATGTCCTTCTGTTAGACCAATAAATTATTAGTTTTGGTAGAAGGAAGAGTGAGGCAGTTACATAATTACTTGTTTAGGTAGCCTTTTCTTTTTTATGTCACGGTGATCTAGTCCTATGTATGGTAAAACACATTTTAAATTTTGTACATGCTTTTATAGCGAGTCAATGCTGGCCAATGAGGGTGATTGTTAGAAATGTCATTCCCTAATTGATTTATTAGTTATTAGTTTTAGAGCTTCTTTTGGAGTTCTTTAAAGGTGAAGTAAACGTTTGTGTGATAGCCTTAGGGAAAGAGCATTGTGGTAATTCACAATGCTATTGCTGATGCAAAGGATGGTAGAATTTATTTGATCCTTTTGACGTTTAGGTTGCATAAGAACTCACTTTAGGGAATACTTTTTCTAGAGAAAGCATGTTAGCCATTGTCATTACAATGTGTTGGACTTACTTGGCCAAGAAAATCTTAGTCCTATATAAAAGGGGCTATGGGGCAAGAATATCAATGCTCTTTTATGTAGGTTATTTTGATCCTACAATAATGTATCTGTTTAGGACGTATTGATGTTTAGCAGAAATTCCAGCATCCAGTAAAGTATGTTGTTTTTACAGTTAAAAACAGACTGTGCAGCATTGAAGGAAATGCTTATTTAAATATATATTTGGCAACGTTGTGACTAGAAATTCAAGGAAACTCTACAGAAACAGATTTGAGGAACACTATGGTTTATGTATCTATATTCGAATTGATAGGTAAGAGAAGGGTCCTATCAAGCTTTTCATCCCAGTATGATATTACCTAAGTTTGACAAAAGGTGGTTTATTTTCAATCTTTAGTGGTAACTGGCAAGGAAGAAAGAAAAACAATGCAGCTCATAATTTGTTATATCTGATAGAGCCATCTAGCTGCATATTCCTTACCTTTAAATTTCCCAGGCATCCGACTGAGCAATACACCTGCACACTGGTAGGTAGGTAGCGTCAGGTGGTTGTGTGGGGTGTCATCTGTGTTGGAAGTGACATCTGCATCACCTATATAGGTGCCACCTTGACGTACTGACATCAGTTCTTTTCTTTCCCCACTAGTCAAGCACTAATACATGAAGAGAGCTCACTTTTTGACAGGATTGTTTAACTTTTTTTGTCAACCCCTTTTTTGTGGTGTAGGAAGTCATGTCATCTAGGAAGACTTCAGGGTTCAAACGTGCAGCGCCTTTCACTGTGCCTTGTCGGTAACAGACCCGCACTTGGTTTGCCTTTTGTGTCTGGAGCGCGATCATGCCAGGCCATGGCTCCGAAGGCTTTCAGGAAGCGGTCCCTAAGGCTGCTTGCGCCCCGAGGACGAGTAGCACCCGTTGGAACACAGTGAAAAATCAGATAAAAATGAAAAACTGTCACAAAAGAGACAATGGTATGAACTTGGTCCATAAATGGGTGCTAATGAAATTCATAAAGGATCATTGAAGTTGGACATTTGGGAGGCCTTGTGGCTTATGTTTTAATTCATATATGTTAATGTTGTTGTTGCGCAAAAGGTTATTTTGCAATAAGCTGACAAGTGAAAGATCGTAGAAATTACATCACATAGTCGACGTGGTAAACACATCAGAGGGTGGGCGGAGCATTTTCATTGAATACTTGGGGTACTTTGGGATGTTTAGGGTCACGGGGGACGAATTCAGAAGAGCAACTGTTTACGCATAATATGACCACCGAGGTTGAAAGTTAAAGTGCATTGTGGGACCTAGAGGCAGAAACCAGGACAAGAAGGAGAGTAGAGATTGGGCTACGTAATGAGAGAGGGTTAATGTTTAACAGGTGAAAGGGAGGGGAGGAGACAACGGATTGAAAAAAGGTTAAAAGTCAAAGGGTTGAAGATCAGGGCGGTTCCGGTGGAATAGTGAAGACGGCAGGAAGATGTTTGCACTTTCTCAGAAAGGTACGGTCTTAGACGTAGAATAACTCAACGGGAAATATAATGTTGTCTTTTCATTAAACATCGTGGGTTTGACAGTAAGATGGGGCAGGACAATGTTTAATTTGTACCTGTTTAAGAAAACAACGGGAGATGGGCAGAAAGCAGGGGTATTCATTTAAAATAGCAACAAGAGATTACATGTCTTAGCGGGAAAACGTTGACATGGGGAGTTAGCAATAACTGCATATGTTATGATTAATGAATGGCACTAGGTCATGTACGGAGTCTAACTGATGTGTTTTACATTTATAGAATTTAACCCCTGACGAAGAGCCAGAGTTTAGGCTCGAAATGCATTGGGTGTACAAGTATGAAGTTTATGGATTAACTTATGCGCATTGTCATGGCGCAGGAGAAGGCCTGGATGGGCATCCCTGCACCAATAAGAATATAGTGAAGGTGTAAGCGTCCCTTTTGTGACATGAGAAAACTCGAAAAAATGAATAACATTGGATTACATTTGGAAAATAAATAACTTGACAACAAGAAGAAGTTTGTGGCATTTTTATATGCAAGTAAACTAAGGCTGTGCACCTGGATGGGGGCGGAGTGCCGCTCCCAACTTTTTTTTTTTTTTTTTCTTTTTTTGCGCCCCGAGGTGACATCACGCCCAACTTCTCTGCAGTCTTGCTCCCATTCAACAGGACGGTCCCTCTCAAGATCCTCGGGACACTCAGGTAAGAGGCATAGGAAGCACAAGAAGTCGAAGCGTGCTCCCTGTTGATCAGCCGATGAGATGAAGGAACATCAGTGTTAAAGGCTTCCCAGAACCTGTTCATTGGGTCAGCTCCGCGCCTCCACATTTAACTGGGAACAACCCCTCCTCAACTGAAGAATTTTATTAAGGCCATGCACTTCATTTTTGAGTGACTTAACCTCTCCGGTGCCGAAGTCTCACCGGATCCGCACAGGGATCCAGATCGGCGCTGGTCGTGTCACTGCGACCTTCCACGATAGCGGTCCT
The DNA here is from genome assembly GCF_964261635.1 of Lissotriton helveticus. NCBI lineage: Eukaryota > Metazoa > Chordata > Amphibia > Caudata > Salamandridae > Lissotriton > Lissotriton helveticus. Next base: position 741,382,292 of record NC_136061.1, on the reverse strand, counting down.
GACACCAATGCTCCCACCGGGGGCACCAGCCCTATTCTGATCCTTGATGATACAGAGCAGGCACCTCATCAACCGATTCGGGTGCCGACCAGGCCCATTGGTTCTATATTGTTCTCTGAACCTTATTCGGACAGGCCAGGCTTGGGAGAAGAATGCCAGCTGTCATTGGAATCTTTCGAATACCAGCAGTACAAACAAGATCTGGACTGATTTGAGGAATTGTGTAAAGTCAGTGGTCTAGATACCTGTAGACACTGGTGCTTTTTATCCTCCTATCATGGCTACGGAGGAGGGTGCGTCTTATGTAATGGTGGTGTTTAGGACAACTGTGGTTCTTGACCTTCAGCTACCTACAGTAGCAGTCAAGACTAACATCTTGACAAAGGTTCACCAGCTGGGAGCTTCCTCTTCAGGACCCTTTCTGGAGGAGCGACACCACCGTATGGACCCCAAAAGAGCATTGTCATTCTACCTTGACTGCACAAAAAAGTTCCAAGTGGATGACCAACTCTTTGTGTGCAGAAGAGGACCATACCATGATGGGTCGTCCTCTGCATCAAGATTTGTTATGCTCTGGCAAAGGAGTAGCCTCCTGAAGGCTTAAGAGGTCACTCCACCAGAGCTAAGGCTGCTACCACTGTGTTAGCACATGGGGTATCAGTCCTGACATCGGTCATGGCTACGGAGCAGGTTGCATCTTATACAATGGTGGTGTGCAGGGCAACGGAGGTCCTTGACTTTCAGCTACTCACAGTGGTGGTCAAGACTAACAACTTGACAAAGGTGCTACAGCCGTGAGCTTCCTCTTTGGAACCCTTGCGCACATTCAACAAAGTCCTTCTGGGTACCTGATCCAAGCACAGTACATGGGCTTCTTTGAACAGGATGATTGTCCACTGCTTCTGCCCTGCTCTGGGTGACCCAAACTTCCTCATTACCCACCCTAGATCTTGCTGGTCCAAGCCTCCACTACATATGGCGCATTCCCTGCTGCAACCCGGACAGGGAATCCAAGAGGCTGGATAGCTGGGGCAAGAAAATGTTTTCTTCCGCCAGCCTTGCATTGCAGTTGGTGAACACTGCATGCTTATCGGGCTGTTCTTGCCACTCTCTGTGGGAAATAGTTGCGCAAGTGCTGCTACAGGTCCCGGAGGATGCCCAAGCTATCCTCTCCCTAGCAGTAGCAAATGGTAGAGATGAAGCTAAGTTCTCCATTCAATGTGGTTTAGACACGACGACTCGCTGTTAGAGTGATTTCCATGATGGTAGCAGTTAGACACCATGCCTGGCTGAGAACATCTAGCTTTTCAGGGGATGTCCAGGCCTTGCTTATGGACATGCTCTTTGATGGCACCCATATCTTTGGAAACAAGGCAGACGTGGCACTGGAATGCTTTAAGGAATCCCGGGCTAAGTCTAAGTCATTGGGACTCTCAGCTGCTCCCCATTCCCAGTCTGTCTTTCACTCCTTTCATGGCTAACTGCGCCAACCCTATCCCAGCCAATGAGCCACACGAGTTGCACAACCCCTGCGCGGTTCGTTCCAGGTGAGTGGGGGTTGGTCAAACCCCCACCCACCCGGCAGCTTCCTTCTCCAAGCCCTCCTAGTCTTGCCCTTCCAGATCATGAGTATACAGTTGGTGGCAGGATAAGCCATCACATCCACCACTGGCACAATATCACATCAGACAGGTGGGTCCTCCAGATCATCCGAAGTGGCTACTACCTCCCCTTCAAGACCACACCTCCTCCATACCGCCTTCCTCCGTCTTACTGATGGAGTATAATTTAATTTTGCTCCGGGAGGAAGTTATGACTCTCTTGGCCAGGGGAGCCATAGAGAGGGTTTCGGCCCCAGAAGTGGGCTGTGGTTGCTGTTCCCGCTAGTTTCTGGTCCCGAAAAAGGACAAGGACCTTAGTCTTATTCAGGAACTTCAAGCCTCCAACTATGTCCTAAAAAAAGAGAAATTTAAGATGCTCACATTGGCTCAGGTCCTATCTGCCCTGGACCTAGTTCAAGTTCAAGAATTTATATAGCGCACTACTCACCCAGAGGGTCTCAAGGCGCTTGAGTACCTAGTGTACTGAATGGTAGCATTGGACTTCCAGGACGCCTATTTTCATATCCCATTCCTGCCAGCCCTGCGATGCTACTTGCGGTTTATGGTAGGCCATGAGCACTCTATTCACTGCTTCCCTTTGGTTTTTACCAGCACCCCTTGGGTGTTCACCAAGGTGATGACGTTGGTCACATCTCATCAGTGCAGATCAGGGGTGCCAGTCTTCCCCTATCTCGATGACTGGCTGCTGAAGGCAGGCTCTTTCCAGGCTGTCGTCATGCACCTCCAGACTACAGCTCACCTTCTGCATTCTCTGGGTTTCACTATCAATGTGCTGAAGTTACACCTTACTCCCTCTCAAATGCTCCCTTTCATCTGAGCTGTTCTGGAGACAATGCAGTTTGTGGCCTATCCTCCCGAGTGGCTAGTCCAGGATATTGAGGCTATAATAACCGATGTTTCAACTTCTATCCTAGATTTCGGTAAGAATGACTCTGAGGCTGTCGGGCCTCATGGCTTCCTGCATCCGGCTAGTATCACATGCCAGATGCCATATGCTGGCTCTGCATTGGGACGTGAAGTTCAAATGGGCACTGCATCAGGGGAATCCCGCCAACATGGTGCAGTTCTCGGAGGGAACTGTACCAGACCTGCAGGGTTGGATAACGAACCACAATTGGGTCAGAGTCAGACCCCTCTCCCTTCTCCAACCAGATCTTACAGTAGTGACAGATGCATCTCTCCTGGGATGGGGTGGCTGCTTGGGACAGGTAGAGATCAGAGGACTCAGGTCTCTGGTGGAATCTGGACCCCACAGCAAGATGTTAGAGCTCCGAGCGATCTGACTGGCATTGTAAGCATTCCTACCCTCCATCAAGGAAGGCTAGTTCAAGCTTTCACGACAACACTACTGACATGTGGTACTGCAACAAATGGAGTGGAGTCTCTGGACGTGGCTGGAACAACAGGGCATTTCTCTGATGGTTCAACAGCTGGCAGGTTCCCTGAATGCCAGGGCGTTCGAACTCCGGCATCAATGCCTAGCAGATCATGAGTGGCATATCCATCCGGAGGTGGCGCAAGTTCTCTTTTAACAGTGGGGAGACCCTTGGCTAGATCTCTTCACCTCTGCTGAGAACGGGCAATGTTAGCAGTTTTGGGCGCTGGAGTTTCTAAGGTGGCTCTCGCTTGGAGGCGTTTTTCATCTTTAGGACAGCTCAGGTCTCCTGTATTCCTTTCCGCACATACCACTCCTTCCCAGAGTTCTCAAGGAGCTCAGGAATAACTTGTGGCTCCAGATTGGGAACAGAGAGTCTGGTATCCTGAGCTTCTGCAAATGAGCATCAATCCTCTGATCAGGCTGCCCCTTTGAGAGGATCTTCTGTTGCAGCAGCAGGGGAGGATCCTCCACCCGAACCTGTCAACTCTACGCCTACTTGCTTGGCAGCAGTTGATAGCTTATGACCTTCCTCCCGAAGTTTGTAATGTTATTCTGCCAGCCAGGCGTCCCTCCACCAAGATGGTATACGCCTGCTGGCGGAACAAATTTGTATCCTATTGTACAGAAAATTCTATTGACCCTCTATCTGCTTCCCTTTCTGATGTGTTGCTTTTTATTTTGACCCTTGACAAACAGTGCTCTGCTCTGGGCACCCTGAGGCTGCCAGACCAACCCTCCTTATTTTAATAAACCATTGTACATAGAATCCTTAAAGGCTTTGTACATATGTTCCCACCTGCCCCTTTCATATGGCTCAGTGAAACCTCACTGTGGTTCTCACCTTCCTCATGTGTGTGTTTTTGAGCCCTTGCATTATTGCATTATTGTCCCCTCTGGCTGCTCACCATCAAAACAGCTTTGTAGTGGCAATTACCTCTACCTCAGAGTGAACTGCAGTTTTTATCATCCAAGCCTCCCTTCATGACAATATTCCCTGATAAGTTAGTGCTTCACACTAGGGCCTCTTTCCTCCCTAAAGTGGTTACATTTTTCTATGTGGGACATTCTGTCACCTTGCCCACTTTTTATGCCCCCCGCATCCCTCTAAAGATCAGGAGCGACTCCATCGTATGGACCAAAAAAGAGCATTGTCATTCTACCTTGACCGCATTAAAGACTTCTGGGTGAATGACTAACTCTTCGTGGCCTATGTTGGCGCGAAGAAGGGTTGTGCGATGCAGAAGAGGACCATCTCACAATGGATCATCCTCTGCATCAATATTTGTTATGCTCTGGTACAGAGGTAACCTCCTGAAGTCTTAAGGGCTCATTCAACCTAAGCTAAAGCTGCTACCACTGTATTAGCACATGGGGTCCGTCCTGGACCACTGTCAGGCAGCACCGTGGGCATCCCCACACTTGTTTACCAAACATTATTGCCTAGACGGTAAAGTCCGCACGTACGGCCATTTCTGCCAGTTTTTACGTCAGGATTTCCTAGTCTGAACTTTTCTGTAGTCCCTACTCCAGGGATGATATCGCTTGGGTATTTATTTAAAGGTAAGGAGTCTGCGGCTAGATGTCTCTCTCAGGTGAACAAGTTGAACATGTTACTTACCTTAGGTAACGCCTTATCTGGTAGTGGCACGATATAGCCATAATTCCATACTAACCAACACATCCTCCCCATACTGCGGACAGATTTCTAGGGTCAGGACTGATCCCTTTCAGGTCCCAAGTTTTCAAACATACCAGTGTCAGTACCCTTCATGGTTCTCCAATTCGGGCGTGGAAAGTCATGAAAAGGTAACTGACATCAGCATGCCAAGGTGGCGCCTATGTAGGTGACGCAGACATCACTTCTAGTGCGACCAATGCCACCTAATAGTGTGCAGGTGTGTTGCCCGAAGCAAAATCTTCTAGATCCAGTCTGACGCCTGGGAAATTCAAAGGTAAGGAATCTGCGGCAAGATCATCTCTCATAAGGCATTACCAAAGGGAAGTTCTTTAGGTATGTTGAAGACAAATTTAAGGATTATGGCATGCTACACCATTTTAAAAGCTGCGGACCGATCTACTAGGATGATGAATGTAAGATGTCTCCTCACAGCATTTCATTTGGAATCACCTTAGACATTGAAAAATGCAAATTCATTGTTATGGTAGGAGTGGAACCTGTTTTGCCTGTATTGCATTGCATCAGATTTTCAAGAGCCCCGGTCGAATTTATGTGTGGGTCACAACAGCTCTTTGAGGTTCTAAGGAAGGATATGGCTGTAGTGATCAAGTGTGAAATGAGTGAAGATGTATTTTTGGAAAGGAATGGTAGTGGAAACATTGAGCCAGTGAGTGGCCTTTGGATGAGAGAAGCCTTGAATGGGTGTGAGATTGATTGAACATTAGGTTAAAAGGGAAATGCCCAGTTTTAGTGTTCAGTATCAGTAAGGAACTGTGGGGAATGAATAAAAAAAATAGATTTCTGCGCTATGTGATTTACTTTAGTAAGCAGAGGTTGCTGCGGCGATTTTTATGTGTGCCATGTTTTTTTTCTGGATTCTGATAATTTTACCAAGAGGTAACATGCAAGATTATTACAGTAGAAATTAGCAATTTGTGGCACTAGATTGTGAAAACAGACCATAAAAAACGGAATTTTGAAAGCGTTTCTTTTGCTGTTTGAGAATATTTTTGATTTCAGAAAGTTTGTTGCGGAATTATACTTTTTACAAAGAGCTGAATCTATATGAATTTATAATCTACCGCTGCCACATAATCATCGTGATGATGTGTGAGAGAATTGTGCCACAAAATGTCTGTCCGAGGAAGAGATATTTGGATGAGTTAGACAATTTTGTTGGTGACTTGTCATGTTTTATGCAAATGATAATTGTATAACGATGGAATTGGTTAGATTATGAATGAACCTTCATCATGGTAAGCAGGGGATTGAGTTGCTGTTAGAACAGATCATCAGAGAAGATCGAGTACACTAAAAGTATTTTGAAACACATGATCTAGTGTTTTCACGTGATTGAGATGCTTCATTCACTAGGTGAAGTATCCGAGCTCTAGTTCTTTCATAACATTGTTGGCTTGACAGTATTTGGAGTGCAGTTTTTAATCACCCACTACAAGAACATTTCATTTACGGATGAATGGGACAGGGAAACCGTGCTGGGAAGGTGAGAGTAGATGGTTCCTCAAGTGTTCTAGCGCATATGCGCTTTAGAAAGGTTTGACACTGGAAAGACTCCTTTTAGCAAGTAGATGTGAAGTTTATATAGCAGACTTTCCCAAGGTGACCCATCAATTTCCATTATATTTCTCTTTGAACATCTTTAATTGCCAGCTTGACCTTGTTAACACATGGATCGATTAAACCTCTGCATGTCTAACCTTTACACACATAAATGTCACATCAATGTGTTTAATACAAATTGCAGCTGTAATTGCCATGTTCATAGCAGTTCAGCAGGAGGCCCTTTCAAAAAGAAATCAAACAAATCATGCTGGCTCAGAAATGGATTAGAAACGTTGATGAAAGTTCATGTGCTTCTTTTTATCTGGGCAGACTACCCCTTATCTGTTAGTTAATGCATAAATGCAGCTGTACAAGTATACTCGGGACTGTAGAGCTGAATGTGATATTATGCAAACACTATTCACGGGTGCTAACAGTGGACAACAGATGTCTCAATTTCCATCATAATTGTATCTTACCATGTTTTAAACTTGTTTTAGGGATCCCTTCGAAAAGAATTCCCAGCTAACATTGGAGGGAGTGATATATGTTACTTCTGCAAAAAGCGTGTGTATGTGATGGAGCGACAGAGCGCAGAGGGACACTTCTTTCACAGGGAGTGCTTCAGATGCAACTTCTGCTCAACAACCCTTCGCCTCGGAGTATACGCTTTTGATGTAGATGAAGGTAATGTGAACAATTGTCCAGTTTATGGTATCTAATGGGAGTTCCTAAAGGGGGTTTAGGAATGGTCGTATTGTCTACCATTCTCAGGAAGTGTGTTTATTGATAGGAATTCACTTTTCTGGTCTTATTGTTTGTACATAAACTAAATAGATAACATTTTTAGTACATTATGCAAGAATCCGATTCAGGGAAACCCTGGTATTCCAATAAATGTTAACTCAATCAAGTGTGCACTTTTGCCATCTTTTTATAATCCTTATGAAAGCGCAACTATCAGTACAGGCACACTTTTGTATACAGTTTTATTCATAGTTCAAACAAGTATGTATTACACTACGATAAAAGTTACAGATTACACATTGGTATAAAATATATGTAATCAATTGTACTGAAAAGGGTGCTAGCAAAATAAAAAAAAATGAGGTTGTGAGGGAGAAAAGAAAAAGCGGCTAAAGACGTTTTGGTAACATAACAGTGGCAAAAGAATGGAAGAGTCTGTGTATCGGTTGTTGTTTTTATGCCACGCTGCAAACTTTTCAAAGTACAGTCATATTAACTTAGAAAATTATGTGTGATAAATAAAATAGCACAAGACCACCCTCCTTATCTTTCAGATCTCATTACGTCCCTTCAAGTGATCCTTTGTTATCTGTGGCTTTTTGTCAGTTCTGCTGATAAAGCTATGTCCTCTAAAAAACACATAATATACAAACCGCCGAGCTGTATGAAGGGAAGATTCGGAGCATACCAAAAATGCAAGACTAACCTAAGGTCTTTTAAGCATAAAATATGTATCAAATGTTGTTAAGGATGATGGGGAAATACTGGCACACTCCCAGGAGAAAATGAATGAAACTCACCAGACATAGCAGGTTTGCTCAGAAACAGAGTGAAATGTATTTATTGGTACCAAATGCAGGCATCATTGCTAATTAGCAAGGAAGACGTCAGGTCTCCAGCCTTAGGTGCTATCAGACTGCTTCTTCCTAGAGTGACAAGTTTCTAGGTGCTATATACAGTTTAAATGCCATGTCAGCGGAACTAGAATAAGGCACCAAGCCAAATATGGCTAACATGGATGTGCAATGTCTGCACCATGCAAATTATAAACAGCCAGATATGGGCATACCAGAAAGGCTGGCTCGGCACTGTGTAAGCAACTTGCACAACCAGATTAAGAAATATCATGTAGTCAGGACAAGCAAGGTGACCTCTAAGTGGGTACAGAATAGCTTGTTGAAGCTTGTCTAGTCAAGGTCAGATAGGAAGCCCTTTTGAGCAACAGACCTCATGTTAATGTGATCTATCTAAACATGATATCTTTTGAAGTGCATACACTTGAATTTGTATGGATGTTTATATTTATTTTGCCACAAAGGATCCCTCCTCAGACCCACGCTCTGAAACATCTACATGGCCAACCTCGCAACCATCGTCCGGAAACACGGACTCAGCATAGTATTCTATGCCGACAACACCAAGCTCATCCTCTTCCTCACCAATGATCCTGACAACACGAGGCACAACTTCTAGGAAGGAATGAAGGACTTCGCAACCTGGATGAGCAGCAGCTGCCTGAAGCTCAACTCCTAGAAAACGGAATTCCTTATCCTCCGATCCACCCCCTCTGGCAGGATTGACACTTGGTGACCCCTGCCCTTGGCAGCCCTCCCACACCCACGAACCATGCCTGTAACCTTGGCATTATACTAGACTCCTCCCTCACCAATAACCGACAGATCAATGCAGTATCCTCCACATGCTTCAACACCCTCTGCATACTCAGCAAGACCTTCAAATGGCACCACCCCCAAATCCAGGAAGACCGTCACTGATGCACTCATCACCAGCAGGATGGACTACGGGAACGCCCTCTACACCGGAATCAACAAATCTCTGCTCCACAAACTCTAGACCAGTAGCGGTCGGCAGTAGGAGTTACTGCAGGGCGGTGACGTGGGCAGGGGGGAAACAAATTTCGTTGCGCGCACTGCATCACATTTGGTGATGCAGTGCGCGCAACGAAATTCATTTTATTTATTTAAATGTTTACTTACCTGTAAAACTCCGTAATCCATACATTACTACCCCCCACCCTGCCACTCCCCCCTGCCCACGTCACCGCCCTGCAGTAACTCCTACTGCCGACCGCTACTGCTCTAGACCTTCCGAGAACGCCACAGTCCGACTCGGCCTCAGCTTCCCACGACAAGACCACATCACCCAGGGCCTACGACACCTCCACTGGCTCCCAGTCGAAAAAAGAGTGACCTTCAAGCTGCTCACTAATGTCTTCCAAGCCCGCCACAATACCGGATCGCAAAACCTCAACGAAAGAGTTTCCTTCTAGGCCCCCAAGAGAAACCTCCGATCCGCTGACCTGGCCTTGGTCAAAATCCCCTGCCTCCACAGAACCAGAACGGGAGGCAGATCCTTCTCCTACATTGCGGCCAAGATCTGGAACGAACGCCCTATCAGCATCAGTTGAAGCCCTACTCTTCAAGCATTTAGAAAGTGGCTCAAGACCTGGCTTTTCGGATGACCAGATTCAGGAAGAGCACCAAGACCTGGCTTTTAAGATGACCGTGCCTTGAGACCCTCCTGGGTGAGTAGCGTGATCTACAAATCCCTGATTGATTGATTAAAGGGCACTCGAAGGAGCCTGGGAAGTAATGACAACCACCTGCCAACAACCCCACTTTTAACAAACTAATGAAGAAGTTGACAGTTACATTTGTGGCATTAAACATCAAATAATAATCAGATGTTATGCACAGAACTTTAAATAAAAAAAACTGTCAATAAGATCCCCAAATAAAGAAAAGTGCAGAATGAAATGAAAGATAATATAATAGGGGGTCCATTTGAATATCTACAAAGAGATGTATCAAAATGATGGACAGCATATTTGAAATTACCTGCAATAGTTAATACTCAAATTATTCCCCTGGTGAGTGAACTTCTGCTGCAAGCGAGTCTCATTACCTGAGTTTCTTTAAGCTCTGCTGAAATTGATTGGGAGTGCTGACTGCCTGTACTGCCTTTTAAGGTAAGTTTCACTGTTGCTCAGGTCAGGCAAGAGTCGCTGGGCTGGTTGTCCATGAAAAACATGTGCACAGATGAGTGCGGGGTGAACATGTGAGACTACCGGCTAACTCAGCTTGGCCACTAGGTAGCCTTTTGCAGAGAGGACCCTTCAACGTGTGGTATGGACCTGTAGAGGCATTATATTAGGAGTTGGCATTCATGATGTGTGTATGTACATCGGTAGTGATCACTGACAAAGGGTGAATGCTTCACTTTATTGTACATTATGGGTGAAATCTGCAACAAATTGCAATCTTGACATTCTTAGGCCTAGAGAAAGCCTTGATGCACCAATATCATGCTAACTTAGGATCCTGAATAGAGATCAGACATTGATTTCCACATATCTGCATTCCTATTGATAATTCAGGAATTCTCATTTTTCTCACTCCGCTCCTAATTAGATTCTGGTCTTTAAATCACCCTTCTAGGCCAACTTAATTAAGCTGTGGACCAGCCGGAGGATAAACCACCTTGGCCACCACAGTAGGGTGATTTACTAGTAATTAGGCATGTTCCAGGAAGAGTAAAGGGTGGAGACAGAATCTGCGTGTGCTAATTACTTTTTGCATTGTTCTTGGCCTGTGAAGGCTGAGTCCCACAGAAACAAATGATAACTATACCTCTGGAGCCTGTAAATGTAAATGTAAATGTAAATGTGTTTCGATTTATATAGCGCACTAATCACCCAGGGGTCTCAAGGCGCTTGCTTAGGGAACCCGTCCTGGTATTCCCTTGTGAGATACCCCGGCAGGGTATTCACAAGGTGAAAGCCAGGCATCCCGCCGCGAGGGGCCGTAGTGGAGATTAAGCAAGCTATTGCCCAGAGTCTCAGAGTGTGACCCCGTGAGTCGAGTAGGCACCGGAGCGAGAATTGTCGAGTCCGTGGAATTTTTGTGCCCGAGACCCGCCGAGGCGGGGAATCGAACCCTGGTCCACGGCTGATCTCAGCTTCCGGGTCTGCCGCCTCTAACCACTGAGCCACGCTTCTCCACTGTCACAGGAGGGGTTCCGATCTGAGGTTTTAGAGGGAAGGGATCAGGCAACAGTGGCAGCTAGGGGCACGACTTAGGCTCTCAGAGAAGATTTTTCAATGGGCTACTTAAAGGCTACATCTTGAAAAATGAAATGACAACATTCTGTACAGGAACATTAGGGCAGGGGTGGAGTGATGTGCCACCATAGCTTTGTGCAGAGGTACTTTACTTGTAGAACTTTCCAACTTAAAAACCTGTGAACAAAGGGAAGAGACCTTTGAGACCAGTCTGACCCCAGGGGAAGTGACCCTGGAAGAATGCCCAGAGGAATGACACTTGATCTAGTACTGCAAATATTTATTTAAGGACTTCTGAATTCATCTGGCACCCACGGATTAGGATTTGTTTCTCCGTGGCTAGTGGCCCTGACCCCCTGCCTCCTCTAGTGGTCACTAAAGGGATGGACGTTTTGGTGGCCCTGGATCTTCTGAGGACTTGTCTCCAGCAGTGTAACCTCTAAAAGTTGGGGTATTTTATGTGAGCTGCTTGAGATGACCCAAATGCTGTACGAGTGACCAAAGAAAGACATGGGACCTGGAGAGCGCAGTCAGGGGGCCTTGGGTTACTGCTCCGGACCCAGGAGAAATGCTAGGTGCCCAGAGAGAAGACAGGACCTATGGGAGGAGGGAAAGCAGTAAACTCTTTAGGGGGCAGGATGCCTGAAATAGATACTTTTCTTTCGCTAGAGCTAGCCACCAGGCGGGAATCCTAACTTTCCCCATCAAAAACAGTGAAATGGAACCAGAGAAAAAAGCTCTCTTCATGGGAGAGCTGACTGCAGGGCTGGATTATGTCCCTTTAGGAAATCATGTATTTTTGAAAGAGCTACATGTGTTGCTCTTGGTACCTTCAAATCCCAATACCAACAAGGAGGGCCAAGAGCTTTGGGGGTCCTTGCTCAAATTTAGGCCAGGAGGGGGCTTGTGCAGCACCGCCTTCGCAGTGGAGCTTTTGCCTCCCGGGGCTTCCAGTTCCTGGGTACCAACACAGAAAACAAACAGGTGAAGGGAAACTAAAATGACTGCCACCACACTCCATGTAAGGAAATGTCCCTGTTAACCCCTATCCTGGGGACGAAGGACAGAAGTCCTTGCTGTTGGGTGCTTTTCACACCCCTATTCCCCTGTCTGAGGCAAGCCCCCAGTGTGGCCAGAGGAAGGGAATGCCCAGTTTGGAATTGGAGGGACCTCTGTAACAACAACAAAAGAAGAAATCAAAAAACATATCCACACAGCATGAAGCCGGAGTATAGAAAAATGAATCACAAAGAGGCATGCAGTAGAAGACATGGGGGGTGGTTGCCTAAACTGAAAATTAATTGAACAGTGTCCAGGAAGGGAAGCGTCCTGTCGCACTAAGTTAAAGCATTGGTGCTGTTATCTGCACCTCTGAGCCAGGCAATGCAAACTTCCCCTGCATCTGGTTGGTGGGATGAACAATTGTGCTCTGAGCAATCTTTTGTAGGTGAAAGCTTTAGCCTGTCTTGTGCAAATCATGAAGTAAAGCAAGAATAAGAAAATGGTATTGATGACCATCATGCATTGTAGATCGATTCACTCACAAGTGGTAAACAATGGAAGCCACACCCACTGTCAATTCAACTTTGATTCTAACTTTATATAGTAATGACATGGGTTAAAAGATACCTATGCTACCTAGTATGTTGAATGGGCTCCCAACTATGTGTACTGCTAACACTTAATGTTCCTATCTGGTTTCCTTTTACTCTGTATATCTCATGTACTCTACTCTTGAAAAACAATGCAAGATGATTTTGTGAATCACTGTTTATCTAAACAGTTCAAACAGAAAGGCACATCATTGTTTACACCAGTATTGTGATAAATAAAGGGATTTCCATTTGTAAGTCCAACCAGTTAGAGCGCCCTGGCTTCCTGGTCATTATATCATCTTTGCTGTGCCCTATATTTAATGATATTTTAAGCTATATACCTGTTGTTAATTTTTTGCGATCCACCATCAATCTGGTTTGCAATGTTATTGTTTTCTGCAGGTCTGTAGGAAGCTGGCTCTCTATATACTATATCAAAATGAGGTTTAGTGAGCAGAGAGTCCAGTGAATCACCAGAGGCTTTACAGAGGCTAAAGTAAATAATACAAATGCTCTCTTGTGTGGTAGTGTGGGCAAGCAGTTAGGCTTCTCAGTGGGTCATGTTAAGCATTTGTTGTACACACGGTGGAATAAATGAGACACACACACTCAATGAATAAATCCAAGCCCAATTTATAAAAATAGTTCTTGGTTATATATAGTTTGCAGAACCACAGAACTTTGTCTTAAGTAAATACGTTTTGCAATAGAAATACCTTTCAATGTAAAAAATGGACACAGTGCAATTTTCAGACTTTGTAATATTGACCTAAGGGAGGAAGAAAACATTCAGCATGCATATAGGTAACATCGACTTACAAGACCAGACTTTAAAAGTTAAATCAACATTGGGCAAGGTTCAGTAAAGCACTAGCAGCACAGGGGCAGCTGGGTGCAGGGTGCAAATTTGAGGTTGGGCGCACAATACAAATCAATTGGGACCGGGGCAATCGGACCGGGGCTGCTTACAGGTAAGTAGCAGAGGGTTGGGATCCAGTCTCAGGGGTTGAGACAAGCACTGGACCAGGCCCAAAGCAGCACCAACACTACACCACTAGCAGCGGCCGGTTGCAGTGTGACAACACAGCGTTGGATGCCAAATGCAAAGCAATTGAGAAAGGCCCAATTGGACAAGGGCTGCAGGCTCAGGCCAGGAGGCCGGTTGAAGGACACCAACAGCTGGATAGGTACGTTGCAATGCTTGAGGACATAGGGACACCTTTGGTCCTCTTCACCAAGGCCCAGGGCGGACGGGTGCAGGGGTGTCTTTTGGTGTCGAAAATGCCTAACCGGAGCTGGTCGAGGTTGGGGGGCCCCTGTGCAGAGGCTGCACGCTAAGTCGAGGAGTCTGGGAGAGATCAGCTCATGGTGGGCTCAGGCTCTGGAGAGCTGGGGAACCTTGCTGAGACTGATCGACGACTCAGACCGGAGGTGTCAGGTGTAGAGGTGCAACGGGGGCAGGCTTCTTGTTCTTCAGAAAGAATACACAAACTACATAGAAGGGGGTCTAAGGGCTGGTTTATCGACTCATACTAGATACATGCCCCTAAATAACTGATTCTACACAAAAGAATATCTAGGAGTCTAAAAGTGAAAGTGAAATCTAATCACAAACAACTGTTGACGTGACAACTAAGAGAGGGGTGGCTGCTGTGTTAACCAATTGCACCACGTGATATAAGGACACCACATTCACGTGAAGCACTTACTCGAGGTGAGAATTTTCCCATCAGTTGTCTAACTGTACTGCCATATTTACATCATTTGGGTTCTCCTTGCCCAGGAGTCAATGCAGTCACAGTCACACAGAAAGAAAAAGTGGACTGTGAGGGTAAGAAGACCCACCGTTCTTGTCTAGTGGGCGGAAAACAGTGTAATAGGACAACTGAAAAAGCAGTGCAAATAAGTGTTTTAGTGAAAATATAAAATTAGGTGAGACTGAGTAGAAGGAAGACTTTTAATGTTTTCTCTCAGCTCCCTAAATCTAAAAAAGTGTGTGAAAACAGATTTAACAGAATATCTGCTCAGCGGGTGGTCAACATGTTTCTGCATACAGGGTAGTGCCCATGCATTCATCAGGACCTAGTTCGTGCTACTGCTGTAAAATTAGTGACAAAAATTAAAAGGGACAGATGCTCCACCACAATCCAATTTGTGTGGGGATCGCGCCTCACCTCACCTGGCTGCAGCTCAGGTAAATGAGGAGCACCGCTCTCTCCGTCGGTGTCTCCCGGCGTTCCTCTGCGCTTGACTGGGGAGGCCGTCGGAGAGAGCGGTGCTCCTCATTTACCTGAGCTGCAGCCAGGTGAGGTGAGGCGCGATCCCCACTCAAATTGGATTGTGGTGGAGCATCTGTCCCTGACAATCAGGTGATATGATTCCTTTTAATTTTTGTCACTAATTTTACAGCAGTAGCACGAACTAGGTCCTGATGAATGCATGGACACTACCCTGTATGCAGAAACATGTTGACCACCCGCTGAGCAGATATTCTGTTAAATCTGTTTTCACACACTTTTTTAGATTTAGGGAGCTGAGAGAAAACATTAAAAGTCTTCCTTCTACTCAGTCTCACCTAATTTTATATTTTCACTAAAACACTTATTTGCACTGCTTTTTCAGTTGTCCTATTACACTGTTTTCCGCCCACTAGACAAGAACGGTGGGTCTTCTTACCCTCACAGTCCACTTTTTCGTTCTGTGTGACTGTGACTGCATTGACTCCTGGGCAAGGAGAACCCAAATGATGTAAATATGGCGGTACAGTTAGACAACTGATGGGAAAATTCTCACCTCGAGTAAGTGCTTCACGTGAATGTGGTGTCCTTATATCACGTGGTGCAATTGGTTAACACAGCAGCCACCCCTCTCTTAGTTTTCACGTCAACAGTTGTTTGTGATTAGATTTCACTTTCAATTTTAGACTCCTAGATATTCTTTTGTGTAGAATCAATTCTTGTTCTTCAGGCCACAGAGTCTTTACTTTGAAGATGGTTGCTTTGTGAACAGGACCGCTGTTTTTGTGAGATCTTGGTCTTTATCAAGGGCAGGCAGTTCTCCCAAGGTTCTGGAGGTTGCTGGGCTGCACGACGAATCATCTTTTGGTGCACGATCGTCAAGGGCTGCAGGTAGGCCTGTAAGGCGGGCCAAGTCAGTAGTTTGCTGCAGTTTTCTCTGCTGGTGCAACTTTGTGGTGTCAGACTTTTCTTAGGTAATCAGGAACTGAAGTTAAAGGTCTGGGGAAGCAACCTAAATACTAGTCTTAGGGATGTTGCAAGGGAGTGACAGGTAGTGGCAAATTGGCCCCTTACCTGGGATGTCTACACCCTGTATTATGCCCAACTCTTGTGGAAGGGGGACACAGACCTAGCCCTGATTGGATAAGCCCCACCATCTTCAAGTTGGTGAGCACTGAAAAGTGTTTTTCACCTTGCCTCCAGCACCTTAGCGGTGGAGGTGGTAGGATGAGGGCCTTCTCCTGCTAACAGGAGAGGCTGGGGTAGCATTACAAAGGTGGGAAGGCCTTTGAAGCTCCCCTCCATGGATGGCTCTTCCTGACCAGGGGAGATGTGAACACCTCCACCCAGGAAAGGCATTGTTCTCGACCTCAGAGCATGCAGGCACTCTACCCATGAGGTCAGTACACTGTCTGGTGGTAGCAGACTTGCTCAGGCCAGTCGGTGACCACACTAAAGATTGGTAGGTTTCAGGGGACTCCTCTCAAGGGATCCTCTATGTGAAAATGTTAATAAATCTGACACTGGAATCAATGTAGGTTTATTATGCTGAGATGTTTGGTACCATACATCCCATACTTCAGTGAAGCCGTCATGGAGCTGGGGAACTCATAATGACGAGTGCCACGCCCATGTAATTACTGAGGCTTCTCTGGTCACTTACAATATCCAGGAATTGACAAGGATATTGTAGGGGAATATCAGCTCATGCAGATATGTCCTCACAGGAGATATAGTGCACCCTTCCTTAGGGATAAGGCGGCTAGAGGGTTATCTTCGCTATATTTCATAAAGTGTCTGTGGGTATGGCACACAGTGATGTGTGCCATGTCAACTCTTCAGTGTTTTATCCACCAAGACACGCAGGCTGCAGTGGCAGGATGCATGGGCTTGGTGAGGGGTCCCTTAGAGTTGTACAATTTGTGCTGTAGCCTTTAGGAACCCTCTTTAACCACAAGGCACTTGGTACCAGGGGTACCTTTTATGAGGGACTTATATGTGAGCTAATAGGGTGCTGATTGTGGTATGAAAAGATATAGTTTAGGGGAGGAGATCTAGCACATCAGTGCCGCGTCCGGCGCCATAACAGAAGCCGGTCGACTCGAGAAGGTGACACCTCAATGTCTGAAGGTGCGTCGATCGATGGCACCACCAACAGAGCCGGCAGACAAGAACTTGACACTGATGTCGGAGTCGGCAAACCAAAAGTGGGAGCCAAAGGTGGAAGCCGTAATGGGCTGTGCACCAGCGTTGCTGAGGTGTCAAACACTAGAGGCCGACCTGAAACCCAGGGCGAACCTACTGGCCGAGTTACGGGGACGACCTCATGCACCTCCGTGGGGTCGAAGGCGCTCCAGAGGGAGACGATGACCCAAGAGCAGAAAGAAGAGCTTGAGAATATTGTCTTCAACAGCAGAGTGGGGAACATCGGTAGGCACCGAAGAAAAGGTGCACCGCGACTTCGACCGCTAACACCAAGACTTACCTCCAGCCGTCGGAGTTGAATGACGCCCATGGAAACAGCTCCGAGAACGGATGCGCGATCAGTCCCTAGAACATTTAGGGGAACAAAGACGATGAGAAGACTTCGAAGACTGTGACAACCGCGCTGCCACAAGCTTCATTGAATGTTTCCTGTGTGCTTTCTGTCGCAGCTGTTGATAAGTGTCACACTCGTCGGAGTTGTGGTGCTCGCCCCGTCACCACATACAATTTGAGTGAGGATCCAGGGCGGACATTTGTCGACTACAGGACTCACAAGACTTGAACCCAGAGAACTGCTCAGTTGGTGAAAGATGTCAAGTAGGCCGAAAGCAGCCAGAGGAACTTCAGTGCAGATTCGCCTGTTAGCGCTTAAAAGAAGGAACTGATGTCGGCCCATCGGGGGAGGGCTTATATGGACTTTGTTGACGTCACATCCTGGAGATGATGTTGCTGCAGAGCTGCCCGACACCCTCTGCCGAAACGTCAAGGTACTCCTGGGAAAATTTCCTTATCCAGTCTGGCACCTGGGGAGGATTCTAAGATAAGAAATCTGTGGCTAGATCCTTTCTCTACCAGATAAGGCCTTACGGAAGGGAAGTAACTTGTCCTTTAAAACGATTTCAATTTTGTAAATGAGAAGCTACTTTATAATTTATATATGCACACATTGTAATATTTCTGTGAAAATATTTTTCATGAATAAAGAAGTACAATTACTCAACTTTCTTCAACATCTTGCATGATTCAAAAAGTCCTTAGTTCTTAATTTGGGACGGTTCTCATATTTATTCTTGGGCAATAAGGATATTATCTTCACTGACCTTGGAAGGAAGAAAATATGAACCTTTTGGATTCGAATTTGTGATACAGAGTTGTGATATAGAGTTTTTCTCCGATATCTGTCTGTCTATCTGTGACAAATCAAGTCATATAATGTGTGTGTGATTATAATTGTGGCGTTCTAATATGGGACTTAGAAGAAAAAGTCTATGATCCTGATTGTAGACGATTTTACTTTTCAGGTAAATTTTACTGCAAGCCTCATTTCATTTACTGCAAAACAAATAATAAGCAGAGGAAGAGACGGGTGGAGTTAAATGAACGAACACTGGTAAGTTGTTTGGTGTTTGGTGCAAAAGCGAATTTTCTTATGTTCTATTTCCACAGATTAGAGCCTCTTGATTTAGGTCTACATTTCAAAGGGTTTCGTCCAGAGATTACATGAAGATGACTCCTTGTTAGGCTAGCAGGAGAATTTGTGGGCCACTGTTTTATCATTGTCACAGGCGAATCCCTTGAAGCCCCCTGAAAATATTACTTGGCTTCAGATATCAGTAAATACAAAGCAAGTCTATGTGTTTCAGCTGTATCTCTCTAGCGGGCTGGAGCAAGATATAAGGTCATACAAGAAGCCCAGAAACAAGCATTATTTAAATGGCCAAGCTATGGTGCGGGAGGATACAATTCATCCAGTCAGAACTGTGTGAGACCAGTGCATAATTTGAGCCAGTGGTTGCAGGTAAAGCCCACCGGCACTCATTTTTGGGGACCAACACTTATTTTTCTTTAACAGACTAAGAGCAAGAGAAAAAAAACACAAAAGGGAGAAAGAAGAGGGATTAGAAAGACGGTAAAACCTGTGATAAAGGGAGAAAGCTGGGATGAAAAATAACAAGCAAGAGTCAGATGAAGAGGTAGGGATCGTCTGGTGGTGGAAGAAAGAATCAATTGGTGGGATGAAGACTACCCAGCCTTGAAATTCAGCACCCCAACCTTCAAAAGCACCAGCCATGGGCTTCCGAGCCCAACTTTGGGTTGCTGCACTTATTATTTTACAAATTGGGCAATGTGTGAGAACAAATTACTCCTAGGCTCTACAAACACAATAACGGGGAGGAAAGCCATTGAATCAAGAGAAGATGCGTGAGATAAATCACAAAGCCATCCAGTCATGAGCAAGGGTCTGACCTAAATCCCAATCTGAGCATATGCTATGTCTTGGAAAAACTCGGTCTGCCTGCTGACAACTATCACTGCCTGTAGCCTAAATCCAATTAACAGGGTTCACGCTGGGGAGCAGTAAAGGAGGCAGAGATAAGTGAGTTGCACCTGGGTCTTACTGGAGTAAATGTTCCACTGCCAGCTCTCCACCTGTGTATTAAAGGCTCGTCTTTTCCTATGCAAACAACAAAGAAAAAGAAAAGGTTGTGCCATGCTAGTAGCTGTTCCAGTGTTTGGTGCCCTCTAGTGGAGGGATTGCCATGGTAGACTCCTTAAATTTTACTTTGAATTTAAAATATAAATGCATTTGCAGCGTGGGGCATTTGGAGGCACGGGGTGCAGGGGCAAACAAACCCGGCTGCCCCTCTTGAGATAACTCTGCATAGGTTCTTAAAGAAGTTCCTTGCCTTTTATTTTCCTCATTATCAAGGCCATCAACAATATTTGGAGACTCCACCATGACGGATTTCCTAAGGTATCTTTCATAAATGTTCTAACACTCGCATAGGCACCTTAAAAGAAAGCTTTCTAAATGCAGATTAAATATGTTGCATCAAATTGAGCAGAGCAAACATGGAAACATAAGTTGCTATTGCTTTAAAATTCCAGCCCCAAAAATAAGTTGTGCCTCCAAAGTTTTTGGTTCATATCATTTGTAATTCTCGAATTCTGAAAACGTAGTCCACATTATTGGTTTTAGCTTCTTTTTCCTTGGTTGTGTTTCTCTTGTAAATAATAATAA
This sequence comes from Lissotriton helveticus, assembly GCF_964261635.1. NCBI lineage: Eukaryota > Metazoa > Chordata > Amphibia > Caudata > Salamandridae > Lissotriton > Lissotriton helveticus. The sequence continues at coordinate 741,362,164 of NC_136061.1, read as the reverse complement.
TGTTATTAACTTGTTTTATGTAGCGCTCTTCTGCTTTTTCTAAGTATTATTAATAACAGTGGCTAACTGTTACTCGTTTTAACTGTACTCAAAACATGTTGGCCTTTGTAAAGATGAACGACTAGTCGCCTTTGCTGGAATTCCAAGTTGTTGGAGTCTACACAGACTCCGCTACTGTCACTTTCCTTGTGTGCTCTGGAGTACAAGGATCACCAGAGGTGTTAAGTGTGCACAGGAAGTGCCCTAAAATATGGGGCTGCAGTGCTGCATACTTTGCTAATAATCTGGCTGTGGCGTGGGGTCTTTTATCTGAACCAGGAATGTAATGTTACTGACAGCAGTTGATGTAACCTCCTGGGCTGCTGTTTTTTCCAACCCTGGTGGTTTTGTTGTTTGCTGTAACCCAAGAATGAAGACTGCTATTCTCATGCTAGGTTGTACTGTCACAGTCATTACATTAGTCTCTGCTCTGGTCACAATGGATTGGTAGTACACTAACGAATATTATGGCTGGAAATTCCTTACACCGCTGCCAAGAAGCCTATCAGTTGTCATTGATGACATTTGTCACTAGTCCTGTGGACGTTTTGAATGACCCTAGGTCTCTTTTGTATCAGAAATATACTGTGTTTGTGCCTCCTCGAACAGCTGGACCTCAGCACATAGATGCTACAGAATTCCCAAAATGAAGCAGTCTACGTAAAGCAACCAATTGAAGGGCTGCTACTTAGAGGCGTTTTAAATAAAATGTTATTCATCCTAGGTAACACATTTTCTGATATTTGTGAGCCATCTCTACTGGGGACTCACTTGTCTGTCACATCAATGCGCATCATGTAGGTATCAAAACAAGGAAGTTCATTTTAGGACTTGGTCAAGGCTGCAGTGCCCTGGAGGGCCATTTGACAGTGAAGGTTATATGTCTAGTCTCTCACATCTTCACCAGGTTTGCTGAGACCTCCCAGTGCAAATCTGGGTATCAAGGACTCCAGAAAGCAAATGTAGATCATGACAGTGCGTGTAAAGTAAATGGGAGTGATTCATTTTGGATTTGGTGGTAAATAAAGATCTCTTGCCTTTTACTCTTGTAAGGTCTGCCAGCAACTGAGACTTCAAGTCTAAATTTGAGGAACTCTGAGGCAGGATTACCTTGATGAGTTATGCATTTGCGTACACAAAGTATCATTCTAATAGCTTTCTTTCTTAAATTGTCATTTTTTGAATAATTTATATTATTTTACATATTATATAAGCACTGTTTTATTGGATTTCTTACAGCCCTTTTTGCGTTCTGTTTTCTAGGACTGCCCTCAAGCATGGACTAGTGAGGAGGCCCCAGGATCCGAGTCTGTCACGGCCAGTGCTTTCACAACCGTTAGCAGTGCTGAGGACAGCTCCCCAGGTATCATGACTTCCTTCTTTAGGAAAACTGTAAGCTGGCCTCTAAAGGTGACCAGGGATCTGCTTGACTTCCCAAGACGCCTGTCTAACTGGATGCATGGGTTTCTGCACGCTGCCGGCCGCCATTTCAGGGACAATGCATATAACTATGGCTACATGTATGAGCTCTTGAGCATTGGCGTGCCTTTTCTGTGTGTGCTCCGAGAGGTTCTCAGCGACATGCACAGAGAGATGGAGCCAGTGCCGGAAAACCTGCTCGAGTGGGTGCAAAATTGGGTGCAGAATTCTTTGGGGGTTAAACTCTTGTGAGTGTCCATGTCGTGTGCCATTCAGATTTCCGCAATTAACTGCTGAATACTTACTGTACATATGATGCTCTGGCAGAGAGCTATACATTTCCCTACCAGTGATATGGTAGACCATGTTATGAAGGCCAGTGTCCATTTCCATTCCATTAAGGCCAAATGAAGGATATTCCACAGCCTTGCACTTTTTTTTACAAATCATTTCCACAAGCCTCTTTTTAGAGGCTTGTTTGCTCCTAAGACCTACTATTAGGTTTGGGCAATGATACTTCAGCAATGTCCTCGATATAATGATGTTGATTGGCCGAAGCCTGAATGAGCACACGCCTTTGCTTTTGCTACTCTTTTGCTGTGGTGTTACAAGGTACATGGTTGCCTTTGGCAATTATGCTATTGAGCTGTACATATATTCATGTTGCCTTTGTAAAAGAACCTGAGATTTTCTGAATTAACGAAATGTTTTTTTTATATAGTGCAATTCGATGTGTGCGAGATATGTTGTTGATTTAGTGGTTAGGACAAAATGAGTAATGTGTAGATTTAACCTCGATGCTCAGAATAGGGCCAGAGTCTATATGTACACTGTACTGAAGTTGAATCCGAGAACCTGTGTGCTTTAGTACTTTCTCGCCTCGCTACTGTATTTTTATGTAGAAAGTTTTAAAACTGCATTTTTTAAGAAAAACGTATATGTTGGTATATTAGTATGTAGAGCTTCTGTGAAATATTTCACAGGCTGCTTGTGTTGTCCATGAACCTTACATTTCAAAACTGTGCCATTCCAAAAAATGGCCTCCTGAAGCTTGACATTGATGGTAGACTACTAAATAGAAGTTTTTTTTTTCATTCAATGTTTTAAGTCTTTTGAAGGTGACTTTTGTAACTATGTGTAGACTGACAAGTGAAAGAGCCCCAGAACATTAAAACACAAACCACTCAACAAAAAGCACTGAAGGGTTTACCCTTGAACAGGGGACTGTATACCCATCCATAATCAATGTTGTTTTATTGGGCTCTGTGGAGAGTATTTAAGAAATACAAACGTGCCTCTAAAGTCATTGAGGAAAACCACATCTGAAGCCACTCAAACACTGGCAATTTAGTATGGAAAGTGGCACTCTGATTCCTCAAATATTTTGTCCATTTAAAATGATTAATTTACTATAATTTGTATTCTCTGTAAAAGTAGGAGAGGGGAAAGTGTAGGAGATATCACAGGTCTTATGAAATCCTGCCTCTGCCCCCCTTCCTCTTGATGGACTTCAGACTATGAGAGGCCGTCACTGAATGACAAACGACTGTTTGTAAGATTCCAGGTGTCACATTCTTTGTCTGTAAATTATGTCTTAAAGCAGACATCTAGAATGTGTTATGTTGCTAAGTGTGTGCTTAGGAGCAGGTAGCACCCTCCTCTTGGTTGCATGTGATGTGTCCTTAACTGCTGCATTCATTCTTTGAATGATGAAAGTGCAGCATTTACATACATGACAAGTCACAATTGTCATCCGAGTTGAGATGTCATATAAAAGGCATTCCTGAAGTAGCAGGCTATTGAATCTTTTCTGGTGCTACAAGGCATGGATGCTTTTTTCTGAGGTGGTAAATCATGGCAGAGTTTCCTGACACTGTCAGGTACAGAAACCATTCCCTATGTGTTGTGCCATAGAAGTAACTCAGGATGTTAGAAGGGACAATAGCCCTTCCTGGTGTGGTAAGAAATGAAAGAGCCTGCTGGTGCATTAAGGCACTTAAGTGATATCTGATGTTTTAAGACATTGTGGCAATTTCTACTGTAAAAAGGCATGTAAGCAATTTCTAATGAGGTAAAAAGTGGAATCCAATGCCGATTTAGAAAGTGGGCACTGTGTATGATTTGCTAAGGAATGGTGGTCATCCCTGGTGCAGTAAGGCAATGAATCTAATACTGACGCTGTAAAGCATTTATGCCATTTATTATGTGGTAAGTTGCCAAAGACTTTCGAGGTGTGTTAGTGCATCAAAGCTTTTCCTTATGTGGAGATGAACTGAATCCATATCTGACTTGGTAAGCCATTGATACCTTTCCTGGTGTGGTAGGGCATTCAAGTTGTTGTCTGAAAAAATTGGGTAGCTGTTTGACTTTGAGATATGTTCACCACAATCAGAAACCATTCTGAAGAGTTAAGCCCCAGATGCTGTTTCTGATATTCTAGTGGGTAGATGTTACTCTTGTTGTGAGAACTAAAATACATTCCTGATATACCAAGGCTCATTAGCTGTTTCTGATGTGTTATAGGCCATAGACCATTACTTTTGTCATGTTGCCTCTCCTGGTGTGACCAGTTATTAAAGCAGTTTGGTACATGTCTCGTCTTACGTTCTTTTCTGTTTCTGTGCACCAGTTTCTGCTTTTATGGTGAGCAGTACATATTTAGCTTTTTACCTGTCGGGCTTGTCAGGTTTGGTCACCGAGTTAAACACATGACCTCTTTTCTTTGGTGATGGCAAAATGAGTTCCTGCCACTCCCTAGTGCACACCTAGCAACACAAGTGTCAGGAAGTTCTATAAAATACCCCTTCCTTTTGAGGCATAGCGACCTCATGATGACTTTCTATGTGTCGGAGTTCACGTATGCATACTACTCCTGCCATACTACGTTTAGATCTGTCTTTGATTTGATTGCCAGGAGCATGAGGATAAAGCCTGCTCCTCTACTTTCATTTGTGATATAATTGGTCTTTGTAGTCTATAGAGTTCAGAGCTCCCAAGGAAATATTGCCTTTTTCTAATCTTATCATTAAAAGACCCTCTGAAGGTGATCCAACATCACTTTATACAGTATTACAACAAACACTGCCAAAATAAGTATTAATAGAGAAATTAAATATTGAAAAAATAGCTGTGTTGTTTATTTTTCATCAATTTTGATTTACTGCTTTTTCTCATGTAAAACAATCTTTGCCCAACGGGTTCTTTATTGAACATACTTTTATTGCATACAAATTAAATAGGACATGTAGTACTATTGTCCAAGTTCTAAAGGTTTAAAAATTCAGATTTTTGTACTTGAAATATTAAAATGGTACAACCGCTACATCATGTAGAAGGTCCTGTACAATTTGTTTACCATTTGAAAACCTCATTGTATGCGTGAAAGACAGAGGGATAACGTCAAATGGCAAGAAGACATAAAGCTCATCATGATAACCATATATTATGCACCACAGACACATTTTGGATGTATCTGCACATAATTGGTGCTAAAGGAACTTAGAATAAAAAGTCTCGAAATCTCATCCCTGAAGACCTTAGTGTAAGAGATGTTGCCATAGGTTTTGAAGAGTGTGTTCTGTAGGTTGCATCATTAACTTTGTATGTAGCCTTCAATCGCCTGCACATAGGGGGCATAGATTGCTTGTTCTCTAGAAAGCATAGTTTTGAATTATACCAAAGCACTCTGCTATTGACCATAAACAGAAAATTTGAGAGGAACAGAATATCTGTGTAGTTCTGGCTTCAGTTATCGAAACTCCTGGGATATCTACTAGGGAACTGATTGCTCTCTTGCCTTAGTAAATCCGACCATTTTCAATCAAAATAAATCTGAGAAGGAATATTTTCCGGTATTATGCCTTCTCTTGAAAATGCACTATCCCCGCTTTCGAACAAGAATTATTTTATAAAAAAATTCAGTATGCTCTGAAAGCCATTTGTGTTCATAAGGAGTTTCAAAGACATTTGTGCCCCAGTTTTTCATGGTGGTGATGTTTTCTAGGATATTCCTCGAGTCAATTTAGATTGAAGTGGGTCCTATACAAACATACCACTTCCTCATGTTGTATGATCAGCAGATATTCGGTAGCAGAATTTCCAATAGTCTACCTCTTTATTTGGCATATGGCATTCTTATGCCATTCTCAAGTTATTGCCAACAAAGCACTATTTAAACTCTATGTGGGATGAGCTCAAGGAGGGGCCTCTTTCTTGAGCCTGGCAAAGGTTGAATTGAAAGTAAGGCTCAGAATTGGTGAATTGAGCTTGTCTTCCATTAGTTCAATTCCACACTATCTCTACCACAAATGTTCAAAGGAGTGGTCAAAATGCAATGTTTAACACCATTTTAAAACTCCCAACCTCTGACAAATGTGCAAACATGACCATGCTTACAAAATCTGTAGAGCAGTTAAGTCAGGTTGGAGCCTTCTGGGCTACATAATGATATTTCTGTCAGAAACCATTCCGACCTAAGGTTCTTTATTGCAATATTGTTTACATGAAAGTAGTTTAAAATCCTGTGGCTACCTTTACAAGTTTCATTTCATTTTAGGGTGGTAGAGCCTCAAAATAATTTGGGCGTGGTAAAGCCTCAATTAATGCTTAAGGACTCTTGCTTGTCCTTGCTTGTTTTGCCTTCATCTGAAGTATGAATAAGCAGAGCTCCTTGACAAAGTAACCAAATTTAACTGCTGAATGTCAAAGTATTGATGAGGGTTAGTCTGAAAAAGCGAAGAAATAATTTTTTTGCATTTTTATGTGAATGTTTTTCATGACTGTGTATTTGTTTGGTTATCTAATAACGATCAGCATTATAATTTGCTGTTTTCTCCTTGAACTCTTTCCCCATCATTCTTGAACTTTTTGTTGAAGCCCCTTTATTTCAGCTTTGGGAGTCAGTCAAAATAATCTTTAACCGGTTAATTATAGCCATAAAAGATACATATTCCACAATAAAAAACACAATTTATGTCTGAAGTTAAAACCCAAGGTTGCAGCTGAAGAATATACAGTATGTCAAAAACATAAATCATGTCAAAAGATTAAAAAAACACAGTAGCAGATGAGATACAGTATTAGATAGAAAGGCATTAAAATGCATATGTATAAAAATATGTTACAATGGCACTTCAGGCTAGAAAAACATCACTGAATTAATTAATAACCATGCTACATTAAGGCAGACATAATCATTAGATAGCATATGTAAGAAAATTACGGCGGTTCTGGCCTGAGGAAATTTTTTCCCTCTTAATAGTGAAAAAATTAATTCCCAATGGGGAACACTATAAAATTCACACAACAGGGGAAAATGTAAAGTATCCTGGTTCGAAAAGTTGGCACAGCTACATGGGGCTGGGTTTTCAATTTTGTTCCAGCCTATAGGAACCGCCAGAAGCCAATGCATAGCTTTGGGAGTCATTCCTGGCCTCTGGTGGGCATTAACAAAGTCTTGTAGTATGCTCAGTGTCGAGTCAGTTATGCAAGAGAGCTTTGCTAAATCAATATAACCTACTAAGCGGCAGCAATGTATGAATGTTCCCCCAAATTCCCTGGTCCTGCAGCATAAAACCATACAGTACTACAGAACAAAGGGTATGGCTTAATACCCTTCACCCCATTTTGTTTTTATGAAAAAAGGTGCTGATGCAGAGAGTCAAAAATTTATGGGTTGATGATTATATCCTTAGATGGAGACATGCAGTTTTGTTCACTTTACATTTCAAGGGTAATTGAAGACGTTCCTTAAAGATTGAAAAATTGAGATGTATAGTTGTGAATTGCAGCATCTGTGATTTCCCGCCATTTGTATTTTTCATGATTTACTGTAAAAAAAAGACTGCAAAACTAGTTTAGCCACATTAGCTTCCCGTCTTCTCCAGTAGAAAAGCTCATCTATGAGAACTACACAATGGCAGGGCTAAAGATGTTCCCTGTCAATACTTGAGGGTTCTCTGTAGGGTACAATTATATTCTACCAATGAACTGCTTCAATGTAATGTTACACATTTTCAAACAGGAATCCAAAGTGGTTTTTTGGATGCTTCTTGTTGATGTGCTAAAAGGTGTGGGACACCAAGAAAGTAATGTGTACAGAATAGTGCTTAAAATTGATAAGATATTGACATGTTTTGCAAAATCTTTACAGTGACCATTCTGGTTAAAGTTGTACATGTAGATCTTGAGTGACGGTGCTTTACTGGAAATGTGTACTATGTGCTAACAACTGTGTTCACTTGAAATGAAATCTATGAGAGCCAATACTTTATGGATAATGTTTCCTCGATTTCAAGATCTTTCTGGTTTATTGAATTTTATTCACCTGTCACCTTAAACTAAACTAAGACTTTCCTTCTGAACATCTTTCCTTATCTTTTTCACATTGCGTTCAGCTCAGTACAACATTCCTGTGCTACACCCACTCATTGGCTGAAGCATTACAGCTGTAAGGTGATTTGCTCGGCTTGCCAATTTTAGGATTTTGTGTCTAACCTCTAACACTGTTCGAGTTTGATAACACAGTCTGGTTTTAACCATATTGTAATATTGAAATCCTTGTGTGCCTGGTATATTAATTAATGTCAATGTTTGTTTTGATCTTTCTAACAACTTCTGCTGATATAATATGCATCATGTGTGGTTTCACAACTCTTTATTTGGTTATTTAGAGGATTTATTTTTTCAAATCCATTAAATGTGCAATAATTTCACAGAACAAGAATCAAAAATGTCCACCTTGAGATGTCTTTTTCTAGCATAGCCTCCTCTCTTAGCGCTATTTTACAACCTACATATAGTTATATAGTTTTAACATACAATCTTTATACTTCGTCAGGGCACTTACACCTAAAGCTAATGAATGTTTTAGTTTTTTAGACGAAAATTAAATATAGGCACTTTCAGATATGTGGTTGTTAGGGGCAAAGAAATGTATGTACATTTTTAAATAAGATTCACTAATTTCTGGCTAATAACCCTCAGGATAAAATGGCATCTGTGCACAATTTTGTAGTAGAAATACTTGAATAAACACACAAGTGCTGCATGCACTGAATGCTGACATCTACAATGTTTTTGAACTCTGTTACACAGCTGTATGGAAATGGGTGTTTTAATGTTCGAACACCATCCTTAGTTTGTTTACTGCCAATTATACAGATTTATGAATTTAAAGGTACTACATTGAGATTATGTGCTTTCATTAGGCTGGGATCTTGTCTTTTGCTTGTGAGTCTGGTTAAAAGTAGGTACAGGTTTGAAAGTTTGTGGTAGAGCCATAGTTGACTACATCTATGTAAGCCTAATATTCTTTGAGTTTCTCTGCATTTTCCCAGGCAGTGAGCTCCAAGAGTGGGGCTATCTATATAATTCAGAAGACTGCTTAAGTGTAGGAATTGCCTTTTCCATGGACCATACAGTTGAGCCAATGTTCGAAGACGTGCCTTTGAGAGGAGCACAGTTTGGCTTTGATCAGACTTGGTGCCAACCAAATACTTATAGAGAGTGGCTGATCTGTGTGCTTAGGGCTGCTAAGGCACTTCAGCTGATGGCTTTCTTTTTAATGGGCTCTTGCGAAGTGGTTTGCCCCTTGCTTAGTAAACTTTGGCAAACTTAGTGTATTCAGCTGTGCAAGAATCATTACTGTTCTGAATACATGCCCTGGATCTAATCTCATTTCTATGAGCATTTATGGAGGTTTACGACAAAAGGATTAAAGGTTGTATGTATCAACGAATGCCTCTTTCTCTTACATCTCTTGTAGTACATGCCAGTGCCACAAAGACTTCTCTCGATTTGTGAAATAACTAGTATCTCTAGGCTGTTGCAGTTATAAGATTTAAAAAAAACATAGATGTAGTTAACTATTACATCCTGAAACGCATACTAACAGGGGTAGGGTGTTTTGGACATGCCCGACTTGGGGATTTATTAAGACCATATGGGGTCTGGTGGATCGGTACTCATAGAGAACATAAATATTTCTTAATTACTTCTTTGACAGCAACAGAGCTTTCTCTGAAGAGCTTAATTTATAATAGACACAATGTAATGGAAATGTGCCTTTGTTGTGCTAAAATATGTATCAGCATATAGTATTAGCCTGTGACATTTGGATTCTAGAGAAATAATGGGGGGGGGGGCGTGGAGTGCATAATAATTGATGTAACCTCTTTTGAGGGTCCAAGAATTACAGCTGGACCGTCTTAGTCAATAATGGAGTTATAGTGAAATTTCAGCAAAGCAGGGTTTCTAGTTTAACATTCAAACGTTATGTAATTGTAGCATGGCGTTGAACGTTGATACCTTGAGGTGCATTTTAGCACACTCTGGTAAATGGCAGTTTGGGTGAGCCTTGCAGCCATGATTCTTGCTTAAATGTTATGACTCTCACTTCCTTCTTCATGGTCCTTTTTTGTGTCCAAACTCTACTTTTGTTAAAGCTTCACATCTGTGATCTCTTCATACACACTTGGTGATTCGAACTGGACCTGGGTTAGTATACTTGTTTGTGTTGTATAATTGAGATGCACAAGCCCTGCCTCTCAATACTGAATTCTGCTCAAGTTAGAGATGGAACTCAATTTAAAACGTGACCTAACCTAAAATTGAGGAAGTATAATCAGGGGCTAGAAATGGGGCCGGTTTGCCTTTAACTTTTCCAATAGTGTGGCTTCATAAAACACCAAAGAGTAAGCTTGTCCATCACATATGTAAGAGTATATAGCTGCAGTATCAAAAATCTGTGAACCCTGAAAGGTGTCACATTTATTAAAAAAAATAAAGAAGGATATGGACTAAATCTCATCCATTGAACAGGAATGCTTTATCTGCCCCCTCCCCTACCACCACAGATATCCAACAATTAATTTCTTTAATCCCTAAGCGATGTAGTAGTGGGAAAGGTGTGCCACAAGCACTTGTTCAACTGATCTGCACATGTACCTATGTGGAGCATGATCTCAAGAAGGAACAGAGATGTTCAACATGCACTCTCCCATTGTTGAACATCTTCCCTAATAAAATCGAGTACTATATTTCTATATATATTGAATTGCATATGTTTAATACACATTGAAGTTATGTTAAGTTAATGTTCTTGTTCAGACATTGATCTCATCTTCTCAAGGTCATGATGATTGTTGTAAACTGAGACCTTACCCCGAAGATGGTTATATCTGGCATGATGTATACGTTGGTATTAACCTAGTGTATCCCAACGTAACTAAATAAAGTTATTACATATACACTATATGAAATCTCAAACTACCCAGCCCTAGGTTGAGCCTTATGTGAGAAGCCCAGGTAAAGAACAGAGTGAATGAGAGCTGGCTACCTACACGAATTCTAATATTAAGGCTTAACAAAAAAAGTTCTCTTAAATAAACAGAAGACTCTGTTACACCAGTAGTTGGCAATTTGAGCAACCCCCTAAAAATGTCTATATTTTTTATACAGGACATGATGCTCAAAGATTGGTATGCGGTAGTTATGCGATTCCTTCACATCTCATCAAGTAGTCAAGACTTGAATTTTTACTAGATTATACAAAATCTGTTCTTTGTGCAAAAGGTGCTTAGAATTACCTCACTAACATTTCTGAATGTTTTAGCCACATGACAAAAGCTGTCTCAAACATATAACAGATTATGCCCGGGGTTATTACAGGTAGTTGGAACTAGCCTTATTTTGGACATCTCGTTAATCTTTAATATTCTGAAGTGAGCAACCGAGTAATACACATGTCAAATACATAATACAAAGCTCTTAAATCCGAATACTCTCGAATAATTTGAAACTAATATTCTTTGAACCCACGCTCACTGCATTGGCATTTGTTTTGTGTTCCTTGCATGCAATGAACGAGGCTGCTCATGAAGGCTTCCCTCCCTTACTAATCGATGCATGCTGCATTACAGTCGCCTGTCCAAAGAATCATCTTTATTGTTGCAAATCCACTGTCCTTGCTACATCTCTCTTTTCCCTTCTGTTGCAGAATCTACTTTCCTTTAAAGAATCTCAAGGAGTCCTTCTCTTATCTTATATTTCTCTCTGCCTTCAGATCTTAAATTAGCCCACTTTATCCAAGTTACTGCTTGTTCAAATCTACATTTCAAATTGTTATGTTGAGTCTGTATTTTGTACAGAATGAAAATTGTTGACATTTATTTATGTTTTTTGATGCTGTAAGCAGAAAATAAATTTAGTACTTTATACTTTCAGTGTCTTCCTCTTTTCTGCCTCAATTTCTCTGGTCTTTGTTCATGTTTGGTATCTTGTAACAGTTACATTTACAAAAGGATCAGGTTAATGGACATTGAGTAAAGCAGTGTTTCAGAAAATTTCTTCCCATAGTGTAGTCAGTATATAAGCACATTTCAGAGAGTGACTAGTGTGAACAAAGTTAATTGTTGTTGAGTCGGATCTGTACTATGTTTCTGAGAAAGCAGGCTATAGGCATGTAAAATCTCTTCCATTTTGCCCTATAGCTGTTCGTAACCACAATTCAAAAAGCTACACCACAGCATTAAAAGCAAAACTTAGCTGAAATCAAGAAGCTACACAAGAAACCACACAAAACAAATCAAGGAATGATTATGCTGTGGTCTATTTTCAGTTTCAAATTATGATCACAAACATACATGTCAAGGATAACATCACAAAAGTAAACATGTTAGTATAGTTTTCTGAACCAGTTGGGCACACTTTTTATAAGCAACATTTTCGTCATTTTTTATTTAAAGTTAATTGTGGCCATGTATGTAGGTTGTGATACGGTTTGTTGGACCGATTACATTCTGGGGAACCACACTGTATAGATGGAAAATAAAAATGAGGAATCCCAGGTTCATGCTATTTATTTTTTCACATTACAGCCTGTATATTTATCAATTTTTATGTGGTTTGTTACAGTGGTGTTTATGCATATTTATAGTTCTGCTTTGATTTTTTGAAGTTGAATCAAGCATGTTTTCACATCCATGTAACCACTACATTTACACCCTTAGCACCTTGCCATATAAAATACAGTGATACGCGTATCTGAAAACTGTAGCACCACAGAGCAAACCAGAAACATCTGTGGCTATTTAAGCTTGTCTACGAAATCTCAACTCTTTAACACTCAGTGGTGTAAGTCTGCCCAGTTGTTGACCATGCAGGCATTACTGATAGCTTTCAAAATCTTTCAAAGGAAGGGCTATTTAACATTTTTCAATATTTTATATGAACACTGGCAAAGAAATGGGTGTTTTACTTCTGGATTTGCGTATGAACATTACTAAAAACGGAAAACTGGAAGCCGATTTTCTGACTAAGGCAGTGGGCTTTGATATGCCCAATGCTCCATTGTTTTTCGAGACAGTTTATCATTTTAAATCAACTTAAAGTTATTTGAAGCTTTTTTCTGCGAAGGGTAGGCAAACAGCTTTGCAATTTGAGGCTTACAAAAAGTTGGTGGGCGCTTAGCATTCTAATGGATTAAATAAGAATTGAACATATTTGGAAAACATAATTCTAGAACCATCTACAATTTCGTTGAACAGCCTGTAGGGCGCACAACAGTGAAAACATACTGAAAATGAGCAGAAAGGTAATAGTATATACCCTTTTAATTAAGAAAGGCATCTGATATTTTTTTAGAAACTAACAAATCACATAAAAAAACAAACCAAATTAAAACAAAAATACAGATGAGAGAGATATATGTGGCCATACGTTCTGTGGCAGTAGTGTTCGCACTCAGTTCCTTATTCTTAACACTAATATATGTATTTCATATTTCCAAGGCTAATGAGAATCCACTCATTTCCATCCATTGTAGTCTTCAGATGCGATACCTATCTGGTCAAACCTCCTTCACCGCACAAATGTTAACTCCTTCCAAACACCTATAATTATACAAGTATCAACAATAAAAGCTGTGGATGAGCTCATCTGTGATTTATTATCAAGGTAGTTTCATCAGTGTAGGTTTGTCAGGACAGCCTTGCCCATCATTTGCTGTAGCTCCAATTAAGTCATGGTGCTTCTGCGGACAGAGCCACATAATTGCTTATTTTTCCCTGTCCCAGGCCTGTATCTTACTGACTTCTTGCATATCCTGCAGTTCCTGTTTCTCTTTTGTTGCTCCCCTGCCTAGGGAGGCTGAATTTATATAAGATTTACATATTGCCCCTCTTGCCATATTTGTTAATGTGAAACGATGTTAACGTGATGATTCATGATTGCTTCAGTAATAAGGGCATGCGATTTCCTGCGCTTGAATGCCCTCCGTTTTGGGATCCATTCTTGTTTTCTTTCCTTCCAAAACAGGGCGGCGTTCACCTTTAGGTTTTCCATGTTATTTTGGCATACGTGTAAAAACAAATCCATTTTCTTTTTTGTCAAACACTTCATATACCAATTTGATTTGAGAATTTTCAGTAGTTATTACAATTAATTATTCGGCACTAATTACCTACACATCACGTCATTTTATGAATTTCACCATAATTCCAGAAATTGCAGTTTAAGTTTTTTCCAGAATTTCCACTAACTGGCATTCATTATAAATGTTTCAGAAAAGCTGCTTTGAACATGTTTTCACTTTGTGACTCAACACTCAAGGACATGACTTACATCTTCGTAGTGGATGTGCTATATTAGATGCCTTAGGACACTTTAGGTACCTGTTGTACTCTGGTATGTAGCCTGCTAATACTGGGGAACAGGTAGAGGAAACCGGCACAGTTGAATCAGTCAATGAGAAGCAAGATTGGGCAGAGATGGCTGTCACAGACTAACGCAAGCAAGAGAGTTGGGTAATCCGAGGTTAAGGCCTTGAAATGTTACTGGGCAGTACGGTTCCTGTCGCAAAATTAGGGAATCACACATGTCTCCTTCTTCGAACTTGCACCTGAAAATTGGATCTTTTGCGAATAATGTGCAGTATAGTTCTGCAAGTACTGTACTTTTGTTGCTACGTTGAGCTTCTTTAGTTGTCTTTATTAAAACTTACATGGAGGTCCTAAACTTGGAGTGTTCTTTGATGAGTATCCTGTTTTATATGATTTGCCAATTTAAACCAAGCCACCTCTCTTCTTGTTGGAAAAATGTAGCAGTTTACCACCGAAGCTGTGTTCAATCATTCCATACAGTGCCTCATCTAAAAATCATTTAAAAAAAGGTCCATTGCTTTATAATGAAATTTGAAACAACCATCTGAGGATTCAGCTCAATTCTCTATTATGGCATGGGATTTATAATATCACAAAGTAGGAAGACTGTGTAGTACAGAGATAACACTAAGGGGGCGATTATGATGTCGGGTGGACGCACCGTCTCGTACACGGGACCGACCAGCCTCCAGCCAGCAGTCCCGAACACCTCATTAGGATGTGACCGAATGCTGTTCAGCCGCATTCCGACATTTCCCTATGGGAGCATTTATTACACCTGTAAAACAGCCATAATACATATTCCCATTGGGAAATGGTAGGTGTTGTTCATCCCTGCACTCGTGGCAGGCATGGGAGCAGGGATTAACAGGGGGAAACCCTATGTGCCCCTCGGCCCCCAACCGGAGGCTGCACACACAAGGGGGCCCTGCTGGGGCCCCCCAAACACTCTTTCCAACGTGGTTTCCATGTCGGCCAGGCTGGCATGGATACCGTGCCGGAAACCGTGCATCATAATCCCAAGGGAGGAAAGTCCCACACTTTGGGATTACGAGTCGGTTCCAACTGGCCGGCGGGCACCTTGAGCCCATCAGAAGACCGTCTGGGTTCAATTCCGACCGGCTGATACATAATCAGCCAGTCGGAATTGAAACCGACGATGACCTCCATCAAAATAGGCCCCTAAATATACCAATGCTTATTATCTTTTCTCCTATGGTGCGGTATAGAGTATCTCTCAGATTCTGCCTTCAAAACTCTGGCATTTTTGTTTTACTTCTGTTATTTTTGCCTTATTAATCCTTATTCTTTTCAACAAATGAAATTTGAATACCAGTTGAAAATATGAATATATGAATATATTAGAATTAGCTTTGAAACATAATTTAGCTTCAACAAAAGCTTTTGTACCTAAAACTCTTCTATAAAATGGGCAAAGCCCAGCATCATTTTGAGTGCTGAATACAGAGGTCGACACTCTCTTAAGAATCTGTAATGAACTATAGGAATTTATGAATTTGTTGGAGCCGATGATCACCCAAAACTTACACACAACAGCCGTCATGAGTCTTGGTGGGCGTGTGTGCACGACGGCCAGCGGCCATCTGAGCCACGCCCGCAATTGGAATGTCCAGCACCGCGGTGGAATTCGCGCCGCAGCCAAGGTGTTAAAGTCACTCATATTGGCCTGCAAAAGGATGTATCGCCATCCTACTGAAAGAACTTTCATGTGGCCAAATTAAACTTGCTACAAAACAATTCAAGATGAGGTCTAGTACAAACCAGCTCAGGCCAGTCATTCACATATGAAAGGAATACTCGATATGTCCAAATGACCTGACCTAGTCAGACTGATTAGCAAGCATCAAAACTTGTATCCATGAGTAAATTCATAAAATGAAAAAGCTGTCCATTCAGTGTCTTGCCAAACCCAACAACAGAACTTGCATACAGTACATAGGAATTGTTGAAAGCATTGATGATATGTTATTAAGGACCACCTTTAACTTAGTGGTTTCTGGTTCTGCTATCCAGTTGAATAAAGACTGCAGTCATATCAAAAGTCTTTGATGAAAGGTGTCTGTGGTCTCTGGGCCCCACTGTGAATAACACTGAGAAAATTCAAACTGCTAGAATCTTGTAGTAACTGTAAGTATCACTTTGCTAACATTTAGGGAGGCCAAGTAGGGATTCCACCACTAGTGAAGCCTGCAATACCATCTTATATTGGTCAGTGTTTTAAATGAATTAATCTCGGGCCTCTCTGAAAACAGATCATGCATGGTGTAGTTAGCAGTTGAGTATCATCTTTAGTTCATTGCTGAGATCCACACTGTAGGTTTGGTCCACCTGTATTGGACCAACTACATTTATACAGCTTTTTTTTTGTTTTACATACTCATGTTTCCTGATGCTTCATTGAATAAATTGTTTGTTAAAAGTGTATAAATAGAATATTAAGCATCTGCGGATTTATTCAACCAAACTCCAAATGATGATTTGGAACTCAGTTCTCTTTCCAAACCTGCCCCCTATTATCTAGATCCATGAACCAGATCCATTTTAAGCTTTGCAGGAAAGGACAGGGTGATCGTATGTTTAAAAAAATGCATTATAACCTGTAGGGGCAGGACAGCCTCCTCGCAGGGAAGTATGTCTTTGTTAAGTTTTATTTTGGGGGCTTGCCTCCAAGGGTCATTATTGCTTTTCAACACATTTGCTGTTATGCCTTAGCCTGAATTGCAACTGGTTGGATAGCAGTATAGTCTGTTTTCTATATTCTTAGTAAACAGGTTCGGATATATAGGAATAGCAGGCTTCTGTATATTAAAACGCAGATAGAATACGTGTTTACTGTGTTCATATTAAACAAACTACCATTTTCCTCAGAATACTGATAGTGTGGGAAACGTGGCTCTGGATGGGGTTTCTTTATCTTTGTTGGATTAATGCCATTCATTCTAATAGTTACATGACTTTAATAACAGTGTTAATAAGATTAGACCACACAACGCCTTACATTAAGCAAAATCCATGTTTACTGTTAATATTTCTTAGAACGAAGCAATGATTCTACAGTGTGGTCAATAATTATTGTGTTAACATAACGCTGAATTAATGGGGAAAACTAATTAGCACAGATAAAACAATGAAGGACAACACCAACACACGAGGCATTTCAATCAATGTGCTCAAAACATAGAATTGTATTTGTTGATGCATAAAGTGACTAATAATGCAGTCAGCGTAGTGCTTAGTGCAGTTATGTGAAGACACATTCCTATAAGTGATGAAGGGACAGAATGCAAACATTATATACCTCAGTTTCAATTACAACTGGTAAGCATATTTTTCCACAGATTCAATCCAAAAGACAATTGTTGTTACCTTACCAGGTTCATATAATGATCTGAATATCTTATTGAAGCACATGCTTACCAGTGTGGTGATCTAAGAGTCAACATCACAACTGTAAAATCATTTCTGTGCATCAGGAGATTTGTAGAGAGGAGAACATGGTGTCAAAAAGCATAATGTTTTGTTAGCGAGTTGTGCTTTGTCAAATAGCAGTGTCTCATCAGGTGGATGTGAGAGAGTGTGTGTGTGTGTGTGTGTGTGTGTGTGTGTGTGTGTGTGTGCATATATGTATATATTACCTTTTGGAAGTTGCCGGTATGTAGTTGCAGTTAGGATGTAGTTTCCATAGGAAGAACTTTTTTTATTTGCCAATAACTTTGGCGTCTTTTGAGGAACCATTACGAAATATTCAAAACTGGTTCGATTCTCACTTCAGCTGCTGTTTTGAAAATTTTAGAGTGATCCATCGAGCGAGGGTCAAGAAAAAGGAGGGGTCCCAAAACATGTTTTTCCCATGTCCATTTCCATGAGGAACTTTAGACAAGGCTTCAGCCCGAACTGCTGAATGGAATTACACTAAATTTGGCAGAAAGGTAGCTGTTGGTCCAGAAAGCGACCTTGTATAACATTATTTAAATCCGTTCAGAAGTTTTGTAAATACATTTTTAGTGAGATCTGATTGGCTGTCAGCACTTCAACCAGAAAGTGATGTCAGCCATCTTGGGACCAATATACATGATGGCACCCAATTGAAATGCACTGTAGTGTATTACAGGTTTTAGGGTTAACAAAAAGGAGAATATATAAAGGGTGATAACAGATTTTAGTTACAATATAAATCATTTGTTGCTTGAGTTGCATGTTTGAGATAAAACCGTTTTCTCATGGTCTTCTCATAGAGGTTACAGAAAGTGCTCCAGAAGCTGAAAGTAGAGCATATTGTCAGAAAATTGAAACTATCTTTCTCAGCCATATGAGGATGAAGTTTGACATTCTCAGTAAAACATGTACTTCCAGCAGGAGCTGCCAGCCAGTTAATTCCTTTGTATTCTACTGCAGCCTTCCAGAGTGTTATAAAGAAAAAGTAGAGTACTAACAGTCGTACTTACGACAAATGTGTGGCACACATGTAAAGATGCTTCTCCTATCATATTAGTTGAAGTATGTTAATTATAAGTGGATAATACAAGTCAATAGTGCCCAGCAGATCAACACCAACTGCTGATCATCAACTACTGTCTCCCTCATAACATTCCAACCCCAAATTCCATATTACATCATAGAATGTAGACCTAACTTTCTCCAGGCCTTGATCCACAATATAAATGATGTATAAAACCTAAACACCACATAACCACCCCTTATAAAAAAACAAAAGTCAAAAAACCAACAAACAAATGAGTGTAACAATTAAATGTGAACTAAAAGAATAAAACAGAAGTAATTTCCTTGAATGCAAAACGCACATAACCCAACAAAGTACAGAACATAACTTAATCATACATTTTGCCACTAAGAAATCGTATTCTTGCACTTCTCCTCAATCTTTGTTTTTCTTGATCTTCCTAATGTTTGTCCAAGTCTACATTTGCATAATTCTTATAATACTTAGCCAATCGAGACATGTTCCACCATTGTCGATTGCTTGTTTTTACAGCTTCACCCTTTATGTCAGTGATACGAGTGGGCTCTCTGAATTTTGATTTTCATTTTTGTAGCATCAGAGGTTCTTTAACATACAAATTCCCCAAACAAAAGATATGGGAATCAAAGCATTAATACCCGCACTAGTCCCAGCGTCCCTATTCTGTGAAATACTTAGGTGCAAGAAAGGGTTTGTGGCACAATTCCCTATGCCCCCATTAATTGAGTAGCTGATCGAGACACAACCAGCTTTCCCAAGATTTACAATAAGCAAAAAATAGCACAGCACACTTTACACGCAAGTATAACAGTTCAGTACTCAAACACAAATTGTTACAAAGAAGAGTCGATGTTCTGTTCGTTATTGTTTCAATCCTTTATTTTCTTTTTGTATAAAAAGCCTTTTGAAACCGCCAACGCGTTTCGTCCAAACAAGGACTTCTTCAGGGCTTATAGTAGGTATGTAATGCGCTTCCTTTCGGTATTCCCCATGTATTAAGAAAATGCTTTTCAGAATCAATTTAAAAAGTCTAACTTTAAAGTATGTATTGTCCCAGACAGCATTCCCTGTTTAGTATATATCCGAGTAGCATGTAGTTCTTGTTGTCCAATCTTCCACGTCGGGGAGCAGCTGCTACGACTAAGAGAACCACATGCTACTCGGATATATACTAAACAGGGAACGCTGTCTGGGACAATACATACTTTAAAGTTGGACTTTTCAAATTGATTCTGAAAAGCATTTTCTGAACTGTTATACTTGCGTGTAAAGTCTGCTGGCTATTTTTTGCTTAACATACAAATTCCCCCACTGAAAATATAGACTCTCAGATCTTTCACGATTGATCTCATCACTTGCATGTTTGGCTTTGATGGACTCGTGCAACACTTCACACTTTACGTTTTCGAACCGGTTTCAAAGTTGACACAATTCTCCTACCTCTCATTAACTCAAACAGTACCGAACCAGTGAAAGAAGGTGGAGTGGTCCTATAGACCCACACCACATCTCTGATGGCAGTTTCACAATCAACTTTTCCTTTAACTGCACTCTGAATAAATTCTACCAACACTCTATTGAATCTCTTAACATTTCCTTTTCCCTGTAGGTGATATTACGGAGTGTGTAAATGCTTCACACCCACTTTCTCCAAAAACTCTTTCATACTAGAAGTGGTAAATTGTACCCCATTGTCAGATAGTAACTCCTCAAGCACTCCTCTGCTGAACATATCTTGTAAAAAACTAATGGTGTGGCGGTAGATACATGCTTGTCACTATAAGAACACTGTACACACTCCCTCCCCAAATTCTATACCTCTCTATCCACACTGGACCACCAAAAATCATTCAGAATTCTACGTTTGGTTGCAGTCATGCCAAAGTGACCAGAATGAGCTGTTTCCATAATTCTTTGTCTATACCAACTCGGAGGCACCAATTTGTCTCCTGTAATCAGCAAACTATTTTCCAGGTTTAGTTCATCAGCCATTTTGCAATAAGGTTTTAAATTTACCTCCAGAGATTTTTCCTTCGGCCAACCAGAAGTTACAAATGTTGTAACTTGTTTCAATACAACATCATTCTCCAAAGCACTTAGCCATTCTTGCATGTTCTCACAAATTATTCCGTCCTCCACTTGTGCAATGATACAGTACTCAATATCCTCTTTTTCTCTTATTTCTATCTCATTGTTCACCACTGGTAATCTAGACAAGAAGTCTGCCTTAATATTCTTTACTCCTGCAATGTGGTTAATTGTAAATTTAAATTCAGGTAACTTTGTTATTAATCTGGCTAACCAGACCTTGGCTGTCTATATTTTGGTACCTAACAAAATGTCAACCAAGGATTTATGGTCCGTTCTTATCCAAAATTTCCTTCCCTACATGTAAGATCTAAACTTTTCTATGCCCCTTACACAGGTCAACAGCTTTCTCAATTGCAGAGTTCCTCAATTTTACCTCCTTCAAACTTATAGATCAAAATCCCATTGTCACTTCTGTACCATCAACTTTCTTTTTTTTTATTTTTTTTTTTTTATTATTGGCAAATTCGAATCATAAAACATAAATATACATGATAGGCGACATGAAATAATGTGGTATATATGGATAACGAGGTACATACACAGATATCTGTAAACAGAACTCTACCACAGGGAAAAATATGACAATTAAGAGAAAAAGAGTACTGAGAAGAGACAAAAAAAAAAAAAAATAGAATCAGAATCAATCAGGGGTCCTATGTCTGGTTTCCCCTTACTTCATTATACCACCTAGTAATAGGTTCCCATATCTGTGTACCGATTGCTCTCATTTTCCTACCTCTTGTGGCGTATATTGAGATTTCTTGTTTATAAATAGCTATAAAGCGGCTAAGCCACATATTAAAGGTAGGGGGCTCTGTATCTTTCCACCTAGCTGCTAGAATTATCCGTAGCACGGCATAGCCCAGAAATAGTACCGCCTGTTCTTCTCTATTGTGTTTCAAAGAGTCATCATGACCCAAAATGAGCAATGTTATAGAATCATATATTTGGTGCCCAAAAATTTGGGTCCAAAATTCCAACATCATAGTTTTAATTGTAGCCAATGTGGGGCATTCAGCAAACATATGTAGGAGATTTGCAAGTGGTTGTTTGCATCTGGGACAGTTATCATCCATCTTAAGCCCCCATGCAAACAATTTAGCTGGCGTAAAATATAAATTATAAATGATTCTATAATATTGAGCCTTTAAGTTAGAGGCTATCAAATATCTTGTTGAGAGGGCTAATGAGAGATCTAGATCTACATTTGGATTTGCCAATTTTAAGGCCCAAGATTGTTCCGTGCGCTCTAGATCATCTGGGGTGTCGGCCAAAAGTAACTGATATAAGGCCCCGATTCTGGTAGATTTTCTGCCTATAATATCGAATAGTGGGATATTATCTGGTAGAATTTTTGGTTTGGTATTGTAGATACTAGCTAATATTTGATAGAATTTTAGGAAATCATTCGTAGGGACGTTATATCTCGATTGAAAAAGCTCGAAAGAAAGTGGGAGATTGTTACCAAAAAAATCTCCGATTGTTTTAATACCTAGAAGTTCCCACCTCTGGGATCTACTATCATTAGGGATATTAGGAAAAATTTTACATTGCCATATAGGTGTATATTTTGTATATGTAGGAAGCCCTAGATGTTTGCCGATGGCTTTCCAGACTGAAAGAGCATCTAAAACAGTCTTTAATTTAATTTTTTTATAATAAGATGTTTCAACCTGCCTTAGAAAAAGTCCCTTATGTTTTTTACCTAGACTGAGCTCATATATTGATGGTATAAGAGGGATTACAGAGGTTGGGCCTCTTAGTTTAGAAGTCAAAAGAGGATCCATGTTTTGCAATAAAGATGCCCAAAAATATAATCTTAAATTTGGTAGGGCTAAGCCACCTCTACTTTGAGGGAGTGCTAGAAGGGGAAGAGCCCGCCTTATTTTTCCGTAGCTCCACATAAACTTTGCTATGAGGGAATCTATAGTCTTTATAACGTGCTTTGCCGGTAACAGGGGGATTGCTCTAAACAAATATAGAACCCGCGGGAATACATTCATTTTTACGTAATTGGCCCTACCTATAATAGAGAGGTGTAGGCTATCTACCCTTCTTAGATCGCTTTTAATTTTATCAATGAGGGGAGAATAGTTAATATCGCTGATGTTACTTATCTCTGCCGAGAGCACTACACCTAAATAAGTGGCCTGTTTAACCCTGAGAGTGCTTTCATATTGAGTATTGCTAGTGGCTAATACCATAGTTTTATCTCTGTTCAAGGAGTACCCTGAGTATTTCCCAAATGCTTGGGTAATTGTCTCGATTTCATAAACTGCTTCAGACGGTTTAGTGGTTATTACGGCAATGTCATCCGCGTATGCCATGACTTTGGTGGAGAAGGACCCTGAAAAAACTGGATATATGGAAGTTGAGGTTAGTAGTTTTTGAATAAGGGGATCTATATAGAGCGCAAATAGAACCGGGGAGCATGGGCAGCCCTGCCTTACCTCTTTGAACCGTAATGGCATCCGACTCAATCCCTGCAATACAGATTTTTGCCGTGGGGTTGGTATAAATAGCTTTAATGGCGTTAATAAAAGTATTTCCGAAGTTTTTACTTTCCAGGATGTTCCAGAGAAACTGCCATTGTACTCGGTCGAATGCCTTTTCGGCATCGAGGAAGATCATCGACATCTCGCCCCCCGTGGCGCCCATGATGTCAAGTAGGGTTATGGCTCTACGAGTATGGTCTGTAGTGCCTTTGCCGGGTATAAAACCGTGTTGCCACGGGGATACAAGGCGTTCGATGACCCCGCTCAGACGATTTGCAAATATTTTAGCGTATAACTTCGAATCGGAGTTGATCAGGGATATAGGCCTATATGAGGAAGGCAGGTGGGGTGGTTTACCTTTCTTATGGAAAATTATTATGTTTGTTTGTTTCCAAGACTCAGGGGGAATTGCATGGTATTGGACTCCAAGAAACAGATCAAACAGAAAGGGAGTTATCTGATTTCTAAGGATTTTGTATAGATCCAATGGGATTTTATCCGGTCCGGCCGCCTTGCCGTTGGCCATCTCAGCTAATGCAATCTCTACCTCAATGACCGTAATCTCTCTGTCAAGGTAAATCTTATTTTCCGCATTGATGTTTTTATGATTAGTATGGTCTGGGAGCCAGTTATTTAAGAATGTTGTAATTTCATTATCAGGATATGAAATATCACTACTATATAATTTTTGGTAATATTTTTGAAATACTTTAACAATGTCTTTGGGGGTAGTATATTCATTTCCCTCAAATTCTATCTTTTTAATGTTGCTCAATGATTGCTTTTGTCGTGTGCGTAGTGCTAACTGCTTCCCCACATTTTCCCCTGATTCGTACAGCCTATCCTTATTAACCTGGTAGGTTTCCGCGGCTTTTTGAATTAACGTACTATTGATCTCGTTTTTTAAGATCATTATTTTATTTAAGATTTTCCCCGGATCTAAGGTAAGATCAACTTGCCCTCTACGAGACAGATTTAACTGGGTGGCATGATGGGCCTCAAGATTGGACAACTCCTGCATCATTTCCATATTGAATTGTTTTTCTAGCTTTCACTTATTAGCAACAAAGGAAATGGTCTCTCCTCTCAATGCTGCTTTAAAACAGTCCCATACTATTATACGGGGTGCACTAAACTGGTTGCAGTCAAAAAAGGACTGGGTCCACGATTTAATATGCGCTATATATTCTGGATTAACCAGTAGCCTTCTATCAAAAGTCCACTGTATTGTTGGTTTAACTAAATTAGCCGTGTCAAAGGTAAAGGTCAGTGCATTGTGGTCAGATAGGGTCTTCGGGGATTTAATTATTTCAATGATATCTTTCTGATTTATACTTGACATAATATAGTCGATTCTAACATATTTGTTGTGGGGGAAAGAAAAATATGTATAGCCATCCACATTTGGGCCCCGGAGTAAACCCCAGACGTCAGCCAAATTATGACTTTTCATCATCTGACCCAATGCTGTATATGACTTTGGTTTTCGCCCTTTATAATTTTGAGATAAGAGACTCCCAGAGGATTGCCCTATGTCGATATTAAAATCTCCACAGAAGACCAGGGGACTTGACCAAGAGGCCAATTCGATTTCGAGCTCTCGAAAAACAGCGGGGTCATCTAAATTTGAGCCATAGATTGCACAGATAGTGATATCTTGCTGGAGCTGAATTATGACCCATCTGCCATGCTTGTCGGCTATTTTACGAATTGGGGGGCCTATTATAGGTTTAGCGAAAATGGCTACCCCTCTGGTTTTAGTTGTTTGGGATGTAGCTGCAATTAGGTTATAACCTGGTAGTTTAAGTAAGTTCCTGTCGGAATATGCGATATGTGTCTCTTGGAGACATAATATATCAACCGGGTTTTGTTGTATTAATTGGGATAACTGGGCCCTTTTATCTTTATGATTAAGGCCTGCCACGTTCCAAGTACAGAGGCTTATCCTCCCCATGTATTAACTTGAAAGACTAGCCTGATAAGCTTTAGACACCCATTCTCCTCAAAATATATAGAGCGGTTCTGCTTTTCTTTAACATTTCTGTGGCTTTTACTCCTAATACTTTTAATACAACATAGTCTGTGACCGAATTTGCCAGTTTTTCTTTTTTGATTTTCCCCCTCCCCTGTTCTCCTCAGCCCCCTCCCCAAGGCCTTCCCCGAGGCCTTCCCCCCCCACCTCCCCCCGCACTCCACCCTATGAGGCATGAAGACTCTCGCTAGAGTCTATGATGATGGAGAAACACCCTGTGGCCATGCCTTAGTCATTAATTCTATATGCTTCAAATAACACATGTGTAGGCTAGTGAAAGGATATGCAAAAAATAAAAGGAGACATGCAAAGCTATGAAAGAATAAACATCCTAGAACCACGCGGGACCCAATAAGACATGCGAAATAAACCATAAATGCTGAGAGAGAAAATTAACTTTAGCTATAATAGATTATACAGCATATTCTAGTCCTATTCTGAGTGATTTTATCCAAAAAAAAAACACATTAGGGTTGGTGTTAAACTTAGGACTTTGAAATATGCCTTATTCTTTACGATGAGCTTATTCTTCCTAAATTGTGAAACAGAGCCCACCCACCGGGGGCTATACTGTAATCAGGATGACCTTAGCCAATTTAGGGCACATAAAGAAAAAGATATTGACTCAGAAAATTAGGTCAGGCTATCTAAAAAAGCCTTTGCTTTGATCTCGGATGAAAAGAATTTTACCTGACCATTATACAACACCTTGAGTATGGCAGGGTTATTCAAGTAAACCTTAGCTTTTTTGTCCAAAAAAGGTTTGATTAGTTGACGGAGACGCCATCTCCGCTCCACAGTTGTGTGGCAGAAGTCCGGCCTGACAAAGTATGAGATGTCGCCTCGGATCCGATGGGCCTCAGGCCTCGCTTTCTCTGCAACACTTTGACGAAGCAAAAAGTTACCAAAGTAGACGAGTATTGCCCTAGGATATTTGCTTTGCGAGTTGGTAGGCCGCAATGTAGCAGGAGTTCTGTGGACCCGTTGCACTTCCAGATCCCAATTCCATGAAGAAAGCTCAGGAAAAGTGTCTTTAAAGAGTTGGATCATAAAGGTGCGTATATCATCTCCTTCACTTTTTTCGGGTACACCCAGTACTCGGAGATTATTGCGACGCATACGGTTTTCCATCTGCTCAAGCTTCCATCTTACGTCAGTCATTTCAGCGTCGTGGGCATCGACCTGCTCTTTCACCACAGTTGCTTCCGCCTCAATAACCACAATACGATCTTCCATATCTGACATTCTTGCATTAGATGCAGCTACTGTTTTCGAAAGTTTTCGCACCACCCCCTGTACCTTTTGTAGGGCTTGTTGAGCTTTCCGACCATCCTTAGACGTTTGCTCTCTGTGTGATGCGATTGCCTGCAACACTGTGTCCATTACCGCAGTTAAGGTTGTGTCTTGTTCCTTTGAAGAGAAGGAGACTCCATGGGCTCCATGGGCGCTAGGGACTAATGCAGGAGTGCCTTCCCGATGAGGGCCTGCTGAGATATGGTGGCTTCTCTTTTTTTTAATCACTGTGTGTCTTCCGGCTGTGGCTTCTCCCAATAGCTCATCTGCATTGCTATCTTGAGTACTGGAACTGGAGCCGGTATGCAGGTCGGATAAAGAATCTAAGTCAGAGTCTAAGTCTAAGTCCTGGTGCCAACCTGGGTCCTCACGACCCTCAGAAATAGTGTAAAATTCAAGAGGTTCCAAGTCTGTATCAGACGTGATTCCTGCTCCGTCCTCGTCGGTTACTGGCCCAGGGAGTGTTGGCTCTTCAACCTTTCTTTCCTCTGTTGGTGCAGAGGTGCCTTCGATATGAGCAAAAATAAGCGTTGGAGAGGGTGATATTGATTTATCCTCCGCGCTGACAGAGCTTGGCAATGTTGAATGTATTTCTGGCAGAGAAACAGTGGATGTATTTGTTGTACCGCTTGTACCATTTACATTTGTGACTATCTCAGATGTAGTTGTTATACACTCTTCAGTCACACGTATTTCCTCTGGTGCTTGCGGTTGAAATTGCTGTTGTGGTTGCGCAATAGTTACTGTGGCACTCCCTGGTGAGTCTACTGTAGCAGTTAAATCCTGCGGCGGTAATGCCGGTAGCGGTGATAATAGCGGGTCAGTTGTAGGCACGGAAGCGATTAACTGTGTGGCACTTACTGAGGAGTTTATGTCCGCTAGTAATGCAGACGCTGCTGACACAGACACTGCTGCCGCCGCTGACGAATCCGACCTGGGGAGCGCAGTTGGAGTGGCTGGCGGGGCTGCAATCAGCGTCCCGCTTCTTGCGTGGTGATTAGGAGGGGAGGGAGCAGCTCCGGACGGCGTTTTACGGAGCAAGTCTACCACAGAGGGACCCGGCCCCGGTCCCGGTGCCGGAGTGTTAGTATTCCTCGCAGTTCTCTGTTGCTTCGGCTGGAGTTGGTGCTGGGCATGGCCCCCGTCCGATCCGGCAGCATCATCCGTTACTGACCCAGCGCGCCTAGCAGCGAGCTTCTGATCGCGAAGCGCTTGTTTGGCGGCTCGAGTCTTCAAGGCAGCTGCGGCCGCCGCAGCATTTTTTGGAGCCATCTGCGTCTTCGTATGAGGGCGGTCGATGCCAGAAGCACAGCAAGACTGTTGACGGAGCTGTAATAAGAGTCTGAGCACCGTGAGACCGATTGCTGACGCGATGAGATGAAGTCTTAAGCGTGGCTGCTCAGGTAAGAGCAATACATCCCCAGGTGGTTTGAGACAGGCGCCACTCATTCTTCATTCTGCTAAATATTATTGGTAGCTTTGTACTTTTCTGCGCCAGTTGTTCACCTTTCTCACGGTGTCTTCATGGGTATCTCGGGATCCTAGCCTTCCACTAACCCATTCGTTTGACTAAGGCACAGGAGAGTGTCTCACAGCGGACTAGTGAGCCGCCGCCATCTTGCCTCCGCTCTCCCCCTCTGTACCATCAACTTTCTGTGATAGAACAGCACCTTTCCCATAAAAACTAGCATTTACCATCACATACATATCTCTACATTCAATGTATGGTTGGAGTGCTGGGACCGCTACTATGCTCTTTGATGAATTGGAAATGTACCTGATAAGTGGCTGTCCATATAAAATCTGCACCTTTTTTCAACAAACTTCTAAAACACTCGGTTAGACTTGCAAAAGTTGGATACATTTTACATAAAGCTCACACAAACTGATAAAAGATTGTAATTGGTCTTTGTCAATTGGATGAGGACCATTAACAATACATTCTGCAATGCTAGGTTTGGGTGTGACACCATCTTTAGAAAGAACATGACTCAAATATACAATCTCATTTACTGCAAAAATACAAATTTTCAGTGACATCATTGTTTTGTAAAGTTGGCAACACATGATCTATAAATTCGGCATGTTGTTCTTCCATGTTGGTCTACACTAAATTATCATCTTGAAAAACAATCACATTGGATATTCCTTGTAACATACCGCTCATTAATTTTTGAAAGACCGACGCAGCAGAGGCCAGTCCAACTGGCATGCAGCAAAATTTAAAGGTACCATCGGGTGCAAAAAACGTTGCCAAATGACTCAACTGTTCATCTAGCATCACCTGATGGTATGCTGCACGCAAATCTAGCTTGGAATTTCACTTGGACTTATCTACAGCCGTGATCAGATCAACTATTCGTGGTGAAGGATAATTCTCTGCCCAAATTGCCTTGTTGACTGACCTTAAATCTATACATAACTGTAAATCACCAGTTTTCGTCTTCGTTAAGATAATTGGTGATAACCATAATGTAGCATCCTCCTTTTCAATGATGCCCTCATTTTGTATATCTTTTAATGTTTGTGATAACTCTCTTCTTATACTATGAGGAACATTACTTAATTTATGTTTTACGGGTAAAACAACTTCTTTAATCTTGATGGTGTGAACGAAATTCTTAATTTGACCAATTTTGTTTTGAAAAACCTTCTCAAATTTCCTTTTCCAATATACTTTATCACAAACCACATTTATTAATGAAACTGGACATTTATGCCTAGGTTTAATAAGCATCCCAGACTCTGCGTGATGCCACAACCCTAATATGTTTAGGCCTTTATAAGCAACATAAATCTTGCCATGTATAGTTTTGTTTTCAAATGCGATATCTCCCCAGAAATATCCACATAAGTCTATTCTACTGACTTCAAATGCAGTTGTCATGACATCTGGGGGTAGTAGTACTTTTTGTGGCCAAAACTCTTTGGACAGAGGAAGGTTACACACTAACCTTACAGCCGGATACTGCAGGAACGATGTTGACACTAGTTAATCTCCCCTATATGGAGATACCCATGAGTGTATATATATAAATATATATATATATACACACACACTGCACGGATAACACCACTTTAGGGGGAAGGGAAAAAAGGGACAAAAGAAACAAAAAAGTAGCCGCTGTTAGGCTCAGAATAGGGATGTCTTCGGAAGGTGTACCTCCATCCTTGGGGCAGTCAATGTTTCCAATACTGTGGTGATAACAGTATTGGTATCCATCGTTCAGGCCGTAAGTAACCGTGGGCTTGTCAATCAGTCATGCAGAGGAAGGTTACACACTTACCTTCCAGCCGGATACAGCAGGAACGATGATGACGCTAGTTAATATCTTCCCCTATATGGAGATACCCATGAGTATATATATATTGCACGGATAACACCACTTTAGGGGGAAGGGAAAAAAGGGATAAAAGCAACCAAAACGTAGCCGCTGTTAGGCTCAGAATAGGGATGTCTTCGGAAGGTGTAGACCTCTCTCTCCTGCAATCCACCCCGTATGCCCTGTAAGTGGAGACACAATGCACACATGAGATTACCCCCCTGAGTCATTCATAGAACCACTATAAACCTCTATGTGTATGTACTCACTTAAAATACAGCAATGCTTCTCCCAATGAAAAAAGGCACAAAAGAGAAAAATAAAGAAAATATTGAAAACAAACAGTCCTGATTCATTACAGAATGAGGTACTTATCTGACCGTAGATAATCCTCTCTGGCTGGTGACTGTGCAATCCTTTTTTAGCTGCTTAATGTTCCCTGTATGCCAGGATTATTCTCTCTGTTAATTTCTCAGCCTGTCTTATTCTCTGTAGCTTGTAAATACTCTTTATAAATGAAGCAACAAGGAAGGGCTTCCTGGTGATGTTGCACTCTTCCTCATAAGGCCAGAAATACACGAATATATCCGGTGCTGCCCCACTCTTCTGGAGCGATAACCAAGTTTCAAAGAAAACAAAGAAATGTAGCGCTTCCCCAGCGCGTACCAACTCATGGTCTATTTGCCCCAAAACAATTTCAAAAGCAGCTCCAGGAAACATAAGTAGATTAAAAAACGGAGCGCGTTATCTTCCTCGCTCCTTTGCAATCCCTCGAAGCTCAGCACATTGCGGGAGGCAGTGAAGCGCATTACGCTTCTAAACAAACACCGATCCCGGTGTTCTAGCCGGAATCTGTAATTAAGCGCTTGGCGCTCTGAACACAGGGGAACTCTCTCCGTCCGTATTCACGATGACTCATCAAGCACGACTTGCCTGATCATCAGAGGCTGAAAGGTATTGCGCTTCCTTACGAAATGTTAAGACAGCCTTCGACGGGCGGCTGCCACAAAGTACTTCACAGACTCTAGGTTTAGCAGCTAGCAAAACGCTGCAGTATGCTCGTTTCTACTCCAAATCAGATTACCTGAGTGACAAGCTCCGAGCACTTCCAGGATGGGGCTTAAATATCCTCAGTCAGGTGCCATGACCAGTCTCCTCTGGGGATTCTGGGAGATGTAGTTCGAGCCAAATCATTCACACAATGCAGTGTATGTTATGCCCCATGTGCCTATTTCCGCCTACCCATGACACTCTAGTACCTGATAAACAAGAAGAGGAAACACAATTTGAATAGAGACCAGAAGGTCATTATACCTTTTATCACTTTTATCACTTTGTACGTCATTGATTTCTACACATTCTACAGAAAGTTCCAATTCTTCCACTCTTTTTTCTATGCTTTCGCATTCATCACTCGT
The DNA here is from genome assembly GCF_964261635.1 of Lissotriton helveticus. Classification (NCBI taxonomy): domain Eukaryota; kingdom Metazoa; phylum Chordata; class Amphibia; order Caudata; family Salamandridae; genus Lissotriton; species Lissotriton helveticus. The sequence goes on along the minus strand of NC_136061.1, from coordinate 741,330,894 downwards.
GTTTTGGTCTAGAAAAGATCTTACAGGAATACACCTGCCACCCCTACAAACTTTCCCAAAGTGACCTATTTTTTGCATTTTCAGCATTCTTGTGAAACATCTAGACAATTTTTAAAATTTGACAAGAGTAGAAGACCCACTCCTAAAACAAATCAGTTTAGAAGATGTACGTGTGTTACTTGCATATCCAACACCAGTAGTTGCATTTCTATCACCTTCATTAATAGATTGAATGCCACTTTTACCTCCCCTAAAAGAAATTTAATTATTTTTTCATTAAACTTGTCCCTTTACTTTGTGAGTTAACATTGATCAGGACCATATGTGGATTCTCATTATCCAATTGTTTAGAATCTAATTGTGAGCACTCTATGCTCTTCGCTATGTTAATGGCATTGTCTAGCATTTTAATTTTACAAGACAGTAACCTCTGTTGAATTTATTTTGAGTTGCACCTAGATACTATTTTATTTCTGATCAACTGTGAGGTGAGACCCTCAAAATCACAATATTGAGATAGTACTTTTAAAACAGTATCATATGAATCAGTAGATTCATTTGGAGCTTGAACACAAGTAAAATACTTGTGGCTATGCACTACAAGATTTACTTTATGCTCAAAATGTATAGATAATTGCTTTACTGCAAGTTGATACTCCTCTAGATCTTCAATGTCCTGTCCAGTATAAGTGGTAGATGATCAAACACATTCTGAACTTCAACCCCCAAATAGTAGTAAAGTAAACTTCTCTTTCTATCTGCTTTGAATTTCAAACCTTCAATGGCTCCTAAATAAGCATTAAAGGAACTTTACCATAATCACCATTTTATTGGTGGTTCCCCTGGTTCTTGTGGAAATGGACTAGGTGGAGTTACAGTTTGCATTCTGGAAGAGTTTAACTCAAATTATATAAAAAGAAAGACAAGAAAAATTATAAAAATACAAATTATAGAGTAAATCTTTACTGATCCATGCAGCTTAACATTTGTTTTATATGACCAGCATAGCGTGCTAATCGATGTTGCTATAAATTTGTATATTTTATTGTTGATTGAACAAATAAAAACATAAATTGTGCCAATCACTGTTGCAGAAAAGAGAACAAATAACCCTGCCCAATCGATATGCAAAGATTCTTTTACAGGATCCTACTCTCTACATAGGTTGTGACACGCTAGAGTTGGAGCCAAACACAAATGGATATCTTTCAATTCTTTTTATTGATCAATTATTTAATCCACTTCATTTTGGTAAAAAAGATTTTCATTATAGTTTTCATAAAGAATACGCAATAGATATTGGTCATACCAACAATTTCAATAAAAGAGTTTTTTAGAGGAAAGGGAGGTCCGACACACACTGTACCACACTCAGATCAGATCACATTCGATCCTATCACATAGACACACATTCACACATAGTTTCATTTATTACATGAATAGGTACATCAGAGCCAATAAGTGCAACCAAGTCGGATATAGTTGAGGTGACAAACACTGTTGACACATAGAAGAGAAAAAAAAATGGTGCCAATCGCTATTGACACGAACTGTGAATAGAATTGGAATTGAATGAAAGAACAATAAAGCAAGCCAATCACTATTAATACATAGAGAAAGTAAAATTGCTTGAATTGACCAGAAGGGGTGCTGTTACAAGACGTGACGTGTGTTTGACTGCTGCCTTGTTACTCAAACTCGTAAAAGCAGGAGGAGCTCAATAGGCAAAGAGATGCAAGTCTCAAAGTGAGTACAGCACTGCTAACACAACCAGAAGACATGGAGTGCTGACCAGCAACAAAGACAGTTAGCCCAGCACAACAAGAGCTGCAAACTGTGAGTATGTGTTGAATTCACACGTGTTATTTTTATCCGAGGGAGCGTGCGCACAAGCCTCTCAGCATGCTCTCAGCTTTCAGCTCACGGTTGTTTGTTCGCGCGGCTTATATTTATGGAAAAATGTATCCTTAGTTCGAAATCGAGAAAAATTAAATGAGACATACAGATCTTTAGAATAAGACCCTTGTCGATACACGATCCTTGGCCCTGAACAATTGTAAAAATTACCTTGCGTAGTCTTGACGTCCAGAAGCATTTTTTCTTGAATTCTTGAAAAAAAAATTCAGTTCATCCAGGTTCATCTCAAGCTTGTCGCCAATCTGTAAAGACGCTTCTCCAATGGTATTAGTTTAAGTTTGTTTATTACAAGTAGATAATACATGTCAGTAGCGCACAGCAGCTCAACACCAACTGACGATCATCATCCCCTGTCTCCCCCATAACATTCTAACCCCACATTCCATATTACATCATAGAATGTAGACCTAACCTTCCCCAGACCTTGATCCACAATATAAATGATGTAAGAAACCTAAGCACCACAACACGTGAAGCCATCTTGATTGAATCAAATGGTTAAACTTAAAACATTTAATTTAGGAAGCTACAAATGCTGGGTTTCATTTTGTCATAGAAATTATGGTACTAGAGTGCTAACATTCTGAATTTATGTTGAAAGTGTGACACATCTGACAGACATCTTGCTGGAATCGAAGTGGAAAACTCAAAGCATTTTCTACCGAGGAAACTGCAGTAAAAGAGGTGATTAGGGAGCCTCATAACAAATAAGCTCCCCAATATTGCCACCATAGAGAAAAGAGCCCAAATGTACTACAAATGAAACCCAAATGTAGGCCAAGTATAGCCCAACGACAGAAGTGTGCCAAACACTTAATTGTGTTTGTTTCGCTGTTTTATATAGCGCAGACTTGAGCTGAAGGTATTGGCGTGCTTTACATGAGCATCAGTTACATTACACAAGGACACATTCCTTTTGGGCTTTAGGCATGGGGAGATTAAGTGATTTACCCAGAATCACAGGATGTCAAGCTGATGCCAAAACTCAAACCTGATTCCCCAATTGCAAAGTCTGCAGCTCTGGCCATAACGCCACATTCTCTCCCTTAAGTGCAACATATAATCAAGTGATCAACTCCATAAAAAAATCAAGCTCACAAATAATTTAAAGTGTTTTGTTTTTATTTGAGAATTCGAAAATACGTCCTCATTTAAATTTTTTAGGGCACTAACCTTACTTTCTTTGGGAATTAGATCCTCTCATTTTTATAATTTCTAAAGGAAATGCTTTAGTTATTACATTTTTGATTACATCAAGATGACGTACGCATGCCACACTTTTGTAATAAATATAGAATGCTAGCAATCTAGTTGTTCATTAGAATACTGTGTGAAGGCAGATGTCAGGAGCAGGGTCTCAGATAATTGAAGGCGGGGAGGACGGTGCAGAGGCAACAAGTTGACAACATGGGGCAGGTGAAAGGGGCAGTGGCAGTACAACGTATCATGGAGGGAAGGGGAAAGGAGGACAGGGGCAACAAGCCAACCATGCAGGACAGGCAAGAGAAGTTGTGGCAATATAACAGACCATTAAGGGTAAAAGGAAATGGCAATGTAGTACAACCATACATGCCAGCAGACTCAATTCAGACAGGAGACTCCTGATGTGTTTAAGCCCTAAAAGGATTAATTTTATCTATCTCCTGGTAAAATCTCCTCTTTTGCAATGTAAGTCAATGGGGAAAATCAATTCCCAGGTTTTGTTTTTTAAATTCTCCCTCTTACCAAGTTCAAAATGTTGGCAAGTGTGGTACATTGGATCACTAAGGGCAGGAGGAATGGGGTAATGGAGTTGGTTTAGAGAGAGCAGGAGATAGATAGGCAAGGACACCAAACTGACCTCACAGGGCAGGCCTCATCCTTTGCAGCAGCACAATACACCAAACAGGGCAAGCGGGACAACAGACCATGGAAAGCAATAGGGAGGAGAAGACGGGTCCATGCACATGGACAACAGAGAGTAGAGGGGAAAGAGTCCAGGGCAGCAAGCTGACAATACCGGACAGACAGGAGGGACAGTTGCAGCATAGCAGACCTTGAATGGAAGGAGAGAGGGGGCAGGTGCACCGCAACAGACCAGACAAGGCAGCAGGGAGAAAATAAAGCCCTGCGCATGGAAACCAGAGGGCAGGGGGCAAGGTGGGCAGGTTTTGGAGCAGCAAGCTGATTATGGAGGTCAGGCAAGATAGGCACTGGAAGCACAACACACCATGGAGGGCAACAGTGAGACTATCATAGCATAGACACAGATAACAGAGGGAGGGTGGGAGGGTGTCGGGGGCAGCAAGCTGACCACACAGGGCAGGTAGGAGGGGCTGTGGCAGCACAGAAGGTCATGCATGGCAAGTGGGAGGGCTTCTGGCAGCACAACAGCCATGGTGGGCAAGAGGGGGAGGGTGGAGGCACGCAAAATCACCCATGGAGGTCAGAAGGCATGGGTAGGTGCTGGACACAGGCAACAGAGGGCTGGGGAAGGGGCTTCACAACAGACCAAACGGGGTAGGCAGGAGGAGCAGCTGCAGCACAACAGGGCATGGAGGGCAGAAGGGAGTGACAGCAAAATGAACCATGGACAGGATGGAGGGGATAGGGTCATGGAACACGGACAGGGAAGGTGGAGGTGGCAGGGACAACCAACAGTCATCTGACCAGGCTAGGTAGGTGGGAGGGGCAATGGCAGCTCAACAGAACACTCACAGTGGATAGGAAGGACATTGGCAGGTCCATGAAACATGGTGAGCAAAAAGAGTAGCAGGAGCAAGCACACACACCTCATATGACAGGGAAAGGAGGGGAAGGGCAGCAAGCTAAGCACAGAGGCTAAGTTGGATGGCAATGATGGGGTATATCATTGGGCAACGGAGGGCAGGAGGAGCGAGCAGCGAAATCAAGCTAGATGGAGGGCAGTGGCAGCACAGCACACCATGCAGGGCAGGAGGGATGGGGCTGGTGCATGGACTCGGACAACAAATGGTAGGGAGGAGGTGGATGGCAGCAACCTAACTGTTCCTGGCAGGTGGGAAGTGCAGTGGCAGAACAAAATCACACAGTGCTGTAATGAGGGAGCAGGGGCATGGATTTGGACAATGGATGACAAGGGGGGGGCAGGAGCAGCAAGCCAGGCCCTGTGCCCAACTCGCCCCCCCCCCCCGCAACCATACATTGCGATGCTCATTTTACTTATCATTAAAAAACCCTAGAAATTGATTGAAAACCCCAAGGTTACAGAGATGTTATAGTTAGGAAATAGAATTTAAAAAACCGTAAAAGTTCACTAAAAACAACAAAGGTGAGAGGGACGTTTATAGATTTTATTTCCACAAAACCATAGACTTTCAGCTGTTATAGTTGATTATTTCAAGTAACTATAACTCATGCCCTAAGGTAACTATAACTCGCGCCCTCGCCATGCACTGCTAATTACACCAGATATTGCATCACTCATGACATCTTCTATGACATTGTTGATAATATTACTGAAACATTTGTAGTAAAATTATTGATGATAAAACTGTGCATGGTGAGGGTGTGAGTTATAGCTACCTTACAGCACGAGTTATGGTCACTTGAAATAACTCTAACAGCTGAATTTCCAATACTTTTGTGTGTGTAAAATCTGAAACTAACTATAATGTCCCTGTAACCTTTGTTTATTTTGTAAGTATATGTTAGACAGAAATAAATAGATAGATACATAGATAGATTTCAGATGTTTATCACGTTTGAACCATCACCGTGGGCCTGATTCACAAAGGTAAACTTTTGAGTAACTTTATAATTGTTTGCTTTTCATAAAGGGATTTACAAGCAGTACTTTTACAAGTGTGGAGTCTCTGCACATAAAAAGAAAGATCTTATATGTTTGGAGACTTCACATTCTTAAAGATACTACTCGTAAATCCCTTTGTGAATAGCAAACAATCATAAACTTACATGAAAGTGTATGTTTACCCATGTGAATCAGGCTCTAAATTTTTAACTGTGCTTTTAGCCATGAAATTCATTGTTTTATATGAAGTACTTAATTTCCAACAATTTCCAACACAACACCAAGCCTTTGACCGAGTGAAGTGCGGGTTAGCTGCAGGATCTCCCTCTAATATTCTATGAGCAGGCAACCCCTTGCTGCCAGATACCCTCTCTGTGCAGCGCCTTTGCCCGTGCGCTGCGGTGGGGGGGGGGTTTATGCAGGTTCTGGCCACCTGTTTGCAGCCTACCTCAATAGTTCACAGCCTTTGGGCATGAGCAGGAGGGGTTTGGCATAAGGGCTTGGTCCTTGCTTTTGATCAGACACTTGTTAAAGCTTTTTCCTTTTTTTGGACAGCACAAAGCTCTCGAGTGTAAGTGATTCTAGGGTCGTGAAACCCTCAGGACAAAAGTATTTCGAGAGTCAACCTTAAAATGGCATTCAATTCTCACACCTAAAATGGCCGCTGTGACTCTGAAATCTTTTGTTACACGAGAGTTCACATGCTGATTTTGGTGTTTTTTCTGGTGTGGAACTTGAGTTTTCCACATCTTTGAGCACCCTTTTTAAAAAGAAGTCATCTTTATTGGTTTTTCGCAAGTTATGTATACTCCAATTTTACCAACTTTAACATACAAAACATCCCAGTAACTTTTACATACTCGACCCTTGGTGGGGTATCGGACAGCATTACGTGCTGGTGACAGGAAACATAACCAACATTTTGTATATGTTATTATATATTATAACATTACATCAGTAAATAAAGCAATAGTCTTTTCTTGTCTCTTTATTTTTGACCAAACAGACTGCAAATCACACACAATTTATACGATCTCATCTAACCCACATATACCGGGTGACTCCCCATGATTGCATGTCCAAGGATAGTGAGAGGGTCAGAGAGGTCGTAGGACGCACCACTCAAATGCCTACCCATGGCAGCCTTCTCTCCCGACCTGTTAAGACACAACTAGGGAGAAATCTACCATGCTCACGCTTAAATGGCTACATGTTGTGGCAAATATCATGAACGAGGAATTGTCTATCCCTGGGTTGAGCGGGCGTATTTAATGTATCTTCTACAAACTACAGGTATTCTTGCCAGTGCATGGGTTCAATCTGTGGAAGGACACGGGGTGTCCTAAGTGATTGCGCCGCATCTTTGGGTACCCTTTTGCACTCCCATGGGGTCGGGCACATTTAAAGGTGGCTGCTCACGGCTGTGCATTTTAGTTTCTACAGAGCATAACTCTCAAGTGACAACTGACTTAAAAGTTACAAGATGAGGGAAAAAATAATAATTTAAGAGCCCTTGTACAGCATATCGTATTTCTTAAAAGAATTCAAAATGTGATTGACAGGAATCCTGACGGGCGGCTCCTCCATTAGGGCAAACGAACGCCGCACCAAAGCTTTCTTGCAGTGCAAGAAGCAGAAAATAAAATGGTATTTCAAATACCATTTTATTTTTTGCTTCTCGTTCTGCGAGAGAGCAGAAGGCAGATGTATGCCTGGTTGGGGGCGGGCAGGAGGATATGCCTGGTTGGTTAGGGTGGGGGAGGAGTGGCTTGCACCACTCTGAGCACCCTGACTGTTTGGTCGGCCCTGACTGTTTAGTCGGAAGCAGTCATGCGGAACTCTAAATTTTCTCTATGTAGGCTGCATGCAGCCTACATAAAGAAAATGGCCTCCCAACAGATGCTGGGCTGGGTGCTGTCCAGGACTCTGCACCAATCACAACGCTGCCATTTCAGGGTTGTGATTGGCCTAGAGGAGGGAGCATCCCTGTTCCTGTTCAGGAGCAGGAACCCAGCCCAGGAGCAGAGGCGGCACCGGACCCGTTCAGGTAAGGTTTATCTTTAATTTACCCCCCCCCGCAGTAATTCCCGCGCGACACCACCTCCCCCACGAGTATTGCGTGCCACGACTGAATCTTTAGTCATAACTCTCAAGATAAGAGCAGAGCATGTTAACCCTTACATATTGTTCTACAACTTTTTCAAACAGTAATATGGCTGAAAGTATTGACGCTTTTTGGGTAAAGTTCTACTTTCAAACCAAGTTTGGTTTAAATCCATTCAGCCTTTCGGGTGTAGGCATAAGCACATTTTCCTGTGGGAGCTAAAATGGGAACTCACATCTTTTTTTGACCCCCACTTAACTTTTTCCCCTTGCAGTTATCTACACAACAATTGGCAGGCAGGACCTTAGCTGACTAAACTAGTGATTTTATTTCTAAAAATCTTGTGCAAAGCTGTCCACAGAGTCAAAAGTGATGGGCAAATTAATAAAAATGGCTTTTCAATAAAAAGCGCAGTTTTAATAATGACTACACAGTGGGTTATCCTTTTTCTTTCTTTCTTTTATTGGATTGAAGTGGAAATAAACATTTTAATTGCCTTAGTACATAACAGATATGTGTTTTCAGAGAGCTGGTGATTAGCGCCATGGTATTAGTGGTCTCTGACTGAGACAATGGAGATATATATATATATATATATATATATATATATATATATTTATATCGTTATTCTCACAAGAGGGTCGTCCGCATCCACCGAATGGGTGGGGGAAGAGTGCAGGTCAGCGAGTGTGAGGCTCGCTCAATATTTGTGAAAGTAAATCCTGAGGAATCGTTATCATTTAAAAGCCTGCACACAGCGTGTTGGTTTTTTGAAATTTTAATGGCAATGTGTTTCAACCCTTCCTGGTCTTTTGTGTGGTGTGTATATATATATTGTCATCTCATTATCATATTGTTCCATACTAGTTTTCAGTAATGATGTATTATTTAGAATAACAACTTTTGTATGTGGGTGGCATGTAACTCTTCATAAATAGAGGTTCTATTGAACGTGCCATCACTAATGCACTCCCTAATGCACTGCCTTACATATATGAATTTAAAATTCTTCATTTTAAGGGTCACTGAAATTGCACATTTGCACAACTGAGCACTTTATTATGTAAAGCACTTGCACTTTCCCAGATTGTTGAAATTCTTGCAGCGTTTGGACTAGCATGTTTTTCATAAAGTAAAAGAGAAATAACATACTTATTGTTTAAGTGAAGGAGAAAGTAGGATGGAATAGCTGTATTATAATGGTTATTCCCGTGTGGTAATCAACTGTAAAATATTTTGTAAAGTTAATGTGTAAATATATCAAATTTACCTGTTCCTTCCGAAAATAGATCAATATTGTATGTTGTTTTAAAAGTATTTCCTTTATGTTTATGCATTGCTGATGTTTTTTCAATTGGGATACACACAGTATATAAATTGCACTTATTGGTTCCTATGGTCATGTGATCAAGGCTACCGTGACGTAGCCGAAACGCGTCATGCTGGTGACAGAGGAGCAATAAACCACCTTTGAAGAAAACTCAAGCGCTATTTTGTGATTTGTACCTACGTTTGCAGAATCGGTGTCTAGGGCCGATTAGTAGGAGTGTGGAACGGATTACTATTTGGCGGTTAACGGCCGTTGCCGCCTTTACGGACCCTCCTTTCATTTTTTGGGCTGCTGTGCTATGCGGCCGAACGCAGAAGCGAAGCACCAATTGACCCGGAAGGAGTAAGAGAGCATACAGCCCCCCGCGTTGGTGTGATACACAGCTGGGTGTCGGAGTACCTGAAGGTTTCTGTACCGGGACTTCGGAGAAGTCGGAGGACGTCAACGAAGCACCGTTTGATCCCTGATGGGTAAGCCGACGAAGTCTGTTTTTGCCGAATCAGTGGCATACCATTTAAGCGGGAGAAAGTATTTGAGCACTATTATCTGTTGACATCACTTGGAATCGTATTTTCAGTTCCCGGTTAAAAGCATTTGGTTTATTGCTCGCGCATAATGTCTACGCCAGCAGAGACTTTAAGGAACCGGGAGGCATTGGCGGAAGCTATGTTTGTGAATTTGCCTGCGCTGAAAACTAGGAATGAGACAACTAAGACAAATGAAAAAGCAGCCGATTTAAAGAGTAAAATGAAACGCTTGGAGAAACTGTTAAGAACAGAGATTACCAAATGGTGGGAGAAACGGTCATTGGAGAAATATAGGGATGTGGGGCGAGTTCCGAGGGGATTGAGGGTCCTCATAGCACCATCTTTTGAAAACCCCAATCCCCTGCTTTTGAAAGAATGGGCCACCCTGAATTTAGACGCCTCCATGAACATGGTCTGTCTTTTGATAAAATATGCTGAAATCGACCGCAATGAGATTCTTAATGAAATAGAGGAATTAAATAAAGAGTTAGAAGCTGAAGAGGACAAAGATTTCATCAAAACACAGAGAGAGGAGATTGATGCCAGGCTGGTAAAACACCAGGAAACAATCAGCATTCGTAAGCAATATAAATGTGCGCGAGATAAGAACGATTATGAAACAGGAAGAATTTTTACGTTCGCGCGCAAGTTTGACAATGCGAAAAGACAAGGCCTGGTAGCTAAAAGTGTGGATCTTTCAGCTGGAAATAATCAAGGAACAGAATTGTCAGAAACGGAATTGAGCTCAGTAGCAAGCAGTTGTGACTCAGATGAAGGAGCAGGGGGTGGCTCCAATCCAGGAAAAGTACCCACCAAATATACACCCTCTGAGGAATTGGGTTTTCTCGTAGAGGACAGATACAAGACACTGCGACCGTTGACTCGCCAACAGCGGAAACTAAACGAAGAGCAGCAAATAAAAAAAGCAGTGCAAGGAGGAAACTCAGGAGGCTGAGGTTTTGTAAAGAGAGGCAGAGGGAAAGGGAAGAAGTGGTAACAGCAGCAGTAACCACGATCCCTGAAATTCGAGTGGATAATCAGAACCTGGGACCAATTGCAACCTCAATTGAAATAGAGGCAGCGGGTTCACAAGACAACACAGTTATTAATTTGTCTGACACTACCCTATCCAAAGCGGAAATGCAGCTCCTCTCACTAGGGTTGTCTTTCTGTCCAAAAAACTCTTTCAACTATTTGCAAACACGCATAGATGTGTTTAAGTTTATTCGCAAGCTCAAGTTAAGGAAATATTTTAAATTAAATAATGCTCAGGCTCGGGCAGCCAATATTTCAAACAATACCCAGCCATCAAGTGTGTTCCAAATCTCTGACACCAAGGCTCTTAGAGTTGCGAATGAATTAGCGCGTGATGAAGATTTTGAACCAGGTACTACTCAGGAAAACTTTTCAAATCTAGGTATTTCCATGAATCGTCCCTGTGTGACTACATTTAAGCCTCCCTCCACCTTTTATCCAGTAATGCCGAAGGACAATATTGATGCTTTTTGTGATATAGTGGTGGAGGATTTGAAAGGACTACAATGTAACATCACGCGTAGAAACAAAAGAATCAAATACATGGAAAGACAATACCATAAATTGATGAAAAAATTAAGGAGTGATTCTAACTTAATAATCAATAAGGCTGACAAGGGGGGCAATACTGTCATCTGGCCCCGCAACCTCTACATGGATGAAGCAGAAAAGCATTTGAGTGACACCACGTGCTACAAAAAGGGCAGCTTTAATTACATTAAGTGCCTCAAAGATAAGACCCATAAGGAATTAAATCAATGGAGGCGATTGGGTCTACTGAGCAAGCAAGAGCATGCTTTTTTGAAAAATGATTTTCCGGTTACACCCTTTTTTTTATTTGATCCCTAAAATCCACAAACAAGTATCCCCTGTCCCTGGGCGACCTATCATCTCTGCCCAGGGAAGCCTGCTAGAATCAATTTCTAGATATGTGGACCAATTCCTGCATGAATTTGTGGAGGACCTGCCATCCTTCATTAAAGACACTGGCCATTTCCTTTCCAAGATCAATGGTATTAAGTGGGAGAATGATTTTGTACTTATTGCTTTAGACATTAATTCTCTTTACACCAGTATTTCTCACATGGATGGACTTAATGCAGTAAAGTACTATTTAAGTAAACGTAGTATCTCTTACAGTCAACATAGCACCATGTTATTGAGTATGCTAGAATTATGTCTTAATAACAATTACTTCCTATACAACAGGGAGGTTTACCAACAGCTAAGAGGAGTGGCAATGGGAGCAGGCTTCTCTCCCACCTATGCATGTTTACATGTAGGGTGGTGGGAGGAGCATGTCCTCAAGGGAACACTCGCTGATCTTTTTCCTAATTGTGTTATGCATTTTTGGCGCTTTATTGATGACATTTGCATGATATGGAGGGGATCTGTGGAATCAGCTACTGAATTTGTCAATAAGATTAATGTCAACAATCTCAATTTACGTTTCACCTCCCAGATTAGCACTCATCTAATCCAATTTCTTGATGTGGAAATTTACATTGCTGAGGGTGGGCTGCATACCCGTTTGCATAGGAAATCTACTGCGGGCAATGCAATTTTGCACGCGAGTAGTTCCCATCCTAACCATCTGATTAGAAGCATCCCCTATGGGGAGTTTCTTAGGATGAGGAGGATTTGTAGCACGTCGACAGATCTTGAGAGATGTCAGGATGAGGCTTTTGTAAGATTCTGTGCTCGAGGGTATGACACCTCATTGTTGCAAGAGGCAAGAGACAGAGCTAATCAATTGGACAGAGATGATTATCTTGCCTCAATCAATGCAGATGTTACATCTAGCCCAGTGAATATGGAGGGAGAGGCAGTGAGTAAGAACATCAGTTTGATAACGACCTTTAATGGAGAAGAGAGGAAGGTGAGAGGTATATTGAAAAAGCATTGGCCGCTTTTGAAGACTGACATCAGTTTAGCTCCCCTTATACCGGATGAGCCATCGGTGGTTTTCAGAAGAGCACCGTCCATGAGGGACGTTTTGGTCAAATCCAGCCCTGAGGTAGTAATCAAACCTCATCGGATTTCAAATAAATGTGGCTTTTTCAAATGCATCTCTTGCAGAGTGTGCAAGTTTGGTGTGAACACCAGCGAGTACTACTCTGCATTTGATCCTAACCCTATTAAGATCAAGGAGCACTTCACCTGCCGTACTGATTTTGCGGTATATGTGCTCCAGTGTACCTGTGGGCTTAGGTACGTTGGTAGCACAAAATTACAGGCCTTCAACCGCATCCTACAACACCTACGAGCCGTGGTCAATTCTGATGTAAATTATCCTGTCGCCCGGCACTTTGAATTGATCCACAATAAAAATCTAAATGATCTGAAATATTTCATCATTGATGCTGTACCCAAAAACATCAGGGGGGGAAACAGGGAGAAAGTCTTGAGACAGCTGGAAAGTAAATACGTCTTACTTCTAGATACTAGGATCCCCAATGGATTAAACACAGGGGAAGATCTTCATTGCTTCCTTTAGTTGGTTGGAATAACAGTAATATAGATATTTACCCTGTTCGTTACCATCTTTCAGTTAATTGAGCAGGCAGGGGTAGAGTAAGTCAGGGCATAATTATATCCAGATTGCCCGGTTAACTAAAGGAGTACACACATAGGGATCCTAGGAAACACCCTATTTGGTATCTTTACAGTTTGTGGGGCCCTTCTCCTGATTAGTCTCCCCTTTAACATGCCTTGCTTTCAGTTGGGTAAAGTGGGGTAAGGGTTATGAATCTGCCTTCATCTGTGGTTTTTTCTTCTATGAAAATGGGCACTATGCAACAATGTGTTTGTCATCTCATTATCATATTGTTCCATACTAGTTTTCAGTAATGATGTATTATTTAGAATAACAACTTTTGTATGTGGGTGCCATGTAACTCTTCATAAATAGAGGTTCTATTGAACGTGCCATCACTAATGCACTCCCTTACATATATGAATTTAAAATTCTTGATTTTAAGGTTCACTGAAATTGCACATTTGCACAACTGAGCACTTTATTATGTAAAGCACTTGCACTTTCCCAGATTGTTGAAATTCTTGCAGCGTTTGGACTAGCATGTTTTTCATAAAGTAAAAGAGAAATAACATACTTATTGTTTAAGTGAAGGAGAAAGTAGGATGGAATAGCTGTATTATAATTACCACACGGGTTATTCCCGTGTGGTAATCAACTGTAAAATATTTTGTAAAGTTAATGTGTAAATATATCAAATTTACCTGTTCCTTCCGAAAATAGATCAATATTGTATGTTGTTTTAAAAGTATTTCCTTTATGTTTATGCATTGCTGACGTTTTTTCAATTGGGATACACACAGTATATAAATTGCACTTATTGGTTCCTATGGTCATGTGATCAAGGCTACCGTGACGTAGCTGAAACGCGTCATGCTGGTGACAGAGGAGCAATAAACCACCTTTGAAGAAAACTCAAGCGCTATTTTGTGGTCTGTACCTACGTTTGCAGAATCGGTGTCTAGGGCCGATTAGTAGGAGTGTGGAACGGATATATATATATATATATATATATATATATATATATATATATATATTCACTGAAAAAACCATAGGTTATAGACCATATATAGTTAGGAATTAGCATTTAAAAAACCTTATTTTACTCACACAAAACCATTGAAATTCCATATATAGTTAGTTGCACTAACTATATATCGCGCACCCGCAATCCACTGCTGATCATGTCACATATTACATCATTCATGACATGGTCAGTGACATCACTGATGACATCACTGATGACAACATCCAGTGATTATGTGTTTCTGTAAAGTTTAAATATGTTTTACATATTGAAGAATGAGTGGATGTATAAGTGTCTGAATAAAGGTTTTAGTAGGTGCGTGATTGACTGTATGAGTGAGTGATTAAATGCGTCTTACTGAATGCACGGGTTAGTGACTAAACTGTCTAAAAGTGTGCATCAGTATGTCTGTTGTTGTGCAAGCTGCTGCACGTGTTAATCAGTAGCTATATAAGTAGCTATATGGGTTATTGATTGGTTGCACAAGTATTTGTATGGGAGACTGAGTGTGTGTATGGCTGGCTGGGAGGTGTGTGACTCTGTGCAGATCAATGTGTACTTGTATCAGTGATTCTATAAGAGAGTAACTATGTGTTAGTATATGTTTCAAAAATGTAAGGTGTTCTGTGTTTAACTGTATAGATGAGAAAATGGAAGTGTGATTGATTCTTTTCAGGACTGACTAGGTGTGTGAGTAACTCCATGGATGAGTGGCAGAGTGTGAGTGTCTGTATAGGTGTATGAGTGCATATGATAGTGTTGTAAAGATGAGTGATTGTATGTATGAATGATTGTATGAGTGAATGTGTGTGTAGACATAGGAATCAGTGAGTGCGTATGTAGTAACTAGTATTGGTGTGTCAATGGTTTCAAAAATGATACTCTCTATTTAACACTGGGTGTAACGGAGGTTATATTAGAGTGTGAGGAGATGCATTGTATTATCACATGAATGATATCATCAGTGATGTGATCATTGATGTCAAGTGAGATGTCATCAGTGATGTCATTTGAGATGTCATCAGTGATGTCATCAGTGATGTCACTGACCATGTCATGAATGATGTAATATGTGACATGATCAGCAGTGGATTGCGGGTGCGCGATATATAGTTAGTGCAACTAACTATATATGGAATTTCAATGGTTTTGTGTGAGTAAAATAAGGTTTTTTAAATGCTAATTCCTAACTATATATGGTCTATAACCTATGGTTTTTTCAGTGAATTTTCAAGGTTTTGTAAATGCTAATTCCTAACTATATATGGTCTATAACCTATGGTTTTTTCAGTGAATTTCATTGGTTTTTTAACAGCTAATATCTGTAGCTGTAAAATGTATTCTTCTTTAAATCCAAAAATATATTTTATATGTTTATTAATAACTTTTTTTTAAATATTTTTTTTTCTTCGTTCCCGCTTCGCGAATCGGGAAGCTTCCCGTTAGCTGACCTTGATGCCGCGAAATAGACCGCGAGCCGGTAAACGTTTCTTTACCGCAACTGCCGCGTTAGAAAACAACATCGTGACGCCTCCCGTCCGCATGACGTTTCGCGTTGTCGCGTGATACGTCATATGACGTGCTACGTTAGCGAACTCGTACGCTTACCGAGTCGCAAAGCACAGGTTTCTGGAAGCAAACCGGGAGGCCCTGCAAAGCGCGTAACATACACACAGCAGGTAATAACACTTTTCATTGGTTCATTTCACTTTCGGTTTCCTAATGATGTAAGACTAGGTCATATGATCTAAAATGAACACTTTTCATTGGTTGAGAACTATTTTTTTTCCCAAATGGTGAAAATCCCTCCTTCTTTCCTCACTCTGACTTTCATCATTGTGAGAGAAAGACCCTTTGTTACCACTGAGCAATGGCTTCTTTACTAGCTTCAGCTGGTGCTTCCCCACCACCTCCACCACATCCAAGGAAGAGTGGACCACCTGCTAAAGTTATAATTCAGCAAGAAGAGGAAGAAGAGGAACAGGACGACCTAGATAATCTCCCTATTATGGCCAGAAGATCTGTTGTACCGGAAGTAACGGGACCAGAGGGCAGGGAGATGGTGCCAAATATACAAACGAGATTTCGTGAAGTAAAACAAGTCTGCGTACATTGCAGTGGATTCATTTGCTACGCAGAAAGTAGCATCACTCTGATCAACAGAGCTATTGACAATCATGCTCATGTTTGTCCGAAACTCCCCAAACAATAAATTCTTTTTTTTTGTTTTCTTGCTCCTGTTGAGCCCTTTACAATGAATCGTTTTCGTTGCCCCCTCCGAAAAAAAAACAAAAAAATTATAAAACTGTTCAGAAAAATTCAAAAAAAGTAAAAAAATGTTCAGAAAAATAATAAAAAAAATATAAAACAACAAAAACAATTTAAAAAAAGTTCTTTTCAGAACTACCTCCCCGTTATTAAAAAATTGGTACAATATTTTCAACTGTGCCAACCTCTATTTCTCTTAGTTCGCTTCCCAGTTCGCTCCCCGGTACGCGAACCGGAAGCGAACCCAAACATTTTTTTTAAAAAAAAGAACAGTAAGTATAAGGGAAGGAAACAGACACTTATGTTAAAAGAAAGACAGCTATAAGGGAGTAAACTAGAGATACTATTACCAGTAATCCACTGCTGATGATGTCACATATTACATCATTCATGACATGCTCAGTGACATCATCAGCAGAGGATTGCGGGTAACAGTATCCCTAGTTTATTCCCTATAGCTGTGTTTCTTTTAACATAACTGTCTGTTTCCTTCCCTTATACTTACTGTTCTTTTAAAAAAAAATGTTTTAGATCAGTCAGAAACAGTGAAAGTAATGAAATATAAAAGACTACGTAGAATATGAGCACTGTATGCAACAACTTTGACACTTACAGAAGCCTCACCTTCTCCATGCCTCCTACACAGTTCTACATGTACATCATAAATGCAAACAGAACAGAATTAATTATACATGTTAAATGGTTTATTTTTGCTGTTCTCGGAATGTATCCAATTTCACTAAAACAGTGACTTGAAGGTATTCATCATATAACAGCGGGGAAAAAAAAACACAATCAAAATGATTGTGTTTAAAAAACCCATACAACATTAGAAATCAGAATTCAGAACTCCTTAAAGTTAACTTACTTTCCATGACGGCCAAGGATGTTCTATGAACAGCTTACACTCTGTTGTGCTGTTATCACTTTCAACCCGCCACTTTCTGAAAGAAAACCTCCATCGTTTTCAAAAACATGTTACATACAATAAATGACTTCTTGCTCTCTACCACAAGATTCCACAAGGCCAAATCTTGTCAGAGCCATGTATAACTCTTGGATTTCTTGTTAGCCAATCCCGTCTTTTCGCATTTCCACAACTTTCAGAATTAAAATGTTGAAGATCATTTACACAATCCTGGACTAGTAATATCTTCCCCTTCTTGCTCAATCATGTTCTACATTTCCGATCACACTGATACTGCTTACTATGAAGCAGACTTACACTACCTTTATGACTAGTACAATTATTTAATTCTCTACATCACTTTTAATCACAAAGCAATGTAAAACAGTAGACAGCATTGCAGACTTACATTCCCTCTACTCCATGTTTTGATTCGCTGCTTCAATTAGCTTATAAAAAGAAATAGTTTTTCTGAACTCATTCAAAGTGCACATATTTCTCAATAACGTCCAGTGTTATGGTAAAAAGTTATGTCTCTGTACTACACTTATCTTCAAGGCCAAATAGTGTAGGAGCCATGAGAACTTCTTGAAATTCCTCAGAGCACATCCCGAGATTCTTTCCCTAAAATTTTGGTTTTAAAAACACCAGGTAAGAGTTTTTAAGGTCATATGGCAATTTTTTTTTGAAAATTAAAACAGAATCATTGCAGAATGACCAGCCATTTCTACACTTTAAATAAGCTGTATAATGTCCTGATGTTATTGAAGAACCATCATGATATATAATTGCTACAGTTACAAAAGTCCTTCCTGATATTGACAACTGTGAAGCCACAAAATTTTTAATTAAAGTTGTCAATTTTGTTCCATCAGGCCTACATCGTTGGAACATTAAAATGACATACTGGCCATATGTTCGTATAAATAATGTGGACATCATTTCAGATTTACATTGCCTACACTCCATATTGTGATCAGCTGCTTTTACTAGCTTATTAAAAGAGACTGATTTACTGTCTGGCAAAGTTAAATATATAAATCTTTCTGAGTCTACACTAGTACTACTTGATACCCTACAGTTCTCGCAGTCATGCTGCCATTGATAAGAAAGCCCAAACAGATGATCTACATCTACACCTTCAGCATACAATACATCAAGCATATACATTAAAAACTCCTGACAATCTTGCTGACTATTTTGAGAGAATTGTGTTTGGCCTGAACATCTGTCTAACAGATTTCGAATTTCAGACACACTTTCTATGTTTGTTCTATCAGTGCTACATTTCTCTAACACAGAATTTAACAAACTGCAAAATCTTTGATCAGAATTGACCACAATCTCTTCTTTTACATTTTGTAGAGAAAACAAAACATTAATAACTACATTAGCATAGCAGTTGACACCAGAACTGTTTTCAAATTGAAAACCAACAACATCTTCAACAGAATCCTTTTTGTTTCTGCTTATAATTTCAGGTTCATCGACTTTTCGTCTTTTTGCTACAACCTCCCCAGTATTGGTCACATTTCTTCGTTTCCGGCCTACCACACGTTTCTCAAACAAAGGATACTGAGGCAAATGTGGCGCATACTCTCTTCTCAACCTATTGTATTCCTTAACACAATCTAGATCCGCACAAATGTTTGTGACATCACACTCAATCAAGTACAATCCCGATAAAGTCCTAACTCGTGACAATGCCACATATGCCATACCCTCCTTGAACACAGAACTGCCAATATTCACCAATGAACAGTCTACACTTAAACCTTGCGATTTATGGATTGTCACCGCATATGCCAAGCAAACAGGAAACTGCTTACGACGAACATATAAGTCTTTTACAAGCAAAAATCTAGCAGAACAACGAGCAATTAGCTGTACTTCCTCAATGCCATCAAATTTAATTTTTAAAAATTCAATTCCATCTCTATTTCTGTATTTCACAAAATCAACAACATTACCCATTGATCCATTTACCAGACCTCTTTCAACATGTAAATTCCTTCTTAAAATTATACGGCAGTTCAAGCACACATTCAGAGTCTTTTCAAAACCCGCAGTTTTAGATATACTCTTCTCTAATGAATCCAATTTTGTTTTCAGATTCTCAGACAAAATAATTGTTGATCCCATATGCTCTACTCTGTCAATAGCTTCCAATTTCACAATCTCTTGCTTTTCTAAATGCAACATTTTGTTGTTGAATTTGGCACATTCTGCAAGAGTTGGCATCAAACATATTCCAGATTTTTTCTCAGTAACTTTCTGAAAAATATTCTCAGGCACAACATCTTCGTCTGGATATAAATTTGTCAGTAATCGTGCATGTAAAGCTTCTTTCCCATGCTCGGTCACTTTTCCAATTCTAACATCTTGTAGAATACTCTTGTAAACTTCATCCTTTGCCTGACGCATATTTTCATGCAGTTCAGCATAATTGAAGTTTAACCATATATTGACGTTGCCAATACTCCCTAAGCACTTCCTGGTATCTTCATGCGTGAGCATTTTGAACACAGGTTGCCCTTTCACTGGTGTCAGCTGCAGAAGATCTCCGAAAACAATGATGTGTTTGCCACCAAATAACACATCATACTCTGTTTTGAGAACTTCTTGCATTCTCAAATGCACAAAGGCAAGCATGACATTGGAAACCATGCTTACTTCGTCAATGATAAGAAGTTTCATTTTCCTCAAGACTCTTGAAACTTCAAAACAAGCATCTCCAGATAGCTTGTGATATTCTAATTTGTTGTCATGCTCCACTGGCAGCATCAGTAAACGATGTAAAGTAATCCCTTTAATGTTATGTGCTGCCAGTCCAGTTGGAGCGGTGACAACACAAGACAGCGATGACTCTGTCCTTTCCTGCAAATAACATGAAATTGCTTTAATAAGGAAACTTTTTCCAGTTCCCGCTTCTCCACTCACGTACAGTCGGACAGGCTTCAACGACGTACATGAGCACTCTTTCTTGTCATGACTTAATCCATGATCAATTTGCATGGTAAGTTCGTCATATATTTTCCTCTGCTCAACGTTGAGTTGTCTTTCCAACTCTTCTAAGTTAACCGCATCCTCCTGAGCATGTGCCATGGCTCTTTCCACTTCATTCATAGCAGTGGCAGCTTCATTTTCGATAAGAGGTCCTCCTAGTGGATCCTGACTCAATGAAGCAGAACTCTGACTGTCCTGAGAACTGTCTCTGGCAATCTCGGCTGCAATCGTTGCTTCCTGCTCAATTTCCACATTCAACATTTCTACATATTTGGGAAAAGCAGGACATTCTATGGTCTCCTTGGCAGCATTGAATGAGTCTTCGTAACAAAGGAAATCTCCAAGCAGTTCCTCTTCTGCACGCCAAGGCTTAAAAAGTTGCAAAAGTGCTAAATAGAAAAACTCCTTTTTTTCAGGAGATTCGCCACTCAATTTTCGATGGTTTATCAAGTGGCATTTTCTTTGCTTGACCAGACATCCCTCACTTCCTATTACAGCATACACTCCTTTCTCAGTATCTTCTTTGATGTTCCTCTTGAATATGTAATTTTGCAGAACCTCATACAGACAAACATTCTCGAGGTGACTGCTTCGATTTGGATAATATGTATCCAACATGTTGCTCTTCAAAATGTCGGTACTGTTTGGCTCCTTTTCCGCCAAATACTCAATTTCCCGCACAGGTTTCAGAACTCGATTACGCGTTGCAGCAAGACCAACACTCGCCCAAACGATACTCCTGGACTTGGCATAGAGACTTGCTGAAGACAACCGGTCAGAACATTCGTAAGCTCCGATTTCTCGATGCGACAACATCTTCAGACTGAAACTGTACAACTTCTTGCTGAGGCTCTTTTCATGGGAAATGTCCTCCCACATATCCTTCAATTCTGTCTTCTCTTTTTTGGTGATGTAAGATGTCACATACCGAGCCACAGCCATACAGTTATCAGCCACAAACTGTATATCCATGTTAGCATTCCACATGGACAAAATCACCGGGTTGTAGTCGTTAATGTACTTAGACTCTTCGTTCCTCTTCAAATTGTATGTGTTTTTAGGTGATTTCTTCATCACATTATGTCGCAGCGAAGACATCAAACTGTTCACTCTTCCTTTAGAAATCACCGATCGTGGAAAGCCGAAACGACATTTGGTGTAGAACTTGTCTTTGTTCCGGAATTTACGACGACAGTACTTTCCACATCGATGGCTTTGGAAACGTAGAACTTTTTCTCTTAGGCTTTTTTTCTCCTTTGCGTTTGGAACAGCACACGTAGAATACTGTTCTATGAAACTCATCACTGAGTCGTCTGCATCCGTTCCAAATTTAGGTGCATCCTTGATCCACAGCAACATATGTATATGAGGAGCACCTCTTGCTTGGTACTCCTTCCTCCAGAAGAAATCCAACACCTCTCCAAGAGGTGGATTCTTCTTATTCATGATGAAAGACATCATACCTTCAAATCTATGATTGAAGTACCTACATACATTGACTGGATCCAAAGAGCACAGTTCTCCGGGTGTCTTGAATTCGATGTTTTCTACGTTAGCATTTGCCTCTCGTAGAAATTCAAGTAAGTCTTCCCAGCCATACTCAGCACAGCTCAAAGTGAGGAACCATGTGGGAGTTCCTAAGTTCCTGAGCATACATTTTAAATCACCATGACGACGGTACCAGTACTCATTAGTACCACGCTGACACGCCATGAGATTAATCAGGTGAGAATCCAAAATACTGTCTTGGACATTGACTTTATCCATAAAGTCACTTGCCGAGATGTTTTGCATGTGTATACCACTTTTCAAGATGTGGTTCACTGCATATGACAGTCCAGACAGATCGCTTTCAAACAGGAGATGAAACAAATAAGGAATGCATTGTCGAAACCTAGGATCTCCTGCATACAATCGCAAAGTCCGGTATTCAGAAGCAGGAATTTGATGAGGTCGCTCATCATATCTTCCTCCCTGACCTGTTGGAAAAAGCTGTGGGAAACACCGAGCTTCCAAACTTTCCTCCCAAACACTAATGGGACTCCCTTTCGCTTGTTTCATTTGAAACAACTCAATAGCATTCCCCATGACTTCCTTGGAATGCAAAGGATGAACACTATAATGTTCATATATTTCTTCACTAGTACAGGGTTCTACTTTCTCAATTTGACCAGCACACAAATCGCTATCCTCTTCCTCACTTACTTCCTCTTCTGCAACATATACATTTTTATAGTATTTATTATATTTTTTCAAATACAATGTTGCCCTTTTGACTTTCCTAACATCTACTAAATCTTGCCATATTTTCTTATTCTTTGTCGGAACCCCATTAACTAAGATAACAAGAGGTTCCTCTTCCACTTTTTCTACTCCAATTGTGTTAATGTTTTTCTTCAAATCTAGAGGCAAATAAACAACTCTTCCCTTTAATCCTCTCTGTAAATCTGATGGAGGCAATTTCCCTGTCTTTGGCTCCATTCTTACAATAGCCTGAAAGGGATGGATACTTTGAATCAAAATAGATTCATAAGTATTTAAATCCTTCAATTCAGAAGGAATCTCAACCAATTCCAGATTATTATGAACTGCTCTAGCAGGCATCTGGTTTTGATTTAATTTGTTACAACAATAAGTACACACACGTTGATCCAATCCCAAATCAAAACAATTTTCTACCATCAAGTATGTTGTAAAATCCTTCCATTCACTATTATTTTCCCTTTCACTTTTTCCATATAAATCCACTAACTTAGTCTGATTCTTATAATAAGTGCGTCGACAACACACACAAGTGAAATTTGGCCTCTCACTTGATTTCACCTCAAACGTCGCAATTTCCCTCTGGAAATTATCTGTACTGGAAACCTGTACACTATCTTCCACATTACTCTCTTCTTCTTGGTCAATTTCAACATTCTCCTCTTTACTTCCAAAGTAACAAAACTCAATTTCTTCACATATATTCTTCACATCTATTTCAGAACCATGCAAAAGAGCAGCGCATAATTGTTTAAGCATAATTGCTGGACTCTTAGCATAATACAACATTCTAACTAATTTCCTCACTTTATTATGATGCACTGCTAGCATCCTGAAATGATGAAAAACACTCTGGCATACTCTCCTGGAAAGACAAGCCAGTGAATGACCATGCAAACCTATCACTTCTCTCACTCTGCAAGGATCTAATTCTTGCAACAACTTCATTTTCTGCTTCAAACTTTTCTTACTAAATGACCGTATAAAATCACAAAGCAAATTGATGGAATCCTGTCGTACACTGCAAATACTACTACACTTCCAGGTGTACACAGGACCCTTAGGACGTCTCCCTAAAACCTCATTACCTAACACCTCTTCTATCTCTGTTCTCACAAGTTTTTCTTTTTCAACTGGACAACCATCTTTCACTTCATAAGCTCGACCACTGGTGTCAACTGCATGCACCAAATCATTATCCTGGAAATAACTCTCCTCATTAAAAAATGCCTCAGAGCTTGAACTATGCATCCATTCTCCAGAAAAAACTTCACAAAAATTACTACGATTAACTATTCTCTTCCATCTACTATTTCTTTTGAAATCATAAATTACCTTGTTTAGCTTCCTAATTCTATTGATTGTCAAAATAAATAACTTACGTTTAATTTCAAATGCCTGATCAATAACTTTCTCAACTATTTTTTTTCTCTTATAAAAAACCACTTTCTGCTGACCTTTCTTAATATTTTTTAACAAATTCCCAATTATCCTGTTGCGGAACATTCGTTTACGAATATCCCTAAACTGTTGTTTCCTTCTACTTTCATGCATAGAGTTATCTCTTACTCTAGCAGTAACATTTCTCATTGGCCTTTCCTTACCATTTGAATTCTTTCTCCTTTTCTGGACTGAAACATTTTCTGTAGTAATATTTTTTTTACTACACATATTTCTTATGACTGTTTTTCGACTCTTACCCGGTGCTTTCTTGGTGACTTGACAAATCTTTTTGTTAGAGGACTGCTGCATTATTCCATGGTCCTGCTGTCTTTGACGTTTTGCAGCCTTTCTTACTCTTTCTTTGCTAGGCATCCTAAAATCTTGAAATAATCTGCAGTTGAATCTGTGGTAAAATATAATAAAAAATGTTATTAACCACTATTACCCAACAGTAAATTAATAACAGTCATCAAAAACTTAACACACTACTTAAGTATATAATATACTGAAGCCTATCTCCAATTTTTCACTGAACAGGACTCATCTCTTCTTAACCTTGGATAAACCTCACCTACTCTGTGTCCCCTGCACATAATTAAATGTAAAGGGGCAGATTTATATTAACTAGCACATCCCCAGGGATGCACCAGTTAACGTGCACCGCTGCTCTGCCACCCACGGTGTGCCGCATTTACAATCAGATAGGACAAAGCTACATCAAAACCCTGCGCCTGCTTGAAGCAGGCATAGATCTTGACGCAGGTAGGCTGAAAGCTAAAGCAACAACTAAGTGTCGTGTGCAGAAGTTACAAAAAAGGAAAAATGGCGTTTAAACCAGTAATGAGACCATGCTAACGTAATACAGAGTAAAAATATCCAGGATCTACATCAGTTTGGGGTTCACGAACCTGGCAGGTACAAGGCACTGAGGCTTTCCACCGTGCATGTCTCATCCCAAAACATATGTGGTTTGTGAATGAAACAATTTCCCAGACCAAATGCTTTGGATTGGCTACTTCTAAAAAATTAAACACCCCTACTATCCCGGAGTTAGAGGAATATGATGGTTGGAGTAATTTTACTCGTTGTCTATTAAAGATTTACAGGCCCTACTCCGTAACTCTTCCTTTAACATTTCCAGTATAAATCCAAAAGGTTGACTGCTTTGGCAACGTGCCTTATCCACGGTTTAATAACGCTGCCTTTTGCTTTATATAAGTTTTCAAATTGTATGAAATATATACCAATAGGTCGTTATTAACCTTTAGGTAGTGGTTTTCTTCATGAAGTCTGGTCGCTTCCATACACATACAGATTTTCAAAGATGATCAAGAACTTTATCTGAATGGAGAGGAATGCACTGAGACGCCAGATCATTCACTAATGTGTAGGCACATACAGTTACACGGTTCATGCAACAAACACCGACCAAATATGGCTTGCGTGTTGCAAGGCACACCAGTTCCTGCTATCATCCCCACGTTCAAGTTCTTGGAAAATGGTAGTTATTTGATGCTCAATAATGAAGATTGTTCTGGGTTAATTAAAAGTATTCATTTTATCGTAACAGTAAATGAACGGGTTATTTGCTGCAGAAATGTTCTATTTCCTCCCACACATGAACATAGGGAGTTTTCAATCTGGCCACAAATACCAACCTTGGCAGCACATTTCAACGGCATGGCAAGAATAAGAGCTATTTTGTCTCAGAGAGAGGTGGCCTTGAGTTCGGCCCGTGAAACTTTCGTGCTTCACACAGCGAACACTCGTACAGAGGTGCAGACCCTTTTAAATACAGATTCGCCTTTCCATTTCAGCAAGATGGTTCGGACTATCTCTAACGCGTCCTCCACAAAGGGCCTGGCGCACTTTTTTAAAGTTGTTACCAGTGGTCTCGTGACTTCATTTGAGAAAATCTTTGGAGTCATCCCTGCTTTCTTACATTCTATTTTTTCCACTCTGCTTCGTGGATTCCCATTTTTACTTGCATTACCAGCGGACGCTCTTGTGCTTTTTTACATTTTTAAATATGGATGTCCCTCCTGTGCAAGCTCCCGCCCTGCAGCTGCTGACACTGTTCCGCAATCGCATGCTAGAATATTATGGCACAATGCCGTTGGCGATATTAAGCACGGCATATGGATTATCTTTTCTATGCTGATGTGATTCCTTCAAATCTAAGACACTAAAGTATCGGCACGCCCTAAACCAACACAAAGAGACCTTCTTAGCAAATAATATATTATGTGTATTAGGGAGGGTGAGATATAAGCAGCCGCGGGCCGTGGAGGGAGTTACGGTGGGGCAGGGAGGCGGGGAGGGGGAGGGGCAGGGTGGAGCCCTCTCCACCCTGCCCCTCCCCCTCCCCGCCTCCCTGCCCACCGTAACTCCCTCCACGGCCCGCGGCTGCTTATCAGTGTTGCTAACTCTTATTCATTTACAGCATGTTAACATACTGTCACCATTCGCTTTTTATGTACTATTGACTATGCTGGTAATTTTGCTACTGATAATATGTGTACTTGTATAATCTAAGATACTACGCCTGAGAAGACGGCATTAGTAAATAAACATTTCAAATACACATGTGTTCTTCTTAACTCCATGTTCTCGTTTCTAAGAAATATATAACGACCGACTGTTCATGAGTTCCACGTATCCTGAGGTACTATAAGTTCATATTCTGGATTGTCTAAACATTGAGAGTTTGTTATATCCAATGTGACACTGTACCTAGCTTGCTAAGGGGTTTTGATTACTAACGTGAGTTTTGGGACACCCTAATTCGCCGAGGTTCCAATCCTCTGTCCACAGTTGTGTGTCAGAACAGAAACCCTGCAACAGGGGCACCCCTCAACCTTACTGGAGCTTCATCACACTTGCGATACAACTCCAGCAATGCGCCAACTTTACGGCACAAATACGTCACGCATCTGTGCTGTTTTTGCCCCATGATGCGCCGCATTGTAAATGCAGCACACCATAGGTGACGGAACAGCGGCACAGAATGACTAACACATCCCTGGTGATGCGCCAGTCATCATAAATCTATCCCTATGCTTCTTATCTTGTTAGAGATAAACCGCCATATGTATCATCAAAGTTTTTTGCATTTCCTAAATAGCGAACTTTAAGGAATAAATAGCGATTCTTTACCATTCCTAGTTTGCGATGACCTATTTGCTAATTACAAATTACCCATTCATTTCCATGCAGCAGGAGGCCCATAGGAATGAAGGTGCAATTTGCGATTAGCAATTACCTCATCGCAAATTACGAATTTTTCCGACGGTGCAGGGGTGTCTCAAGAACACCCTGCTGCACCCCTGAAAAAGAAATTTGGGGTCATATGGCGCACATAAATTTTGAAAACATTCCTTTACCTCAAAAACGATTTTCAACTCATAATTTGAAAACACTGCACATGGGGAAATGACTTAAAATGTCCTTAAGACACATAAAAGCATTTTTTGATTGCCTTTGCAGCATGTTTCAGTCACCTTTAACATGCCTATGTAACGGAAACATTCAAAATCTAAATTTGCCATGCACAGGTGGGAGCATATTTACAAGCAATTTGCTCCACAGACAAACTTCTTACATTGAAATTGGAAAAATAACATCAGAGACTCTCAATTACCTTATAAAGAAGCAGACACCATTATATCCTTCTCATCAATATTAAAACCATTGCTTTTTCTCAAAAACGATTTACAAGTCATAATTTGAAAACACTCCACAGCTCCTATGCACATAAAAGCCCTGTCAGTACTAATACTTCACATTTTCTCCAATTACAATTTCTCAAAGAAACAAAATCTATTTGTGAAACACTTGAGACAAAGCAACATTTGAAAAACACAACTTTCTTCATAATTTTCTCCTTAAAGCACACTATTTTCTATCTAAATTAAAGAAATCTTTTCTCACCTTAGCAAATACTTTGAGTTTCAAAACAGTCTCAGAAACACACCAATTTGTCTTCAGCAGAGCAAAAGGTATGCACTCCAGAGTCTGCAGCTATCAAAAGCACAGAAATGCTTTAATTCCTCACACATATCTCTCATGTCACCCAATCAAAACTCTTCCCTCACTTTTTTTCAAAGCAAAACCCTTCCCCCCTCTGCCCCCTCTCTGCTTTTTCTGCATAGCAACCACCTCTTGCAAGACCTCTCACACAACAATGTTGCAATTGAACTCTGAACTCTCAGTGCACCTGCATATCCAGAGCATTCTTTCATTTAATGATTTTTTCTTCGCCACTCAAAATACATCTTTCAACGAACTCATCCATGCACACTAACTTTCTGTTTTCAGCAATCAAAATCCACCAATCACTCTTACTGCTTCATTAACACAGAAACTCCTCAGTTTTTTTCATTTTACACTCTCATTTTTTCAACTGCCATTTCATTGCCACACTTCATCTGACTGCAGCAGAACCTTCTCTCACCATGTTTTCTGTCTGGATTGTTGGACATAGTTATATTCACTGGGCTCAAAGGTACGTTGAAAACAGGAATTTACCTAACCTCAATTTACAAGATGTGGAAATTAAGTGGTTTGGCCACAGAGGATTAAAATGTCACCAATTGATACCATTGGTGAAAACCTTTATGCATTTGCCCAAACCTGACCTGTTAATTGTGCACTGTGGAGGTAATGATTTGGGCACTTTGACTGGGGTAGGTCTGGAAATGTTTTTAAAGGACACCTTTGAGCAATTGATGGCACTTTTTCCTCAGACTGCCTTGGTATATTCAAATATATGCCAAAGACAGAAATGGAGGTGGTCGAACCAATTTTGTCCACAAATTGAGAAATCGAGGAAGCATGTAAACAAATCTGTTTCAGCTTACATGAGAGACCATGGAATGGGCTCCCTCTACAACAATAACTTGCGTTACTACATGCAAGATATCTACAGAGGAGATGGAGTTCACTTCTCAGATGAGGGCAACAGAGTTTTCACTCTGAATTTAAGAATGTGCATTGGTACCTACTTATAAGTACCTAAATGTACCATAAACCCAAAAGCTCTTCTCAGAGCTACCCTACATCTGATCACTCACAATTATTATTTTACTCTAACTTTTTTCACTAATTTTCAAGAAAGTACGCTCCCCAGAACGCTTCCCGGTTCGCGAACCGAGCGCACTCCACGCAAAAAAACTAAAAAAACGGTATATATATTTTTGCCCTGCGAGACCCTTTCAAAGCCTCCACATCAAACCTAGGGGGTCAGGGACGATCTACTATGCCCCCTTATGGTCATTTGCCCCTTCGCTTTGGCCTCCTCTTGTCTCTCGATCCTACCGAGAGACAAGATGGCGGCCGCTACAGACTGTTTGGAATGTTTACAGACGCCGAAAAACCAATCAGCTTCGCAAACCTCCGTAACGCGAAAAGTACGCGAAGCGGAGCGCTGTTACAGATATATATCTTTTTTTGAACGTTAATTTCTCAAAATCCACTGGAGCACATATATTGAGACCTAGCAAAGGCACATCGGGCTACCAGTCCCTACAATTTTGCCAAGTTTCGTGCAAATCCATTCAGCCGTTCGATTATTATTTTTTTTTTTTTTGCCCCGCGGGGCCCTTTTAAAACCTCCACATCAAACCTAGGGGGTCAGCGAGGATCTACTATTCCCCCTTATGGTCATTTGCCCCTTCGCTTTCGCCTCCTCTTGTCTCTCGATCCTACCGAGAGACAAGATGGCGGCCGCTACGGACTGTTTGGAATGTTGACAGACGCCGGAGAACCAATCAGCTTCGCTTCACAAAGCTCCGTTGCGCGAAAAGTACGCGTCCTGGGACGCTGCCCGGTCCGCTGTTACAGATATATATCTTTTTTTAAACGTTAATTTCTCAAAATCCACTGGAGCACATATATTGAGACCTACAAAAGGCACATCGGGCTACCAGTCCCTACAATTTTGCCAAGTTTCGTGCAAATCCATTCAGCCGTTCAGGCTAAAAGTGAGGCCAACCGCCCTATGGAAATTAACATGGGAAAAACGCGTTTTGGGACCCCCCTTTTTTCTCGGCCCCCCCTTGACGAACCCCCCCAAAATTTTCAGGGGCTGCTCAGAAACAAAATGTGCCATTTTCCTGAAAATTTCAGCCAATTCCGTCCACAAACGCCAAAGTTATTAGACATAGAATTTTCAAAAATCCCATAGAGAAAAAATCCTAACTATATATACCTACTGGCGACCGCCAGTAGGTAATATATATATATATATATATATATATATATATATATATGGACGAAAATTCTACCTCTGAAAGGAAGAAGCAGGAACCCAGGGGGACGAGTAGAAGAAACTTTAATGAGACAAATTCTGCTCCAGTGGCGGCGAATGCATTTCGGACATAATTTCCTTCATCAGCGCCCTGCACCGGTCTCAGGAATCAACATGAATGTCCCGCTGCAGAAAAGGAATGGAAGTGTAGAGTCCGCTCCTCCCCCTTGATATATATATATATAAGTGAAAGTTCTTCTCGAATGAAAAGAAATAGTGACCCATGCAGAGGAAACAAAGAGGCACTTTATTAAAGAGATGTCCTCAGCGAATGCATTTCGGCGTGTGCCTTCATCAGCGCTCCAACCCATCTGCTTGCTTTGCTGTGGCGTAGGCAAACCTGCCTCGATGTTGTTAAAGTCCAAATAGCTCCGCCCCCTGATGATTTCCAGCTCCTACGTGCAGTCCTGTAGGAAAAGACTGCAAGATCCAGAATGCCACAGTATGGTGCCATATAGGGAAGGAGATGCTTGGCGGGGTTGTGTTCGCGGAGAGGGAATCGATGGCAGGCACAGACTCCAAGCATGATGGCACGTAGGGCAAAATGATAATCCAGCGCCCCTTCGGGTCCCCTGCATCAAAACCGCAGCAACCTCTCTGCCGGGAGTGTATTGCGGGGGTGTGCACAGGAATCCCGGTCACCCAAAAAGGAGGTAAAATACCTCCTAACCGCTGCGTCGTCCCGGCGTCCTGGTGGGTTCATGGGCGCAATTGCTAACGCAACCGAAGTAAAAAAATGCTCGGGTGAGCAAGCCAGAACGCCCTGACCTCTTTATGCTGCGGGGGTACACTAAATGCGCACTGGCAGTCGCATGGAAACATGAGTGAAAGTTCTTCTCGAATGAAAAGAAATAGTGACCCATGCAGAGTAAACAAAGAGGCACTTTATTAAAGAGATGTCCTCAGCGAATGCATTTCGGCATGTGCCTTCATCAGCGCTCCATCCCATCTGCTTGCTTTGCTGTGGCGTAGGCAAACCTGCCTCGATGTTGTTAAAGTCCAAATATCTCCGCCCCCTGATGATTTCCAGCTCCTACGTGCAGTCCTGTAGGAATAGACTGCAAGATCCAGAATGCCACAGTTTGGTGCCACATAGGGAAGGAGATGCTTGGCGGGGTTGTGTTCGCGGAGAGGGAATCGATGGCAGGCACAGACTCCAAGCATGATGGCAGGTAGGGCAAAACGATAATCCAGCGCCCCCTCGGGTCCCCTGCATCAAAACCGCAGCAACCTCTCTGCCGGGAGTGTATTGCGGGGGTGTGCACAGGAATCTCGGTCACCCAAAAAGGAGGTAAAATACCTCCTAACCGCTGCGTCGTCCCGGCGTCCTGGTGGGTTCATGGGCGGAATTGCTAACGCAATCGAAGTAAAAAAATGCACGGGTGAGCAAGCCACATCGCCCTGACCTCTTTATACTGCGGGGGTACACTAAATGCGCACTGGCAGTCGCATGGAAACATGAGTGAAAGTTCTTCTCGAATGAAAAGAAATAGTGACCCATGCAGAGGAAACAAAGAGGCACTTTATTAAAGAGATGTCCTCAGCGAATATATATTAATTTGTTGGGCCTACTGGCCTTTGCCAATGCTGGTTACCTTTCTTTATGTTTACCATTACATATTTATGGCAATGCTGTAAAAATAAACAATGGACTTATAATGTGGATCGGCTGCATCCCTTATGGGGAGGCACTATGGAGGAAGCAGAGCAATACATTGCAGTCCTTAACAATTTTTTTTATAATTTACACTTCACAAGCTGTATCAGCAATACTGAAGTGGCATTTTTAGATCTACAAGTATATGTCGAAAATAACCATCTACTGACAAGGCTTTTTAGAAAACCCACAGCTGGAAATTCAATATTTCATTCCAAGAGTCAACATCTGCAAAGCATTGTGAATGGTATTCCATACGGGGAACTCTTGCGTCTTAATTGCAACTGTTTGACGTTACAAGGCTATGAACAGGCAGAACGTGAACCCATCAGTGGATTTGAAAGTAGGGCAAACTCTAAGATAATCTTGAAAACAGCAGCAAATAAGGCTAGAGAAGTAGGTAGAGAGAATCTATTGATCATGGAACCCAAAGAAAAAGTAAAAGAGGCAGTAACTAGGTTCATACTCACTTCTCAGTGGAGATTAGGGAGATTAATCAAATAATAAGACATTGGGACATTTTACAGGCTGATCACACCATAGGCCCCACATTATCCTCCCCACCAAGCAAAACACACAAAAAAAGCACCTCATTGAAGGATCTTCTGGGACATAGTCATTACACTGAAAAGGCACCGGAGAAGCCTAAGGTGATGGGCTTCTTCCCCTGTACCCGCTGAAGGAACAGCAGGAAGGTTAAAGAATATGAGGTTCCAGGAGTTACAAAAAGGAAAAAGATCACAAAGCTGCTGACTTGCAATTCAAACTTTGTGGTATATTGCCTAGTCTGCTCGTGTGAGAAAAAGTAAATTGGAAGTACAATACATCCGGCCAGAAAGAGGGTGCTGGAGCACACCAGGGCAATAATGAACAAAGATAATTCTAATTCCATGGCAAGGCATTTTACCACAGAGCATAGAAGTGATAAGTCTCCTACGCTTCTTCTGTGTTGACCAGGACTTGTGTAAAGCAAGAGGGGGAGATATGGTGTGAAATCTGAGAAGACTAGAATCATTATATATAATTGAAATGAGGACCCACGTTCCATGGGGGTTTCACAGTAATGAAGAACTGTGGACCCACATGGGTTGAATTAGCATTTGGAATTAAGAGTACTGCCTCCCCTTGGGTATATCATAAGCCATTAGAGTTTGGGGTATTTAGAACCAAGTCACTTTAATTAAGTATAGGCACTTTTTAGAACACCTGCGAATATGATTCTCTGTTTAATTAGCATTTTATATCATTCGAACACATGGATAAAACGAGTATCAATATATGAATTACATTTAGAAGAAGCAAAAAAACATAGTATTAAATATAGAAGTAGACATTTTGAAACCCTTCCAGGGTGGACGCTATGCAAGTAGAAATGCAGCTGATCCACAGTATGAGTCCATTGTTTATTTTTACAGCATTGCAGTAAATATTAAATGGTAAAAATAGAGAGAGGTAACTGACATTGACACAGGCCAGAAGTCTGAAACTTGAGAGTCAGTTGTTGATGATGGGCACAACAAAATAAAATATATAACGAGATGCTAGGAGTGCGCAGCATCTTTCCTTTGGAAAAAGTACATGTATTACTTTAGGGACCGTCTCTTTAAGCTGCTGCCAGGGGCGTAACACAGGCTCCCGCAGCCCACGCGGTACAGGGGGCCCGAAGCTCCAGGGGGCCCCCTCGGCACTGCACTCTGTCCGGAGAGCTCCTAATTGAGCCCGGAGGGGGCCTCTCTACATACCTTGCAAAGAGGCCCCCTCAATTTTCGTTACGCCAGTGGCTGCTGCACCCGCCACGAGTGAGAGCTGAAGCATTGCTGATGGAAACAAGGAAAGGTGTGTGTGTGATCAAGGCCTCCTGAAGGCCAAAACGTGTCATGGCGGTGGGGTGTGGTGTTTGGATACAATAAACAACCTTGCACTTAACTTTTAGGTCTCTGATCGTCTTTCCAGGATTATTTTAGGAGTTCCAGCCAAAATCTTTTATATATATATATATATATATATATATATATATATATATATATATATATATATATATATATATATATATATATATATATATATATATATATATAGAGAGAGAGAGAGAGATAGAGTGATGGCGGCTGGTGGTGTTTCTAGATAAATAAATCGAACTGCCACTGAATCTGGGTCTACACTTGTTTTTCTTCACAAGTCTGAGGAAATTGTGTAAGGAGCGGGCTTTACGGCGTCTCCGGATCACCCAAGCTCGATCCGGTAATTTATTTCACCAATACCTCGGTTTCCCCAAGGAAGGACGACGCCATGTAGTGACTAAATTTGCTTTATTAGTCGGCTGCTCTATGCGTTTCCCCTGAACCAGCAGGCTTGTTCACAAATAAAGTTTTCAATAGTTTTCACCATTTTAAATCCTGTGCATGTGACGTTAGCCACGTGAAGAACTACAGAATAAATACAATGGAAGACCGACTCGTAGTTTTAAGTCTGTCTTGGCATAAGCACATAGTATTTTGACTCCGACAGTTTTAATCATTGTCAACTGATGCATATAAATTCAAAACATCACATGGAGCACACAGTCAGAAACTAATAATTTCCTCGTGTATTGTATCTCTATTAAAAATTGGAGCATAATCGCTCTTTATATAGAGACGCCCCACTAATATACAGTGTAATTCACATTCGATCATGCCCAAGTGGGCTTGCATTATACATCACTTCATCTTATACCATATTGCTATTACAGATATTCGGCCCAAGTGGGCAATACCAGACCAGCTCGTGTGTAGTGTATAAACTGAAAAGTGCTCATAAATTGTGCTATAAAAAACTAGGAATTTAGGAAAGGGAATATATTTACAGTTCAAAAATTAATTGATCAAGACACTCTTGTGCAGTACACAACAAACTCATAAGTGAGTATATAAATCTTCTTTCATATTAAGACCAGCAGGGCTTCTTGTATCTAACTCAACTATGTAGCAGGATTCCAATCTCCTCAATTTCTTTTCTCTGTCACCCCCTCTGCTACATGGTGGAATTGCATCAATGACAAAATAGATTAAACTTTGAACGTCTTTGTAATGAAATCGTTGAAAATGGCGTGCTACTGGGTACGATCAATCACCATTTTTGATCGCTCTCAGACACTGCAAAATACGCTTATGCGCTGGTAGAATCGTACTGCCAACATATTGTAAATTGCATGAACCTCTTAAAACATTCACAGCATATTCAGTTTTACAATTACACTGCCCTTTGATCTTTTTTACTCTTTTCGCTAGTCCTGGTTTGTAGGTCGTCATATTCTTCCCATGAGTACACACCTTACATTTCGTACATTTTATAAAACCATCCTTGCGCTTTAACCAAGTCGAGCTAGTTTCAGATACATCTTTTTTTTAAATCATGTTGCTAACTAGCATTTGTTTAAAAGATCTAGCCCTGCGAAAGGTTATTAATGTCTCCCAGGCATTGATTTACCATGCACTGGATCATTCTTAATTACATGCCAATGTTTGGACATAATATTCATGACAGGCCCATGTTGTATATTGTAGGTTGTAATCAGTCTACATGCATTCATGTTTTTCTCATCTTCTTCAACTTTGAATAGAACCTCCTCCCTTGTTTTATTCTTCACTTTCTCCATTGAAGCTCGTAAACAATTCTCAGTATAGCCTCTGTTTCTAAATCGTTTTTCCAATTTCAACAACTCATTTTCTTTTTTTTCTGGCTCACTGCGGTTTTGTAGTACTCTCAAACATTCACCATACGGGATGCTCTTCACTAGATTGCCAGGGTGAAAGCTCACTGCATGTAGAAGTGTATTACCCGCTGTATCTTTTCTGTAGAGTTTTGTCTGCAATTTGCAATCTTTTACATAGATTGTTAGATCTAAAAAATTATTTGTGGTATCACTAACCATGCTAGTAAAGTTTAAGTACTAACTATTCATCTGAAGCTTATTAATAAACTAATTTACTGATGTTACTGAGCTCTTCCACACAATAAATAAGTTGTCTATGTACCGACTGCAATGTAAAATATTATCATCCCATTCCTCCTGGTACTGCTTCCGGACCACCTGCTCCTCCTACCAGTCCATATGCAAATTCGCATAGCTGGGGGCGAAGCAGGTGCCCATCGCAGTACCGCAGGTCTGGTGGAATAATTTGTCGTTGAAAATAAAATAGTTGTTTTTTAAACAGGTTGACACCATGGCTAATAGCATCTGTGTATGAGACCACATTTTAATCTACCGACTACCCAAGAAGTATCTGACAGCATTCAATCCGTCTTCATGCTTGTATACAAAGTTGTGAAGTCAACGGTAGCTAGCAATGGGTCTTGTTCCCAGGGTATGTTGTAAATTACTTTTAAAAATGCCTCCGTATCCTGTATATATGAGGGAAGCTCTTTTACTAATGGATTCAGGAATGAATCAACAAATTTAGAGGTATTCTCTAACTCGCTACCTATAGCGGATATGATCGGTCGGCCAGGGGGATTTTCAGTCTTAATGCCCCTTTGACAATAGATAAAAAAAGGTGTCACTGGATTACTGATTTTTAAAAACTTAAATTCATCTTGTGAGAGCATGCCCTGACTATGCCAATCTTGTAGTTGCTCATTGTATTGATAATGGCTTTGTAACACGGTTTCCACTGTTATTTTAACATAACATGACTTGTTGTTTATTTAACTGTTTATAGGCTTCATTAAGATATTTCTGTTTATCCCATAACACCACGTTCCCACCCTTGTCAGCATTACGTACTATACAATTTTTATCTTTTTTCAACTTTGTAATCAGGGCAGAATGTTGCTTTTGTTGCTTAGATAGTGTTTTATTTTTTAAACTTGTGCATTTTTCTAAGTTTTTCAAGTAATTGAAAACATCAATAGAGTCTCTGGCCGATGTTGGAATAAAGCGTGAACTGGGTCTGAAGCTGTTGATTCACTTTTCCGAATCTCAATTCCTTCCTCTGCACCTATTGTGGTTACTTGGTTATTCATTGTATCCATTCCTTGCTCTTCATTAGTTTCTGTTTCAGTTGCAATTTGTCTCATTCCTACCAGCAATTTCATATCGTTGACTTGTAAATCATCTGAATGATTCCCATCCATTCCAGTATTCATGGATCTTGTTGTAAAGTCTTGTCTTTGATTGATTACAAAATGTTTCTTTAGTTTTAACAGTCTTATATACTTAAAGATATCAATTCTCATCTGGCCGTAATTAAAGTCTGCTGTTGGACAATAAGATAGTCCCAAGTTAAGGATTTTCTCTTCTTCAGCTGAATGTATGTTAAATTGATGACTGATGATTTATCTTCTTTTTCATCTTCCTATTCGGTATAGTCTTCGGAAGATCTTTCGGAGCATGCGCAGGGTGTTGAAACATGATGACGAGACGGCGTTGACTTGCTTGGTCATCGTGAGGGCGGAGTCCAGGATGAATCCCAGGTTGCGTGCGTGGTCCGAGGGTGTCGGCGTGGAGCCCAGTGCTGAGGGCCACCAGGAGTCGTCCCAGGCAGAAAGGGATTGTCCGAGGATGAGGACCTCCGTCTTGTCTGAGTTCAGCTTCAGGCGGCTGAGCTTCATCCATTCTGCGACGTCTTTCATTCCTTCCTGTAGGTTGGTTTTGGCGGTGGCTGGGTCTTTGATGAGGGAGAGTATCAGCTGGGTGTCCTCGGCGTAGGAGATGATGTTGATGTTGTGTTTGCGTGCGATGGCGGCGAGGGGGCTCATGTAGAAATTGAAGAGGGTTGGACTGATTGAGGATCCTTGGGGTACGCCGCAGATGATCTCGGTGGCTTCTGAGCGGAAGGGAGGGAGGTGGACTCTCTGGGTTCTGTCGGAGAGGAACGAGGTGATCCAGTCCAGGGCCTTTCATTGGATCCCAGTGGTGAAGAGGCGGGCTATTAGGGTGCGATGGCATACGGTATCGAAGGCTGCCGAGAGGTCCAGGAGGATGAGGGCGGTTGTTTCTCCGTTGTCCATCAGGGTCCTGATGTCGTCGGTGACTGCGATGAGGGCGGTTTCGGTGCTGTGGTTGGCTCGAAATCCGGACTGGGATGGGTCGAATGAGTTGTTTGCCTCAAGGAAAGCAGTCAGACGGGTTTCTTGATGACTTTGGCCGGGAGGGGAAGAAGAGAGATGGGGCGGAAGTTCTTGAGGTCTTTGGGGTCCGCTGTGGGTTTCTTCAGAAGGGCGTTGATTTCTGCGTGCTTCCAGCTCTCGGGGAAGGTGGCTGACGCGAACGAGATGTTTATGACGTTCCGGAGATGGGGTGCGATGATGGTGTCAGCTTTGTTGAAGATGGGGTGGTGGCAGGGGTGCGAGGGGGAGCCGGAGTGGATGGAGTTCATGACGTTGGTGGTGTCTTCCGAGCTGATGGGGGTCCAGGCGCGGAGGGTTGTGGTGAGGGTCGCTGGTTCGGTGACTGGAGGCGGAGTCTGGGGTCCAAAGCTGTCGTGTATATCTGCGGTCTTTCGGTGGAAGAACGTGGCGAGGGAGTTGCAGAATTCTTGTGACGGTGTGATGTTGTTGTTGCTGGGGTTGGAGAGCTCTTTGACGATGTTGAAGAGTTCCTTGCTGTTGTGGGTGTTGTTGTCTAGTCGCTCTTTGAATGATGTCCTTTTGGTGGTGCGGATCAGCTGGTGGTGTTTGCGGGTGGCGATCTTGAGGGCTGTCATGTTTTCTGTAGTTCGTTCGTGGCACCAGGTTTTTTCGAGGGTTCGGCAGGATTTCTTTGATTCTTTGAGGGCGTCTGTGAACCATGAAGTTTTCCTGTTGCTGGTCACGCCTGAGGGGTTCTTTAGTGGTGCGAGGTTGTCGGCGCAGTTGGTGATCCACTGTGTGAGGTTGTGGGCTGCATTGTTGGTGGCAGCGGTGTTGGCTGGTGGGTTCTGGCTCAGTGTTGAGAGGAGCTGGTCTGTGGTGATTTTGCCCCAGCATCTGCGGGGGATTTGTTGCGTGGGATGGTGGGAAGTGTTCTTTTTGAAGGTGAAGTGGATGCATCTGTGGTTGGTCCAGTGTAGTCTGGAGGAGTGGCTGAAGGAGACGTGGTTGCTGACGGAGAAGATGGGGTTGAGTGTGTGGCCAGCGATGTGGGTGGGGTGTTCCCCAGTTGCTTGAGTCTGAGGTTGTCGAGCAGGGTGGTGGTGTTGTTGTCGCTGTTTTTCTCCAGGTGGAAGTTCAGGTCCCCGAGGAGGATGTATTCTGGTGAGGCTAGCGCATGCGGGCTGATGAAGTCGGCGATGGTTTCGCTGAATTGTGTGCGGGGGCCCAGGGTCTGTAGATGAGCGTTCCTCAAAGGGTGGTCTTGGGGTCGGTGCGAATCTGTAAGTGTAGGTGTTCGGCAGCGGAGAGTGTGTCTTCGATGATGGTCGTGATGTTGATGGTGTTCCTGTAGACTATGGCGATTCCTCCTCCGGTTTGGTTGACGCAGTCCTTCCGGGTGATCTTGTAGCCGTCCATATATATATATATATATATATATATATGTATATATATATGTATAAACAAACAACCTTTCCTCCTGGTTTGAAGAAATTTCACAGACTACTCACGATGCTTCAGTGATTTATTAACACGAAGTCAGCAGCTCCCCACCGACGCGTTTCGCCACTAAGGCTTGGTCACGGTGAATGTGGTCAGTTACAAAGTGCTATTTACATCTTAAATCATAAACATAAACAGAGGACTTTCGTTAGCCTTCACGGACTACCCTGTAGTCGCCATCTTTGAATGTACAATAATATCGTTTTTTTGCCACATTGTATTTTCAAAATTAAATTATTCCAGCTTTATGCTTGTTCGTAATTATTTACATGGAGTTTGCTCAATAACGCCCAAGTGGGCAATTCAGTTTCCATAATACACTCTCAAATTTGTCAACAAATTATATCGCAAAATTTAGTATCATATATGCCTCAATGGGTTACTGT
Source organism: Lissotriton helveticus (assembly GCF_964261635.1). Classification (NCBI taxonomy): domain Eukaryota; kingdom Metazoa; phylum Chordata; class Amphibia; order Caudata; family Salamandridae; genus Lissotriton; species Lissotriton helveticus. The sequence goes on along the minus strand of NC_136061.1, from coordinate 741,290,859 downwards.
AAAACATATATTTAAACTTTCAATAATACCGCCGTGGGCAATTGAATTCCAACATTTCATAATTAAATATATCAACTAATTATATAGCCTGTTTTGACTTAATTCATGCCCCAGTGGGCTAGTGTACCAAATAATAGTTCTTGAGCTGATTTACTCCAAAGTTATCATAAGTCTTGCCCCAGTGGGCTACTTGTGGGTGGCTCTCCTTGTTCCAAAAAAGAAATGTTACGTTTGTCCTCCAGATCTTGTTACATGTTCCTGCATGAAAAAAATGTATCTTTTAAAATCCATATATTCGACATATTTACATGTTAAAACTAGAGAGAGATGTCTGAACCTGATTACATTTACGCAAATTATCATAGGTGGACTGCCATTTCTTCACTGCAATTCATCCCAATTGGATGTAAGGTCTCGAAGTCAATGATAAATTTCGACTCTAAGATTCTCAGCTGTCGCAACCTGTCACCCCCCCTCACATTCTCTTTGACTGCATCAAGTACCACGAATTTCAATAGATTGTCATTCTGGTTGTGGTGTGTCTTGAAATGTCGGGCAACAGGATAAAGTTCATTGTTATTTCTGATGGCCCGTTTATGTTCCAATATCCTGATTTTTGCCCTGTGTTTGGTGCTTCCAATATAGACTTTCCCACAGGGACAAATTAGACAGTACACACAATATTCGGTATTGCAGTCAAAGTTACCCATGATGGAAAATTGCCTGGAACTGTTGGGCATCTGTACTTTCTTACAGTTAGTGCTTCCTTTGCAGGCCTTGCACTTCATACAACACTCAAATCCTGCTCTGTTCCTGGCTATTGTTTTCTTTCTAGACGAAACCATGTTTTTACTTAGATCGTCTTTCAAAGATCTTCCTTTGCGAAAGGTAATCTGGGGATTCTCTGTTATGTGTTTGCTCAGGAATTTATCTGTAGTTAGGATTGGCCAGTTTTTAGTCAATATCTTCCTTACCATATGTGCTTGCCCCGAATAGGTAGTGATGAATCTTACTGTCCCCTCCTCTTCACTCACATTTCTTTGTTTGGGTACTAGTAAGTCAGTTCTTGGTATTTTATCAACTCTGACAACTGCTTGATTGATGGTTTTTGCAGAGTATCCTCTCTCCTTAAACCTCTCTGTCATCACTAGTTTTTCTCTTTCAAAGTTGATACTATCACTATTGTTGCGTTTGGCTCTCAGCAACTCACCGAAAGGAATACTCTGGATGAGGCTGTAGGGATGAGCACTAGTAGCAAACAGCAAGCTGTTCCCTGCTGTGTCTTTTCTATGCAGGCTGGTCGATAATTTGTTGTTTCTGACCTCCACTATGGTGTCTAGAAAGATGACCTTCTCTCTACTTATGTGGGAAGTTAGTTTGATATTCATCTCGTTGTTATTGAGGCTGGCAACATATCTCCTGGCACTCACTTCATCTCCCCTCCAGATGCAAAAGATATCATCTATAAAGCGAGTCCAGAGTATCACCCTTTCCCCCTGGTCGCCTTGGCTACTGGACACCTGCTCCTCCCACCAGCCCATGAATAAATTCGCGTAGCTGGGGGCGAAGCAGGTGCCCATCGCCGTGCCCTGCATCTGCCTGTACAGTTGATCGTTGAAATAAAAGAAGTTGTTTGATAGACAGAATTGTGTCATTTCAATCAACATCTCACTGTGTGACTGGGCAGTGATTGATCTCGCTCTAAGGAAGTGGCTGACTGCCTGGATGCCAGTTTCATGTTTAATTGATGTATATAAACTGGTCACATCCATGGTTATTAACAAATAGTCAGATTCCCAGGTTAGGTCATGAATTAGATTTAGAAAGTGCATGGTGTCTCTCTCTATATATATATATATATATATATATATATATATATATATTGCCCAAGACGTCTCCTCCAACAGAAAGAAACAGGCAGCACACGGGGCTTGTGGGACATCCGCCTTTTATTTTCTCATTAGACCATGGGCATGACGCGTTTCGGGGGTTTTTCCTTTCTCAAATGCCCCCCTGGTCGAGTTGTGTCTTTGCTTGCAGTTCCCAATTGTCAATTATTTATTGTCCATCCCACCTTCTAAAGTAGTGTGGGTTGCCTGACAAACACGGCATGGAATCGCCTCTGCCTTTGAAGGTAAACTGCATTTCCCAGCATGCAGCATTCGTAAGCATGCCGGCGGCGAAATCAATTACCGGCTCAATTTCTTGTGTTGTGCAGCCGGTGTGTCATGTCGTCTGGTGGGAGCTGTGGCGCTTGTTTGGGGTTCAGGTGATGACATCCACACTCCTCTCCCCCTTCCTCGCACTTCGGACTGTTCTGGAGAAGGAAACGCCTATGAAGTAGGGGCGTAGCTCCATGCAGGTATGGACTGTATTTACAGCATTCTCCAATGCAGGCTTGATGCGGGGTAGTCCGAGGGTCTACCTTTTTGCGACCCCCTTTGGACACTTGTGGGGGGTGCACACCTTGCGTGTGGTTCAGCACAACTGCCAAACACTTGCAACACGCTGAATATTGCCCAAGACGTCTCCTCCAACAGAAAGAAACAGGCAGCACACGGGGCTTGTGGGACATCCGCCTTTTATTTTCTCATTAGACCATGGGCATGACGCGTTTCGGGGGTTTTTCCTTTCTCAAATGCCCCCCTGGTCGAGTTGTGTCTTTGCTTGCAGTTCCCAATTGTCAATTATTTATATATATATATATATATATATGTGAAAACAAAGATCATAAAAATCTAAGACACAAAATCACGCAACCTGGAAGATGGAAACCTTGCTCTGGTGGACACTTGCCTTCCTCCACCACCAACCACAACATCGCTTCCTCCTCTTCGCCATTCTGCACCACCAAACACAACATCGCTTCCTCCTCTTCCTGCACAAATATCAACCATGCTCTTGTGAACGTCATGTGCAATGCAGACATTATCTTTGTTCCACCACTTCCCATTATGTAATCTTACCACATTCTTTTTCACTTCCACAACTTTTTGTGTAGAGGAGAACTTGGAATCCTTCATGGCGATGATCCTGGGTACTTTAACTCTAAGAAAATCACCAACGGCTAATTTGGAATCCCTTCCCCGCACACTCACATACATCTTTTCCTGCCTGTGTCTTCCACTATCTGCCTAGAAATGGGGGAAAACCCCATCCACTCTCTGATCAACTTAGAAGCAGGTAACCTGCCACTTCGTAGGGTAAACGGAGAGATAGATCAGTGTCCATATTGGTGTGAACAGCCCATAAACAATTTGTGTTTACTCCTCCTTACTGTTAAGACCATAAGACCTGGCTAATTGTACATTATTCTTGATAACACTGTTGAATCGTTCTACCAGTCCCTTGCTCTTACCATGATACAAGGAGCTCCTGGTATGTTTAATGCCCAAAAAGATTTAAAAAATCTGAAAATTGAGAGGATGTAAACTGACAACCATTATCTGACAAATTTTCATTAGGAATGTCTTCTCTAAGGAAAATGGATTCCAAGAATTCGATGACGTTGAAAGTATTGGGAAACTTAACAAACTTAATTTCTGGCCAACAGCTATAGAAATCCACAACAACTATACCATATTCCAGTAAACCTCCAGAGATAACCATGGGTTCAAAAATATCGATGGCTAATTTTCCCCGCGGCTTGTTGGGAACTTCAATAGCTTCAATAGGACTGGGAATAGTAACTTGGCACTTGTCGCTTCTAGCACAATTGATACAATCTCTAAGAAAATTTTCAACACTCCTTTCCAGCCCTGGCCACCAAAAACGTTCCCTAATCCTCCTCCTCTTCATAGCCCACATACCAATATACCCCTCATGTGCCAAAATAGGAACTCTTATTTCTCATGCTCCCTGGAACAACCAGCAAACCGGAACGATAAAGAATGCCATTAATAATAGACAACTCCCCAAAACATGTTTGGAAGCATTACTCTTTACTCCATCAGACTTCTATTCAGACCAACCATGAAGAATACCATCTTTCACTGCAGTGATCTGTACATCAGTGTCACAAGCCGTCACAAGTGTACTCACTCTCAAGTATAGCGCCATCATATCTCTGTTCAACAGCACACACCAAATCAGTGTCCAAATTCTCTGATGTTTCCCCCTCATCAACTACATTGCAACTAGGCAAATGAGATGGGACATACAATCTGCCAAGACATTTTTAGCACCTGGAACATATTCAACAGTATAATCATATTCTTGAAGTCTATATTGCCATTTGGAAATCCTAGGTCTGGCTCGTTCCATGCCTTTCGTAGTAAATAACTGCACCAAGGGCTTGTGTGATCGACTCGAACAGTAAAATGAGAACCCCATAAGTACGTTTTAAAATGAACAATGCCCCACCAGCATGCTAAGGCTTCTCACTCGATCAAAGAATAAGAATATTCAGCACCCTTCAAGCTTCTTGAAGCAAGAGCCACAACTTCATCCTTGCCTTCTCTATGTTGCATGAGAACGGCACCTAAACCCATCTGGCTGGCATCAGTCATCACAGGTGTTGAAAGGCTTTAAGGGTATAGCATAACAAGCTCTTTTTTGATAAGAGAAAATTCCTGGTCACACAGATTACACCATTCAAATGTAACTTTTTTTTTTTTTTTTTTTTTAGAAGATTCCACATATGATTAGATTTCTCTGTACACTTAGGGATGAATCTTGAATAGGATTCCACTAAACCCAAGAAGGACCTTAGTTGATCCTTGTTTTTGGAAGTATCAAAATCATTAATAACTTTAACAAGGTTAAGCTTAAGTTCAAGGCCATTAGTGTATAATTTGTAACCTAAATACTCAATGTTAGGAACACTAAATTTACACATCTCCATACTAAGAGTGTTACACCTCTTGCCTTCAAAATGGACAAAACCTAATGCATTCTGACATCATGCTGATCTTGATCAATGCCGAAAACTAATACATCGTCTTAAAATGCAACAACTCCCTTGACATCCTTAAACATGCCTTCCACCACCTGTGGGATTACGGTGGATGTTGACTCAAACCCAAAAGACATGCGCTTGAATTGAAACAAACCCTAATAATAAAGGATGACGGGTATTTACAATCAGGATGAAGGTTGATCTGATGGTATGCTGAGGTCATATCTAATAAACTAAAAATGTTACCACCTTGCAAGCTGGACAGCATTTCAGTGATGTTTGGCAAGGGGTGGCGATCGATCCAAATTTGCTTATGGAGCTCTCGAAAATCCACACACATACGGACAAAACCATTAGCCTTACATGCTAAAACAATGGGGCGACCCAATTAGAACATTCTACAGGTTCAATAACACCAAGGTCACAAAGCTTCTGTAATTCAGCTTTCAACTCAGCCCGCAAGGCTAATAGAACTATTCTAACTTTGTGTGCCACTGGATAAGAGTCATCAATCAACCTAATCTTATGAGTGTAACCCTTCAGGGTTACCTAAACCTTTTTGGACTACTTCAGTAAACTGCATTTCCCAATTGTTAGTGATGTTTTACAGGCATAACGGGGAAGTAACTGTCCCTCAACACAACCTGAGCTGGATTATTAGGATCAAGTAATATACCTAAATGCTTCTGATCGTGCCAACCCAACAAACAGAAATCGTCCTTGGCTATGTACACACCACCGTCAGTGCTATTTGTTTGAAACTTCGAAGTGGAGGAGAATTCAACTACTACATCAATAATTTTGCCACCATAACCTACAGGATGCAGTTTGGAATCAGTTAAATGAGTACTGTTAAACTGGTTGTGCCAAACTTCCTCTCTCAACAAGGTGTGGGGTGAACCAGAGTCCGCCATTACCTTCACTCCAGCGCCATTGACACTGACTGTGCAAAAGGGTCTAACAAAATCATTCAAACCAATGCGACCGATAGAATCATCTGCAGCAAAATCGCTGAGCAAAAGTATCTCATAGTCTTCACTGGGAAATTGATCTTCATCAACACCGTTCCTGGGACTTACTCCAAAATCTGTTTTTTTACGTTGGACCTAATTGGAAGATCCACAAACTTTAGCAAAATGACCCTTACGCATACATTTAGCACATGTGCGGTTCTTAGCCGGACAAATGATAGCATTCCCTAAATGAGAAGGACTCCCACAACGATAATATTTCAATTGTCTGAAAATAGGCCTTTTGAATTGCTTGTCCAAGGTTTTACCAGTCTCAGAAGTGTTCCTGGAAGCATCTTTAGTTTTGAATTTCGTATATTTGGATTTGACTGCTAAAACATCAGAAGAATGAGATTTTCCGTCTAACACGGTCAATTGACTCATGATGGATGTAGTAGACCCAATCCTAGAAGCAATTTCTACAGCTTTTTCCAATGTAAGGTTAGGTTTAGATTACAGCGCTTCTTAAACTTTCTTGTTGTTAGTTTTCTTGACTAACTGATTAGGGATTGTTTCATCTTCAAAGTCCCTATACTCGCATGAAACAGCCAGAATTCTTAAAGCTCTAACATAGCTGTCAGCTGATTCACCAGAAATTTGAACTCTTCTATAAAATGTATGTCTTTCCATGATGACATTCTTTCTTGCCTTGAATCTCAAATCTAGTGCTCTTAAGGCTGTGGCGTACTCATTGATAACACTGTCTCACTCTCCTTCACCTTCTCTAGCCAAAATAGGATCAGAAGGAATGTGCTTGAGGATTTTGCACCCATCTGCACCTAAACAATGAAGAAGCATACCAAACTATTTTTTATGAGTAAAGGAGTCACCATCTAGTGCATTCAAATATTCCTCAAAAGCTTCTTTCCACTGCTCCCAATCAGACTTTGGGTTAGTTGGACTTGGACAAAATGCAGGTGGAGGAACTAGTGAGTTTTGCATTATGTAAGGGACACAATATTCAGCATACAACAAGGATTGAAAAATTATGATAGATAACAAAGTAAAGTTACATGCTATATGTTGTAATAAGCTGTGTGCATAAGCACAGACAACTTTCAACGCACAATACATAGAGGGTAATGACAATGAATTCAGCTGTGTGTATCAGCAATAAAATTATTGTATGCAACTCAAATGAATACAGGAACAGCTGTGTGCATCAGCGCAAATATTCAAATGCACAATATGTAATAATTAATGAGAATGAAATACAGCTGTGCGTATCAGCAAATAAGAACAGCACTAACGCACTGTAAATTATGTATGCGAGCAAGAAAGCTGTGTGTATCAGCGAACCCAACTCAAAAGAATACAGGAACAGCTGTGTGCATCAGCATAGACACTCCAGTGCACAACATGTAGTGATACATGAGGGTGGAATACAGCTCTGCGTATCAGCGAATGAGGACAGCACTGAACACACTGTAGATTGTATACAAGGCTCATATGGAGTTATAAACGGCTGAGCTGTGCTTGTCAGCGATAGAAAATAAGCTGGCACCGGACAGCGAAATAATCAACATGCAAGAGTTCCAGTTGCCATGGATACTGGAAACTCGAAATGGCTGACACAGCGTAACGACCCTGAGATGACGTCAGTGAAGGAGTCAGAGGAGAAGGCACGCCCAGGAACTGGCATGAGACAGCACGATGCCTGCTCATTAAAACTGGAGAAAAGTACCCACGGTTGGAATACGGTCTCCAAGGGCTGACCGCATGGGGCCGTGCACTCACTGTGTAGGAGGCACTCACACTCAGCAACGGCCACAAGAAGCAGATGCGCAGAAGGCAAAGACAAGGTGTCCGGGGCTGGAAGACCGCGTGGTATACTCGTCCTGTCACAGTCAACTCGTCGCCACTCAAAGGACACCGGTTGGTGAGTAGAAGTCCTTTATTGAGATAGGAATGACAAAACGAGTTGGCACCTCCGACTCCAAAGAACAGCAAACCCCAACTCCCAACCGACACTTCTAACATTCCGTTTTCCAGGTAACCAGAGGTTCTACAAGTAGAACCCAACAGTTTCCCTGTGGCTCCTCAGCCCTCCCTGTTGTTGGGAGGCCTGCTTTATTAAGGACAGGGGAGAAATCTCATTTCCTTATTTTCCAAAGCGATCCGGGGCAACATGGCGGATGCTGCTTATGCCTACCTTGGGGCCTGGGAACGTGAGCTGGGGGAGCCCATTGAGGATGATGACTGGGCTCACCCATGCAGGTTGGTAAGGAGGGTATCCTGCAACCACAGGTTTAAATTGCTTAAATTTCTTTTGCTGCATTGCATTTACGTGAACCAGAGCCACTTAAACCGGATGGGCCCAATAAGGGAGTCGTGATATGCATGATGCGGGGAGCTGGGGGCACCTTTTTACATCTGGCCTGGGCATGTGCTGTAATTCAGGGGTTCTGGAGGATGTGGTGCCTAAAATAATGAAGGCAACAGATATTAAAATTCCTCTGACTCCGTTGGCCTGCCTCTCGGGGGTGGTGGTGAAACCCAGGGGACACGAGATTCCCTATAAGCTTGCCTAACTTTCTCTGTTATTGGCCAAAAGGCGAGTGAATATTGGATGTATGGGCACCCGGGTACAGTTGGTGTCCTGATGGCAGCAGGATCTCCTTGAATAGAGGATGGCCGAGGTAATGCATATGCACATTGCCCATACCGATGAGAGTGCATCGGATGCAATTATGTTGTTGGGGTATCTTCTCAATAAATTTGTAGTTGAGAACGTCTCGGGCTCAGAGGGGGGCTCTGACGAGTAGGGGTGATGTTTGCCCTTTTTACTGTGGTATTGTGATTATGGCAGCCAAGCTTGTATAAATGTACTATTTACTGTATAACAAGCTTGATACCTTGGCTTCAAGGTACTTTTGTCCCCTGGCTGTTATATGCATCTGGTGTTTAAGTTCAGCCGTGTATACCGTTATTTTATCAATGTACTCTCCCGACATCTGCCTGTAAATTCTCCTTTTCTTACAGTGAGGCCATGCACTGCTTGTATATTCTCAGTTTCCATTGCATAAAAGCAATTTAAAAAGTTTTTTTTTAAAAAGACTGAGTTTTTAGCTTCTCAGTAGGCCTGGGTGGAGTTCACGGATTCTACCCCATGGAATTCCGTGAAATGCTGCAAAAGTTCCGCCTGGGGTGGAGTCTATTAAGTTACGCTACTCACACTAATTTTAAGCACTGGGAGTTTGTCCTGCACTGTAAAATCAGCAAAAACGGCACTCCGTGTCCCACCGGAGTGCGCTACTGCTTTCTGCCACTCGGGTAGATATTCTACTCGAGTGGCAGCTTTCTCAACATGAGCGGCAGATTTCTCAAAGCAAGCGGTCGTGACCTGCTGCAACCGCCTGTGTTGAGAAATCATGCCAGGAGGAGTACTAGAGCGCAATTTTTTACTAACGTTGGCAAGCACGCAAGAGAAAAAAAGCCGCTCCGCATCACTTTGCAGAGTTTTACGGAAATCCATGCGAAGTGGAGAAAACTCTGTTAACTCTGCCAGCGAAGCCGAATTCTTCGCCCACGCCTACTTTTCAGCTCGCTCAGAAGAAATGGAAATTACTGGGGGGGCATGGCCTTTATTGACCCCCAGGCCATAACTCTCACTGGATTACTAATCTCTTTACCCATCTCACAGACTTAAGCACAAAACATGAACACTACATTCATTGTTGGTGATTTCAACTTGCATTTAGAAAAACAGGAAGACAAATTAGGTAGGCTACTGGAGAATGATATGGGCATGTTACACCTTAGACCAGGGGTCCAACTCACAGAGTAGGACATACAGTAGACTGTCTGTTTTAATATGTCAAGACCACTAAAAATTTCAGACATCGCTCCGCTTACATGGACAGATAATTTCTCAATAATTTATTCGGTCATGCTTTCGGGTGATAAAATACACTCAGCAGATTCCTCCTCTACCCCTAAAAGATCTTGGAGGAGCATAACGGAGCAAAATTTGATAGTCATTTTTTAGGTCTCGCGCCTAGCAGTGCACTGCGCGGGACATTTAGTGAGGGAAAAATGGGGAATCTGAGCTGACCTAGGAATCGCACACATTTGTGCGTGTGTGTTTCCTTTTCAGCTACCCCATTGGCCTTAGCGTGCGTCTTTTAATGAAAGGCTGCACGCTATTGGCCAAAGGCGGGCGCATTGCTCCGCCCACGGCCTATTGGTGTCTATTACATGCTTGGTGCACGTAATAGACACCAATAGGCCATCACGTGGTTTCAATTATTGTGCCCAGACACAGGCACGATACTTGAAACCGAAACCAGGGCTTATTTTTCTTTACTTTTGGTATAAGCGTGGTACCCGCGCTTTACTTATAACATTAAAAGTAAAGCGCGGGTACCGCGATTATACCAAAGGTAAAGACATTTTTTAAAAATCAATTTCTTTACTTTTGGTGTAATCGCGGCACTTGAATAGGTCTCGCATTACTGAAAGTTTGAGCTATTGCCGTTGCATTATTGTTTGCAACAGCAATAGCTCAAACTTTTAGTAATGCGAGACCTATTGCATTACAAATGCTTGTTTCTTTCGGAAGAATGATGCCTCTGTGCCCCTTTCCAATCAAATTGATTATTTCAATGCTGCTATTTTAAATTCCTTAGATAAATGTGCTTCACTGAAAGTTAAGAATTCACCAGGTTTTCTAGTTCAGAAAAATGGCACTCGGATTTGAGAGCACTGAAAAGAAAGTTTTAAACTTAGAACATAGTTGGAGGTTTTTCAGAAACAACGTAGATCACTAAAAATATAAAGAGGAACAAAAACGTACCACAAAGTGATGAGCACTAATAAGGATTCTTTTATTCATAAATTGAAGAGAATAGTAGCTCCTCAAAAGAATTATTTAAAATTGTGAAGGAGCATGCTCAACCCACTTGCCTCTCTCCATCAATTCCCTACACAGGGGCTAATTGTAATAAATTGGGGAATTCTTTTTCAGATAAAATTGAAAAAATGTATTCATCCTTTGAGATCTTATCATCACCACATGATTATGTTCACGCTCTGTCGGATCCTCACCCTGATGTTAACATTCATCTGGGATCCTTTTAACAATTTTCAGAGACGCAGGTACTTCAGTAGATGTTGGAGGTCAAATATGGCTCCCCTTTTTACCCCATGTCCACATTTGATCTATTCTAGATTATTCACTATTTTATATCCTCATTTTACTCATATTTTAACCAATTCCTGGTAGACGCAACCTATCCTGAAATCTGGAAGGAAGCAGTACTGCTACCCTTGGCTAAAAAAGCTGGCATTGATGAGTCTATCCCCTCCAACTATCGGCCTACATCACTTCTTACTTACATGTCAAAAATTCTAGAATTATTAGCGAATAGTCAATTAACTAATTTTCTAGAAAATAATACATTTTTGGATGCTTCCCAGATGGGCTTCATGCCAACAATAGAACGGAGACTACGGTGTTAGCTGTATTGGATGATATCAGGTCAGTAGTTGATCAGGGCAAAGCCGCAGCCCTGATCCTACTAGACCTGTGCAGCTTTCAACACTGTCTCACACAACGTGTTGATTAACAAACTCCATGAGGTTGGACTACACTCAAATGCACTCAGGTGGAGGAGCTCTTTTTTGATGAATAGACCAGAGATATTCCAGTTGGGCACTTGCAGGTCCCACTCCTTCACATCCACCTGTGGATCCCCCAAGGCTCCTCTTTCAGCCCCGCAATTTTTAATATTTGTTTCTCCTAGAAGCAAAAATTGTTAGGAAATGTTTTTTTTTTAAGTCACCGCATACGCAGACAACACCCAGTTGATTATATCACCATCTTATGCCATGCGCACAAAGCCCTACATGATATGGGAACTGAGATCTTACAGGTCAGAGTGGAATTTCACAGGCCCACTTGTGACTTGAGATCCTGAAATCTATCCCTTGCAGGAACCAAACGCATTAGGAAAAGCAGAACAGGCGACAATCTTTTTCTCATTTGGCTGCTGTCCAGTGGAATTCTCTACCTTTGGATATTCGCCTCACTGGTGATCATGCTAGGAGCAGACAGAAAGAAATAAAAGCCTGGCTTTATCCGGCCTACAGCTTCCTTTTTGTCTCCTCGGTCACGGGTGATCTCTCAGTGGAAGGGGTTGGGTAGCAACCTAACACCGTGACATTCCCCAGGGGATAAGTGTGGCATTTTACAAATATGAAAACCAATTAATACTGTGTAAATGCAGCTGAGGGTTTTGAGGGGGACAGACACCAGTCCCATTGATTGCTGCAGGGGGTTCCAAATGGAGCTTTCTAAACGCACCATAGTTTTGTATTGTAACCATATCCCTTCAATATCGGTCTCAATCTCTATTTCAAAGTTTTTTTAAGGATTCTCAGAAAGAAACCTACCTTATTATTATTGATGATGCAGGATTTCTGCAAGACTTGCCACCAGCCATTTTACATTACAGTAGATTGGTACATCTTGCATGGAGCACTTAACTGGCTAGGTCGCTTGGTAGACACTATGCAAACAGCACCGCGGAGATACCTGGACAGTGTATTTGCACCTTTTCTTTAACATGATATAAGCTGTGGCCACCATCAACAAGCAAAATAGATTAAATAAATGGTGGAGGGATAGGCAGAGCATCCTACAACCTAGCTGGGCCAAAGGAAAGATGTCTATAATTTAGAAATCTGTTTTAATGTGTGGTGAATTGGAGTCACTTTCCTGTGCTAGGATTTTAGCTTTTACGTTGATGGTCTTTGGGTGAGCCTTCGGTCTAATTGGAGAGATGTAAAAGAGCACTTTGTTTGATGAATGAAATGCTAGACCCTTGTACAGCATGCATATGCAACCTATCTTGTTCTATTCATTTGCTGCATTTTAGAAGTAGCATTATCATGATCACAGCCTTTGCACAATTCTTTATCACACCTTTGACCGTGAGCCTAGCACGCAGATTGCTTCTAAGCGCGACTATCACTTGTGCCATAAGCGTGCTAATACTTGGCATTTGGTTCTATATGAGCCTTTGTTGATCTGCTCGTCATTGCCGGCCATTTTAATGCGCTACCCTAGAATCCATCAGCCTTAAACCTATATTTATCTACTCTACTTTGGACAGAGGCAAGAACCAGCATGCAGTAATTTACTCTACTTGTGCCTAAGATTTATACTATCTTGCAACCGTGTCAATCCCCCACGGATGGAGGTTACATCTCCCTGTCATCTTAATCCTGAAATGGCCATTCTGGCTCCTCTGCACAGCTACCAATGGATAGGCTGTGATGGTCCTTTGCGTTTATTCTCCAACATAAAATACATTTGTTTCTTCCTGTCTGTTTAATCTTGGCTGATAACCATGAGGGGTCTCCCTCCTGCACTGCCCAGGGCTGCAGCCACTGAACTGGTCTGAGTCACATAAACTGTACTTAACTCTGTTTATGCGGTGAGGGAATGGGGCACGCCACCGAAAGACTTAAATTAAATGGCTCCCTATCCCAGCAGTGTTTCCAAAGAACATTAGGCAGGCTGGCTCAATGTATGTTTAATAAGATCCATGCAGGCATGACGTAGGCTAGAAGAATGCGCTGGAGTTTCTAAACAATATTCGTCACGCTGATTTCATTGTCTTCTTACACATCAGAGGAGGAAGGCCTAGCTGTCTAAACAGTCATATTAATGCACTCTCAGCACATAATTTAGCGTTAGTAACCACTTTGGAGTGAGAATAATATTGCAGCGTGGCTGCGGGCGACATATCTAATCTTTACAAGGCATTCTCCTCCAGCGAGACACTGAACGTTGCTGGGCAACAAAAAAGGGGGTCACTGCGCTGATAAATAGTAGATTTATTTATTTCAATGATTATAATGGCTTTTCCCTCACCCCTCTTCTTGCTATGGATACGTGGACTGTTGTTTACCTCCTTCGGAGAACGTACATTCTCATTTTGGGCCCCTTAGTTAATCAAGACGTCATTCCAGAGACATAGACTTTGAGTTATATACTTGTGCACGATCGAATATTAAACTTTCTCGTGCATATTACTGTAAGAGTGGTGTTGAAACCCATATGTTACAGTGACGTCTGAAATACGGAAAATATTTCATGGGAGCCTGCGAAATGAGTTTCCTCCTCTAAATGACAGCACCGGATCACATTTGCATAGCTTTACCACTGCCTTGTTGTTTTCAACAATCTAATTCGAACCAGTGCCGGTTATTACCTGCACGCTGCAGAGAACATCTTTAATGCGAAATACATAATGTGTCCTAATAAATCAAATGATATCGTTCCTAAATGTAACATTGTTTTTTAAAAATGTGATTGTACAATTTTCTTTAAATACAAACTTCAAGAGAAAATATACATTTAACATTAGAGTAACATTATTACTTTTCTCTTTTTTTGGCTATATACAAACAAACGGTATAACACATTATTTCACATATTGTGTTCAATAAATGTTGCTATTTTGGAGGAAAAAAAACCTTATTCATGGTGAATGCCCCAAAATAAACATGTAATATTCAAAAATACATAATGGTTAGCATATAATATTGTCTTGTATTGAAAACAAGGTGGCCAGGAGCAATGTAGAGAGAGGCAGGATGCTGCCTAAGCTCCTTTCTGCACACCTACGGTCAGTTCATCCACATTTTGTGCTCAGTGCTTTAGTTGTTACTGGCTGCTTTTTGTGCAGATAAGTGGGACTGTAACTGAGGAGTTTTAGAAGGCATCTTTCCTTTGCACTGAGACCAGTGCTGTGACATCCGGAAGGCCAGGAGATGACGCGGGGAAGCCTTGCTCCAATAGTGCTACTGGGCTGGGCTGGGCTGGCGTCACTGATTGTTGCTTAGATCTGTATGCCCACCTGAGCGGGCCCACTACTTTCCGGCACAGAGCCATTGATGCAGTGGGACGATCCTGGGCGAAGGTTGAAAGCTGGAGACATTGGGCAGTAGGAAGTGTTGTTCAATGAGACTGTCACACAAGCCTGCTTTACTGATGGCTAGAGCTTAAATTAAAAGCAGCCTCTCTTGTAGGTGTCGTGCCAGCAGCCCTAGCGGCGGAACAGAGGAACTTGTCGAAGATTTGATGAGTTTTTTGTGTGCTTCTGTGAGAATGGTAACAGGTGCTACTGAGGCTCTAAAGGGTCTACCAGTTATTGTCTCTAAAAACTTGATGCGACTGCCAGGATTTTGTTTTGCTTTGTCTAGCGGATCCGAGAGGATGCTAAACATCGTTTAACTTCCAAAAAGTCTTTATTTGCTTCCGAGTATTCATTTCCGTATTGCTTTTTTTTTTTTTAGACCATCATGGTCAGAAAGAGTCTGGGGACTGAACAGTGGTGGCCAAAGCAAAGAAAGAGGTGGTAAAAAGCCCTCTGGTGTAAGTGGGTCTTTGCCCTCATGTATGTATGTTTTTAGAGATGTACATCAAGTGGGTATTACACAAATAGAATTTAGTTCTAGAACGGGGAAAAAATGATAAAAGGGAGGGGTAGAGAATGTTCTAAACACACTAATATCCACCAGGCAGATTTAAAAGTAGTCTCCCAAATGTATTGACATACATGACTTTCCTCTGCCCATGTCTCAACCTAGCAGACCCCAACCACAGTATGAACAGCACCAAATCCAAAACACGGGAATATCTACACAGCGAGAGGTGGACTTGTTTAGCTTGCAGAAACCACAAACAAAAAGGAGGTTAATTATCTCTGGCAAGGGACCAGCTGTTTAACTCCAGATGAAAATCACTCAGAGGGACCAATTTGACATATATTAGTCGTCTGTGACAGCCTGACACCACTAGCACCCTCACACCAAGTCGACACAATGCCTGATTTGTCATGAATACAAGACAGTATAGTTCCCTTCCTGGATTACGCTACTATGAATGTTTGCAGAGTGGAGCACAACCCCAGTAATCAGCTAGGATATGCTTAGTATATGCATGATACATCTGAACCACTGGACCCCTTCTAACCCTCATGAGCCAATTAGTTTGGATACTGATCATTGCAGAATCCGACAGTTCTCATGCATCCTAAACATCTAATTACTCCACAAAACACATTTCAAAAGAGAAAAGAAATTAAAGGTGTAAAAAGAACCAGAGTAGAGCAGGGACCAAACATTAAAGCATTTACAAGTGGAGCCCTCAACAAGAGGTTGGAAAGCTTTATTGAATAACAACAAGACTTGGATTCTTTTATTCCCTGCCTCAAAAAGCATGCTAAGATTAACACTAGTCGACACTTCTGTCTAAGAAGTGTGAAGACATGGAGAACCAGCCTAAGTGCTCAAAGTTATCCATAATAGGAACCCCTGAAGGGACAGAAACCTGTCAGTCTGACATTATTAAATGGCTCTCTTGACTAGTGAGAGAAAACATGGGCGATGAACTAAAACATCTTAACACATCCCAATGTCACTTGCAAAGGCTCGAGTTCCCACAATCGCACCCAAATCCAGACCAAACGAGCAATTTTTGACTGTTTTCGGACTTCTTGGTTGAAGAGTTAATATTTCCTGCCACTAGACAAAATAGGTTTATACTATCCAAGCAGATGTTTTCCTTTTTTGTTCTCCCTAAACTAGAAAGGGACACAGTGGAGAGACAGTAAGATCTTTGAGCTGTGTTCCCAGAATTCAAGGCGCTGTCTTCTCCAGTATCAATTACAGGATCCAATCTGAAAATGAAGTGTCAGAGGTATTTCAAGATTTCCCAGATCCAACAGATTCTCAACAGTTTATTGATGTACACCAAGTTGTAAATGCAGAATTGAAATGATAAAAGACCTCTTTAGAAGCCAAATCTCTTTTTGCATACCTGTACCTAGATCAACTTCGTATGGTTGAAGGGTTTGTTTGAAGGGACGTATCAAAGATGGCTGGTGATGGGGACAGTCTGTACCATGTTTTCCCAGATGTATACTTTTCATCCAATAGTAATAGGGAGGGAAGGGTCTTTCAGTCGATGAGATGGATTACTTGGGAACAAGGTTGGAGGGTTAGAATGAAATCAGGGGGCATCTGGGATGGTGAGCAACCTTGGATAAACATGATGGGCTTGGGAAGCGAAAGCACATCAAATATTAGGCAGTTAGGTGTGCGAAATAAAGATGAATTGGAAAGTGGCCCATGAAATTACCCGTGGTTGAGATTAATTTAAGCATTCCATCCAACACTTTCTTTGTATTGGTTAGTGTGGCGCCCTGGTTGGGACTTAAACCCGGATCTAAAGCAAGTATAAATGTTTATATATGGTTTCAAATATGGCTTTACAGTACATTGGGATAGTTACACTAAATGTTAAGGGGCTACATTCTAAAATAAAACTAAAATAAGTCAATCAAGAATTAAGTAGGTTAAAACCGGATTTCACCTGTCTACAAGAAACATAACTACCTAAAAAAAGATAGGTTACTATATAAACGACTTAGAGCCAAACTTTTCTAGGACAGCTCTTTTAACACATTTATTAAAGGTACCACAACCCTCTTTTTAAAAACATAATTTCAGGTTAATAATAATATGGCAGCGGAGTGGGTGGAGGGGGACAATTTCATTTCAAAATCAGTGCGATAATTATAAATATATTTTTTGTGTATGGATTCAATCAAGAAGATATCCTATTTTTAATTAATTTATTTTGAATAAACCTGAGGAACACATAGTTATGAGAGATTTGAACTGTTTTTAATCTATGAACTTCGACACTACCAACTTAAGCGCCCGCTCATGTACGACAAAAAACAGCCAGGCCATCTCAACCTTTCTCTAAGGCCTTTTCTTTTTATTTCCTGTTCCACTACCATTAGTCAAGGATTGACTATTTTTAATAAGTTTAGGTTAGTACCTTTGTCCATTGTTATCTTCCACCCCACTTAGGTATCAGACCACCCGCCTCTTTCTTTGGATCTAGAAATCCCTGTGGACCTTTCCCAAGTACCTATGACAGGAAAAACAATAGATCACCGAACATTAGCTAAGGCATGCAAATGAGAATAATCTTAGAGCCAATCTTGTCAATCTGGAAAAGATACATGTGCAATGAATTTCCAGCTCAGATAACCAGATGCTAGCAGTATAAAACACAGTCCTTAGTTAAAATGGAAACGAATCAAATTCACTCTTACTACGTTAAGACATTTAGATCTCTTCAGTTGGGATATAGGGATAAAATAGTTGCTCTATTGCTGCCCAAATATGGTCACAAATCGCAACTCAGAGGGTCTTGGAAAGAAAATGGCCAAAGGTGTAAGAATTCCATGACCTGCTTTGCATAGTTGAAGAGTTCCAGGGATTTTATAAACTATTATATACTGTTGAGCACATTAGCTCTGAGATTAGATATAAAAATAGAAAGATGTTCCTAAACACCCGGAATCACCCCTCAGGACCAGACCATGCTAACTAGCCCCATTATCATAACCAAGTTCGTAGTCTGGATGTATACTAATTCCCCTGTGAAATGGTCATAAGTTGCAAATATTGAAGGGAAGGTTAATATTAAAAAATAAAAAAACTGACAAAAAGGGGTCAGTACAGACAAGATCCTAGGTAATGTGTTCCAGAGGTAGCTATGTGTGGGAAAAGATGCTGTTTAAAGCGTGTTGATACCGGAATACAGATGTATGATTAGACAGGAAGTTGTTCTTATGGATGGTGCCATATTGAAAAGGAGTTAAAATTGTTGTATATATGGGCAACAAATAGCAAGTAATGGTTTGACTATTTAGTATGTGAATAGAAAACTAAACATAGTTTGTGAATACATATTATTAAAGTGGTGTGTGATTATCTGTGGTACTAGGTGAGTCAGAAACGGTGATATATGTAGGTATTACATTGAATGAATCACACAGTTGATTACTCTTCAGGTTTATTGTTGAGAGGCTCCATTTTGTAGCAGAGTCCATATTACTGCTTTTAAATGCGATTAAGATCAAATTAGGATATTTGTGGTTTGAATATAAATTAGTGAACATGTTATATAGAAGAATTATGTGTATCAAGGTTGTTTTTAGAAATATGGGAAACGACCCTTGGGATTTGTCCAGAAACTAAGTATATGAGGTGAGTATGGTAAGAACAGGATATATTCCTAAAAGGTATTAGAAAAAGGCTTAATGTGAAGATGAACTTTAGAATAGAAGTGAAATGGCCTGAAAGTAAGTCCCATTTGAGGAAAGTGTAGCATGCAGAAACTGGGAAGGGTTAGAATGGACAGTTCTATTCTGAAAGTTCATATATAATGCATGTTAATATCTTTTAACATTTCGTTATGTAAAAAATCGTATTTACACTCTCATTCCCAAATAGTGCAGTATTATTTAGAGGCAGATAATGATTATACTAGATATATTTAGAAGAAACATTAATAGAAAAGGCAGAAACATATTTTTCCTCATGGTCATGAGCATTATATAGAGTGCATAATTTCTCATGTAAACTGTGCAGAACGTACATGCAACAAAAAAGGGTACTATTCCGCAAGAAAGTGGTGTAGTTCTCAATCATGATTTACTCCCTGTCCACTAATCTCCGCTTAGTAATCCATTTTGCGTTTTTTGTAACAGTACAGATGTATCACCACCTTGAATGGAGGGCTGGATGTGAACCAATCCATAAAAGCCAGTTTTGATCTGCTCTCTATATCGGTGTGTTTCATTGTAATTTTTGGCAAACGTACAAGGGGATGTCGAAAGCTGTGACGGATTTGGCCACATATTGTTCTGCCTCTTTTGTGGGTTAGTTAGGGTTTGTCAAGCACAAATCCATTACGGGCTAATGCATTTTGGGTAGATGCTGCCAATTCTTATTTAAAATCCTGAAAATATTGTGGCTCTGTTACAATATATGGAGTAATCATGGATGTGATGTTGCCATTATCCTTACCATGAGAATACTCCGAAAGAAGTGCCTTTCTATTCATTCAAAGTATTTTCATTTTGGCTTTTTCTAATAGATGCTGTAAATTTCCTCTAGTAATGAAACATTGCTTAGCTGCTTTTAATTCTTCTTCAAATATCTGATCGTCACTTTAACTCCTTCTGATACTTGGTAATTCTGCTAACAGGAGTCATGTAATTTGTGATTTTGGATGTGTACTGTGTGTGTAGTATAACATTAAAGGCTATTGTTTTATTTAATAGTCTGGAGATTATAGTATTAACTTGAATGTATACTCAAAATCAAAAAACGCAATGGCAAGACTGCTGTCGTTAGTAATGATGTTGCAAGACTTTCTTTCGCACGTGGTTAGCCACCAACTCCTTACTTTTTAACAAAATTCAAGTACATGCTGACATTTGTGGATATAGTTCTTTTAATGATGTGACATCGATTAACTGAAGGGGTATCCCTTTACGTACCTTCCAGTTTATTCTTTGGCCAGTACTACCATCTATCACAGATAACTTCACAGAGACTGAACAGATCTTTGTCTGGAAATTCCAACCTTACTGGGAAGTTACTCTTTAGTTTATATCTAAATATAGGGCATTAAGGCATACATAATATTGCCTTTAAATAACTAATTATGAGATCTTATTTTTTTTTCCAGCACTGCAATCTGTGTGCCACTTGTACATAATATGTATTTATATAGTTAAAAAGGTCGTGGTACTTCGAATTTTGCATTCTCTGCTGTACTTTCCCACAGCACACTATCCTTGGGAATTCACTATCCACAATATCACAACTATATTATTGGCATCTGGGGTTCACTTTGACTCTAAAAGCAAGTATAAAATTACCTCTTTTTAGGTATGCCCTCTTGGCTTTGTAAGGAGAACTTCTCTTTGCAACAACTAAGCTTCTCTTCCCTTACAATACTTAATTCCAATACATGACTTAGATTACTAAAAAATGGCCTCTATCTTTACAGTCTTGAAAACATCTGGTGGAGGTTACACGTATTGCCTGCTTCTCCAAATTCACAATATTACAAATCGGCTATCTTTGACAAAGGAAACTAACTATGCTGTTAACCATACATACTGCTTTTTGTGACAGGAAGGAGTTCTCTTACCCAATGACATGATGATCAATAAAATGAGACTGTAACAACAGGCTTCGTTTCAAATGACACTCGACTGCACATATAAATGTTGATTGAGATCTCTATGAAACTGCAATATGAATTGTATGATATAAAATTATCCTTCTATTTAAATTTTATGGTGCATCGTGATCATCCAGTGACCAACATTTTGGCATAAATGTATAATCTATTATATACCAATCAACCTCTGGGAGTGCCCCAGCATGTTATGTAGTTATAGGGTATGACTGTTCTGACTGCCACTCTAGCCTCATATTCAGGTAGCAAGATTACTACTGGTGGTAGAGCACCGTGTATGTATGCTTTCAAAACAGTCTTCACATAGAACAACCATACTGTTTTTTTACTCTCAGGAACATTTGTTTGCATGTACAACCTTGTGCCCTTAGCCACCATTGCAATAATTATTTATGAGTAGGCCTGGGCAGCGTTCGCAAGTTACAAAACAAACTCTGCCATGCTCCACAGAGTTCTGCAAGTGGCGGAGTGAGGTAAGTCTTACTGATCATGCGGATTTTTAGCTCCGGGTATTTGTCCCACACGATAAAATTAAAGCAAACTTCACCACGCGCAGCACAGGAGGACGCAGCTGCTTTCTGCCGTAGATGTTCTACTCGAGCGGCAGCATCCTCAAAGCAAGCAGCAGGTTTATCAACACGAGCGAAAGTGACCTGCCGTGACCGCCCGTATTGAGAAATCTTGCAGAGAGGTGTTCTGGCATTGGATTTTACTCACTTGCGAGCCGCGAGAGAGGAAAAACTCAGCTCTGCGCCGCTCCATGGAGTTTTTCAGATCTCTGCGGTCTATGCAGAGGGTGGAGTGGGAAAAACTCTGCAAACTCCGTGAGCGGAGTTTACCGCCCAGTCCTAATTATGATGGGATGCAGCGGGGAAACAAACAACTTGTTTTTGTAGACATATCGATTACATGTTTACACATTGCACGCAGTTGGAAGAATAGTGTTTAGCCTGGGGTCTTTCTATGGCTCGTAAAGTCACTGATATCTATAACTTTGAAAAGCAACGCACGCAACTCTCTAAATTCATTCGTATATGGGGTGATGTATATATGTTAATACTCTGATTTTATTTTTATTAAGAAAGCCCTATAAAGAATGAATTGACATGGTAGACCTTCGCTTTCATGATTCAATATATATTTTGATCCTCACATCATTTGGTGGATATACTTCCTAAAAGAAGAAAAAAGTATGATCCTAAATAGCCATTCCATTTACAAACCACTTTGTCTTGTGCTTTTTTACTCTTATTTATCTAGTGCAAACCTAGATTATACGAATTGTTTGACTGTTCTGACTGCCACTCTAGCCTCATATTCGGGTAGCAAGATTACTACTGGTGGTAGAGCACCGTGTATGTATGCTTTCAAAACACAGTATTCACATAGAACAACCATACCGTTTCTTTACTCTCCGTTGAACATTTGTTTGCATGTACAACCTTGTGCCCTTAGCCACCATTGTAATAATTAATTATGATTAGGCCTGGGCAGTGTTCGCAAGTGACAAAAAAAAACTCTGCCACGCTCCTCAGAGATATGCAAGCGGCGGAGTGAGGTAAGTCTCGCTGCTTGTAATGTCAGGAGACTGCACGTTTGCAGTCTAGTTTATCGCGCACGTAGGCATGCGCATACGCGGTGTCGTAGGATATAAAATAAAGGAGGCGTGGCCCCGAGAGTTAGTCGGGACCACTCGGAGATAGTAACTGGTGTCCTGGTCCCTTATTATGCGGCGCTGGTTGCATGCGCGCCCGAACCAAGGCAGAGACACCACAATGGCGACGAGGGAGTGAACGGCCTCACGCTGTGCCCTATCAGACGCTCCGACCTGCCCCACTTGAGTGCCGATGCCGGCCCGGCGCCTGGAGTCCTACATGCGGTCGGCCCGGCCGAGCCTCCCTGCTCCGGCCTCAGTAGTCAGAGGGCGGAGGCCTATGGTGCAGGTGACCCCGAGAACTGGCCTGCGCTGCGGGAGTGCACTGATAGTGCTGGATGCCCCGGAGGCGGCACAGCTTTTCGCCTGACCGGCGGGGAGGATAGAGCGCGCCATACCCTGCGCACGGCGGTGGAGTCACTGGGTGGCGGAGCTTGCTCAGGTGAACTTCCTGTCAGTGGGAGTGGCCCTGCTCCTTATCGGCTTCACGACAGAGGACCTGGTTGGCGTCCTGTCGGCGAATCACCTGAAGGTGGGTGTCTGTTCCTGAGAATTGCAGCGTTTGTAACCCACCACCTGCCAACGAGAGGTTCCACGTGCCAAGATGGCGGCCATCCCCCCTATCGAACCGTTTGTGGTCGACGGTGCGCCTGCTTCCCTGGCGCCACGATGGAAGGACTGGACAGAGCGATTACAGTTCTATTTCGAAGGCGCAGGAACGGCGAGGGAAAGGCGCAGAGCACTTCTTCTTCACCTAGGGGGAAAGGATATCCACAGAATTTATAAGACCCTGGTAGAGGCCACGCCACACACCTACGTCACTCTCCTCAATGCGCTCAACGCACATTTTGAGCCCATGGCCAGCAAAGATTACGAACGATTCATTTTCCGGCAGGCGCGTCAGGAGGCTGAAGAATCGCTAGACGCATTCCACGGTAGGCTGAAAGAACTCGCCAGCACCTGTGGTTTCAGAGATGAACAAGAAGAAATACGTGGCCAAATAATTCAAGGCTGCTACTCCTCCAACTTGCGAGTCAAAATCCTCCAGGAGGATGGAAAACCTTTGGCCAACATCCTCAAACTGGGCCGCTCCAAAGAGTTATCGCAAGCGAGAGCATCGCACATGGAGGCGGCACTCCATAGGCCAATGAAGGTTGAACAAGTTAACGTGGCGGAGCAAGTGAATGTCGTCCGACCGAAGCAGCGGCAATTTGGAGGTAAGAAGCCACAAGATCGGCGAAAAGAATGCGGACACTGCGGAGGCGTGCCCCACCACGCTAGAGACTGCCCAGCGAGTGGGAGAAAATGTGGCGCATGTGGACGGATGAACCATTTTGCATCGGTGTGCAGGTCCTCTAAACAAAAGCCAGAGGCAACCCACGCCGTCAGAGAAAGCCCAGATAGTGAAGACATGGACGACGATTCCAGCAACTATCTAGTCCACTACATATTTGCCATCAATCAAACGCAAAGGAAGAAGAGGCGTCTCCCAAAGTGCCGAATAAGATTGAACCAACAAGAGGTGAGGGCCACCATTGACACAGGAGCCTCGATAGAACTCATGGCGGCAGATGTGTACAACCAACTGCGAGACAGACCAGTTTTGAAAACGGCGAGAATCCGTGTTTTTGCCTATGGACAGAAGACCCCGATCCCATTGATCGGGTGCTTCCAAACTGAACTGCAACATCTAAACCGGAAGGTCCCCACAACCGTCTACGTAACCAAAGAAGGCAGAGGCATGCTCCTCAACGGACGGGCGGCAGAAGAACTCCAACTGATCTTCTACGCAATGGCAGTATTGGAGGATGAACTGGACGCAATTCTCGATGAATTTGAAGACACATTTCGAGGCATCAGATGCCTAAAAGGAAAAGAGGTGTCTCTCCACATAGACCCATCCATCCAGCCGGTCACCCTCAGACACCGAAGGATAGCCTTCCACCTCAGGAAGAAAGTGGAGGACGAACTTGAGGCCCTCGAGAGACAGGGCATCATCGAGAAAGTCAGCGGTGCCACCCCGTGGGTATCGCCAATCGTGGTGGCACGAAAACCCAAACAACCAGGACAGGTAGGCATATGCGTAGATATGCGCCTACCCAACGCAGCGGTCAAGCGAGAACGACACCTGACGCCCACCATTGATGATATTCTGGGCGAGCTAAATGGCGCAAATGGTTTTCCAAAATGGATCTCCGATCTGGCTATCATCAGCTGCCTCTGCACCCCGACTCCAGGTACATCACCACCTTCTCTACCCATGTGGGCCTCAGGCGCTATCGACGCCTCAACTTCGGCATTTCCAGTGCGGCCGAAGTCTTCCAAAACACCATCAGAGAAGTATTGAGTGGACTCCCTGGAGTATTGAACATCAGTGATGACCTGCTCATATATGCACAATCCATTGAAGAACATCACCAGAGACTGAAGGGTGTACTGCAGAGAATCAAAGACTCCGGCCTCACGCTGCACAGGGAGAAGTGCCCATTTCTCCAGTCAAAAATCAGTTTCTTCGGATACACCTTTTCCGACAAAGGGATCGCCCCTGATCCTGACAAAGTCAAAGATGTGCAAGCAGCTCCAGCCCCAACGAACATATTGGAGGTGCGAAGTTTTCTAGGCATGGTATATTTCTGTGGGAGGTTCATCCCAGATCTTTCCAATCTCACCCGTCCCCTCCGCGAACTCACCAAGTCATCCACCCCCTGGCAGTGGGGCGAGGAGCCAAGAAAGGCATTCCACAACACCAAGGCCGCACTGTCAGCTGAGAAAACACTGTCGTACTTCGACCCGGCAAAGCCGACCAACATAGCCGTTGATGCCAGCCCCTACGGCCTGGGAGCGGTACTGACGCAACGCCAAGGTGAGGAAGACTGGGCGCCAATTGCTTACGCCAGCAGATCACTGACCAAGACGGAACAACGGTACTCCCAGATTGAGAGGGAGGCCATAGCAATTCATTGGGCGTGTAGGCACTTCCATGTGTATGTTTACGGACACCCGTTCACCGTCTCCACGGATCACAAGCCTCTGATTCCCCTGTTCCGAGGGTCGGTCTCCAAGCCCCCTCCCAGAATAGAAAAGTGGATTCTGCAGCTACAGGAGTACGATTACCAACTGGAGTTCAAACCAGGAGCAACAAACCCAGCAGATTACCTCTCCAGGCATCCCCGGGCAGCCACCAGCGGGGAAAAGGAAGATGCGGAGGATACGGAAGAATACGTGAAGGTAGTAATAGAGAGGTCAAGGCCGCTACCCATGAGCATAGAAATGATCATCGACGCGACCCGAAACGATGAGGTCCTCCAACTAGTGGTGAACGCCATACATACCAACGACTGGAGGACACTTCAAGCGTCTCTGAACAAAAGGACACCACAAGCAAAGAGCACGCTAGAAGCACTGCTGAAAGTCCGAGAAGAATTATCAGTGGACAACCAGGGGTGTTTATTGAGGGGACCCCGAATTGTGATGCCAATGAGTCTAACCCAACAAGCCATCGAACTCGCTCACCGGGGGTACCAGGGTGTGGTAAAGACCAACAGCAGACTTCGCACGAAAGTATGGTTTCCGGACATGGACCCCAGAGTAGAACGGATTGTCAAAGAATGCCAATGGTGCCAAGCGGCAGGACCACCGGACTGCCCACCCCCAGTCATCACCGAAGATGACCCGCGGAAACCCTGGGAACCAGTGAGTGAAGACTTCGGTCACCTGCCGGACGGGAGACATATGCTGGTCATCATGGATGATTTCACGAAATACCCGGAGGTGGAGATCGTGGCAACTCTCACAGCTAAAGAAGTTATAGCCAAATTTGAGAAGGCCATCGCCACCCACGGCATCTTCGAATGGGTCAAGACTGATAACGGACCTCCCTTCCAGGGGCAAGAGTTTGCTGACTATCTCGCGGAGTGGGGAATCCAACACAGGAAAGTGACGCCCAGATGGCCGCAAGCCAATGGAGAGGTGGAAACGTTTATGCGCATGCTAAACAAAGTCATCCGGATTGCCCATGCTGAAGGAGCCCCGTTGGAGAAGGAAATATACTCGTTTCTCAGGGAGTACCGGCTCACGCCACATCGCACCACGGAAGCTGCCCCAGGCCCATTAGCAGTGGGACGGATAGTCAGAGACACCATCCCCAGTCACCACACCTGGACCCCCAACAGCGCAAATTCACGAAAGACACTGTTCAATCGGAGGAGGTCGAATGACTATGCTAGCTTCCGACGGAGAGCCAAGGAACCGTCTATCAATGAGAGAGACCGAGTCTATGTGAAAGACAGATATCCGGGAAGTAAATTCAGACTTCCTTTTGAGCCACAGCCATGGACCGTTACACGCCGCACCGGGACAATGGTAACTGCTCAGCGAGGAGGAGAGACTGTCACTCGCAACGTCTCATTCTTCAAGAAAGCGGCCAATCCGACAGAGGATCACCACTGCCAAGAGCCCGATCACAACTCGCCCGACCGACCAGAAGTGAACCCGAGCCCACTTGAAAGTGAACATAGCTCCAGGAGCGACAGTACAGCAGTGAGTCCTGTTGTCTTTGAAACGCCGAAAGCTGCCGGTCCTCAACTCCCCCCGGGACCCCGGTCTAATAGACTCCCACACCACGAGACCCCCAGGAGAGTGCTGTTCCGTGGAGAAGCGGCAGGCTATGGACTGAGGAGAAATCATGCCCCGTCTTCACAACTGGCGGACTATGCGGTGGGCTGAATCCAGATTTCCGAAGCCAGAGACTGGTAACTGGCCGGATGGCTACCCAATGTTTCTGTTATTGATTAAACGTAATTTGCCTCTAAGGTCACTGTGATTTTTGTTCAAATAAAGGTTGAAAGGAATGTAATGTCGGGAGACTGCACGTTTGCAGTCTAGTTTATCGCGCACGTAGGCGTGCGCATACGCGGTGTCGTACGGACGCCGCGTAGGATATAAAATAAAGGAGGCGTGGCCCCGAGAGTTAGTCGGGACCACGCGGAGATAGTAACTGGTGTCCTGGTCCCTTATTATGCGGCGCTGGTTGCATGCGCGCCCGACCAAGGCAGAGACACCACACTGCTCATGCGGATTTTTAGCTCCGGGTTTTTGTCCCACACGGTAAAATTAAAGCAAACATCACCATGCACAGCACAGGAGGCCGCAGCTTCTTTCTGCCGTAGATGTTCTACTCGAGCGGCAGGATCCTCAGAGCAAGCAGCAGGTTTATCAACACAAGCGAAATTGACCTGCCGTGACCGCCCGTATTGAGGAATCTTGCAGAGAGGTGTTCTGGCATTGGATTTTCTTCGCTTGCGAGCTGCGAGAGAGGAGAAACTCAGCTCTGCGCCGCTCCATGGAGTTTTTCAGAACTCTGCGGTCTATGCAGAGGGTGGAGTGGGAAAAACTCTGCAAACTCCATGAGCGGAGTTTACCGCCCAGTCCTAATTATGATGGGATGCAGCGGGGAAACAAACAACTTGTTTTTGTAGACATATCGATTACATGTTTACACATTGCACGCAGGTGGATGAATAGTGTTTAGCCTGGGGTCTTTCTATGGCTCACGAAGTCACTGATATCTATAACTTTGAAAAGCAACGCACGCAACTCTCTAAATTCATTCGTATATGGGGCGATGTATATATGTTAATACTCTGATTTTTTTTTCATTAAGAAAGCCTATATAAAGAATGAATTGACATGGTAGACCTTCGTTTTCATGATTCAATATATATTTTGATCCTCACATCATTTGGTGGATATACTCGATGTATTTTTTTATGATACTGCCTAAAAGAAAAAAAAAGTATGATCGTAAATAGCCATTCCATTTACAAACCACTTCGTCTTGTGCTTTTTTACACTTATTTATCTAGTGCAAACATAGATTATACGAACTGTATGAGTTTTTACGTCGTTGTGGACATTTTTAAGTGACACCCCTTACAATGAACAACACCACGAAGCACGTGGATAGCGAATATTAGATCTACATTCGTACCTTGGATATGACTGGATTTTAAATGATGTAGAAAGTGTTCGAATTTCTGCTTCTGGTGACATTGCAGAACCACAGAAACAATAACAGCAGAACAATAAAATTGTATAATTATACCATGAGCAGCTAGAAAGTGCAAGGGACTGAATTGAGCATCATTGTGTGTTATTAATTCATTCGAAATCATGATCACAGTACATGTTTTGCTCTTTTGTATTCAAGTTTCAAGATCCAGTTGGAGCTGTAAATGTAAACATGTTTGTGACTAAATAAATTGTGACTGGGCCTGGAGTAGGTGACAGGCAAGGTAAAGAACAACATTTTCCCGCACAGTCGAACACTTCTGGTCGGAAAAGGCAGGCAAAGTTGCCGCAGAGGCATAATTTACCACACTTGGGCAACACAATTAATTTGTTTTCCAGCGTGCAGGATATCCCGCCTCTTAACAGTGAGAAAAGGACTTCCTGGAGGCTGGAGAACAGAATGGGGCGGTACAGGGGAGAGGACCGATGTGGGGGCCAGAGTGTAGGTGGGTCAGGACGTTGGGGCCAGACAATAGTCTTCTATATGGAGGGGGATTCTTAAAGTCACCAAATTTTTTTTTTAAAGTGAGATGTTCAGAGTCCCGGGACTCTTCATCTTTATATATTTGTATCATAGTGAAACTGATATTTTGAAAGAAGTAGCGTGTTGTTTTATTTCTCAATCAGAATTAGGACATTGTACCGAACTTGAATTATGAAGGAAACTGACCTGACCTTGCTGGGATTTTCAGACCAGGACCCTGCTGCAGTATTGTCTGCCTTATATGGGTATTTTCACTTTGTTCTGTTTGTAGCGAACAAATACGTGGCTGTAAACACACGTCGTGCACCTTAACACCCGGTGGCACGCGCTGTCAGGTCGCTACTGTCGGATAAAATGCTTTATTCTCAGATCTGTTCAGTGGCAGCACTTACAGGCATCATAAGAAACATGCTTATTTTTCATAAACATTCATGCAGGCGTGCTCTTGGAGGATAGATTCATTCTGGTTTATTAATCACAGACAGGCTTATCCCACCGGGAAATCTTCCAGGGTCTGCCCACAAATTCCGTGCATTCCAGGCAGGGGTGGGGGCCGAGGAGCTTTTTCATTTTTTACAATTAAAATTCACATGTGTTTCAAAATAGTGCATAATGTCCCTGAAATGCACGTTTATGACAGTATGGGCAAACTAAAAATCAGATTCTACAACCATTGCGATCAAACATTATGAAAATAAGAACCACTGAAATAGAAGCATTTTTTTCACTCGCCGCTGCTTTGAAGCACAGTCAGTAAGTCAAAGAACTTTATTCACAATGTTTCTTTGCATTAAAGAATATACATTACAATCGAAGCTCATGCTGGCCTAAACGCTTGTCCACACATGCCAAGTTTCAGTATTTCATTTGTAATTATTCACACTTTGAGTGTGGCATTTTTGAGCTGTGACCTAAATAAGGTCTCAAGCCTAATCTAGAAGAGCAAAACTTGCCTCTAGACCTCAATCTACTACTGTACAACCGCTTTTACTTATAAGTTACACAGTCCTCTGCTGCACCATCTGGGAAAGTCCCCTGGTTTCAACATCAAGGCCTTTTCTTTAGGTCTCGCCTATGCAGCGCTGCATAGGCAAAAAGACCTTTTGCGATCGCTTTGGCTTTTCAGCCAAAAACGTGCACGAGTTCCATTGCCTTCAATGGCAATGCGTGCACGTGTGACGATTTACTTGCCGGAGTGCGCGGCTCCATGTGGGAGCAATTATCGTTCCTGGCGCTGCACGCTCCCGCGGGTGAAACGCTTTCACGCGCCCCGTCCTCGCGCCCCTCCCCCGCTGCCTCCTTTTAGCGCGAGGAACACGATTGTTTTTAATTGCTTTGGGGATAGAACTGCTCCTTTTAATTTAGGAAAGCCACACAAGGGCGCTCTATTCCTTGTAATTAAAACCAGTGTGTCATGCTTTATTACCATTTTCTTCATTTTATCTAATACAATACTTCATATCGAACCGCAACAAGCATTTGGATGCCAATCATTTTGGCATTTTGTAATTGAAAAGGAGGTTTCAGGCTGGAGGGGGACACAGAAGAGGGCACGTGGGTAGCCTGTTTGCCACCTATAGTGAGGGTTACACCGATGCCACACGTTGCTTGTGCTTTAGTGGCGCTTTGTGAATACATTTTCATTGTACAAGAGCCAAAGCAGCTGGCGTTGTCCCTGGAGATGGAAACACTGGACATGTGTTTACCGGGCACAAATCCGCAGCTGGTGAAACCATCAGATGATTCGGGCAGGAGTTGAAGGCAAACGGGCAGACTGGCAAACAGCACTCAGGGGTGGGTTTTGTAAGATAGCGCCCCGGGCAAAATCAAACCTGGCCCCTTTCAGCCGGCCCTCAGCTCTCCTCTCTCCCCAAGGTTTTCACTGTAACCATTTCAAAGTGCTATATGTCACAGGATTTACTATTGTAATCGGTGATTAATCTGTAAAAAATAAGTGCAGTTGCCTAAAGGTTTTCTTAGGATGTTGCGGCCACCTCCGCAACTGATGCAGCCAACTTCCCCCACTGGCCACAATCACACTGCCCACTGCCTTCAGTGCTAGCACTAGGCCCGCTCGGAAGCAATACTCGCCAGTGAACCTACTAAATAAGTTAACGGGGAGTTACTTACCCCCCAAAAAAAGAAACAGCACTAAATGACAAATTTTACAGCACACTAGGCACATTAATATTGACACAAATCCAGATGTTCTGAAGGGGCACTGAGGAAAAATTCCAATACTTTTTTGGTCTTCTATGGAAGAGTTTAGGCGATGTAGCCTAATGGCCAGAGCTGGCAACTTTGAAACTGGGGAACCATATTCAAACCCCAGCATCTGCTCAGCATTCTGTGATTCTATCCTGGGGTCAGCTCAGCATCCTGTGATTCTATCCTGGGGTCAGCTCAGCATCCTGTGATTCTGGGCAAACCACTTAATCTTCCCAACCCCTTAAAAACTGAAATGAATCTGACCGTCTGTTGTGTATTCTAGTGCTCATTATTAGTGCTCTAATACTCTTAGGTCAAGTTTGCTCTATATAAAATAAAAATGAAACACCCCCAGGGTTATCGGGGTTTACCCTCACCATTTTACATGGCCTATCTATATCAAAATGTGTAGAGCATTGTTCTTCATTTTTTTTAACCTACTTCTTCAAGTACCTACCTTTTAATGTACGTTAAAGAAAGAGGTTAGACATTTCACAATATAGTGCTGTAAACAGATGCATTTACCAGTTAAATGCCAATGCTTTTCCCTTTCTACATTTTTATTTATTACATTAAATCATTTTCTAATAGCCTGTTACTCAATGAGTCCTGAACGTTTTACAAATTGTTCAGATCCTCCAAACATCGATTTAAAAACAGAAGCTTCTGTCTTTGGCCCATGTGAGGGGAGGGGGGGCATGCACTTTTATAAGCCTATGTAAGGACTTTAGTTTAGTATGCAATATAGTTCACTGGGTTGAGCACCACAACTTGAAAAAGAAGTATGGCCATCTCATCCATTCATCTTTCTGAGGGTGATAACATCCATATCAAACATTTGGGGATCTCACCCTCCCCTCGCTTCTCTCTCCTTTGTCATTTAAGACCCAGACATCTTAATGCAATTTGCTTATTTTATGGACAAAGAGAACAGCAAGCATGAACATTTAAACATCTTTGTCAAGTGGCTACTGCTCCAAGGGGTTCCAAATCGTGTGATGATGAAGAAATAAACAAGCATCGTCATAGCCAATAGGTCTCGCCTTTGGGACCTTATAAGTGTTTAGTTATCCAGCACAATATCTTTGGTGCAACAACATCAAGTGTTGCATGGCTAAACACTTATAAGGTCACAAAGGCGAGACCCATTGGCTACGATAATGTTTGTTTTTATATGGAGCCTATCAGACTGTCTGGATGCAAAAGAAATGTTGTGAGCTTACAGACCGGCCATTGCTTACCATTGCTTGACTTTGTCACTCTCATTTCCTTGCTTCTCATTTGAATGCTTGCCTTCCTCTTCTTGTGTTCTTTCCTCCCCTGAAGCATAGCCTCTTTGCAATATTCTGATTGGCTTACTTTAATCCTTCTGCTGCTCAAATTTAAGAAATTACTTTTTTCTTTTTCATTCAGCCCTCCACAAGAGAGCATGTGTTTGCCAGCTGTCTTCCTCTTGTGCTGCTTCACCCATCAAATACTCTCCCTACACTGTATTGGTCCCCGCCCCCTCTTATCTTCTCTGGCAAAGCATAGCAAAAGGGATATTTAAGCTGGCGTATGGTGGAAAAGCAGACTTTAAGGGCTGTTTTTGTGTTATCTCCTGCATTCTACATATTGAGTAGAAGCTCACGCTTAGTCACTCAAAGGCTTTTCATGGCACCGCAGAAGGGCCATCAGCTACATTCGGTTCGTCTCTGAGGTAGACTGTGTAGATAACATGATATGGCCTGGAGGCCCATAAATATGCTTCCTGGGCTAGTGCAGAGAAACAAATGACCGAATCCTGTGGGAAGAGTTTCCCGAGAGAAAAGTATTTGAAAAATAACACATGCCACTTATAAAAATTTAAATCATTGAATTAACTGTACACTTTTAGAATATCAAAAGATTAGAATTTCCTTTCCCTCCAGTATTCTGAAATGTTTTTTTCTTTAATTTTTTTAAACAATTGCTTTACAGACCAACATTCAAGTATGTCAAAAAATGAGGAATGCAATACTTAATCTTAGACACTGGTTATTACCCGAGGACACATCCAAGTTGATTGTTTTATCTGCACACCATGCTACCTCAGTTTGGACCCAGACAAGCAGTTCGGAGAGACTGTTCCCATGAGGAGCAGGGCTGGTACTGATTTGTATAAGGAGGGCCTTTGTAGAGTGGCATTATCGGTGAAATATGATGGACTGAAATGAGGCTCAGACGATTGCCAGAGGTTGATATTAATTTAAGCATTCCATCCATCATCTTTCTTTTGCCACAGTTGGTGCACTTAGTGTGGTGGGTATGCCCAAACATGGGCCTTGTGCTCACAGTGCTATAGGGCTCAAATTGCACTATACTGAGTAGGGCAAAACAGGTCTGGGATTCCTTCTGGTCCATTCTAAATTGGGCTTTGTTTGGCACTATGGGATGGACTGTTCTCATGACGAACAGGGTCGTTACTGATTTGCATAAGGTGGTCCTTTGTCTAGAGTGGCATGGTGGCAGAAAAAATATTTGCTGGACTGCGAGCATCTATTCATCACCTTGTTGCAGTTAAAGACAAACGTTAGCACAGACAACAGCTTGGCATTTCAATTATTAAAGCAAGACCTATCAGCTTTGCCAGTGCTTGTTTTCAATGAGAACAAGCTAGCAATTGATTTTTAATTATATTTATGAACCAATCTGAGCTTTACCCAATATTGTATTCTAGCAAATACACAGAACTTAAGCAATCATATCACAGTTCATATTCCCATCCTTCTTCGTTTTAAGTTCATCATTCTTGTCTTTAAGTGCTAAAACCTCACTTTTTAAATTTCTCCTAATCCTTTAATAATATGGTATAGCCGACTGCTCTAGTATAAGGTATATCATTTAACATTGTGTGGCTGAAGGGTCTAGGTGTTGCTTTCTTCAATGTAATCGATGAAACGGCAAACCTATTGCAAAGGCAGGTTCTACCTATTTTCGCCTTTTCTCATGATCATCAGTAGTGCATGCCTGATGTTTTCTTTAGAATGCATTACTTATGAAAGGGTAACATGCTTTGCAGGAGGACATGTTATACGCACAACAGATTATTCTCACTTAGCTTGCTAAATATTCCGAATATGAGCATTCCCTGGACCAAGTTGCCTCCTTTGCGAGATGGACAATGTAGCCTTCCGCAAGGTCTACATTTTGCAACGACTTTCCCTCTTCAGCATTGCACTTGTGGCAGGGGGGAAGTGGGGGAACAAAGTTCATAGGACAGTGCCTGTTTGTATGGGAGGGTAGTTAGGAACTGCTTCTCATATCAAAGTCAGATTCAGGGGTTCTCTGGCACAGATGCAGATATGACCCATGGCCACTCAGCTGCTCTCTACACTAGTCACCTCTGCAATGGCCATTTGTAAGGTGATTTGGTTCTTGTTTCCAATATTTGTGCGTGTGTGTCCCACACTCTGGGAGCGGAATGGTCCTTACAGTGATCGCAGAGGCTGCCTCCACGAATGGGGGGCTCAAGTGCCGGTGCCATAATGGTCGTCGTACTCCTCTCCTCCCCCCTCCCCCCAGGATCAGGTCGGGGCGCTGGTCTTGGCGCAAAAAGTAGCCTGGGCACGAAAACCAGCCCGGGCTCGCCGCTCTCCCCACTTCCCTCCCAGCCCCCCTAGGGGATTGCCGGAACCAATGGGGGGAAGTGTCTTACGAACCCCCCAATAAGGAGACTAGCTGGCAGGCAGGCTGGGGAACAGAGGAGGGGGGAATATAAGCCCTGCTCCCCCAGGTGAGCTCCATGTCCACGGCCGGAGCAGGGGAGCAGCACCTGGGAGAAGAATTTAACCCACCCACACCAAAAGAGCAGCAATATCGCAGGCTGAAACATAGGGACGAGCAGGCCCGGACTGGCCGTTGTGGGCACCGGGCAATCCCCCGGTCGGCTGCAAGGGTGGGGGCCGGTTTTGGGCCCTGGGGGCCGTTTTTGTTGCAGAGCCGTTTTTGCAGCATAGCTGCAAAATCGGCCCTGTAACAAAATCGGCTGAAAAGCGGCCCTGGCAAAGCGCTCGCCCCCCTCCCGCCCGGGGGTTGGGGGGGCCGGCCGAGCACTTTGCCAGGGCCGGTTTTGGTTCCCAGTCCGGCCCTGGGGACGAGCGTGGCAGAGAACTATGCGAATAAGGGTTGGTAACGAGGCACACCGGAGGGCGGTGTGCCAGGACGGGACCACTAACCTTGGGATGCCTCACGGCTGGAAGAGCTTGTCCAAATGGGTAAGACCACTCACCTTCAGATGCCTCGTGGCTGGGTGAGGCGGCTTACCAAAAAGGGGGGAGAGCGAAAACGGATACGGCGCTCGCAGCCCAGCCCCCGCCGGATGGCAGGGCACAACCAGAACGGAAAGGTAGCAAGTCGTGGCCTAACTCCCGGGACATAAGCTACCCCTCCTCCCCTTCGCAGAAGGGGAGCCAAATCCAACCTACCAGAAAAGAAGAACGGCCCACAAGGGCAAAAAGAGACTAAACAGCAGAATGCAAAAGTTATGTATATTTTACTGTATTCCAAAAATAAAAACTGCGGCCAACAAAGGACCACAAAAGAAAGAGTGTATACTGGTTTATTTAGTTGGTAGAATGGGAATGCAGTATGGTGAATGGTACAAAACGGGGAGGTGGGGGCGAGTGCGAGGGTTATGGTAATATCTGCCTAAGCCGGACAAACTGTTCTCCATGTTTGCAGATTGGTCCCCTTAGGGTGTTTAGGTAAGTGGGTGTGGTATTAAGATGGAGTCTTCATTGAGGTGATCCAGATCAGTTCTCGTGTGCCTGTGTGTTTGTGTTGGTCCCAAGGTATTGCAGTAAATATGAAAATTCTGCTGTGATAGTTTTAATTGTATGTCTGGATGGAAAGCTAAGTCTAACATGATTATTCAGTCAACTCAGAAACATCCAAGTCCACGTTTAACAACTGTGACTTTTGTGGGTGATTAATATGCGTGCAAGCATGCATTAGTATATATCAATGTCTTGGGTCTTTTCTTGTGCCACTACACGCGTGATCCTTTTTGTTTTGCTTTGAAAGTTTATGCTTGATTGAAATAATTGGCTTGGATATGCAGACAACTGTTGCTTCTACAAACAACGCATGCTACTGTTGACTGAAAATGTTTATGCATATGCTCTTCATTTCCTTGTGGTTGTTTAGTGTGTCTACATTTACGTATCCTTCTATCCAATATGCTACATGCGTCACTTCTGATAACTTTAATGCCTTATGGCTTCATGCATTAATATAGCAGATATACTCACATTGTTTCCACGTTTTTATATGGTGTCTTTAAGGTAGTCTCAATAACAATGTATGTATGACCGAACACTATCATTGTACTTCTGAATGCAATTATTAGTTATTATTCTGCTTCCTTTTAGGTCTGGCATGACAGCACAGTTGTCCGCTGGACCTGTTGATACCAGTTCTTTAAATTATACATCCAAAAGATTTTGGCTCCTCCCAGTGGAGGAAACTTCTCTCAGCACATGCTATTGGTCATTTAGTGTATCGTTCTGCCGCCTATGGTGTGCTTGCGTTGCCAGGAGGGGCTATTTTACACCTCAAAATCACACTGACTCATCACACATTAAATTCATTCAAAATCTCATTGTATATTGAAACAAGAATTTGTTTTTATTTTGTGTTCTCCCTACTCCAGAATTATTAAATATTGTAGTTAGTGCTTAATCTGAAAGCTAGACCTAGTGGCTTCGCAGTGCTTGTTACATTTTGTGACTTTCTCAGAAAATACTTTTCAGAAAGCTGTGTTTAGGTCAGTAATCTCCGCCTGTTCCAGCAATTTAAGATTTACTTAGGAACACTGATTAACTTTTTGAACTTCAAAGCAGAAAATAGGTGACGCATTAC
The DNA here is from genome assembly GCF_964261635.1 of Lissotriton helveticus. Classification (NCBI taxonomy): domain Eukaryota; kingdom Metazoa; phylum Chordata; class Amphibia; order Caudata; family Salamandridae; genus Lissotriton; species Lissotriton helveticus. The sequence continues at coordinate 741,253,569 of NC_136061.1, read as the reverse complement.
GTGACTAAATCGGAACACATTTGAGCACTACAGAACTGGATGAATTGTTATGTTTTGACGTTTAGTTTGCTTTATTACTGTAAAGATAGAAGAAATATAAACACAACCCCCGTTCGTTCATAATGTACAAATCTTAGTAACTGAGATAGAACTACTTTTCAATGTCATGTCTTTACTGAGGTCACATCGGAGTTTCAGATTAAGTGTGTCTATGGGGTGACTAAATGGTGGAAACATGATTTTTACTGCCAAATAAACTCATTTTCATGCCCTGCTTTTGTAGACTACAGTCAGGATAAGGGAAAAAACGAAAAAAGTAACTGTTCTAAGTTACTTTTATTGAAATATTTTTTTGATTCTAGAGTCCTCCGCTAACTTCACCTCCACTTTCCCTTCGCTCCTCTCTTACTCTCCTTACCTTTTCGTTTACATCCCGTTATTCTCTCACTTATTTTCTCCTCTGTTCTCTCTTCATATTCTCTCCTCCCCCCACCCCCTGATTTCCCTCTCCCCCGTTCATTATGCTGTCTACGTAAACCCTCTTTCTTCTTCTGAGCACTTATATATGTTTTCATTCTCTTCCTCTTCCATACTTCTCCCCCGTACCTCTAATGTATCAACATCCACTTAGAGAGACTCAACATAACATATCAAACCAAACCAAACCCTGTGACAGCACTGCAAAATACTTCATCATAGACACCACATTCACAGTCCTTTCTCTAACTGGACATTTCCACACCACCAGCACCAACAATAGAACACCACAAAATATCAATCATCCTCACAAGATTCCATATCACACCAAAATCACATCACTGTCAACTGCCATGCACAAAACATCATACAGCTCCACACTGCACAGCAATTCTCTTTGATCATGACTTCATATCATCCGCCCCAGCTCACACCACATTATACATACATATATATATGCTCCACTTATGTTCCACTTTCTTGACTTCACACCGCAAGGCAATAATTTACATACATCAAATAACAATGTAAATGGCTGTTTATCACATCTCCCATCACACAACATCAGAACATATGTATTAAACGCACACCAGCACTGTCCAACTCTACCCAACAACACTGTCCCACACCAGTGACACATTACTCTCTTCCGAGCCTCTGAATACAACACACAGCACGGTACCACAGCACACACCATCAGTCCAAAGTTTCTGTTGGCTGAGTTAGTGAAGGTATTGCTGGTGGAAACATGATGTTCCATTTTACTCTAAATTTAGCGAGCTAGCTGTCTGTTTGGTAGACAGGACCATGTTTGTGGTGGAGTACCCTGTACGCAAAACTCTCAATAGGTTCCTTATTTGTTTTTGCAACCTTATGCGTCAGGTGTTTGTATTGGTACACTTTTTTATCCCAAAGGAGCAAGGATCTAGAACGTCCAATGTTTTTTTTATGCAAGCTATCTTTCATGTTGGATGATAGCTCCTCAACATATCATTTTGTGAGAAATACATTTCCTATGATGCTGCTTGATAGAAATCCATCTAATCAATTTTCTAGTAAGCACCATTAAAGTGGTTAGCCAAAATGAAGCTCACTAATTCACACATCTCCTTGAACTTTTATTACTCCGAATATCATAGTAAGACTAATAGGTACCCAGTCTGGGTATTCATATTTTTAAACTAATTTATCCAATAGGCAAATAGGGGATGAGTAAGAGTTTACATGGTAGTAGGCTGTTATATTAAAACATACATATAAATTGGGGGTTGGACGAAGATGTACTCTTCAAACTCTGGGAATTGTTTTTTGAGTGGCCCATTTCAATCTGCTCAGATAGGTGGCAGATCTTAGGAGCAGTAGCAGAGCATTTCAGTACGGTGAGTGTCGCTAAAGTATGTTATCTTTAAAATTGATAAGGTGATATAGTATTGGGTTTCCAAGCATTGTGGTTTAGGTTCTGGGGAGGGGATTGACTCTAGGCACAATAAGCAAGGTTGACACTCTGCACTGAATTGGAAAGAAACACAAGGAATGTAAGTGTTCATGGACCTGTGTTGGGAAACAGTCGGAACACCTTGGCCTCAGCCGAGGTTATTCCGAAATTGCAAGCATAACAATGCTTGCCTTTAACACGGATATGACTTAACCACGCATACGCGTGGTTAAGGAATATGCGGGGTCTAGTTGCCTAGGATCCGCCACTATCCTAGGCCCCCTGAGTGAGCAAAGCCCCGTGAATCGGGACAGAGAAGAACACCCGACACAGAGGTGCAGCTGCGCGAACTGAGAAGTGCCGGGAGGTTTGCAGACTGGCCGTACTTGCTGGTGGTGCTCTGGGGCCTGGCTGGCGGTCATCTTCTCTGGGTCTTCTTGCCGGCTGCTGCCACCGTCGAAGGCATGCAATCATGACAGGGAGCCCGGCCTGGTGTTGCCCCCTGACTCGGTTTGTTAGGGGATGGCAGGGGCGGATTGGCAATGCGGGCATTCGGGCATGGGCCGAAGGGCCGGTGTCTCCGTGCCCTCTGTGGGCCGGTTTGTTTCTCCCCTTTCCCAGCCGCACAGTGAAGCTGCATACATTTCTCTGTCTCTGTCTCCGTGCTCTCTGTGGACTAGGAAAGGGGAGAAAAAAAAACGTCCCACAGAGGGCACGGAGACACAGAAATGAATGCAGCTTCACTGTGCAGCCACAGCGATTATCCGCTGTGGCCTCTCCTTCACCTCCTGCCCTGCAAAGCAATCACGCTGCGGGTGGCTGGGGAGGGGGTGATTGTTTGCAAAAATCGGCCTCCTTGGGGGCCAGGTGTTGCTCAGGCCTTTGAGCCATTTACAGCTCGGCCCCCGTGGGGCCCATGCAGCACAAATACAGTGTTAGTTTTAACACCTCGCCCACAGCCCTTCACATTCATGGCACAGTGGGCGAGGAAGAATGGGTCTCGCTGTGGGGGCCAGGTGATCTTTGCAAGTTGCACCATCTTCACCTCAGCCTCCCCCTGGCGTTGTGTGCTCCCCTGCCAGGACATTGCCCTGAGGCCTGTAGGGCTGATTAATTTACTAATTGCAGGGGCCCTACTGCTATTCATCCGCTCCTGAGCTGAAGGTCTGGGGAGGGCTGAGTAGGTTAGTAATAGCAGGGGCTTCACTGCTTTTTTAGGTGCTCCTTCCCTGGAGGGCTCGAATAATTTTGTGACAGAAAGGGGCCTTGCCGTTTTTTTTGTTGCTCAGCATGTAGGCCATTGTCACCTTGGCCCTATGTCCTTGTCTGTGCCAAACATCTTAAGGATTTTGGGTGCCCTGGGCCAAACATATTTTTGCGCCCCTGTTCGGAACAGATTTGAATTTATAATCCAATTTGTGCTCTTTGATGCCCTCTTTCAGCTGGTCACTGGACAGAGCACTACCATACTTGTCCAAATTCTTAATGTATTTACATCTAATATTCAAGGACGTTGACGTGTGTTTTCAATATTACAACACAGTAGCAGCTCACTAAAATTACTGAAAATAATCTCAGTGACATCCTCCCATTTCTCATATGTGATGGCCTGTTTGATCTCAAAGATATTTTTTTATCTCTGTTGCATGAAACATAAACACATTTTTCTGCAAAGTCTCTGTGATAGGTTATTACTCATTGCCCATATTAAAAATAAATTTAAAAAAATGGTATTTAAAACAATCTGTTTAATTGTTTTAAGGAGTATGCATGGTCATTAGGGCAAGATTCTCTGCAGAACAGAGCTGGCTCTTTCAGGGGGCTCCCTGAAAGGCTAGGGCCCTGGGCCAGAGACCACATTGCCCATGCCTTATAACTTCTCTGGTCTGTGCATAGGCATATGTGGCCTGACGCCAGAGTTGCAGAGATCGGGATTCAAGTTTGAGTCCCAGGGTTTGCTCAACAACCTGTGATTCTGGGCAGATCACTTCATCGCCCAGGCCCTTAAATAAACAAGCATTTGCAATGCAATAGGTCTCGCATTATTAAAGTTTGAGCTATTGGCATTGTAAATGACAATGCCTTTTATTCATTTGCACGGTGCGTAAACAAGCACTTTGTACTTATAGTCCATGCTTATGAGAAGTAAGGTTGGCAGTCTCTTTGACTGCCAGCCTTGCTCATCGTAAACAAGGACTATACGTTCAAAGTGCGTGTTTATGCACAGATTGCAGGTTTTAAAAACAAATAAATAAAAGGCATTGTCATTTACAATGCCAATAGCTCAAACTTTAATAATGCGAGACCTATTGCTTTGTAAATGCTTGTTCCGCCATTTTACGAGCACGTGAGGCCTGAGGCGGACGAGCCCGGCTGGGGTCAGGCAGCGGGTGCTGTGGAAACATGCTGCGGTTGAGAGGAGGCGCCCTGTAAAGCACAGTGCAAAAAGAGAGCTAAATCCACTATTTTGCCTGACACAGAATACAGATGGGCGCCATAAATCAAAATATTTGGTAATGTCAGAGGGGGGAGCATTCGAATTGCAGGACCAGCATTCGATGTGGCTTCCAGCGCCTCGTCAGGGGGTAATATGAGCTATTTAAATTCGACAACGAATGCACGAGCAGAGCCAGAGATCTCTTCAAAGTGTAAACAGGCAACAGAGGCACTATAAATAAGCATTTGGCGAAGCACATCATTGTGGTTTCTGTTTAAAGGTTTCCTCACGCTTTAGACACAATTAACAGGTGCCCTAAATCCGTGCCAGGGTAAAGGTGGGAACATTTCCACTGCTATCGTATGACGCCCATTACGCTGAAAAGCGTTATTTTCATGTCTTTAGCAGTCATTGGGTATCATAAACCAGAGTGCCCTGAAGCTGACGCCTTATCACACCTTATAGAAATATTAAAGAGTTTCCCTAACGCAGAATGTATAGCACAGAGAGCAACAGTGCAAGCTATATGGACAAGTACAAAGACGCACAAGACCAGTACAATCTAAATGTAATATGAACAGCAATCATAAAAACTCTGAGAAAGTTCACAGCAACGTTAAAGGCTACTGCAATTAAAAGGCCTGCAATAGGTCTCCCCAACACAGTTTCCTGGCGCCTACATTAAAACGTTTGTAGCTCTCTACAAAATACCCACCACTGTCATTTCTCTTGTAATAATGTCTGCTATTTCTCAATAAAGGCCATCTTGACAAACAAGCATTGGCAAAACCTTTTGGCTATCCAATGGTTTTTGCTGATGCTGCTTTACAGAAAGTTGATGCCGCCAAGTGGCAGGAGCAGTGTGGTTGGAAGGAGGAGGATAGGCCAGAAAAGTGGGCGGAACGTGGAAGCAACACGGAGAGCGGGGGATTAGAGGGACGAAGCAGCACACGAGAAAGAGAACACCAAAAAAAAAAGCATTGGCATAGCCAAAAGGTCTCGCCTTTGGGACCTTATAAGTGTTTAGTTATCCAGCACAATATCCTTGGTGCAACAACATCAACTGTTGCATGGCTAAACACTTATAAGGTCCCAAAGGCGAGACCTAGTGGCTATGCCAATGCTTGTAATACCACACAGGCAGGATGAAAAGTCGTGCATTTGATTTTCTGTTTCAAAATGTAGATGGCAATCTTGGAGTAGTACATTTGAAAAAGAAAAAAAGTGCTAAATCTGCAAAAAAGCTCATTCATACAAGCATTGGCAAAGCCAATAGGTTTTGTGTCTGTAAGATCTATTGGCTTTGTCAAAGTTTATTTAGACTTTAGCTCAACAACGTGGGCTGCTGTGCAACATGGTTTAAAGTAAACAAAAATAATCACAGCCAGCGTTGACCACATCATAACGCTTTGTTGTTTCTCTACTTTAAGCAGGGCCAAGTGAATTATACGGCAGGGGAGGACCAAATTCTGCAGTGAGGCTGAGTAAATTATGTGACACGAAAATGCACTTATAAGGCATAATTTGGCATGTTTCGTGATAATACTACTTCACTATTCTGTGATTTTCAAACTTGTTGACATTGTCTGGGCATTAGTTGTGCCTCAATAGTACCAATTTAACACACAAATATAGCAATAAGCAACACAAATGTAACTGGTTAACCTTTGCAAAGATCCTTCCACTGCACTGCAATACGTTCTGCTGCATCTTTAGAAACTTTTTAACCATTTGAGCTAGAAACAATGTTTACTTTTGTTAAAATCTGCAGATTACGCAGAAGAAAATGGATTATGCATCAAATCTATAATTATACGGTTCAAATCACTGTGGCAGCACAATCCCATAATTCCAGTGGCCCTGATTTTAAGCCATGTTGCACAACAGTAAGCTCTGCTGTGCAACATGTCTAAAAAACATTGATAAAGCCAAATTGTGCTTTTACATATGCAAGAGCTTTTCGGCTTTGTTAATGTTTTTGTGCCAGAGTGGAGGGATGGGGTGGGAGCTGAAACATAAAGGATAGCAGGAGGGGCAAGCAACACAAGGAAGGGAGGTCATGAGAAGAGGATGTGGCGTTAGGCCAGAGCTTCTGACAACTAGCTAACCCGCTTCATGTCTAGGTGTTGGCTCAAGATTCTTTGATTCTGGACAAATTACTTAATCTCCCTAACTACAACAACAAAAACAAGTTGCCACAGTTAGGTCACCTAACATCAAGCAATTCTTCCATTGCAACCCTGCCCAGAGCCACATGCACACTGCTTCCATTGCTGTCCTGCCCAGGCTGTTCTCGTGAACGTCGTCCTTCTGCAAAGAAGTGTGAAAAGTTTGTCAAGCGGTTACTAGGTATACAAATATGAATATATGAATGACTCTGACATTGTATAATGTAACCAGTGCTCCTGTAAAAGTGCTCCATTCTCTTTGGGTTAAGTTGGTGCTAAACTGCAAAAAATATAATGCAACTTTACTCGAAATGTGCTGCATAGGGTGTTCTTTTTGAAAGACCTGACGCACTGGCGGTGTATCCAGAATTGCTGGCGTCCCTGTGCAACACTTAAGGAGTCACGTGCACTTCGAGACCCGTTACAGCGGAATATTATGATGTCTCGGCTGTAGACTCGGGATTGAATTACAATTGCAACAACGCACGACGTAGCATTTAGCGGCTTTCTTTAATTTAGGAGCCTACACCATTTTTTAAGAACAGAACACAAAAGAACACAGGATGACCTTGCCCTTAACAAGTTTCGCACTCAACTCACGCGATTGAATTGGCACCACGTAATAAGATCACCTATACATATTTAGGACCTGTTTCTACGCACCGGAGGCCTCATCATTTGACCCACAAGTACCTAAAAAGACCCCAGTAGAAGGATATAAAATAATCCTCTAAGGGATAGTGTGACTGGCCCATATTTTAACAAGAAACTTAGGCGAAGGAAATCCTGAATGACGACTAACATAAGTAAAAGAAATTGGATGGTTTAAGCCCCGATGAAGGCATAGTTTATGCCGAAACGCGTCGACCGGATGCCACCTAACCTCCTTTTTTAACTAAAATTTCTTATGAATACAAATGTATCACTGTAGATCTTTTTATCAATCATGATCAATGCACTGTTTTATATTTAATCCTTTTTTAATCAAATTAAAAATGTACATGTTTTGAAACTGCACTAGTTTGTTTTGTCCCATCTATTGGTTGTTGCTTTAATATATGCCTGGGATTGTTATTTCACACATATTGCTTACCCTGTCCCAGGATAATTATCCGTATCAGGGGGTCCTTGTTTGTTTACATAGGGTAGTGACTAGACCTCACCCTCGTTTTCCCAGCCCAGCAAGCTTGGTCAAGATCGACTTCAAGGAGATTTTTTGTTTTCACTTGGGTACCCCGTGGGTCAGTAGGATGCCCAATTTCCCATTCAAAATTAATTTGAGCCACTGATTATGTTAAATCAAAGTGATAGCCTGCGAGTAGGCTACTGTGGTGGAAGGCTTAGAAAAGTATCGGGGATAAAGTTCCTAAAGAAAAGTTAGAGAGAGCTGTGATGCTCATGGCAAAGGCCCCGTCTAGGCGGGGTGTAGTGGTGTGCATAGCGCCTAACAAGCACACCGCTGGTTTTAAAAGCTAATGAGTTAGAAGGTAAACCATGAGCAGGGTATTGTAGTGGCAGCTCTGAGCCAGTTTAAAACCATTTAGTAACGTGCAACATGGTGTAGAGTGAGACGCGCATTTTAGAAATCAGCATGAAAACCCAGAGGTGATGCAAAGCTAGAACTTTTTTACGATAGACCAAGCTTTGTGTTGAAAGCTAACACCAACATTAAGCAGGTGCAAGCAAGGGGAAATGTGTTCATTTCTTTAAAAAATGTTGCTTTCCTTGTGGGTTACAGCGCTCAGCACATATCCAATACATAGTTTTGTCTCTTTTATCTAGTTTCTCTCAGCGCCATGAACTTTCGGCATAGGCGATTTCTACAAATATCAAATACGATATAATAATTCTCAGCTCTACACCGTGGTGGTATGTGGTTTTTCATGGCACATGGAAGACTTGTTTACAGCCAGTGCACGCGATGACACCAGCAGAAGTCCGGTCTTTTGTTTCTCCCTGGGCTGTGTTTTCTCCAGTGCGCAACGCAGCACTTTTGATGATGCACTGCTTGAAAAATGAATAAATCCGGCCTCAGTAGGTGAAAGTGGTTTACTTGAAGACAACTGTTAGTAAAACACTTGAGGAAAAAAACGTCAGTTGCCTGTGCAAAGGGATCCAGAAAGCCAAATAAGTATTGTAAAATGCTGGGAGACAGACACGTAAGCAGTGATAACACTCACAATGTATTGGGGGAAATAAATCACTCAAGTAATGAAACAAACACGTAGGTTCACTTTGACTCTCGCACACACTTGGTAATTACGTGCGATAAAAGTTCAGCTTGCAGTTTCCGACTACCTCTTAAAAAAGTATACGTAGTAATTGTCTTAACTTACACGGGAGCATAATAAATAAATAAAAAAGGTAGTACAGCTACTCACTTAGCGACGAGGAGCTTGAAAAGCCGTCTCCGGCAATGAGGAGCAGAGAGTTGAAAAGCGGTGCTCTGCAGGACAGCACCTACTTCCGGTTTGGCCGGCAATGCTTCCGGGTCGCCGCAGGCAGCGCGGCGGCCCGCCCTGCACGGGGAAGGGAGGCAGCTTTCGAGGAGGACAGCACCTGGCCGCGAGCGCGTTCTCGTGCGCGTGACCTTAACAAATTGCCGCGCGCGGCCAGTGCTGCCTCCTGGGAAGCTGAGCCGCTAACTATAGGTCTCTGGCGAGAGCGAGCTTCGCTTGCTTTAGCCGAGACCTAAAAATCGGATCATGTGTACTGTAATTGGTACTCATGAATAGATACTGATTTATGTGATGATTAGAGTCTAGGACATAGCTGGTTGGAAAAGAGTATCTAACAACATTGTGCAGAGCGTTAAGACTGCAAGTAAGTATTTAGTTTTAGAACTGCAGTGCTCCTAGTCTTTACCAATGTTACTTGCTCTGTAAGCTTTAAAAGGCTTAATTTACTGAATATTTCTCTACAAATTAGACCTCAAAGAGTAACCAAATGGTGTTTCATGAAAGGGCACGCCCCTTGAATTTGGGCCATGCCCCTTAATTGTGGGCCACGCCCCTTGAATGTGGGCCACTTTTTCGTTATTGCCCGGGCCAAATTGTGATCCCAATCCACCCTGGGGGATGGTGACGTCGGAGCGAGGTGCTGCAGCTGCGGGGCCCGTGTGGTCTCTGCGGCGGAGCTGGTACGAGGTCCCGGACCTGTCTGCTGCATTGTGTCTCGGCCAGCTGGCGGGGGCTCCCTGCCGGGCCTTGCCCTGAAGCTGGACTGGTGTTGACCGCTACGAAGGTGACAAATCCCGTCCACATTTGCTGCTGGTAGACCATCAGGCTCAGGTGGAAGACGGCGAGACACTGTTGGTGTGTGGCCGGGGAAATGCAGCACATATCGGCTGGGGCAGAGTGGGTCCCAGGGCCGTGACGCAGCATAAGATCAGCACTGCAGAGCAGAGTGAGGGCCCGGAGCCCAGCCAGGAGGAGATAAAAAATGTCTTAGACTTAGTTGAGCTCCCCCCGACTGGACCAGGATGCAGTCAAAGCCCTAGAGGTTCTGATAACAAGGGAGGAGGTGATGTTGGCCATTAAAACATTTTAATAATCGAAAAGTCCAGTTAATGATGGGCTACCAGCAGAATTTTATTAGAAATGTGCTCATATGCTGGCTGATAGGCTATTAGAGGTCAATAACGAGGCAATCCAGGTAGGTGTTTTTGTACCGTCTATGCGGGAGACGCTAGTTGCCATGATACTGAAGCCCGATAGAGATCCCTTACTTCCTTTAGATGTCAAACTACTCAGTGGAATACTGGCGGCACATCTCATGCCTAATATGTCTTATCTTATTCATACAGACCAGGCGGGTTTATCCCGGGGCAGAGCACTGCTCATAACTTGCGTCGACTGGCGCATGTGTGGCATGCCCCAGCCTTGATGGAAGAGGACTGTGCGCTTGCATTGTTAGATATAGAACAAGTTTTGATTCTGTAGAGTGGCATTATATGTGGCAGGTGAGGTGCTGGAAAGGGTCAGAGTGGGAGAGAGGTTCCTTGGTTGGGTACGGCTGTTATATGCAAACCAGTGGCAAGAGTTAAAATCAGTAGGGTGGTATCCAAACAGCTTGCTCTATGTCAAGGCACCTGTCGGAGATGCCCTTTGTGCCCACCTCTGTTTACAATAGCTATGGAACCTCTGGCAGCCGCTCTTTGGAAAACATTGGAACCATGGGGAATCCGTCTGGGGGAGACCAATCGCGTTGTCTCCCTCTATGCCGATGACACACTGATTTATCTACGGCAGCCGGAACTTTCGGTCCCGGTGCTCCTAGGAGTGATGCACCAAGAAGAGTGAAACTAACAACATTGCAAAGAACATGGGCTGAAGGGGGATTAGAGGTGCCCTGCCTGGAATTTTATTATATGACTTCCCAATTCCAACATGCAATTCATTGGTTGGACATTGATGATAATTGGGAAAGAAGGCTGCTGAACAATTGATGCTTGGTAAGGGCTTTCCCCCCCCTCAACCCCATATATAGTATGCCATGTGGCCATGGTGTGGGATACAGTGGTGCGACGTGGGATAAAAAGGGCACCATTCGCACAGGATATGCCTATATGGGCACTGCGTCCTTTTGCATGTTAGCTGAATCTATGTCTGTAAACAGGTGGAAAGAGGGGGGATGCGTCACACTAGGCGATTTATATACAGAGGGTAGATTTATCACACGAGCAGAAGCCACTTTTAATTTGGGGACTGGCCAATTCCTGCAATATGAGAACATTTCAAGTGTGGCAAGGGAAATCTGGCCAACATTTCCTGAAGAACCCCCTAGCACTAAGATGTTATCAGTAATGCTCTCTATGGCACAGGACAGATGACTGATATCACACCTTTACAGGGCTATAAGCAGTGGCGTCACTAGGGGGGTGCGGCCCGCACCGGGTGACACCAACACATGGGGTGACACCAATCTGCACTGCAGCCTCGCCTCTGCTCTCACCTTTACTGTCGCTCCCTGTGCAAGCTTGTTCCTCATGCTGTTCACACTCGCCAGCGTCTCGCAGGAGATCTGCAATGCTTGACTGCAATTTTCTTTCCTCACCAGGCAACTCTATAGCAGCCTAGCTCATCTGAGGGTGCATGGTTTCCTATTTTCAGTATGTTGCAGTCTTCAGTTTTCCAGTGAACCAGTTCCAAATTTCAGCTTGCTCTTCACTACTGTGCCACCTGTTGCTCGCACTCTTGTTTATACAAATCCAGGGAAGACAGATGGAGTGAGGGAGACAGAGGGAGCTAGAGGGAGTAATACAGAGAGAGGGAGCTGGAGAGAGCAAGACAGAGAGAGAGGGAGCAAGAGGGAGTAACAAAGGGAGAAAGGGAGCTAGAGAGAGTAAGACAGAGAGAGGGAGATAAAGTGAGTAAGACAGAGAGAGGGAGCTAGAGGGACTAAGACAGAGAGAGAGCTAGAGTGAGAAAGACAGAGAGAGGGAGCTAGAGTGAGAAAGACAGAGAGAGAGGGGGCTAGAGGGAGTAAGACAGAGAGAGGGAGCTAGACAGACAGAGGGAGCTAGAGCGAGTAAGAGAGAGAGGGGGCTAGAGGGAGTAAGACAGAGAGGAAGCTAGAGGGAGTAAGACAGAGAGAGGGAGCTAGAGGGAGCAAGACAGAGGGAGAGGGAGCTAGAGGGAGTAAGAGAGAGAGCTAGAGGGAGCTAGACAGAGGGAGCTAGAGGGAGTAAGACAGAGAGAGGGAGCAAGAGGGAGTAAGACAGAGAGAGAGCTAGAGGGAGTAAGACAGAGAGAGGGAGACAGAGGGAGCTAGAGGGAGCAAGACAGAGAGAGAGGGAGCTGGACAGAGAGAGTGAGCTAGAGGGCGCTAGACAGAGAGAGGGAGCTAGAGGGAGTAAGAGCGAGAGGGAGATAGAGGGAGCAAGACAGAGAGAGGGAGCTAGAGGGAGCAAGACAGGGAGAGAGGGAGCTAGAGGGAGTAAGAGAGTGAGAGGGTGCTAGAGGGAGTAAGAGAGAGAGCGGGAGCTAGAGGGAGTAAGAGAGAGAGAGGGGGAGCTAGAGGGAGTAAGACAGAGAGAGGGAGCTAGAGGGAGTAAGACAGAGAGAGAGGGAGCTAGAGGGAGTAAGACAGAGAGAGGGAGCTAGAAGGAGTAAGAGAGGGAGCTAGAGGGAGCAAGACAGAGAGAGAGGGAGCTAGAGGGAGTAAGGCAGAGGGAGAGTGAGCTAGAGGGAGTAAGAGAGAGGGAGAGTGAGCTAGAGGGAGTAAGACAGAGAGAGGGAGCTATAGGGAGTAAGACAGAGAGAGAGCTAGAGTGAGAAAGACAGAGAGAAAGGGAGCTAGAGGGAGTAAGACAGAGAGAGGGAGCTAGAGAGAGCTAGACAGAGAGAGATGCTAGAGGGAGTAAGACATAGAGAGAGGGAGCTAGAGGGAGTAAGACAGAGAGAGGGAGACAGAAGGAGCTAGAGGGAGCAAGACAGAGAGAGGGAGCTAGACAGAGAGAGGGAGCTAGAGGGAGTAAGACAGAGAGAGAGTGAGCTAGTGGGCGCTAGACAAAGAGAGGGAGCTAGAGTGAGTAAAAGAGAGAGAGGGAGCTAGAGCGAGCAAGACAGAGTGAGAGGAAGCTAGAGGGAGTAAGAGAGAGGGGGCTAGAGGGAGTAAGACAGAGAGAGGAAGCTAGACGGAGTAAGACAGAGAGAGAGGGAGCTAGAGGGAGTAAAACAGAGAGAGGGAGCTAGAGGGAGTAAGAGAGAGAGCGGGAGCTAGAGGGAGTAAGACAGAGAGAGAGGGAGCTAGAGGGAGTAAGAGAGAGAGAGGGAACCAGAGGGAGCTAGAGGGAGTAAGGCAGAGAGAGAGGGAGCTAGGGGGAGTAAGACAGCGAGAGAGGGAGCTAGAAGGAGTAAGAGAGGGAGCTAGAGGGAGCAAGACAGAGAGAGGGAGCTAGAGGGAGTAAGACAGAGAGAGAGGGAGCTAGGGGAGTAAGACAGAGACAGAGGGAGCTAGAGGGAGTAAGAGAGAGAGAGGGAACCAGAGGGAGCTAGAGGGAGTAAGACAGAGAGAGAGGGAGCAAGAGGGAGTAACAAAGGGAGAGAGAGAGCTAGAGTGAGAAAGACAGAGAGAGGGAGCTAGAGTGAGAAAGACAGAGAGAGAGGGAGCTAGAGGGAGCTACACAGAGAGAGGGAGCTAGAGGGAGTAAGACAGTACCTAGCGCCGTACATTTCCGACAGAGGTGGTACATGCGGTAAGTCGTGAGGGGGTGACACCATGAGTTACCCGCACCGGGTGACACCAACCCCAGTGACGCCACTGGCTATAAGTGAGGATTTACCGGGAGGAGTACTTTAGGTCCATCTAAACTGGGCAAGGTTATTAGAGGAACCTTTGACAGACAAGGAATGGGAGAAAGTACGTGAGGGGGTACGAACAGTGAGTTCTAACTTGCGCTTCAAGCTCCTCCAATATAATATAGTACATTAGACCTACCTCAACCCTTGAACGCTGCATGCCATATAGCATAATCATAAAGACGAATGTCCAAGATGTAGGGAGAGCGCAGCAGATTTCCTGCATATGGTCTGGACCTGTCACGCCTACTGGAACGAGGTTCTCGTTTGCCTACCTAAAGCCACGGGATGACTGGTGCCTGAAGAGATCAGACAGGCATTATTAGGCTTAATACCCTCAACTAAGGGCAAGAAACTGAGCAGAAGGTTTGTTTTGCTGGGTCTTGTGTTAGTAATACGCCGGATTGCTATAACATGACTGTGTCCTAGACCTCCAAAGAGTGAATGTTGGGTAAGAAATATGAATAAATGGGCCACGGCGGCACGGATCCAAATGAAATTTGTGAGAAACAATGAAAAACTTGAGGAGGACCTACAGACATGGTCCTATATGATAACAGAGCTAAAGGAGGATAAGACCTTGGACAGGGTGAATGGCACTGATGACGGAGGGATTGTTCCCGGTGTACCCAGCCCCTAATAGAGGTACCGGAAAGGTTTAGAGAGGGAATACCGCATGACATTTAAAGAGACCGTGTGAATCCGAATGATGTTACTTTATTGGGCACTCTACTGAACGACACAGTGGGGGGAGGGGAGGGCAGTAGAGGGTTACTTTTTATTACGGCATGATACATATTGTTATTTAAAAGCTGAAAACTCTTCTGAATCAGATGTTGTGGATATGTAAAGAACGGTGACTTGATTCTTATAAACATGTCATGTTGCATATGAAACCAAAAAATGCCAATAACATTAAAAAAAAAGTGGTGGAGGAGGTATTAAAAAGAAGAGAGATTTTAGGAAAGCTGGCTAAGGTGGCAGTTGAAAGAAATGAGTCAAGATACTTGAGGGGCGAGTTTGGCAAGGTGGAAGTGTCTTAGTGGAGGTGGAAAGGCAGTTTGTAAGGTATGTGGAGATGAACGAAAATCTCCATTTATAGAGGTGGGTATCTGAGTGACAATTGCATGCTGCCTTTGGGTGATGCTGGGCTGAGACGAAGATATTGAGAAGCAATTGTGTCAGAAATTCAGCTGCATTGCTGCTGTTAATTAGGTTGAAAAAATCAGCAATTGACAGTAGAGAGAAAAAATTGGATTACGTCAATGAGATTATTTGTACGATTTATGTATGGCAGGGATGAATGAATTTTGGAGCAGATTTCCTTGGAAATTTGAGTAAGTTGATGGGCCATTGTAGTTAGAGAGTAGAGCATCTATGTAACAGCCAGTCCATGGAATGAGGGAAGAAGGGGGGAAGCATTTCAATGTCTCGCACAGTTGCATGAGAAGATGGAAGGAAAGCAGATAGTAATACCCTCAAACCTACTGAAAATCATAGGTGGCAAGGGAAACCAGCCAGCCCTAAAATAATAAAAGCGTCTTAGACCACTGGATAGCGAGTCGCTTAGCAACACAAGTTAGCTTTAAAACAATAAGTTAGAGGAAGGGTTGAGTCAAAAGAAAGATAACACATGTTCCAGAAAGTCCCCTTTGAATGTGGACATCACGCAAGAAGAAAGGTCCTTTGGAAAAGAGAAAAGGAAAGAAGCGAACATGTCAAACCATTTTTGTGGCATGTTGTGTGAGAATGTGAAGAAGAATTGAGATCCTGAATAAAAAGGCGGAGACTCAAGGCCCTCAAAGATTTAAACTGTTTGTCATGGATTTAGAAATGTAGCGCCCCTACTTGTAAGTTTCAATAAGCTGGAAAACCTGCTTGCGTCTGTTCATAATAGTAAACATATGCAATGCATCTGTACTGTTTATGGGCCAGCAGGTGTGTGCAGGAACATGCATGGCGCCTGTGGAGTCTCCATTGTTGGCGGTTGTCAATGAAACCTGTGAACCATGGCAGCACAACAGAGGGATGCGAGGGAGGCTGAGGCAATGTCAACAAAAGGCTTTTGAAACTATGATTTATAGGCTTTTTTTAAGCTTTGGAGAATCCATTACTTTAGAATATATACATAGCTTCGGGGCACATGATAACAAAGGTGCTGTCTGTTAGTCGATTTGGAAAATGTCCAGAGGATACAAAGCTTAATTCAAGTCATCACGAATCTTCTGCATAACGAATGAAGTGGGATTTAATAAACTCCTGTAAGCAGCCCTACAGTAATGCAGGAAAAGGAGAAGAAATACAGCACTTCCCCAGAGTGAAGCATGGTACAGAGGAACGTGTGACTAAACTCCCAGCATCACATACTCTGCTGTGAGCTCTCCGGCCAGTGTAATAGAGTACTGGTCTGGTCTTACTGAAACCCACCACAAGTTAGAACAAGCATTTACAATGCAATAGGTCTCGGGTTAGTTAAGTTAGAGCTATTGGCATTGCTTAATATTGCAACACCAGTTGCACCAAAAGTCTATAAATTGTAGGCCAAAAAAATGTGTATTTATTTTTGTAGCAATGGTGGCATGCTGCGCTTTAGTTGAATATGTTTAAAAGTAAAGTGCGCCATACTGCGATTGGTACAATAGTTAATTGTGGATGCGTTAACAATTGATGTGTGCACTGATGGCTGGTGGTGTGTGTGCCTGCAGAAATTGTGCACTGATGGCTGGTGGTGTGTGTGCCTGGTGGAAGCGTGCACTGGCGGCTGGTGGTGTGTGTGCCTGGTGGAAGCGTGCATTGACGGCTGGTGGTGTGTGCCTGGTGAAAGCGTGCACTGACGTCTGGTGGTGTGTGTGTGTGCCTGGTGAAAGCGTGCACTGACGGCTGGTGGTGTGTGTGTGCCTGGTAAATGTGTGCACTGACAGCTGGTGGTGTGTGTGCCTGGTGAAAGCGTGCACTGACGGCTGGTGGTGTGTGCCTGGTGAAAGCGTGCACTGACGTCTGGTGGTGTGTGTGTGTGCCTGGTGAAAGCGTGCACGGACGGCTGGTGGTGTTTGTGTGCCTGGTAAAAGTGTGCACTGACAGCTGGTGGTGTGTGTGTCTGGTGAAAGAGTGTACTGATGTCTGGTGGTGTGTGCTTGGTGCAAGCGTGCATTGATGGCTGGTGGTGTTTGTGCCTGGTGAAAGCGTGCACTGACAGCTGGTGGTGTTTGTGCAGGGTGAGAGTGTGCACTGACGACTGATGGTGTCTGGTGAAAGTGTGCACTGACGGTGTGGTTGTGTGTGTGGTTGTGTGTGTGTGTGGTTGTGTATGTGGTTGTATGTGTGGTTGTGGGTTTGTGTGTGTGTGGGTTGTGTGTGTGTGTGTGGTTGTGGGTGTGTTGTGTGTGTGGTTGTGTGTGCGTGTGGTTGTGTGTGCGTGGCTGTGTGTGGTTGTGTGGTGTGTGTGTGGTTGTGTTTGTCTGTGGTTGTGTCTAATACCAATGTGCTTCTCTCAGGCAGATGCCTGAGCAACCACATCACTTCAAAACATCATTCCCCCCCATTAAAATATATATGAGACTATCTCACAGAAATCGTAAATGCAGAAGTCATTTAGGGGTATGCAGAGGCATAGAAGAGTTGGAGCTGCGCTAGATTTTTAGAACAGTAATATGTTAGAAATTCACAAACATGGATTCTCATCTGGAATAATTTACATAGTGGTTATTCTGAAAATGTGATATAGATTCTGCCTCCAGGGCCAATGCTGGACACCTAAAATGACTCGAATTTTTCTTCACTGCTGTCAAATTCTTAATAGATTTTTGTCCAGATGATGAATTCCACTTCGAGTTAACTATCATATGCACCCTGGGAGTTGTGGTCCTAGTTCGCTTCAATTGATCACTAATAGATTTCGCACCTTTTTTCACTTGTTTGTATCAGCAGCACAATAAACAAGTTTAATCTACAATTAAAGCTCCCACTTTTAATACACCGATCTTATAACCTTTCCAAGGATTAAGAAAAGGGGAAAAAGAATAGGGGGGTACATCCAAGTAATTCACAATTGATCGGACCATGTGGTTTACTTAATCAGTGAGCGAGCATCCTTAGTCTCAATAAAAAAATAAACCGTTTTTTTTTTTGTTATTCATTTTTTAAATCAAGACCTTCACACAGCGGTTTTTACAACATGTGGCACTGACTGCTAACGAGCGAAGTATATATTATTAATTGGTACTTGATTTCCTTCGGTAAATACAGACTTCGTTGCTTCGAAAATGAATCACTGCAGTTGTTAACTTACTAATGACAATAGTTGCTGTTTACAAGGTAAAAGTTTAACTTTTTGCGCTTTTTTCGCAAGCAGGCATTTGTATTGACCATTTTCGACCCTGAGGCTGGGAAAATAGTTGGCTTCCATCCCAAGTGCTTTTTACACACTGTAGAAAATTACATTGCAGGACATTTGAGTGTTTGAGGTAGGAAAAAATTGTATTTAAGCCGCCCTGGCTCTTGTGATGAAGCGAAGTAAAGAGGTATTGTAGGGAGAATTTTTTTTTTTTAAACTTTATTTTTTCAGCAAAATAAACAATACAGTCCCCCCAAAATTGGCATCAGTATAGATAGATACAGGTGTATACAGTTCACAGTCCTAGTATGGCTCCAACAGTTGCAGATATAACAGGAGATGCAAGATTTAAATCCTCGGGATACAATGCTAGTATAGGCACTGACAATAAGTGACTTGTGCGCAGTCAACAGGGTATTACTCCACCACCTACTCTCCCTCCCCCCCTCCCACCGCCCCTTCCTCAGGTCCTGATTCCTCGGAGGAGAACAATGCTGCACTAGTTGCATCGGAGTCGCTGTCAGCCGACCCCACAGCGCACATCATACGCCCTGCAAGTAAGTCCTCCGGTAACCGTTCATCTCTACGCGTATGCTGCAAGAGCAGCTGTAGCATTTTATATGACAGATTCCTCTTCGTAGGTCTGGGGACCAGGGCTAACAAACAATGGAGCGGGGTTAGGTCAAGACTCAGACTCGTGACCTTCCGGATATGTACCACTACTACTCTCCAAAAGTCTCCTACCAGTGGGCACTCCCAGGCCAAATGGAGAAATCCAGCTCCAACTGAACCACACCTAGGACAGGCATCCGATTTATCCGCAGCAATGCGGTGCAAACCAACTGGGGTTACATAAGTGCGGTGCATGAAATTAAAATGGATCAGTTTAAAACGTGCATTACACAACACCTTCTTGGTAAGCGCCCCTATCCGCTTCCGCCGTCCCGGGTCTAAGGCAACCCCTAGATCCGCCTCCCAGGACGGGGATATCGGGGGGGCCGAGTCACATCGCAATGCCATATATAACAGCGTTATCAGTCTCCGTCCTGTGCCGCACGACAGCAGGATATTCAGAGTATGGGACACCGGGGGCGCCTCAGGAAACTGTGGCCAGGTCGCTCTCGCCATGTCCTGCAGGCCTCTATAGTGAAGGTATTGACCCCCAGTAAGACTGAAGGCCTCCGTAGCTCTCTCCAGGGTCACGAAGGACTCGTCTGGATACAGATCTGCCAAGGTGTCACAGCCGCCCTCACGCCATTCCCGAAATGACATGTGCTCCTCCATTAGTGTGACCGGTGCTAATATCCATACTGGTAGCTCCCTATGAAAAGGGGCCCGTCTCAGCACCCTCTCCACAACTCGTTGCCAAAGTCCCGCAGTGTGTCGGACAATGTACGGCAGCGCGTCATCTGCTCCTCTGCCACGCATTAGAGCCACTTGCAACGCCTTCTCATCCGCGCTACCAGCCAGGAGTCGCAACTCCCAATTGTCCGCACCCGCAAACCAGCGCGCAGCAGGTAGAAGCTGGGCCGCGTAATAATATAAATCAAGGCGCGGGGCTTCCAGTCCCCCCTCCTCCCAGCGTCCGACCACCGTGCGCAAGGCAACTCTGCTGCGCCTGCCCGCCCATAGCAGGGAGGTGAGCATCGTATTAAGCTTGTGGAAAATACGAGGGGGGAGAGGACAGAGGGTGTTCTGAAGGATATACAATACTCTAGGCAGCATCACCATCTTCGAGATGGCCAGCCGTCCCATGAGAGAGAGCGGAAGCGTATTCCAGAAGGCTACAGATTGTTGTAGGGAAGTAAGGACACGGTCGGCGTTCCGGGCAAGCAACTGTTCATCAGAGACTGCCACCTGGACACCCAGATAGCGGAAGGCCTCCATCTCCCACCGCAGTCCCAGGGGCGGGAAACCCACGCTGGGGTCCTCACCGCAGCATGCAAGGGGAAAGATCAGGGACTTCTCAGGATTAAGGAGTAGCCCAGAAGCTGTACCAAAGCGCTCTAGGTGGCGTAACAGGAGCGGCAGCGACTCCCGAGGGGAGGTCAGATAGAACAGCGCATCGTCCGCGTAAAGCGAGACCAAGTGTACCCCATCTCCTACACGTATTCCCCAGGGCGCCATCTCCGCACGGAGTGACACCGCTAGGGGCTCAATCGCCAGAGCGAATAGGAGCGGAGACAGGGGACACCCCTGTCGAGTGCCCCTGCCCAACTGCCACTCCTCCGAGCGGGCCGCTCCAAGTCTGACCCTGGCTGTGGGT
Source organism: Lissotriton helveticus (assembly GCF_964261635.1). Lineage (NCBI taxonomy): Eukaryota > Metazoa > Chordata > Amphibia > Caudata > Salamandridae > Lissotriton > Lissotriton helveticus. The sequence goes on along the minus strand of NC_136061.1, from coordinate 741,233,152 downwards.
GCACTGTACAGAATACGGATCCAGGCGCAGAAAAGGGGCCCCACCCCCGCCAACCGGAGCACCTCCAACAGGTACCCCCAACAAACTGTATCGAAGGCTTTAGCCAGGTCTATCGAGACCAGGACCTGAGGCTCCTCCCTGTTGCGCACTTCATGTAGAACGTGGTTCAGGCGCCGGAGATTCATGGCAGTATTGCGGCCCGGGATGAACCCGCACTGATCATGATGAACTAAGCGCGCCATATGTGGCGCCAGCCGGGTGGCCAAGATCTTAGTAAGGATTTTCGCGTCGGTATTGATTAAAGTAATTGGCCGGTAGGCCGCGGGGTCACAGCTATCCCCACCCGGTTTCAAGAGCATGCAGACTTCACCCTGCTGCATGGTGGGTGGGAGCATGCCTCGCTCCAATGCCTCACGGTAAACCTGCAGGAGGTGAGGCGCGAGGGTATCCGCAAATGCCTGGTAAAACTCCGGGGGGAAACCGTCGCCACCCGGTGTCTTAGCCCTCGGCAGGGCGGCCAACGCCACCTTGACCTCGTGAAGCGTCAGCGGAACGTCCATCTCCTCAGCATCCTCCTTAGAGAGGGCCTGAAGAGGCAAGTCACGGAGGTATGGCTGATATGATGCCTCCGTTACCAGGGGGTCGGCGGTATAGACCTTCTGTAGATGGGTACGAAGCACCACAAGGAGGTCTCGTTCCGAGTGCACCAGGTCCCCAGCGGGGTTTCTCAGTGCCACGATCCGTGCAGGGGCCGATTCCCTGCGGAGAATCCAGGCCAGCAATCGGCCCGACTTGTCCCCCTCACGGTGGAGACGTTGTCGATAGCGGCCAAGAGTGAATCTATCCAGCCGGTCCAGGATATCATGAACGCCCTCACGGGCCGTCCGTTCAGAGTCCAGGGTCAGCCCATCCGGGTCCGGTAAGGACTGGCAGCGGCTGAGGTGCTCCTCAGCACACGTGAGTTCACGGAGCAGCTGTTTGCGTACACCATATGTCAGCCCCATACATGCGCCCCGCACGACTGCCTTCAGGGCATCCCATTGGATCGCAAAAGGAACATCACCCACTCCCCAATTCAAGTCTAGATAGTTACGCAGGGACGTCTCCACATGGTCCCGGCCCACCGGATCTTGTAAAAGATCCCCTGGCATCCGCCAGGTCCTCGGACGGGAGGACCGGTCCACCCATTGTACCATACACGTCACGGGCGAGTGGTCGGATAAAAACCGGGCCTGATGCGTGACTGATAAGACAAGGGACGCACCAAGATTGGCAGCAAGGACCCTGTCGAGCCGACTATGTGTGTTGTGCGTGGGGGTATAGCAAGTGTAAATCTTCAATCCCGGGTTACTGAGGCGCCAGACATCGACAGCACCCAGATTATCCATCACCTCCCGGAGACGTGCCGTCATCCGAGGCTTCGTACCCGCGCGGGGGGGATGCCTGTCCAATAGTGGATCCAGTACACAATTAAAATCTCCAAACCAGAGGAGGGGAGCATCTAAGTCTGACACTATAAGCTCCTGCAAGCTGGTAAAGAAACCCGGGTCATCCATATTAGGTGCATAAGAGTTCACCAGCAGGAAGTCCTTCCCATCAAGCTTCACTCGTATAAGAATATATCTGCCCTCGACATCCGCCTCGACATACTGAACCGCCAGGGGAACCCCGGGTGCCACCCAAATCAGGACCCCCCTAGCATAGGTAGAGAAGGAGGAATGGAACAACTGACCCCTCCATTTCTTCGCCAACTTAAGAGCACCCTCCTCATTCATATGCGTTTCCTGCAAACACGCCACTGAAACACCATGGTGGCGAAGGAAGGACAGCACCCTGTGTCGTTTGGAGCAAGTACCCAGGCCACGCACATTCCAGGTTAAAAATTTGAATCCCATAAGCTTTGGTCCTGCCCATCCGGGCACCCAAGTTCAACCTCTGCAAGCAGCCTCCCAGGGGCGCGAACCGCAGTACACTCTATGCCAAAAACGAATCCCCCCCACAACTCACCCCAACCCCACATCGCCCCCAACCACACAACCCCTGAAAAAATCCCCCCCTCCCCCACCCATGAGCAGGGATGGTGCAACAAGAAACCACTCAAAAACAGTGGGGCTCAACACCCCGTCAGAAAACAGTCCCCCCACCCCCACCCGCGAGCAAAAGGACAGCAACAACCAAAAAAGCTACCTTGCCCTCCCCCTGCCAGTGCCAGGACGTGCACAGCCACCCCATACAACCCACTCACCCCACACTCACACACAACCAACCAAAACCACCCACCCTCCCCCCCAACTCCCCGAGGACCCAATGTTCCAGGACAGTCTCCGGGAATGTCCATGAAAAACAGTTTCAATGCTGGGCGACGGTACTCCATAAACTCTCGGACCCCGTGTCATGTCACCCCGTCCAACGGAGCATCAATCCTCTGCACAATCAACCAACCAGGGTTCCCAGCGCCGGGCAGATAGCCGTGGTCTGACAATAACCAAGAAGGGAGGCCCACCCAACCTCCGAGGGCAACAACAGTTTAACAAGACAGTACCTCATGACAGAGCTCACTCAGGACGTGTTACGGAGAGGGCAGTTTCCGGGATCACCGGAGGAGCGGGGTGTGTGTCTGGGAAAGTTTCCTGCAAGGTATCCGGGACCGGGATCTCACCAGGGGCAGGCGCCTCAGGTGACTCTGGAGCGGCTTCCGCCGACGGTACTCTCACGTGAAGTGCTCCATCTTCCCCCACGGTAATCCGAGGCTCGGCAGAACCTCGAGATCCAGATCTGCGTCTCCCTCTGCCTCGTCGGCGCCTCGGGGACCTTGTCCCCTAGGTCTCACGGGGGCCGCCTCGCTCACCAGGGGGTAGGTCGTCTCCTCGTATCTCGAGCCACTCCCACACCTCCGCCGGGGATTCGAAGAAGTGAGCGCGTCCCTGGGAGAGCACCTTGAGTTTGGCTGGGTAAAGGAGCATGTATTGGAGCTTCATGTCCCGAAGTTTCTGCTTCACTCCCAGGTAGGACTTCCGTTGTTCCTGCACCTGTTGGGTATAGTCCGGATAGATGGAAATCCGGCTATTTTCAATGGTGATGGACTCCCTTTCCCTCGCGGCCCGCAGAATACAATCACGATCTTTATAGTTCAGGATCTTTGCAATGAGGGCTCTAGGGGGATCGCCCGGGCGTGGAGGGGGGACCAGGGCCCTGTGTGCCCTCTCAATGACAAAGACACTGGACAGGCCGGTCAGGCACAGGTGGGTTCGGATCCATGTCTCCAGGAATCGTTCAGCGTTTCCCGCCTCAAGGCGTTCCGGGACGCCCAGGACCCTGATGTTACTCCGACGGGCCATGCCCTCCGCATCCTCAGCCCTTCTCTCCAGTGCGCGGGCAGCGGATGTCAGGTGTGTGACCGATTTTTGCAAGGAAGCCACTTCAGTCTGTAGTTGCGCGATGTTGCCCTCCGCATCCGAAACCTTGTCCGCCACCTTGCGGAGATCCGTCCGGAGGAGGTTCACATCTATCGACACAGTCTCGATCTGCCTCTCCAAGGCAGAATGGGATCCCTGGATAGCCTTAAGGATCTCCGCCCGGGAAGGCTCATGCGGGTCATCCCCCCCCATCCTCCGGTCCCGTCTGCCTCGTGATCCTCTGCGACGGCAGCCGTGGAGTGGTATACTGCACAATGGTGTTGGGCTGGGAGGACTTCGCAGTCCTATCCTTGCGGGTCGTCATCGTGGCGGGCAGGACGTCAGCCCCCCAGAAGCGTCCCGGCCAGGTCACGGCGAGCCCCACCGGTCAGGTACAGGGTCCAGCGACAAAGCTAAGAAAGGACAGTTCAGCAGGTGGCGGCAGGCAGACACGGTCCAGGCGGTGACTCCCACCACAAAAGAAAAAAAGGGGGGGGGGAAATGTGGAAGCCAGCACTTCAGGACGCACTCTCCGGGCCGGGTGGGAGGATCTCCGGTGATCAAGTCTAGAAAAGCCAACCAACTGCTACCCCCGCAACCAGTGCAATGTTCGAGCTTCAAGGGGTAAGGCACGGGCCAGGGGCACCACAGGCCGTATGCCACTGCCACGCGGGGGGGCAGCCGCCCCGGCCGCCGGGCAAGACGGTGCGTAGTCCAGAGGGTGGCGCCAAGCCGTCAGGGTCCCCCGTAGGTCAGCACGGCAGACCGCCGCAGGTCCCGGCCCCACCGCAGGCCCCACTTGCAATGGCCGCCACAGTCACTGTAGAGGGGGCGGAGGCCACAGACCCCACAGCCGCAAGGAAACCAGAAGGGGCGCTCCGTGCAGGCCCCAGGCCAACAGCTCCGGCCAGGCCAGCGCCGAGCCCACGGCGTCCACACTGCCCCAGTACTCCAATAGTTCCGCAAAGCCCCAGGGACCAGGAAAACACTCACCCGGGGCTGCGCGCCGCAACCGGGAGCTCCGGCGCAGCGGAGGATCGATGTGGGGAGGGTCGGGCACCACAACCCCTCTCACGGGTCAGCGGGAGTCACCGGACCTCGGAGCGGCCCTCCACCAGCCAGTCTGGACACTCGCCACTCCTCGCCAACAACCGGGGGATCAGCCGCGGACGCGATCAACCCCGGATCCGCAGGACGCCTTCTCCGAGCGGGCCGCATGCACTGCTACTCCCTCGCGCAGGCACAGTCCGCGGTCTCGCGTAGATGCAGGCGGAGCCCCTAGATCGCCGCTTCAGTCTTCGGCGGCGTTGCCGGGCCGCCGGAGGTTCTCCCTGCGCTGTAGGGGTCCCAGGCTCATCAAGAGAGGATTCGGACCATCAGCACTCCTTTGGAGGGTCCAGCAAGGATCTTTAATGCAGGATTTAGTGGGTCCTCAGACGGAGCTGGTGAAGCTCACGTCCTGTCGGCCATGCTGCTTGGCCACGCCCCCATTGTAGGGAGAATTGATATGGACTAATGGAATCTGAAGTCCCGTACCTCGGAATCTATTTTAGTAAGTACGTGAACACAGAAGTTTTACGTTATAAACTGTTTGTGTTTGAAGCGTTAAACTACGATTTTCGAAGCAACGGAGTCTGCATTTATTAGTATACTTAAGAGCTGTTCCGCAGGTTACCAATCAGTATGCCGTTTTCTCTTATATCAGGTCACGAGTGACAGATTCAGAGCTTTCGATGTTCAGTTACTGATGTTCAGCAACGGAGTCTGCATTTATCAGTATACTTAAGAGCTGTTCCGCAGGTTACCAATCAGTATGCCGTTTTCTCTTATATCAGGTCACGGGTGACAGATTCAGAGCTTGCGATGTTCAGTTACCGGTTTGTGTTAAAGCAATCTGGGCTAACATAAAAAGATGTACATACTTATTGCACATGTACTGAAAAGCCTAGAAGGCATTTGGAGATGGCCCAGTGTGCACGTGAATAGGAGAAAGGTGGTTAAGTCTGTTAGTAGTGAATTTAGTAGGAAATGTATGTCAGTATAGAACTGAAATGTAACATTGTTTTTGCAACTACGTTTTTCGTAAATTTAAAAAGCTATACTTCCTGCAGTGGGCGATGACAAGAAAATGTAGACTTGGCAGCAACACCGATTAAAAGACGTTCGGCCAATGAGTCTTCAATGCAGCAAGCTTGCCATAGTGGAGCTACGTAACGCGTTTTAAATGTTTCGTGGGCACACTTCTATGTTCCAATAGAATCGTATGAACATATGTAAAAAAAAAATCCGTACCGCTTCTAAGGCTGTTAATAGATCTTGAAATAACCTTTGTTCAATAATACTCAATTTACCGACCTAGGACGGATGGAAGGGCGGGGTAGCCCTTGTCTGCATTCACGTTGCTGCGCTACTGATTAACGCCGACGCCAGCTGCGATGGTGCCCCTCACAGCTGTTTAGTGTTGCAGGCTATGCGCCCTACGGGTGCTGTCAGTTCACAGGTGGGTGTTGAGAACAGAGTGGGCATCGTCTGCTGGGACACCTCCGTTTTATGCGGCCAGGACAGCATCCAGTTTCTCGCACGCACGTTAAGCAGTACCGATTGCAGCAGTTTCTAGTTCGGATTACACCGTGAGCAGGGAGTAGATGTTGATGGTGAAAAGTCATGTCAAAGTCATGTCGCAGGGCATATTCTATAAAGGATTATAAAGACAAATGATGTACGGTGGCCATCAAAACAAGACAAACATGTTAACCGTGCTTTACACGTCGAGCCACAGGTAACAAGTTAAACAGACGATCTGGCAGACTCCGTAATGAAAATCACATGAAGTCTTTTGGTTTTTAAATCCTACATCAAGAGCATCAAGCCCGTGTGCCTCTGGCAGTGAGGAGGAGGGTTGCTACCGGGCTCACACACGCCGCAGCCTCAGACTCCCCCCTGCATTCCAGCAGGCGCGCGTCGCGATCCCGTCCTTTCTGCCATGCTGGCGGCAGAAGTTCACGCGCGCAACATTATCCTATGGGACAACGCTGCGCGCGCGGCCAGGTCTTGTCTCCACATTCCAGCTCGTTGTCGGCTGAGACGACAGCTATAGTTCTCTGGCGAGAACGCGCTTCGCGCGTTACTAGCCGAGACCTAAAAAAGGAGGGCTGACATTGGATAGGACTGGACAAGCTTGCACAATATTATTTAAGATTGCAAATGAAAACCGTGTGCTCTAGAGCCTGTAACCGAGGTGCAAAGCAATGCAGCGCTGTTTATCTTAACGCAAATCACATATTATCATATGTATGCTTATTGACACCAACTACTAGGTTAGCATGAAGGTTCTGATGCTGTGGTTGTTTGGTTGATATGTAATACCGAATGTTAGTGGAATGGGACGGCACGCTGATTGGCAGTCCTGTCTCGGTCCTCCACACCTGGACATCTTCTTTCTAATGGTAGAGTTGTTGCCTTCTCCACACTCTTGTCTGGCTCCAGTTGCCGAGTCTTAATGCAGTTGACTTGGTGGAATAGTGGTGGAAGCACCTGCCTATTGAAGATGCAACCAGCAGTCATTGTCTTTCCTCTTACAAAGGGACTTGATTTCAATGGTGCTACAACAGACCATCTGTGATTTGAGGTCTGCCGCGGTCGGTAGTGGGATGACCTGCAGGGCGGTGACGTGGGAAGGGGGAGGGGCAGTGTGGGGTGTAGTAATGTATGGATTACGGCGTTTTACAGGTAATTAAACATATAAATAAATAAAACGAATTTCGTTGTGCGCACTGCATCGCATTTGGTGATGCAGTGCACGCTACGAAATTCTTTTATTTATTTCTATGTTTACTTACCTGTAAAACTCCGTAATCCATACATTACTCCCCCCCCACCCTGCCCCTCTCCCTCCCCACGTCACCGCCCTGCAGGTCATTCCACTACCGACCGCGGCAGATTGAGGTGCTCCTTTGAAGAAACAATGTGTTCTTATAAGCCACTCGGAAGCCCAAACCTTTATTTGAACATGAATGAAAAGGGCTCACGGGATTGCTTAAGAGCTGGCCTATCACACATGGCACATCTGACTGCACCTTGCAAATTTACCGAGTCTACTTCTGGAAACTTTCTCTATTTATCCTTTTAAGATCATAACACCAGCCAAGCATAATATATTAACATGAGAAACCAGGCATGTGTGCCCACACCGTCCACTCACAGAAACTCCTTTGGTCATACCTTGTGGCAACTCACATTCAGTTTCAACCATAATTTTGCCCCTACCAAAAGGGATTTTAGTAGAATGATCTTATTTCTGCCCTCAAAAAACATCACCTCTCATCTAAGAGGAGTATTTGGGGTATTCCTTTGCATATTAAAACAAAGGACTTGTGGCACCATTGTTCACGGTTGACCTTAACTTAAACAAGCTGTATCCATGTAGCTGATACTGGCACTAATGGCCCTATGCTGCACCATCCACTTAAACTATAACCCTGCGAGCATATACTTTCAAACAATACAGTACATTGTAGTGGGGAGCTTTATAAATTACATTGATCCTAAATAATCGAACCATCATATATGAACAATCTTCATAAGATTTCTTATTACTATTTATTAAACCATTGTATTTTTATAACTTCACAAAATACTTTCTTCATGGTTTGCAATTACTAAAATTAAACTGTACATGATCACTTATGTCTTAACACAAATCCAATTGAAAAGGATTCTCAATCTGGAACCAGACCCTTTGTGAGCATATTTCAATTGTTAAAACATTTTTTAGCAGTCCAATATTTAGGATGTATTCTCTGTTGAAGTCTCAACATTTCACAGGATACAGCCAACACATGTTTTGCAGGTTGAATTAATGATGCTATACAGGCTGCTATTTGTGAGTCTTCTGTTATTCAGATCATTCAGATGCCTTAGTGTTAAACCCCACACTTTATTAAAGCGCTTAGACAACACTAAATATAACCAGAGCCACTGTATATCCTCTACAGTTATAGCTCCAAATGTAAACAGGTTCTTTGGCCCAGTTCCACAATGTATGTCATTCCCATTGTCAGTGGCCTTTTCTATTCTAACGACCTCCTATGACATTATTTGGTAATCCCGCAGTTCGGCCTGTCAGCCTGTAACATCTGTCAAATACATTGTGTTATGACCTTGACAGGGACAACGCTATGGTTAAGAAGATTCAAAACGCAAGCAGCTCTCCGTTTGTCTAGAGAAAACCAGCGATTTAACTAATGATTCTTACATCTGTTGCCGAGGCAGAATGCTTTATTTTAATTCAATAATTGAATTTGGCAGGTACAATATTTAATGATTGTACAAACATTCAGCCTAACATTGAGTAAAAGAGAGACTATTTCAACTCTTAGTGATTTAGCTGAAGGCAATATATAATGATTAATACTAATAGGTAAAAATTATTCTCGGGAATAAAATTAGAAGACCTTAAGCAAAGAAATACAGGCAAGTTAGAAAGATTCAGTTTGGGAACATGATCTAAGAATATAAACTTACAACCAGTGTCTTTCATTGGGGGTCCATTTCCATTAAAGTATTAATTCAGATGCATAACCTACATTATTATGATTCTTATTTATCATCGTAGAAAATCTACCTTTTCTGTGTAGTCATCCTAGTGTTTTTGTCTTTTTCTGGGACCCAATTTTTTTGTGGGCTTTAGAGCTTTGTGCACTTTACCCCTGATAACCGGTAATAAGGTGACTGTGCTCCCCCTATAAACATGGTTGAATGTGTATACTCCTACTTGGTATATTTAATTTGCCTATTAGTCCCCAACATATCGTACAAAATGTACCCAGGAACTGTAAGTTAAATATCACTAGTGTACTGCAGCACCCATTGTGCCATCCACTATAGTGGAAGTGCCATACGGCTTAAGGCCTCCCATTGTAGCCTGACTGTGGCAGTGTATAAACTGCAAATGGACCTGTCAAAATAAACACTTTTTAACAGGTAAAAACTTCCTTTTAAATTGTAATGTCTCTCCTACGTATGCCTTGTAGACCAGAATGCAGTATGTATGCTATTTAAAAGTAGGTCATGTTAAAATGTAAAGTTACCATGTTATTAAAGTGACTAGTGACTAGTGAACTAACCTAATTTCACTGTGGCAGGCCTAGCTGTCCTATGTAGAAATCCAGAGTAAGTTTAAAATACTAATATTATATCTCGGGAAAGGGACCAGCTAGAAAAATACTTAAAGAAGTATTTAAAAAGTAAATTCAATGAAGTCCAATTTTGAATACATGTAAGGAAAAGTAAAATTTCGAAAGTTACCTTTTTTCTGCCTGATGTTCCTGAAGGCTAATTTGCATTGGATCTGTTGCAATAGCTTTCTATGACCTTTATTGCGGTGCAAAACATGTTCTTCAAAGCCAGGTCGGACTCAATGCATTCCACAAATCAATCATTCAAAGATATGCTTGTTATCACACACATACAGCATTTTATTAATTTCAAATATTAATAGCAGGGATAGGCAGAACTCGCAGAGATGCAAGATTCAACGGAGTTATGCCAATGGGTGGAAAATATGCCTGTCACTGCAAATTATCACTGATAGCATGAGGTGCGCTAAAAGCCCTGCTCTAAAGGCACCATGCAGTGCGCAGGAGCGCACAGCCATTAAAGCTGTTTTTGCTGCCGATTGAGTAGAAAATCTACTTGAGTGGCAACAAATCAACTAGAGAGGCAGCCATCTTTCTGCCTACCCATAATTAAAGGGTGTAATTCATTTGGCTAATCATAAAAAACTAATGAAAATATTACTTTTATATGCACACTCATTTATGAATGCACAGGCCCAAAGTCGCCAGTGACAACTTTGAAAAGTCATGTAGTACCAGCACAAAATGACCTGAAAAATGATAGGGTTGTACCAAATAGTATAGATTTGACTGAAAACATACTTTAAGTTTTTAGCTAAACCCAAATAGAGAATTGAATATACATTTAAAACACAGCAGTCAAACTCTCATTCCTTTATCAGTTGTATTACCATGAACAAAATGTGTGATTGCCTTTTTAAAACATGAAAGCCAATACTAGATTTTCAAGAATGAACAGATTTCAAATGTAACATTCAGATTGATGATATAGTGATTCTAATCTGAATTGGCTTCCCTTATAAATACTGCATTTTATAGGATATACATCATAGGAGCTTGACCCATTGTTATTTGGGTATTCCTTTGGGATTGGGGCTGAGTAGGATAGAAGGCTAAAACCAAAAGTGCCACCCATATTAAGATATTATGTGAATATGTGCAAATAAACTTGAACCTGAGATGATTCCAGTTGTTCATCCGTATCACAGTCTATCGGACCTCTCCATCTAACGAGCCTTAAGTTGACCAGATGAAAGTCATCCAACCTGCCCAACTGACTCTAGACACAAAAAATGTACCAACAGCAAACACGAAAAGGCAAAACTATGTGGTACACATCATCAAAAGGTGGAGCAGCAAATTAAATTATGAAGGCCAAACTCCAGTCACCCTAATAAGGCCAGCTCAGAGGCAGTAGATATGAGTATCTTATTAAGGAGGTATATGCAGATGGTGTGCAATTGGCAGTTCACTTCCTTCAGTTTCGCTCTGTGCATAGTTTTAAAAAAGGAAAATATTACAAAAATCATAGAGCACATTTTTCCATGCGAAACACTTGGTCTCCTGGAGTTGAGCCTAGACTTTAAGTTCTTTAGGGCACAAGTATCACTCTATTTACAGACTGCTGAATTTAAGGGGCTAAAGGTATGGTGGAAGGCACTAGCATAGGGATGAAGGAAGCAGCCATATGACATAATGACAATGAAATATGAATATTTCAAGAAAGAGTGATCCTCCTTCACTGGGCAAAGAGTCGGTGTTCCTCTTTTCACAGCAAGGGGATAAACAACTGCAGTGTTCCACCTTTCTGATTAAATGAACCCGAGCAACACTTTGAAATAAGTTATTTCCCCTACCTCAACCATGGGGGTGGACGGTGGTCAATCTGAACCACAAATGATAGAGGTAAAATTGCAGTTACGTTTTCTTAAATACAGTCAGGTCATTCCTGGTAACAACAAGGTTACTATACCTGCTATGCAAAACCGTACCATAGACTTAGACGGCAACCCATACACAACCCACTAAGCAATATTGTGTAGTTAGTGTTTCCTGGTAATGGTCACTCCCACAAGATCCATTCAGGGACACACAGTGAAACTCCAAACACTGTTTGTTAATAAATAACATCCACAAGGATCATACTAAGAAACAAAAGATGTATTTAAAGTTGTGTGTTTCTAAACACTAACTTAGTGCAACACTCTGGACATTTTCCAAATCTACTCACAGAAAGACCTTGGTTATCATGTGCCCCAGAGCTTTGTACATATTCATCAAAGCTTGAACAAAGCTAATGAGTCCTGTTTCAAAAGCCGCACAGAATATCAAAAGTAATGCAGAGGAATATTTAATGGAAAATGAGGGCAAAAAGAAACTTTGTTATTGATTTGTTATTGTTCTTACACCCTCAAGCTCTTTCTAAGGACTATTCTACTTCTAGCCAGGTCTACTGGAATGATGCAATTCTGCGGCTGGTGCGTTTTCCACATGTTTATGGATTTGCCACATAATACATCAGCTACTACATAATTTGCAGTTTTTAACAAAAACAAAAAGGTTGCTTCTATTTCAAACTGATCAAAAGTTACTAAAAATTGGGGAACGTGGGTTGCTGTGCAGAGGTGGGCATTTCTCAAACGCTGACCATTCACTTTTGGTTGCATATTGCTGTGTTTGGGTGTTAAGCTAGTACTGATATTAGCATTTTCTTGCTGCATAATTTAATAAAGCCTGTCACATTATTTGGTCCTACTTTACCGCATAATTCCAGTGGCCCTTCTAATAGCTAAAACAATAAATAGCAAGCTTGTTCTTGAGTTCCAGCGTTGGTTCACACAACATACCTGTGTTGTCATGATGAAATAGTAAGCTAGCTATTTTCTAGTGCATTTACTATAACACGGGTGGTAGTGATCCCTCAACAGGGAATGTCCGCACCTTGAATGGCACATTATAGTCAATAATCAATTTAGCGTGAAAAAATGTCAAAGTATTGTGATAGATCTGTACATGTGAGTGCTGGCTTTGCCCAAAATACCTACCACCTAGAGGTGTTATTCAGCACACATCCGTTGGCAGCTGTGAGACGCAAATCGGCGGAAACTCAACTGCTTGGAGGGGTGGGACGTATTATGGTTCCCTTGTTTACAGGCGCAACACATGTGGCGCCAGAAGGGGTGTGTGAGGAGCTGAGTGTTGGGTAGGAGGTATTACTTAATCCATTTAATAAGGGCAGATTGAAGGGGAAATTACTAGCCCGCTACTACAATTTGCGGTATTGTTTGGATATCGAGGCACACTAGTGTCCCTCGATATCCCAAAAATACCCCAAATGTCCCTCGATATCCCAGAAATACCGCAAATTGTAGTAGTGGGCTAGTAATTTCCCCTTCAATCTGTCCTTATTAAACGGACTCCTTATGGCCCATGATTTACACATTTGCTGCATTTAGAATCACCTTTTCCTGCTAAGATTTACTTCTGCATATGGGGATTGTAATGAGGACGGTATTCTGAAGTTATGGGTTCGTGAGCTACCTACACGCAGCTTTAGGATTCCTGTCTCGACCTGCCTGACTTACTTCTGGAAAGTGTGATCTTGTAGATGACGATTTTTAAATATGTTTGAGCTGGGATGATTTATTGGATTTCGGAATCTGCCCCGTCAGCGTAATTGATTTTAGGAGGCGACACAAACTGTTTTTCCGGTTATGGCTGGATCGACTTGGATGTATATGCCTTGAAAAAGTCTTAGTAAAAGACAAAACACGTGTCGGCTACTGTGTGCTGGGAACATTTTAAAGAAACGTTTTATACAGCGTGAATAAAGACTGCTGCACAGCAAAAATAATGTGTTGTCTTGATACCTGATTCTGATTAATGATGTTGTGTCTTGTCCACTTTTGAGTATAGGGATATATATTATAGTGAATTGTGAGGTTTTTTTTTTTTTTTAAATTTGTTTTATTGTTGCATCAGAGTAGGTGAATACAGTGGAAATAATCTGCTGACGTGGCATCAACATTCAGCCATGCGTGCAACGTTTTTCGGGTTATACAACTGGTGCAATATACAGTTCCTCAATCAATTTGTACAGATCATGCAACCATGTCTGCAAGTTGGGAAACAGTAAACCTGCATGGTTAAGAGTACAGTGGACAACAACAGGTACGTAAATTCCCGTCACAGGGGCGTTGGATCGGGGTCTGTACTGTCCGTGAACGGTGCTACCAGAGAACAAGGGGGGACAAAACCGTGGGAGGGAAGCATGTGGGCGCCAGCATGGTCAAAACAGGGGAATACCGGTGGTGGGCGTCGGGGGGGGGGGGACCCAGGGAGTTAATCAGCCTGCGTTTCAGAAGGGTGGGAGGTCAATCAGGGGCTTGCTCTGGGGGAGGGGGGGAAACACCAGGCAGATGCTATTGGTCTTCTCGGGCTGGAAGGGGGGGGGAAGGGGTAGGTGGATCGCGTACACTTGTGGACTGCCGGAAGCTGTGGAGGAGCATGGCCCAGTCCATGGATATAGGAAATTTACGTGCGCCCCTGGCTTCTTCTTCTCTAAGAGCATCCTCTTCCGCCGCCGCCCATTTACCGACCTCCCCCGTCCAGGCTGCTATAGGGGGACCCTCCGGGGATCGCCAGCGCATGGCTATGCATCTGTTCGCTAACAAAAGAGCCAAGGACACGAAGCGTCTATGCACTGGGACTCGCTTAGGGACATGAAAGATGCCTAGTGCACTAGACTCCCAGGTGGATAATGTTGTGAGACCTGTCAGTTCCGACAGGGTGTCGTGTACCGCCCGCCAAAAGGGCTGAAGGTCAGGGCAGCTCCAGAACATGTGGCGAAAATCTGCAGCAGGGCAGCAGCATCTGGGGCAGAGGAATGACGTGGAGGGATAGAATTTCTGTAAGCGCGCTGGGGTGAGGTACGCCCTGTGCAGGATGTAGTATTGGATGTTCTTGAAGCGGGCGTTCCTGGAGACGCGTTTGGGGGCCTCCAGCGCCTTAGTCCACTCAGAGTCATGTAGTGCACGGCCTATGTCCTCCTCCCATGTAGCTCGCAAGGCCGTCAGGGGAGCGTGTGAGAGTTCACGGATGGATTTATACAACCAGGTGACTAAGTGGCGTCCCACCCCCATACGTAGGATAGTGTGTATTACTGGATGCGTGTCTGGCTCACCCGTACGAAGGTTAAAAAGGGGTCGGTATCCATCAATCAGCTGTCGATATCTGAGGAATTGGCCCGGGGGAGCCCGTATTCAGCGGTCAGGCGATCAAGTGTTTTTATCTGGCCTTCCTCAAAAAGCGATTCCAGATCTGTGATGCCACAGCGCGACCATTCGGCGAAGAACGGGGCCGTGAAGTAGGAGTCCTGTCTGGGGCTGCCAATCAGTGGTAAGAGCGGAGAGTACGGAGGCCTATTGGGGGACATTCGGTGGATCCGCATCATGCACCGGCGCGCTATCGCCACTTGGAGGGGGTATGTGCGCCGTGGCTTGGTGCCCGGGAGTAGTAGACGGGTGAGTTCTGGGGCCGCGATTCTGCCGGTCGAGGTGACAGTTTCCTGAGGGTAACGATCCGCCGTCCAGTACGACAGCCACTGGAGCTGTGCTGCAAGGAAATATGACTCGAAGGACGGAGCTCCAAGCCCGCCCAACGTCGTGGGAAGTTGGAGGGTTTTCAGGGCGACCCTGTGTCGGCCCTTGCCCCAGATAAGGGTCCCCAGGAGGGAGTCAACGTCGCGGAAAAAAGACCTGGGTGGTGCTACTGGTAAATTCGTGAAGTGGTAGAGGAGTCGGGGAAGCATTATCATTTTAGCCAGTGCTATCCGTCCTATCGGGGCCAGTGGGAGTTTATTCCAGAAGGCGACAGCCGGGCGCAGATTGGCAAGTGCTTTGCGGTGATTCCCTGCGAAGAGGTCAGCTGGGGAGTGGTACAAGTGGACACCGAGGTAGCGGGGGGCGTCCGCGGACCATGAGAGGTTATGCGTTCCGAGCTCGACTTCCCGGGGGGGTAGGCTCGGGTGTAAGGGGTAGACTGTGGATTTATCCCAGTTCACCTGTAGTCCCGAGGCATCCGCGAATTCCTCTAGTGTCACCCCTATAGGGGTCAGGTCCGTGTCGATGTCTCGGACGTATATGAGGAGATCATCCGCATACATGGAGACACAATGCGTGCTGTCCGCAAGTGGGATACCCCATTCCGCACCCTCCAGGCGCAGCCGAGCCGCCAGCGGCTCGACTGCCAATGCGAATAAGAGAGGCGACAGGGGGCACCCTTGTCGCGTGCCCCGCCGAACCTCGAACGCTGGTGATATACGTTTCCCGATACGGACTCGCGTGGTCAGATCGGTATACAAGAGGCGTGTGTACGCTATGAGCGTCGGGCCAACATTGAGGCGTTGCAAGACCGAGAAGAGATAGGGCCAGGTGAGGGTGTCAAACGCCTTTTCCAGGTCCATAATGAGGCAGGCGGCGCGGGGAAATCTGCCACGCACCTGATCCTGAACATGGAAGACACGGCGGAGGTTCTGGGAGGTGTTTCTCCCCGGAACAAAGCCGCATTGGTCGGGGTGGACCAGAGGGCGTATGACCTGTGCATAACGATCAGCCAGAATTTTCCCCAGGATTTTACAGTCGACCGAGAGGAGCGTGATGGGGCGGTACGATCCCATGTGGAGTGGATCTCTGTGGGGCTTGGGAAAGGTGACAATCACGGATTCCCGCAGTGACTGAGGTAACCTCCTCCCTAGATGAAGGGACGCCCCGAATACCCGCGACAAATGGGGGACCACCTGGGGAGAGAATGTCGAGTAGTACTCTAGCGGAAAGCCGTCCAGTCCCGGTGCTTTATTCCGGGACATGGCCTTAATCGCTTGGGTGATGTCAGAGGGTTTGATCCTGGCATCAAGGGTGCGCTTGTCAGAATCTGAAATCGTGGGTAGCGTCAGTGGGTCTAAAAAACTATCCACCGAAAAAGGGGAGCATTGGGTCGGAGTCCCGTACACTTGCGTATAGTGTCGCTGGAACGCTAGGAGGATCTCGGCCTGTGAGCGCACCAGCACGCCGTCCGGATTGATAATATCCGTGATCGACTTGATTTCGGTATCCTGCCTCGCCATCCAAGCCAGTAGCGCTCCAGTTTTGTCTCTGTCCTTATGTACCCTGGAGGCGTAAGTCCTAAAATTGTATCTTCGGAGGTCAGCGCAGGCGGTCTGATACTCCGTCTTAGCCTCGGCCGTGAGCATGGCGTGCTCCTCCGAGTCGTCAGCCTGTGTAGTGAGTGCGGCCAGAGTTTGCTCTGAGGTTTGGAGCATCCGTTCTAAGGTGCGGCGGACCCCGACTACCTGTTTGATGCATTCGCCTCGTGCCACCACTTTAAAAGCGTCCCATTCCACCAGTCCCGAAGATGCCGTGTCTGTGTTGTGTGTAAAGTAGTCTTGGATGCTGGTTTTGTGTGCGTCTCTGAATACTGGATCTGAGAGGCAGTCTCTAGGGAGGCGCCAGGTGGGGACTGGCGGGTGCGGGGGGCGCCAGCTCAGCCGAACGATGTGGGCGTCATGATCCGAGAGGATCCGGCCCAAGTAATCTGTAGATGTGATCTTAGGGAGGATTGGTGCAGAGCAGAGGAAACGGTCCAGGCGGACCCTGAGGTTATGTGGAATCGAGTGGAAAGAGTAGACGCGAGCCAGTGGGTGTAGGTGTCGCCATGCGTCGGTGAGTGCCCAGTGCATAGTCCATGCCTTGAAGAGGTCTGCCTGCCGGGGGGCCGGGGAGTGTGTGGGGGGAGGATGCGAGCGATCCAGGGTGGGATCCAATGAGCAATTAAAGTCACCTCCCAGCACCCACGGAACTGTAGTGAACTGGGCCAAAACGCCAGTGAGGTGGTCCCAGAATTTGTCCTGATCTGTGTTGGGGGCGTATATGCTGCCAAGGAGTATGCCTTGGCCATCAAGTATCCCTTCTAAAAGCGCATACCTGCCCTCTCTATCTACCACCCGCCGAAGCTCCCGGAAGGGAGTGCCAGGCCTGACCCAAATTAACGCGCCGCGCGCAAACGCCAAATAGTGTGTGGCACAGAGGATCCCTCGCCACTTGAGTTCGGTAGCGTTAATGTGTGTCTCCTGGAGAAACGCAATATTGGCTGACATGCGCCTAATATATGAGTAAACAGAGTAGCGTTTGCTGGGCGTGTGTAGGCCTCGTACGTTCAGTGTAAGGACATTAATGTCTGAGCTTGAGACTGCCATTCGTAGGATGCCGTGAGTGGGAGAAGGAGCCCCCTGCAGCCCCCGGCGGCCGACAGTGTGTATGTGCCACGTGTGCTCCTATGCGCCTAGCTTCCACAGTCATAGGGGAGGGACTAAGGGGATTAACAACAAACAGAACCGTAGATGGGAAACAGTCCCAATACAGGGGATATCTCACCGGAGGTGACATATCCAAACTAGTGTCCCACTAGGGGAGAAATACAACAAATATCTGCGGGGGCGGCAGTGTGTGTCGCTGCTGGGCCTGTGCGCGGGTCGGGCTCTTGCAGGAGAAGCGTCTATCGCTCGCTAGCGCTTACATGCATATGACAAAACAGTCTAGGCTCCTAGACGTCGCGCAGCACAATAGGTCACCATGAGAAGGATATAACAGTGGGTAGTCCTTTCATCATGAAGATGCGCCAGGTTGGCTGGCCAGGGTAGCGTCCAAGGTGTGCCCCGCAACCAGGGGGGAGGAGATTGGTCCGATCCCCGACATTGTCCCATCACTGTCCCGGTCCTTCTCAGGGGTGAACAGGTGTGGTGGACCCTCCAGATCCGACGCCGCGGGCGACGTGTGCCGTCCGGACACCGCTTTTAAGGCCTCTCGTCGCTCCTGCATGATTTGTGTGAGGTCGGGTGAGCCCGTGGGGGGTGACCCCTGGCCCCTGGGGCGGCCTGATTGAGCACGGCTCGCACCTCGTCGTCTGGATCGTCTGAAGTCGTTGTTGCGTGCTCTCTGGGGACCAGGGTTAGGGATTATTGGGCAGTGAAACTCAGTCCAATCCTGCGCTTCCTCCGCCGTGTTGAAGAAGAGGGCTTTCCCTTTGTGCAGGACCTTCAGGCGGGCCGGGAACAGCAGGGAGTATTGAAGATCATTTGCACGGAGGCGTCTCTTGACGTCTAGGTAGGTGGAGCGCTGGTGCTGGACTTCTCGTGCATAGTCCGGGAACACCATTACATGTTGGTCCTCCACTTGTAGGGGGCCCGCCGTCCGGGCCGCACGGAGCACCGCATCACGGTCTCGGAAGTGCAGGAATTTAGCCAACATGGGTCGCGGAGGAAGGCCCGGCTTGGGTGCCCGGGCCGGGACCCTGTGGGCTCTTTCAATGGAGAAGTATGGCGACCTGTCCGCCTCCGGTGTGAAAGACTTGGTCCAGGATTCCATGTACGTCAGAGGGTCCGAGTTCTCAATCCCTTCCGGCAGACCGAGGACGCGGATGTTACATCTTCTGGAGCGCCCTTCCAAGTCCACTGTGCGTTCCTCGAGGGCCGCCACGCGGTGTAGGATCTCCTTCAGTTCCGCATCCTGTGTTTTCATCGTAGGTTGCAGCTCGGACACGATTCGTTCTCCCTCCTTCACTCTGTCCGCCAGCTTGCGATGGTCGTCACGGATTGGGCTGATGTCCGTTGTCAGGGCGCCTAATATTTCCTCCATCGAAAGGCGGGATAATTCGATTGCCGCCAACACCTGGTCCAACTTTGCCGACAGTGTAGGGTCGGGTTGCGACGCGTGGGCTTGCGTCCATGTTCTCGTCTGTGGCATCCTCTCGGGGGCCGTCTCGGGGACAGTCGTCCCTTTCGAGGAATTAGTCCTCCCCATGAGTGCTGTCAAAGACGGGTAGGGGACCCCCAGGCCCCTGTGCACCTCGCGTTCAACGGGTCACCACCCTTCGGCGCGTTCAGGTAGGCAGCAGCTTAACGTAGGTGAAACGTCCAGTCCTTTGCGATCCCGGGGTAGTCACTGCTCCTCTTCCAGGGGACCTCCGTCAGGTTAGGGCGCCGTCGGTAGCTCGGGGCCGCAGGGGGCGACAGTCCAGGTGGCGGGAGATGTACAGCCGGGGGGGCACCGTCACCATAGTGCGCCCTCAGTAAGGCCGGGTCTTGCGCCCCTTCCTCCCCGGTGCGCAGCACTGTCCCCCAGGCGACCCCCGGGGGGGCCAAGGAGTAGGCGACCAGGACCCAGGAGGGGTTCCCCAGGCCAAGAAGTGTTCACGATATGGCGTGCTACCGCCTCAGGGACAGAAGAACACCGCGTCTCAAGGTGGGTCCCACGCCGATCACGGCGCCCCGATCTCCTCGGGCGCCATCTTAGGGTCAGGCGCCCGGGTCCTCCGGGCCACACGAGAAGAGAGAGGCACTCCGGCTCCCCCCCCACCCCCGGGAGCAGGGGCCGGTGCAGTCCGCTACTCCTCGGCAAGCCCCAGAGGGGGTAGGGGGGCCGCCGGTACACGGGAGGAGGAGGAGGGGGGGGGGGGGAGGGCCGACACCTACCGCCTCCAGGAAGGATCGTTGTTGCCCGAAGGGTCCAGCGCCACACAGGCGGCACCTCCGCTGGTGTCCTCCGGTCCGCGGCGGTGATCTGGACAGCACCGGGATCAGGCTTCTGGATGTGGAGAAGCGCCGGTATAGCGCTACTTCAGCAAGGCGGCCGCCATTTTGCGCGCCGGGCCGCCTCCGCAAGTCATCAGCTAAAATACAGGTCTACATGTTTCAACCATCTTGCAATTATCGGTTTTCGTCAGGACCAAAAAGACCTGGGTGGTGCACAAACGCTAAGGGGTGCCCTGCCCTTGATCAGTGAATAATCTGGAACCACAAAATTGTGGACCAATTTAAAATAGTGGAGTAATCTTCTCCCGTGTCTGGGAAGAAAGAAACCTGTAAAGAAAAAGGGGTTGGGATCACAAAGACATTTAGACAAACAATCGTTGTACATATAACATATAGAGCGTTCAAAGTCATGCTCATAGTGGCTGCACCCGGATCGCGGTGTCTAGATCACGAGTGCCTGCTGAGAAAGAAAGACGAAAGGTGGATGTGTCACATCCAAACGTGTGGTGTCAATGTAAATATCATCCATCCATAGGTCTGTTGTTGACCTATCGCCTCTCAAAGAAAAGAGCCTAGAGCTCGCCTCATAGGTGACGAAAGGAGGTGTCAGCAGCAAACAGTGCGATAAAAAACCGCCTGAACACTAAATCTTCTCCCAATTGCCACTATATCACCACAAACGTGCTACTCTGGAGAATGTCTCGGAAGTGGTAATAGAGTGGTCGGTCATAGAAAATGCAACCAAAGGGGACGCTTACTTAGAGCTCGGTAATTGCCAGCTCCATGGGCGTCCGGGTTCCAAGAGTGGAATGCTTACGTAACCTGGTGGGCGAAATAATTAAAATGCGGGAATGAAAAACGTAGCGTATACTTGTCTACGAGGATCTGCTCGGGAGGCCCCTGTTGCCCCAAAACTTACTTATGGCTTCTTCCTTGCGGTATAGTAACCTACTTTGATCTCATCACGGAGCCCCGGTGGTAACCGATCTCCCTGGCGATTGCTGGGAAATATACTCCGTCTTTCGACTTCCTGGTGTGGGTGTGGCCAGGGTCACATGTCGGCCCTCCGGCCAATGAGGAAGAAGACCGTCGTCATTAGGCTCAAACTGAAGTGTTGCCTAGGTTACAGAGTTCGAGTCGCTCTGTCTGCCTTCAGTACAGCAATAAAGCTTAGACAAGCCACAAGTTTATCTTATCGGAACGAGCGGATTTTTTGTTGTTTGGGGCAGGCGGTGGCGGCATCGGCTGCCTCAGTTAATTGTGCAACTACTAAATCAAGCCGCGCAAATGTTCAAAAAAAGGGGGGAAAAAAACATAACGAGACGTTCTCCAGAGTAGCACGTTTATGGTGATATAGTGGCAATTGGGAGAGGATTTAGTGTTCAGGTGGTTTTTTATCGCACTGTTTGCCGCTGACTCGCCTCCTTTCGTCACCTATGACGCGAGCTCTAGGCTCTTTTGTTTAAGAGGCGATAGGTCAACAACAGACCTATGGATGGATGATATTTACATTGACACCACACGTTTGGATGTGACACATCCACCTTTCGTCTTTCTTTCTCAGCAGGCACTCGTGATCTAGACACCGCGATCCGGGTGCAGCCACTATGAGCATGACTTTGAACGCTCTATATGTTATATGTACAACGATTGTTTGTCTAAATGTCTTTGTGATCCCAACCCCTTTTTCTTTACAGGTTTTTTTCTTCCCAGACACGGGAGAAGATTACACCACTATTTTAAATTGGTCCACAATTTTGTGGTTCCAGATTATTCACTGATCTAGGGCAGGGCACGCCTTAGCGTGTGTGCACCACCCAGGTCTTTTTGGTCCTGACGAAAACCGATAATTCCTTTTGATCTTCTGCTGCTTCATCCTCTTACTCTTCTGCCCTCTCCTTTATCTCATCTTCTCCCCTCTTTTTTGAATGCTCCTCTTTCTCCTTCTCCTCTTCTTTTGTCTCCTTCTCATCTTTCTCCCCCTCATACTGTTCCTCCTTAACACTCCCCTTCTCTCTCCTCTACCACTCCTTTTCCTTTCCTTTCAAGATTAGACTACATTTGGCCTAAATTAGAAATTAATGAGCAATGTTACAGGAATATTGGTGCAAAAGCAGTTTGCTAATAGTTGCCTACATGCAGCCCGGTATGAAGGAAACGAATACATCAACTGATAAGACACGAAAGACACAGCACCTTGTCTCATCATTCCCCAAACAAATTGGTACTGTTCTCAGCATGAATACGCATATAAAACATTTAAATTATTTACACCTTTGTGCAAAAGTAAGAGCGATTTTAAAAACAATGGTGTTGGAAGATGGACAGTAGTGATAAAAGAGGATTGTAATTCTACAGGGAATTGAAAAGTGTATATATTAAGACAAGCGACCCGCATGAGCCCCAATTAACTGAACAGGTGTGTATATTCTCACTATGAAAGGATAACTCTACATGAATACTGGGCACGTGTTGGGCGATCACAACCTTCAGATAAATAATTATGGAGTTGGACTTTTACATGCCAGGGTTTTAATACCAGCTGCTTTACAGACTTATATTTACATGAATGTATTCTGGCAGGTACACACACAGCTCCCACAGCCCTTTGGTATCAATGAAAGTCTCCCATTCCACAACAGACACTTGGGGAATGGATCTTAAGGGACTTATAAAAATCTTATTTGTATCCCTCGTTTGACCCTTAACCAACAGGCTGTGATAGATGCCCCTATCGCAGAACAGCAAGTTTGGGGGGGCTCTTCGAGATTTACCAACTAGGGAATGCCCAGGAACTGACAGGATCCCTTCCGAGTTTTACTGTTTGTTCTCCCCACAACTGACACCTAGATCAGCTGCACGTTCACTAATATGAGGTCCTCATTATTTCTCTTATATAGCCAGACGAGACACTTTTGAGACGTTCTCGTCCTCACCTGGATGAAAATACTATATGCTGACCCCACAGCTAGGCATAAGAGAGGGCACTCCTTTAAAGTGCTTAGAGGGGCAAGGCAGAGATGCCCCCTTTCCCCTATGCTTTTTGCGTTAGCTACTGAGCTCCTTGGGATAGGCGCACACCTGGGCATCCCTACATCTGGAACTGTGCACATAGCTACCAAACCAGCGTGAGGCAGCCTAAGATAAAAAAAAGAAAAATAACATTTTAGAAATTCTATTGTTTGCTTGCAGGTAGCTGAATCATCACCAAGCAAGCAATGTAAACTGACAAAATAAAATAAGCACTCTCATCACCGTGAATTCAGTTAAGGGAAAAATGTAATAAACCTAAAGTACCCCAATCACAGATAACCCCAACATCTCCACCTCAATACCTCGCCTTCATTAAACTGTAAACTTCGACCTCGAAATATTTGAGGACGCCGTTTAGGACTGGACATAAAGTCGAGCAAAAACGTCTGACAAGTGACTGCGTTCAAAGTAAGGAGTCTGTGACCACCCATGAGAGTCATGCCAGGCAAGTCCAGAGTTTGGCTGAATGGATGGAGAGGTGCCCTTGTTCATTTAAGCTTAACCACATATGTTCTCTGAAGCCTGTAGTCACTTGAGTGGCTGGTCTGTAGAGTCCACATTCTGTTTCAAGCGAAACAGTACTCCTTCCTGTTGTTCCAGCATAAATAACTGCATTCATACTCATATTTTAATCTGGAGTTTACAGACCTAGATCATAAATGCCCTGTCTTCGGACCTGTATTATCTTCATTCCAATTAACATGGTGCAAGGAGGGAGACCCAAGACATGTCCTCGGGTCTGGTACTTTCCTAAGTGTTGGAACTTCTCATCTGGAGGCCCTGCAGAGTATTTTCTTTAAAGATCTCGTTTGACAGGGTTTTCAGGGACCCGAGTTTCTTACCTTCTACTTCCTACGTAAAATAGCAACTCTGTGCTGCCCTTGGATTAGTGGACACAATCACACCAAATGGCTGCATGACCCATAAACTCTGACCCCAACCAAGCTCGGCAGGCCGCGTCCATCCACAACTTCTTATACATTTGACCTAGTGTAGGTTGAGGCTGAAAGCAAATTGAAATTTTGTTTAGCACGTTGTGAAAAAAGACATGCATAAAAAAAGGTGTATACCGAAATGATTAAATACAAAATTAGGAAATTATCAACAATTGTTCATCGTGGATTAAAAGGTGCATAGTGCTACTGTGAAGAAAGTTCACCATGTTTATATATTGTAAGGCTCAAGGTACACAAAAATTTGCAGAGAAAATGTCTGATTAGGTCAAGTACATCTACAGGAACCAATTGTCACTGCGATGTAGGTTGCACCAAAACATGTTCACCTCCAGAGATATCAATGCTATGGATCAATAGTCCCTAATGGCTTTATCCATTCTAACTCACACTTTATTCCCTCAACACCCCGGAATGAGAGAAATGACACCCAATGCCTAAAGGTCATTCATATTTTTCGTAGGTTGGCATAGAGCAGTAACGAATTCCAGGCACGTGGTATGCATTGCAATAAATAAAATCAGTATGGTAGACCCATCACAATGTCTTTTTTTTGCAAATGGAAGAAATCACTCCGATTAAGCTTGTAACAAATCACCCCTAATCGAAGTCAGGACTCCAACCAGTGAGAAAGAAAAATAAACGCTGAACCAAAGGCACCAGGTCCACGTCTAAAGATGAATCATGCACCATCCCCTCGAAAATATGCTTTGGTTAATATAGAGAAAAAAGAAAGAGGTTATGGGGGGTGCGCATCCCAGAAGTACCAAGGGGAACACCTCCTGGATGATACCCCTGGCAGTCGGCGGAAGACTCAGGGTCATGGTGAGAAGGTGTAGTCACTGGCAGCTCAGGACAGGGCCTCCAATGCTGAAGGAGTTGGGCACCTGAAGAGTGCTTGAGTTCAAGTGTGTCTGCTATCACTTTTAATGTGTTCTTGCAGTTGTTCTTTATGTATGTTCTTCACAATGGTGAACCATAGGTATTTGCACAAGCCCTGCAGTTCTTCGGGGTGAAGTAAATGACTCCCAACTATCGAGCACTGTGAGTACTCAGTGCCACTTGAGACTAGAAGGAGGTGCAGTCCTCTTCCACGGAATAGTAATGTTCCATCGAGCAAGTAAGAGGGTCATATCATTTGAACCACATCAGCGCCCTGTCACTTTTAGGACTTTTAAATGTTCCCAGTAGGCAACCCTCCGGGGAATATAGATTAGATATTCTCAAGCTATTGGAGAGAGTCTCCACAACATGCCCCTAGTATGGTGCAAGAATGAGGTCAAGTCCATAGCATTTGAAAGAACCTGCCTTTTTAAGAGTGGCAACTAGGGCAGTGAGCAGAGGCCCTGGTAAAGATCTTGCTGACCTTGGCTTGGGTAGTGTGTGCCCTATGTAAGAGATAGAGTTGTATCAGCTGAACCTGAGAGTTGTGTGAAATTTTATGAGGATAATGTAGCACCCTTCCCCACTCCTTCACCCATAACATGCTCTCCCGGTATCTGTTTCCCACTTATCGCTGAACAAGGACAGCTCCATGGTAGATGGCTGCAGTTGAGCTATATAAAGACATGAACCAATTAGCAGCCCCCACCAAAGCTATACATAGTTTGGAAAAATTAATGCATGAGAGGTTTCTGGGATACAGTTCGCCAGAGTGTGTGCAAAGCAGCAACGATGCATCCGTATGTTAAAATTTGCCCCTTATGAATATTGTAGTGATCATGGATCTCGTGGAAGGCCATCAAAGTGTCCTCACTAAAGAGCTCACCAGTCTGCACAATGTTTCTATCAAACCACTGGTACAAAGCCTTAGCAGAGAGCCTCTCCTGCATAGAGGAAGGCCTACCAAAGGCAAATCAGGGGCTTACAGCGGATGCTGCTGGGTCAACGGGAACCCACTCTTTAAGAGTGCGATTGCCACAGACATCAACTTTGAACCTTTGACAGTAGGAAGGGATTTAGGGAGCAAGAGTGAAAATAGAGTCCCAGAAATTAGGTCTGATGTAGACAGCGCAGGTTCAAACAGGGAGCAGTTCACCAACCACTGAGTAGGCCATTGCAGTTGAGCACTACATAATATTTCTCGACTCCCAAACCCCCTGTATCATTAGGAAACCGAAGCCTGAAGAGGGTCACTCTATGACGACCCTTGCCCCAGAGTTAAGTCCATAGAATCTGGTCTAGGCCTATGAGGAGATTTCTTGGCAACAATACAGGTATGTTAACAAAATAATGTCTAGGCAACATGACCATCTTGGCAATCGCTGCTCATCCTACCATTAGGAGGGGCAATATAATCCAGAATTGTATCTGTGCTCTCAATGAGTGCACCACAGCAGCCTGATTACGCTCAATAATGTCCACATCCGAGTGATAAATTTTGCCACAAACTATTTTACCCAGTCCGGTGCACAACGCAATGCACTGAGCCCAGCACATAATGGTCTTGGGATGATGCCCTCACTTAGGTATTTTTCAAAGAAGGCATTGTTAATTTCCATCTGCATGTGCACTAGATGACCTTTCTTATCCTTGATAGAAGTTAACACGGTGTGAGTGTGTTTGGGTTTTATCATGCATGGTAACAGCCTGCTAGCCCAATCACCTTCATTATGAGCCTTCACAAGGAAAGCCGTATAATCAACTCAGCTAAATTTATGCACATCGGTTGCGTGCTGCTTGTGGAGTTTGGGAAGCGACTCCAAAAAGTGTGTGGAGATGGTAGAATGGGTCTCCCTACCATGCATGCTAAGTTCAGGCCAGACTGTGGTTTGAATAAGTAGCCCCCTGATACAAATCTGGAAGGCTTCCCATATGACCAACGGCGAAGAAGGCGTACCCTCATTTTTTATTAAAAATGCTTGATGTGCCTCTATGCAAAGCCTAAAAAGGTGGGAGCTCGTCAAAGACTAAGATTTGCATGTGTCACATAATGAAGTGTGATAGGAGCCACGCTCATTGCAGTGTGGCCTCTATTAGGTTATGAGCAGATAGAACTTTTGGTGTGTATTCTGAGAATGGGAACAGGGCGGGTAATACCACAGTGTGATTCATTCAAGTTAAAATGTGTGTCAGTGAGTATAAGGAGAATTCATGCTTGTATGGGTATTTCTTTTTCCACATATCCACCAGTGACCAGCCCCCCTACTTAAGTCTCTGGTGCTGGTGCTTGTGAAAGAAATGGGAAAGATTTAAAATTGTGTCTAAGACACTATTAAACCCCTTCCTAAAATCCAAGAGGTGCTGTCCCAATCTGCTAGTCTCCTAGTCTAGGTGGCCCAGAAAGCGTTTTCATCTGTGTTTGGGTCATATATACTGCAAAACACCATGCACATGCCAGCAAGGGTACCACAAAGTAAGACGTACCTGCCCTCATTGGCCTATATCCAAATCAAGACTCTGTGTGCATAAACAGAGTATGTAGTATTATACGCCTGGTCCCTTCAGCAACATTGCAGTTTGATCCCGTCAGCATGCACGAGATTTGTTTCCCGAATAAATGCTATGGGCACTTTTCAGGGCAATAGCGATGAGTTTATTTATATAGCTTAGTGGGTGCATTAATACCCCGGATATTTCAGAAGACTATCCTACACGACTTCACACATTAGAGAATGAAAGCACACAGACCCTCACAGAGGCGCCAGATACCTGAGCCTCCGGAGACCAGCACAAGTCCCCTCCCCCACCACCACACAGAATAGTGGATTTATGGGCAAAAAGTGCATACCAGTGGTGCCTTATAGAAAACCTAAACCGCCCCCCCCAAAGTGCCTGTTCAACAAACATAAGGGTTGCAATATAAAGCACCTATTGCCTGCACCATGAAGGAGTCATGCAAAGGGAAGGAAGAGAGGTGAGGTGAAGCCACGGCTACAACTACTACACATTCTGACCCAGCCACTCGTGCATACATGACCATGCAGACAATTAGAAAAAAGGAGGGCCTGTAGGCTGATTACATTACAACACAGCTGGTTTGATCTCGCCCACTGTTTCTGCACTAGGAACCCCCCATTCGAAAAAGTTAGTTAACGGAATCCCAGAGAAATAGGCTCACCCCATTAGCCGGGGCACCAGGATGTAAAATATACAAAGTAAATGTTTCGAGGGCGAGTTTCACTTAGGTGATCACAACAGGTCATCTCCGCCTGTGGAGTGACAGTGGGCAGGGACGGTGAGCCATATGTTCTTGTGATCATCCGTCATGGGCCCTTTCAATGATGTGCCTGTGCTAAGTGGGGAGCAGCTCCCACCTGGGATCGTTTCAGTAGCTGCAAGGGCTTCCTGTGCTCATCCAGGATCTGACAAATGTCCCTGCCAACTGGCTGATGCATCGATTGCTTCCGCTTGTGGCAACTTGTGCTTTCCATAGGGCTATGTGGTGAATGCCATCCTCCAGCTGCCTGTCGTTAAGTTGCAGATTGTTGTATCCACTCACAGGTTTGCTCCAGTTTTGACATGTTTTTTTTAAACTGATCAGCTTTAATCCTCAACCCTTTAGGAAATGGGAGCGTGTATTTGAGGCCTAAGTCCCTTAGCTATTTCTTGACATGTAGAAAGGAGGATCTCTTATGTTGCACAGTTGACTTATAATGAGGAAATATCATGACGTTCACATTGTCAGCTTCTGAAATCGACCTACCCTCCTTGTGGCTTGGAGCAGAACGTCTCTGTTGTTTAGGATATGTGCCACAATGAGCTGAGGTACATTGCCAGGAATTGGCCGCCTGGCAGGCAACCTGTGTGCGTGCTCTACTGTAAAAAGGGGGTACAACCTCTTTTTGGATGCCCCCTTCAATATACAAAGTATGGTTCTCCCCTTCCAAGCCTTCCACCAGCCCAACTATGCTTAAGTTATTATGATGAGCCCTGTCCTCTGCGTCTTCAGCTCTCCACTCTAAGTGGTGGACACGATCATGCAGTATCTTGATTTGCTGAATGGTCTGAGGCTGAAGGAACTGAAGCTGTGCCATGTATCCCTGAAATTTCTTGGGTAACTTATGCTGGTTTTCTTGCAGTATATTCTGTGTTCTAGGTCAGTCTAACTCTTAGCTGTAGCCTTCATTATAAGGTCTAGCTTATCTTGGATTACTGGTGATTAGGGGAATTACTGTCACACTGATTGAGTTCCTGGGGTGAGGCTATGGTGGACATTCTTGCAGCATAACTCTAAACTCCAGCACCTCTCTGTGTGAAACCCAAGGAGAAAGGGACTACAATAATTGCTAATGTTACAGGAGCCCTGGAGATCAGTCAGCACCTGTGACCTTCAAGGCTGTTGGTGCAAATCAGGCGGCCACTGGATGGGAGCACGATAGCAGTCCCCGCTTGTGACTCGCATGCTTCCCACTCAGAGCAGACCCAGAATCCCAGTTAGGAGGGCACATGCTGCTAGTCAGGATTCAGGGTGAATGGGTCAAGTTTCAAATCAGGGCCCAGATCTCCAAGTGGAGGCTGCCCCGTCCATGCGCCTGTGGGCATGTGAGGGAAGTGTTGTCCAGGCGCTCTCCATCAAGGGACACAGGATAGCAGTCTACTGCTTTCGCCAACCTCACTCCCTCCTCGGAGCCAGCCAAACAGCCTGAGAGGAAGGGCACATGCAGCTGGTCCAAATATAGAGCTTTCAGTACAGGACCAAAGTCAGGCCAAGCGTGTGGGTCCAGATGCCCAGGAGAAGCCTCTCAGGCCATACACCTGGGGAGTCTGTGTGGGTTCCCTCCAACTGACGCACCTCCAAATGGCAAGCTCCACAGCTAACCAAGATCTTGACACTTGACAAGATGTACGTCATGCCAGAAAGAGTAGGCCTTTCTATCAAGCCTGTATGTCCCCCAGTTATGGTGGGGATGATCCGGTCCCATCCCCGGCCCCAGTCGGCTTCCTGCAGAGCCTGTTTGGATAACAAGCAATAGGCCTTAAACGGTGCGGTCGGCAGAGTAACCCCAGACCCTTCTCCAGCCACCAGCCCACTTACCTGAACTCCAGTCGCAGGCAGTGCAGCAGCTGGCAGAGGTCCAGGGGAGCAGAACAACTCTGGATCCAGTGGAGCCAAGCAACCCTCTTCAGAGCTCCAGGAGCCCGGGTCAAATGCAAAGGACAAGCAAGGAAAAGGCCTAAATAGCCTCCAGTGACAGCATCAGAGCGGCCACAGGGTCTCAATTAACTGATCCAATGCCTGCTCCACTGTGAGGCAGAGCCCCAGTGCCAATAATCAGGCTAGTTTCAGGTCTCGGGCAGGCAAGATGTAGGGTGAAGCAGGTTCATCACGAAGCTTCACATCTAAGCGCCTGCCATGATGGTGAGCTAACCCTGCCCTAAGGTCAGGTGATGGTAACAATCTCAGATGCCCATTCTTGTAACTGCAGTGAAGCTCACTCGCAAGTGCTTCGAGCAGTCTCATATTTATAAAGGATCAGGAGTCCTTGGCTTTGCTTGAATTCTATTTACTACACCTCCTCCATCCGAAACAACCCCATTAGGAGCTAGTAGATGATTCCTTTGATGGCATTATACCAGGTGAATTTTACCAGTTCTTGAAAATCAGAATGTTACTAGCATTTTACAAAATGTTACCAGTTCTTCAAAACCCTGTGACACGGTCTGTCCTCGTATGTTCCCAATCTCTTTAAGGAAGGCTGTAGTTGTGGGGGTTACATCTGTTGAAACGTCTGGCAACAAAAATGTCACCCTATTTTTGGTGTCAATAATGCCCTTCAATGAATAGCATGTAGACGACCCTTCATCCTTGCCTGGATAGCCTGGACACTGCACAACTACAAACGGTTTCCAGAGGGAGGCACTGGCCTTACGGAATAGTTGCATGCTCGGTGTGGCGTTTACCCGAAGTCCATGCAGTAATTATTGGTGCAAACATAAGATTACAAGAATACAAGCTCAACTTAGATCACACTAACTGCCATCTACAGCGAAGCATCTGGTATTGGCAAAGGCACTCCAAATCCAGGAAAAAATAGGGGAACAACTGCGGAGATGTTGGGACAATTCTGCAAGGAAACATGTGAGAAGCTACAGCACCTGGAGAAACTGTATATTAATTACCCTCAATTGAAAAAAACAAATTTTTTAAAAAATGCATGAAGCTGTACCCACTGTATCTACATGTTTCCTACATTTCTGAATGTTTGGAAAGCAAACTCATTTAAATATAGCATATTTATATGCCATTAGCACAAATTTCTATGCAGTCCGTCTGTTGGGACGGAACTGTCTCCTGCATGGCTGTGGAGACTGTGTTTCTTTGCTCTTTTATTTTCCTGAAGTCGCTGCGTATATTATTTTTTTGCAGCGAAGAGGACATTCACAAGTACTCAGTGAAGGGTTCCAAGTTTACAAAGATTAGGACCCCAGAGTTTACCTCTGAGGTCGTGAAGGTCAAACAAAGTGTTCCCTCATAAAGTTAGTGACTGCTCTCCTCTCACTGGTCTTTGTGGGATGGGCATTGGTGGCAACATGAATTAAAAGTGGAAGGTTTTATCCTTCCCCTTCACGGTTAGATGCAGATCACCTTTTCTGTTTAACAAGTTCAGACAGCCTTCCTTCATGGGGTCTTTTGCTCCATTTATGTGAAACGTGAATCGAGGGTGCATTTTGTACGTGTGAAGTGAAATACGCTTTGAGTCTGTTTGTGTGCTTCACTAATGTGCAGCAGGAATACATTTTGTAATTACTTTGTGTGCCTTGTAAGACCAGAAAGAAAGTCCTCATGATGCATTCCCAGGTCTTAGACCTGGGAGCCTGCACTGAAGTTTCACTGTACATGAATCTAGTATCTGTCACGTGCTGTGATTTGTGTTTTCCTCCTCCTTGCCTTGCCAGAGTGCTTCTAGCCCTTCTCCCTCTTCCTGCTTGAGAAATGATGTGTCCTGATGGTATGACCAGGATACACATCTGTCCTTGGTCAGGCAAGTGCATCAAGGGGCTCATAGTGAAACCCACCGTAGTCATGCAGTGGACAAGCAGGGTCTGACTGGGGAAACCAATCCATTTTGAACACAGACCATTAAACTAGAGATAATTGGTCAGGCTGTGACTAAATACTGTGCAGTTGTCTTACTCGTGGTGTCAGATTGTCTCAATGACAAAGATGGGGACCCCTGCACCAGCGGAAGTCAAGAAGATCGATGTCCTCCAGGATTAGTCCCTCCGACTGCTAGCCATCGACATCTGCATGGACTGTGGCCCTGAGGAGGGATCAGGGCTGTAAGGACTTTGTGATGATCCCCTTTGTCCTTGCCCCCAAATTTGGCAACATGTTTTCCATTAAATAGTCCTTGTTGTCTAAAATGCAGTGCTTAATTTGAGCCAGTGGTTTTGGGTGCTTGGCACAGGCACTTTACTGTCAACACCGGCAATTAGGACAGCCTGCCACATGACAGCAAGGTTTATCTAAGTTTGTGATGAACACATCAACAGTTGTTTAATAATTTAATATACATTACAATGACTAATATCTGCCACCCAAAGCTATAAGGATAGCTTAAGCGGCAGGTATGAGTCTTATTTAATGTATATTGAAAGTCTGAATTGTCACTCTTGTAGGAGTGTGATGGTTAGTTGTGTTGGTGCTGTCACTGGCAGCACTGGTAGAGCTATGGGTGGGGCAAGTTGCAGTGGCCTCCAGAGAAGAGCCCTGGCACTTATTGTTTTTTTTTCTCTCAACTTAAGCACTGCTAAAATGACAATAGCAAATCGTCAATCACAGAGCAGAAAGTTAGTGAGGGGAAACAGAGGAAAATAATTATGACTAACACATCTGTTGAATCAGCTTTACAGTGATAAAGAAAATACATAAATTGGACATGCAGAAATATACACACATCTACTCAATAGTTGCTGCCCATCTGTATATACAAGAGCTATCCTAGTATGAACAAAAAATACCGACAGGCAAGAGTAACATGTGACAACTTCTTTTTCCATAAAAAGCCAGAGAGGAAACATGTATGAGCAG
This sequence comes from Lissotriton helveticus, assembly GCF_964261635.1. Taxonomy (NCBI): domain Eukaryota; kingdom Metazoa; phylum Chordata; class Amphibia; order Caudata; family Salamandridae; genus Lissotriton; species Lissotriton helveticus. The sequence continues at coordinate 741,200,075 of NC_136061.1, read as the reverse complement.
AATAATGCCACTTTAAACCTATAGTTAAAGAATTGAAACTCTGTAGATTAAAAGAATGACTGGACGTGGCGTTAGTAGAGATCTTGGAAAGAGAAACCTGAACAGAGCGCTAAGGAATGTCTTAGGAATGGACACACAGACCCAAATCATTCTCAATATATGGCGAAGGTTGTGAAAAGCCCACACTGCCAAAATGACTTGAACGTTGGTTGCATGAGTGAATCGTGCTTTGAGGTGTATCACAGTTTAGTGCTGGGGTTTGCATATGGCGTGTATTGTGGATATGTTCTTGTTGTATTCTTGCCAGCTCTAATGTTCTATGCTGGTTATTCATTTTTGGGGCAGTTGGGGAAGGAAGGGCGTCACACAGGTCCAGGGTTTCCCATTAAAGGATTACTGTTTGCAACCAAACGGTGTATTGTGAAACTACACCACAGAAAGGAGTCCACAAGGAACATCACATGTGAGCAGCAATCACACAACAGAACGGCAACAAGATTGGCCTCTTTTGTCATGGTGCTGGTGGGAAAGCAAAGAACAAATGGCATCAGCACACCGTGCTGCAGTGTTCATAGGCCTTATTATTGTAGTGTGACCTTAGCACAGGTCATGGGCTGCATGAAGAGAATACTACATTGGCAACTTCCACAAGCCAGTGACACATCCACCCAGACGCATCCACGAGGGCGCTGCACGTTGAACCAAGTAACCTTGCATCAGCCCCACGCAACTGTTTGTAGGATTTTTTTAAAGTTACTCAGGTCTTATTTAAATAAATGTTTTAGCACCCGGCAGTATGCAACTACTGAGCGTTGAGAGATGAGTAGAAGAAAAAAGGAAAAAACATATAAATGGAAATATTAATTTTCAAGTTGGCACGACAGAGCGACAGAAAAGCGACACTCTACAGGTGTGCACGCGTCTCCACAGCTGGTAACTTTAAACATTGAATAATTTCTTCGGAGTTTCTGCTCAGATGCCACTAAACCACAATCCTAATCCCGCGAGCACGTCCGTGTGACAGCTGATAATGTGCTGATACCATGTTCTCATGTCACAGCAGCCGGCTCGGATGTATACTAGAATGCAACGACTGTAAGTGAAACCTTTATTGATATTTGTTGAAGATACCGCAGTGCTGTGTAAAACAGTTTGACAAATTACACCTGGGATGACATGTGATTCGGCTATCGCGGCCTTCCTACAGTCCCCAGTCAGCGGACGTGTCATTCATCACTGTGACGTGTCCTGGTCGGGTTTGTTAGGTTAGCACGCAAGCTGTCGCCCTAGGGGAAGTGGAAGTGAACAACAGCCGAGCCACCACCAACCACAGCTCGGGGTCACGCACTCAAAGACACAAACAGCGGCGTGAAGGCGACTGCGCTGCCCGTGCCCAGACACCGCGCGCGCGCGCATGCTCTTGTGCGTGCTGTCGTTTGTGTTGCTAATATGTTTGGACGTAACCTTTGCTCCTGAAAATGGATGCACGCGCTAATCGGAGTTTCCTTCTCCTTGTTCACCCCTCTGTCCTGGGGCATGGAAAGAAACGTTTGGTTTTACGGCTGCGCGTCTGTCAGTGTCGAAACATCTACGATAGTTGGAAACACATCGCACAGAAACGTTGGCACCTTAGTAACACTTGGCATTAATAGAGTTTCGTGAAGAGAGGTGCGAAGTAAGGAATCGGCCCAGAAAATAAATCTCATCATTGACTACGATGTTGATCAAATTGATATATATATATATGGGTGTAAGACTGACATGGAGACAGACACGCATATATGAATATATGCAAAAAATACCGAATGCAACAGCAGCCCCAACAATCGCGGACCGCAGACACACACAACAGAATTGGATCGCTCAATATTCATTAACAATTAATTTTCCGATAGTCATTGTACCAATAAAGTCGCACAAAACACTGCAGAGTACCGAGTGCATCAGCCATTTTTTGTTGTTTTTGTTTTTTGAGTCAGCGGTTTATGTCGCTAGTTTCCAACAGCATTGAATGCACTGTCGTGACATCCCATACCAAATAAAATGCTAAATCTGAAATGGATCAGAAGCCCAACATATGCTGGTCCTTAAATAAAAATGCATCATAACTTTATGGAAAAAAATGGTATATTACATGTCTCTGATAAGGAGAAGCATCACACCAGCTGTAACGAGCCTGTAAAACGAAACATACACCAAGTAGGTTGGGATGGAAATTCGTCTTATTTATTAGTTTGTACTAATCATTAGTTTGTCACTATCCGCAAAAGTAAAACGTATAAGCCCTCCTCTGTATTGAGACCACCTGGAATTCTGGCCTTTAGGTGCATAATGGTATGGGGTTCCGTTCGTCTAAAGTCAAATGTCACAATTACTTCTTCATTCATGTCTCAGGACTTTATTAACACCCACCATCTTCAGATCTTCTGGTGTACCATCATGTTTTTTTCAAGAAATGCATAGCCACACAATATATCTTAATAATAAATGTCTTTTACTGCCATTCAAATATCTCATTTGAACTATTTACAGTTTATAATCTTTAATTGCTTATTTCATTTTCTTACTATTCTAAATTGGCACAAAGACCAGATATAAGTCATGCAAGAGACTGGTCCAAGCAGATTACAACGTGTTTGACAATTAACATACAGTGTAAATTCAATTCGGCAGACAAGTCTTCAGAGCAATAAACACAGATATGAGGCAGGCAACAAACATAGTCATGGTTTAAAACGACAAGCCCTGTGCAGAGGGGTCAAAATATTTGACGCTCATGTAGGGCAAGATATTTTCACTCTTGAACACACTAGAGGGAAAGACAGAATGAATATACTGGTGATCTTAAAATTAAAAAAAAGGGGATTCTGTGCTAGAGTCTGTAAAAAAACAAGCATTTGTAAAGCCAATATATTGAGCCTTGGTAAGTATACAGTTTTATGTATTGAAAAACTATATGCAATGTGCAAACAAAATATATTAAAGTATTGCCCTGGTAATGAAATGCATGCCTTTTAGGTAGCTGTGCACATGTGATCAGGCAAAATATGGAGGGCGTGGTCTGATACTGATGGAGTAGCAAACAGTTGTTGAGCCTCCCTGCTGGGCAACAAACCCCAATGTCATTTTACAAGAAATCCAGACTCCCTGGCATGGAGGTGGCATGGGAGCAGATGCTGCTGTCCTGTAGGCTTAGACAACGAGCTAGGGTACTACACAAACTACAATAATGAAAACTAAATCCGACTAACCCCCCAGGACACGCTCTAAAGTTGGGTGCTGCTGCGTGGTGAAATACTTGGGCTGTGGATGAAACAATGAGCCCCCCCCCCCTCCCCCAAGTTTGCAAAGTATTGGGATACGAAACTCTTCTGGTTAGAGTTCCAAAAGATAAAATGGAATCTGAAGTGGCGGAGAGGATTTATTCACAGACTCTCACCTTCAAGATGACTAGCCTGGTCCTGCAGACAGAGACGATCCCCACATTGTGATGAGGAAAGATGGCTACAGTATCAGCGTTTTTCCCCTGGTTACAGAGCTTTGCGGTTGGAGGCTTCCAGCAGTCACCTCCCTGTGGCACCCTGCTCAGTCTGGAGAGGCCAATCAGAACACATCATATGAACAAGGGTGTCTCTTTGAGGCCCTTGAGAGAGGACCCATACTGCGGTAAGGTGGCAGTGGAGGCCATGTACGCTGGGGGCTGAGTTAAGGGACTAGGTTCTCAGCATAAAGCGTGTATGGAAGGGTAGGCAGGGCTGCCAGGAGAATCAGATTGAATGTCAGAGATTCTTTCAGTGGTAACGCAGGGCAGACTAGCTGACTATTTTAATACCAAAGGCACCCAGATATAAAACAGATCGAAGCACATTTAACAATTTCCTGCATCCCTTACAATTTCAGGGACTTGAGCTGAGCTAATCTGCAGCACGAACAGCAAGAATGGATTAACCTTGCTAGGTTCAGGTGGCAACAACCTATAAGATCTTAGTGCTTAAACAAGGTCTCACTGTATGAACATGGACTGCTAAACACGTTTTTAGGGGAAACCACATTTCCTATGCTACATATTTTCTTATCTAAAAACCACCTTTGCTGTTTCCCCACATCTGCGAGCCCTCTGCTTCACAGTGGAGCAGACATATTAAAAGATGGGAGTTTAGAGCAGGCAGCGGAGAGCCAGCAGGACCTAATCCAGGAGGCAACCCCATGCCCTATAAGAGGGGCAGAGGGAGGGGATCTGATGGACAAATTGGAAATTATTTTTGCTGTCATTAAGGGCACTAGAGATTTGCTGTAGCCTAACATAGATACTGTAGTGGTGGATATTAAATTACTCTGCAACAATTAGAGTAAGATGGCAGAGAGAATAATGGAACCAGTGCAAGCCCTGGATGAAATACAGCTGATTACTCTGTATCTACAGGGACAGATGAAAGAGATTGCTGAACAGCAAATTTTTGAGAATACAGGGCTGAAGGTGCTAAAAGGAGGGCCAGGTTTAACAATATAAGGATTATTGGCCTACCTGAGCGTGTGGAAGGTACATGCATTGTCACCTTCTTGGAAACCTGGTCTCAGACAGAGAGTTACACCAGAAGGGCTGTTACCATTCTTTGCGCTCGATAGGGCTTATAGAGTCCCTGCAAGAGCTCTTCCCTCAGCAGCAATTGTGAGGCGAGTTATCTCAGACTCTTACAGTATCATAATTATTTACTCTAACAGGCTTGCAAGAAAGGGGAGATTCAAGCCATACTGTTTCAGGACTTTACATCTTCAATGCAAAGACAGAAGGTGTGGTTCATAAAAGTTTTTAAAAAAAAATATAATATGCCATGCTGTTCCACACAAGACTGAGACTGTTAATTTAGAGTGACACAACATTCTTCACCGGCACACGAGCAGCCTGGGACTGGATAGAATCACATCTACTGGGTGACTCAGGCGGAAATGACTGACCACAACAACGCTCTCACCAGAGAGCCCTCCACTAAAAACAGACCCAGGAGATGGAGACAACCATCACAAGCTTTAGTTAAAAAAGGCAGAGAAAAGATTATAGCACCAGAAGCAGGGATACGGAGTGGCTAACTTAGTGAAGGCCCATTACCAGAAGCACAACTACTTAAATTGATGTTGACACTGATCCAGAGAAGGACTCAACAGTGACATCTGGAAGGATGATTGGTGTACCCAGGTACACTTCTAGGTCAGCAGATGACACTGTCTGACTCTTGTCTACAATGCACAGTATTAGGTGATTACTAATAACCACGTATTTGAAATATGTGCCATTCAGGCGAGACTGGATAATTGACCTTCTGATAATATCCCTCAAGAGGGTGGTGAAATCATCTGGTCGGCGAGAGGGCTGGAACTTCACAGGCAACACAACACTTTAGCTTTGTATGTTTTGAGCTTACTAAATTGTTATACTTTGTTTATAGCTCAATTTGGATGGTAGACCATTGTCTTCCTAACCATGATAATGGGAGTTGGGGAATGTTTACAAAGTTGTATATTTACGAACTACCTGATCAGCCATGTTCTGCCAATGGAGTGAAAGGAGGAAATTGTGGGCATACGATTGAGGCACAAATAACACACAGAGGGCAGATGATGAACCCATTCAATATAAATTGATTACATTTCATGTAAATCTCCCAAAACAGAACAGTTGGAGCCTCAATAGTAATTTTAAGAAGTATAAGATTCATGTCTAACTAAAACAGAGAGTAATCCATCTAGCCATTTATTTATTTATAAAGTTTTATATAACTAGGACACCCATCTAACTGCTTTGAAGTAGGTAGTGTTGCAGTAGAGTTGGAGAGGAGAGAGTATTCAGTCTTTCACAGGGACCCTTATTTGAATTAGACCTGGGACCCCTTTCTAGTTGACTTCTGTGACTAACGACAAGGATGGCCAATATCTCATTGTGTTCGGGAGTCTTAATTGCAGAGATTTGACTACTGTTAACATATATGCATCTAATATTGTACAATCTGGGTTTCTGGATGCTGTCTCTAGAGAAATGGCTTCCTTTAGGCCCCATTCCTTACTTATGAGTGAAGACTTTAACTGAGCATCAGATACAAACACAGGTCACGCCCACCTTTGCTAGACTCACCTACATTCACACTGGCCATAAAGGTATAGACTGGAGGGTGCCCTGGATATTTGTGGACTCTTGGAGGATGTTACATGACACTGAGAGGGATTATTCATATATCTCCGTATTGCATGAACTCCATGTCCAAATCAATGCATTCCTCTGCACCCCAAACACACACGGAAATAACCCATAGTGACTACCTGACCGGAACAGTCTCTGATCATAATCCCCAATTGATGACACTGGTATGAGATACAACTCGGATTGTTTTACCTATCTGGAGGCTAAACATTGAAGCATTGGTATACAACCAATGGATACAGCGATACAAGACTATTTTGTTCATAATAAAGGTACATCATCCTCCATTCTAATGGAGTGGGAGGCAGTTAAAGTTATGATGAGAAGGAAATGCATCACAGAGGTGGCAAGAGTTCAACCGACACCAGGAACAGAAATACTTGGTTAGAACCAAACCCTTAGAGTACTAGAAAACCAAAGACTTGAGAAACTGTCCCTCCACCCTCAGTTGATGACTGAAAAGGAAAAACTAGCTGGAGAATCAGAAAGGTTAAGTTGTTTTGACTATAGGGACTACTGTAAACCAAGTGCAAGAGTAAAGGGATATGGATGGCACATTGTTGGCCAGGTTATTGAATGTTCATACAAGAGGCACACCTACTTTAGGATTAAGAGTAGAATATTGAGACAAGATGAATGAATGAGTACACTCTTATATAGCGCATGGCTACCCGGAGGCATCCCAACGCTTTTAGACCTGGCATCAGAGATCATACCATTCAGTGAAACAGGAAGGTCTTAAGCCGTTTCCTGAAGGCAGGATGATTGGCTTCGAGCCTGATGTTCTCGGGAAGTTGGTTCCAGAATTTAGCTGCATGGAAGGAGAGCTGGCGGCCGCTCATGCGTGACTGCTTCACCCTTGGCACTACCAGCAGATTAAGATGGTTAGATCTCAGAGTTCTGGAAGATTGATGGCGGCGGAACAGTGGGCGAAGAATGGCCGGGCCATTATTTGCAATAGTTTTATGAGCCATACACATGGTTTTGAACAAGATCCTTTCTTGAATCGGGAGCCAATGGAGAGACCACAAAGCAGCCTTCGCAGAGCTGCGTTTAGGCACGTCCAAGAGTAGACGAGCTGCGCAGTTCTGGACAGATTGCAATATTTTAATGGAGCCTACAGAGGCACCAAGATAGACCGCATTTGCGTAGTCCAGGTGGGAAAGAATAAGGGACTGGACTAACAGGCGTCTGGCCTCGAATGGGAGAAGAACCAGAATCTTTCTAAGGAGCCTGAGCAAGCCATAGCAGGTCGCGGCAACTTTTCTGGCCTGGACTTGAAATCCCAAAGTGAAGTCAAGCCAGACTCCCAGACTCTTAATTTGGTTCTTGGGGTTAGGGGGAGGACCAAGGCATTTCGGCCACCAAGGATCAAGGTTGATGGGGGCCTTGTAGCCCAGTAGCATGATATCGGTTTTTGAACCGTTCAGCTTGAGAAATGACACGTCCATCTAGTCCAGGATCTTGGTGAGACAAGGGGCTAGATTATTAATTCGAGGGTCCGAGGAGTCAGCCCTGGCCAGGGAGACGACCAGCTGCGTATCATCAGCGTAGGTGACCAGCTGAATTCCCCAGGGAAGAACCACATCAGCAAGTGGACTCATGTAGATGTTAAACATGGTCGGGCTGAGTGAGGATCCCTGGGGCACGCCATGATGCAGTGGAAGTTGTTTAGATGATGATTCGTCCTCAAAAACCGAGAAGGATCTCCCGGAAAGAAAAGACTGGAGCCATTTAAGGGCCATACCTGTGACTCCTACCTGCTGCAGGTGGTGGATCAGGAGAGGGTGGTTAACTGTGTCGAAGGCTGCGCTGAGGTCCAACAGGACCACCGCTGCGCAGCCTCCGGCATCCACAATCTTCCTGGTCTCCTCTATTACTGCCACTGGTGTCATTTCCGTCCCCTGCTTGGCTCTAAACCCAGTTTGAGTGGAGTGAAGGGCTCCCGAGCTCTCAATAAAATGAAGAGATTGACGTGTTTTTCTGAGATTTTACTAAGCCCTGGCAGCAGCGAGATAGGCCGATAATTGGATCAATCTTCAGGATCCAAGCTAGTTTTTTTTAAAAGGGCCTTAACCCTGGCATGCTTCCAGGAAGGAGGAACCACGCCTGTTGCCAGGGAGGAATTAATGACGTCTTTTATAACAGGGCAGACAATCGCCGAGACCTGTTTAAGGACCGATGGCGGAGCGACATCCAAAGGGGACCCATATTTAAGGTTGCCGAGGAGACTTTCTGCCATGGATAGAACAAGCGGAGGAAAGGAGTCCAGGAGTACAGGGGAGCCAGGACCTCCTACAGGGGAGAGGGCGACACCACACTCAGTAGAACTAAGGGGTCGGGGACGTGTTAGAAAGCCAGAATAGATATTGGCCACCTTGTTAGCAAAGAAGCAGGCCAGGTCATCACAGCGTTTCTGAGGGTCAGGGGCTGCATTAACCGGAAGGGGAGGGTTGACCAAAGATTGGAAGATTTTAAAAATGTCCCTAGGCTTATTGGCCGCAACAGCAATTTTTTCCTGATAGTAAGCGGATTGTGCAGTTTTTAGTTGATTCTTATATATTCTTAGAGTAGATCTATATTCATTTTTATTAACAACTGAGAAATTTTTCCTCCATTTTCTTTCGGCCCGCTTGCAGCCTTGTTTAAGGCTCTTTAATTCAGTGGAATACCAGGGCATTTTGTTTGATCCACTGCTATGGCACTCTTCTTTTTTTGGGCAAAGTGGAATCTAAGGTGGTCTCCAACCATTCGTTAAAAGTGGCATTAGCTACAATGGGATTATCCTGGAAAATAGGGGGGAGCTCCTTCAGGGCTGCAATCCAGTCGTCCAGGGATAATTTGGACCAGATCCGGTTAAGTTTCTTAGTTACTTTAACTGAATGATGTAGGTCGGACGGGGTCCAGGAAAACAAAAGTAGTGCATGGTCGGACCATGGGACAAAAAGAGACTCTTCACAGCCAATGCCTCCGAGATTAGTGAAAAAGTGGTCAATCAAATGCCCCGCTAGGTGAGTGGGTCCAGACACAATTTGTTTTAGTTGTAAAATCCCTAGCACTTCCAACAGGTCTTGCGATGAAGGAGCCTCTAAAATGTCCAATTGTATATTAAAATCACCTAACATGGAGAAGTTAGAGGTACTACTAATAGTATGGGTGATCTTATCATGGAGATCATTACAAAAACTGTTATGTGCTCCAGGTGGTCTGTAGACCAAGATCCCCGAAAGAGTGCACGTAGGGGAAAAGGAGATGGAAAATGCCATACTTTCACACTACGAGAGAGAGCACTCAGAGATTCGGCACACATATAAATTCTTATAAATAATTGCGACCCCTCCTCCTCGACCAGTTTGGTGGTCCTTCCTACAGATCAAATAGCTGGTCAGATGTCTCCGTTAGCCACGTTTCCATCAGGAAAAGGACGTCGGGGTCACGCTCCTCCAGAAGCAGGCGAATTTCAGTTGCGTGCCTCGGGAGGGACCGACAGTTCAGTAGTGCTAACTACTGACCAGGAAGTATAAAACAAACAGAAAAGTGCGGCGGCCATCTTTATTGAAAGAAAGCAGACTCGAGCGCGGGCGTGCTGTGGCAGAGGAGCAGGACGGTGACTGCGGTTTCTCCCTTTAAATCTTTAAGAACAAGATACTTCAGTAAGAATTACACCTTGATGGTGACGTCGTACAAGCAAAATTCGGCGTGCTACAGCAGTTCACAAAAAATAAGACATCTCTGTCTGGACACCACAATAACTAGCGAGTTGGACCACAAGAAGATTAACCATCACGCCCCTCTTTAAAACAATTTTGATACAAAGAATAAACAGCCCTGATGATAGACCAGTGACTTTGTGCCTGGTTCTTGAAACGCGTCGGCAGTCTTTCTTGGGTGGAATAAATTGTCAATTTCACGACACTAGGACCGGCTGGTCCACTATTTAAGCGTTTACAAGCTATTAAGTTGCTTATACCCCCTTGGAAATCATTTTTCTTCATGTTTTTTATTGTAATATTTGTTGGTTGTGATGTAATTATAATGTTTTGTAATGTTTGATGCAGAAACGTTTTTTAGTGTGTAAATAATCTTTGTCTTTTGATGTATGTACAAAGTGTATTTAGTCTTGTAAATATTCCAATACGTAGTCCTTTATTCTGTTATGATTTTTTGAAAATTTGAAAAAAAGCATAAAATGATAGACACTGAGTAATGCTGTCTAAGGGTGGTTACAATAAACTGGTTTCTTACCCTTCTTGAATATTGAATGAGTAATTGTGGTGTGGGCACTGTGTGTTTTTGCAATTTAAATATAAGGTCTAGCCCCCACTACGTGTTTATGGACCTATCCCCTTTTGGTTCTCAACGAATATGGTTTGGCATTTTCATTAGGGTTACATTGATGGCAGTGGGTCCTTACCTCCTCCAATGGAATAAGGCTGGGACAAAGGGCGGGCGAACAACTGCTCAATAACCAAAGCTCTTCCCCGCTATACTGTAATTTCTCAGGAACGAAGGGACCCATCCTCTTAGCCCCGTGCCCTGTCCTGGCTTGGCGGGCACAGACGGGCTTTCCTTAGGCGCGATTAGGCTCGTCCGCTACCGCGTATGCTGCGCGTAGGAGTAACCGTCTTCATTTATATGCTTCAGCGCGGGACCAGCGCTTCCTCCCCAAAGACTGGAGCAGCAACCTGCCTCCTCCCAAGATGGCCGCTGTGAGTAGCCGGCCACCTCCAAGCCCCGACACCAATTCAGCTCCTAATCGGCTGAAATGAGGGAAATCAAGTTCCTAAATGCGGTGCTAAAGAATGTGAGCCAGATGGCTAAAATATGAGGGAGTGCAATGGGTTTTATTAAAAACAAAGCGGTGAGGTAAAGTGCATTTAAAATTAGTGCAAATAAATCTAACTCCCGGCTTCCGCCTCAGGAGTGGAGAAATGTCCCTAGATCCATAGAGAACTTTCTACAGGGATAGTATTACCACAGATATCCCACGAGGAGCCGATCAGCTGGGAGCACATACCACTGTGGAAGAGATTAAATTGGCTGTGAAAGAGGTGGCACATGAAAAAGTTCAGTGGACTGATGGTCTTCCCATATATATGTATGCAACATATATAGATCAATTGGCCCGAAGCTAGCATGGATGTATCAAACAGCTAAAGATGAATGTTCTCCCCAAATTACTAAGGAAGCACTGGTGGTCCCCCTACATAAAGAAAGTGGGAATTGGAATGAGTAACAGCAAAAAGACCCCTGTCAATGCTGAACATAGATTATACATTTCTAAGCAGGATATTCACCACGTGGCTTTTTTCACACATATGGTTTTTAATATACCAAGATCTAATGGGTTTCATCCCCAGCTGCAAAGCAGCCATGAACATACGAACACTGATGGTTATATTAAACAGTGGCTTGAACCTCGCAGAATGTGCAATTGTCTTATCGATAGATATCAAGAAAGCATTCAACACTTTAGAATGGCCTTATATATACACACTGTTATGGATAGACCTGGTTTGGTGAATGGACAAGTCTCCTCTACACTTCCCAGATGGCAAGAGTTTAAACTAGTTTATTCTACTGGACCTTAAACACCAACTCTTCAGTACACTTCTGGATCTGTGGATACTTTGCCAAGAAGAAGGACTGCTGTACTGCAGAAAGGACCGCCACTCTTCTGGACTGCTACTCTGAAGGAACTGCTGCCTGCTGTTCACTTGCCAGGGAAGGAAGAACTGGACTTGCAACCTCATCTTAAACCCAGGACTCCCAGAGTGACTCGAAGGGCTAGTATGCCGGTGTGATAAAGTGCAATTTTTCTTGCATTGGTATGCCCCCACTTTTTGCTGAACTGCTGATGTGCTTTGACTGAGTGTGCCCTGGGCTCCTGCCAACCAGGTACCCAGGGCCTGTGTTCCTTCTCTAAAGCTGTATTGAAACAAAACCCAATTGGCATCTCTGGCCACCTATCAGCCCCTAGTAAATGGTACCCTAGGTGCCCAGGGCCTGGTGACCAGAGAAGACCCCTAAGGGCTGCAGCACATATTGTGCCACCCTTAGGGGCCTCTACCCTGACACCCACACACTGTCTTTGCAGGCTGAGTGTCTAAGTACAGAACTAAACAGAGAGTTGACATGGCACACTCCCGTGTGCCATGCCCACAGAACCCACTGCCCTGGCATACTTCAGTCACCCCTCTAGCTGGGTGCCCTATTCCAGTGGTGTGGGCACAGGTGCATGAGCCCTGTACCCCTACAGTACCCAGAGCCATTACTGGGCACTGTAAGTGCAGTGATGCCATTAAGAGTATATGGTTCTGGGAGGTTGTCATTATGAACGCCACAGCACCATAATGGCTACACTGAAGACTGACAAGTTTGGTACCAAACTTCTCAGCACATTAAACCTGCACTGATGCCAGTGTGGGATTTAATGTCAAATGCACCAGAGGGCATCTTAGAGATGCCCCCTGAAAACCTAACTTACAATCCATGTCTGGTCTGAGTGGCTGCAGAGCTGCCACACAGCAGACATGTTGCTGGAACCTTGGGTGGAGAGCCCCCCGCTCTCCTGGGTCTGCAACAATGCACATCCTGGGCAAGGTGCTAGGTCTCCTCCCCCAGGATGGGCATGGGGAAGCTTCAAAGGCATGCCGCCTCTGTGTGCTTCCCCAGACCATTTGCTGTAGTCAGCAACTGGCCCCCACCAGTTCCAACCCCCACTCTGGCGGGAAGACTGGCGGGAAACCCTACGTCAGGAACGGGGGGTGCCAGCCTGTGCTAACCCCCCTCCCCTCAGGTGGGAGATGCGAGGTGAAGCACGACCCTGGGCTCCGGCTATCTTGAAGATGGGGAGCCCTGCCCAATCACAGCTGGACTCCTGCCCCCCTCCCACAGGAGAGGAGCAGGCTAGGGGGTGTACCCACCCCAGGACAGGGACCTATTGGTCCCTGCCCTTGCCCTACCTGTAACGCCCCTAAATTTAGTATTTAGGGGCACCATGAACCTTCCTTCCTCAAATCCCGATACGAAAAGAAGCAAGAAGATCAAGAGGAAGAAGACCCGCCGTGCAGCTGCTAACAACAGGACAACCACAACTGACTTGGCCCTAGCCCTACCAGCCTGTCGAGCCTGGAACCTGCTCCTGCCTAAACCCCGGTGACCCCAGCAGACAGAAACCTTGGGACACCCAGAGGACCTGTCTGCCTTGACTCTCTTAAAGACTGGGACTCCCATCAGCAGAGGCCCTGCTGCAACAACACCCCTGGTGCCAGCCAGGATGCCCCGGACCAGCCCACCCTGCACCCGCCGAGCCTGGCCCGTGCCCAAGTGATCCAAGACCACGAGGATGTCCCCCTGGTGACTGGGACCCGAAGTCCAGTGCCCAAAGACCGTCCTCGACGAACCAGACCACGCCTGCAGACTCAGAACCAGGGGCCCCTCCAACCGCGACCAGCTGAGGGTAAGTTTGCCCGCCACCTAAAGATACCCCGGCGCCCTACAGCCCCCTGTGCCTTCCTTTAGGGTACCTACCTGTGCTCCAAGATCTCAACTTACCTCTCGAAGTGGTGGTCGCCCCTGAAGAGTCTCCGTCCCCGAGCCTGCAGCATTTGTTTGTTTGTTACCTTTTCCATTGAATAACATTGAGCGCCCGACGGTTCAAAAACACCCTGCACCCAACCACCCGAGTACCGCTGGCCGTGCCACCTTTGCCCTATCCTACTTCCCCATTTACCCTGAGCAAGTGACCAGGAGCCCCGCTCCCACAGCCGCGTGGCCTGCTAGCCAGCAACCACCAACCAGAGGCCCCCTGCCCCTCATTGGATAACATTGGGCCTAACTGCCTCTGCATCCATCCGCCCCTGTGCCGCTGAGGGTGAACTAACTGTACCTACCTGACCCTGGGGGACCCCTGAGTCTATGCCCAGAACCCTAACTTCACCAGTCGAATACTCACATGGAAACCGGTAACTCACTTACCTGCCATTGGATAACATTGACTGGCTTGACTCGAAAAATCTTCTAAGTGTGAAGTTTTGGAAACTTAAAATATTCATAAAAAATCAATCGTGTTCCGAATTCCGAAGTACTCCCCTGTGCTCAGGGGAGAAGCCAGTACTGTACATTGCAGCCCAGTACTGAACCGCGAAAGTAATCCTTACTGGGTTTACTAGTAACCTGAATTTTTTCCATAGGAATCCATTGTCTGCTTTTCTATTAAATTTCTTCTGTCTACTTTTGAAAACTTGAAATATTCTTTAAAAATCATACGAAATACTGAAACGCAATTACTTACCTGTTTTAAGTTGAGACCCCAGTGCTGGACCTAGGAGCCCAGTACTGGATTACAAAAGTAACGAGATTGTACTTTACCTGCAACCTGAATTTTCTCCCATTGGATAACATTGCCAGATTACTGTGGAAAAGTTTCTGAGTGTGAACTTTTAAAATAGCTTTATATTCTTGAAAAATCACTGCAATGACTAAAACATTTTTACTAAGTTGTTTTTAGGTTAGACCCCAGGACTGCATCTAGGATCCAGTCCTGGGATTACCAAAGTAATCTACAAAGTAATCAACTGTGTTTATATAGGAAAACCCATTGAGCTCAATGCTAAATTGTGTGTAGAATTGTGTTGCCTACTGCAACCCCTGTACCTATTGTGTTTACAAAGCTTATTGCCTTTCTGCAAAGTACTCATCTGAGACCTCTCATATTGAGAACAGTATATTTTGATACCTGTTGGTTCTAAAAATAAAACCACTATATCTTTGATAATAAAAACAATTGGCCTGGAGTTCAGTCTTTGAGTGTGTGAAACCTTTTGCTGACTGAGCAGGTACAACAAATGCTTTACACTGTCCTCTGGTACTGCCTTACTGCTCGACCAAGCTACCACTTTAGAGAGTAAGGTCACACCTGGCTTTAACCTCTGTTATACCTCTGTGGTTTGTGGACTCTATACACACTGTACCTTATTCTGGTCCAGTATATATAGAGCAACTTTCTCACAGCCGGCCTACTTAACTGACCCTCAGGGACATAAAAGGCTCCCCAAGTGGTGCTCTTCAGGTCCTGGACCCTTGGCATGGCTCAGCCTAATGAAATCAAAATGTTGGCCTCTTTGCAACCACAAACAGGCTCATTTGCACCAAGACCTTGCTACTTGCACTGCAATGCTACACAAAGCGCCGCCATCCCAACTCTTCATGGGGCCTCCTACGTGAAGCTCCAGCCCGCCCTTCCAGGACAGCTGACCTGCTCTTTGCTCTACTCTGGCAGCCTCCCACGAGGCTCTCCGTGCAGCCCTTTCCAATGTGAATGGGACACTTGGCACTGTCTTGAGAAAGTAAGACTTCAGCAGGACTAACCTGGTGACTGTATTCGACCTGCACTCCATCGCAGTCAGCCTGAAAGTTTTACTTTGACCCAGTCCAGCACTACCAGATATTTGGAGTTGGCACTTTGTGCTTTTTGGTGCTATTTTCACAAAATTCTTAAATAATTCATATCTCTGGTTCTACTGATTGGATTTTTGTTGTTTTGGTCTTGTTTTATTCATTACATTTTGCTCTATTCGGGTAATATGGTGTGGTTTCCTTTTTGTGTGGGGTTTTCACTGTTTTACTGCTTGTAGTGTTGAACAAATACTTTACACATTGCCGCTAAACTTGACTGATCCGTGCCAAGCAACTGCAAGGGTAAGCACAGGCTAATTTTGGGTTTGCTTGTGCCTTACCCTGACAATGCGCATGGTTGCTGCTCGACCAGGGCTCACATCCCATTCAACCAATAACCCTATTTCTCACACCCAGGTTCACAGATCAGCCACAGACTATATTTTAAAAAAAAAACACCCCCCAAAAAATCCAATTGGACAAGTCATACATTTCTGGTATACGGACCCAAAGCTAGGTTCATGGACCTCTAAAGCCTATGTTTTGCTATCTACAACAGAGAAAAGTCTGTTACGACTGACAATTCTTCATGCAGGGCTCAGTCCCAGCATCTTGCGGAAAAAAAGTAAGGAGCAATAATGGGACAGGGATAATATCTTGTGACACCCTCCCTCAAGTGGTGGAGTCCCAAAGGGACCCCCACTTAGCTTAAAATAAAAACTACATTTAGCCATTAAGATTGTAGACCCTGAGGCGGGGTTCTTTGCCCCCAACATCCCTCTAATATGTGTGACCATTGCCGGGGGTCCACATAATCCTGATAAGGGGTTTTGGAGACATTTTGGAATTCCCCTCTGGTGGACCTGATACCGGGTTTGCACTCCCCACACATCTTCTCAAGTGGGAGACTACTGAAAAGCTCACAGATGCTTATCCCGCTCAACAATCTCTCTAAGGCATTGGACATCTCCTTCCTCCAATGCAGACATGGAATGGAGGACAAAAGCAAAATTGCAGGCCTTATGTTTTTTAATGTTAGTTTGTGGACTGTCCATGTACTAGGTCCAGGGATTGTCTGCAGACTGAAACTGCCAAGAGATACTAAAGTGATGACCCTTTCAAGCCCACACGGAACATTTTTTAATTGAAATATCTCAAAACTTACTGAATGGATTTAGAGAAAACCAACAAAAGCATGCTTACTGAGTAAAAATCTACTTTCATGCTGAGTTTGATGTAAATCTGTTTAGCAGATATTGCTGTAGCTGTGAGCAGAAATTCCTATGAGAGCTACAATGGGAAAACACATATTTCTTTGACCCCCTTTAACATTTTTCTCCTGCATGGAGTTGCACAATATTTGGCATTCTAGACCTTAGATACCATAAGCAAGAATCAAATTTGGTGCAGAACCGTCAATGTGGTAAAAAAGTATAGCCATATAAAAAAAATGCCACATACATGGATTTACTCCAAATTTGGTTGCCACTTGGTGCAGTCAGCTAATGTCCAGCAGGCCACTTTTCATGCAGAGCCGTCCAGGGGGAAAGTTGGAATGTGAGAGAGGGCAACGATTTCTCCTATGGTTGCGTTGTGCCTTTTTTTCCAAGCTGAGGAGCGTTAACGAGGCTTTTCATGGCATCTAAGATTTTCGACATTATGCCAGGTTGAAACAGAAGGAACCTTTTTTTAGCTCTTTTATGATCCTCTCCAAGCATAATGTGTCATTTACCATGTTTTGTTTTTCCGCAGTGACTCATGGGAATTTTTATAGTGATACATTTTCTCGTGGATGTCTGACTCACTAACTTTTAATTGATTTTCTGCCGGTGGGTAGCTACTGGTAGCGATTCTCTTGTACCCAGGGAGTATAAATAAACTTAAAACTTGGCATGCTTAGGGCTAATGTGGGATCAACGCGTCACATCTGTATCCACCTGGGCTCCTACTCAAGAAACGCTGGCAACAGTTCAATGTGAAGCATAATGGGGCTAAACTAAAGCGTGGCTGTCTCGCTTACCTCTGATATCCGCAGTGATCAGAAATCCACAGGTTCCATTCCCACCAATACGCTCTCAGCAATCCAGTCATTCGAGGTCAGCCAGTTGAGCCTTATCATATTGGCCAGTCGTAACGTCTGTAATTTACAGTTCGTATACACAGCAGTATGAAGAGATGCATATGAAACCAATATTATTATTTTTCAAATAACCAAATATATAACGAATGGAGTTATAGAAGAACTATAGTCATACAAAAATAACATCAAGAGGTTTTTAGGCCCATATAAAATACTTGTTTTAAACTGTTGCATTCCTCTTACTGTAAATATGACTTTTAAAAACGTTTGGCAAGTGCACCAAATGTGTCACTCTATAGCGCGTCTAATTGAGCAATAAGTGTATTGTGTTAAAACACACCAAACATCTGTTCTCACGTTTGCACGTTGTTCGTCCTCCCACGTTGCTTCTCTGTTCATCTTGTTGACATTAGAGAAAACACCGCCACTGTTTGGCCCGTAATATTCTATTTGTTTTCATTGCTATGGAAGTGAAAGAGTCGCTCCCATTCGCGATTTCAAATCTGTGCAGCGTCCAGGTTTGTTTGAGTTTGAGAAGCAATTGCTCGTCGTTGTTTACATGAATCGGCCAACAGTTTGTCACTGCTTTTCTACGAATCATTAGCAGTGCATAGACCAAGACAAAGTCATATTCCATAAAAGGCCAGAAAACGATCCGTGGCTGGCTCGCGCCATAGGCAAGCGTGGAACTAAGCCCGTACATTTAATTCCCAGGGGACTCTTGTGAAAATACACTAGACAATAATCGTTTTTAAAGATTTAAGGCTGTTATGGTTTTATTAAGAGCTGGAAGGAGATTATTGTTTTTTATTTTTATTTATTATTTTTTATAGCCTTTTTGTTTCTTGTAGTCCCAAAACGTCTACTGAGTCACATTTCCTAAAATGTTCTTCTCTCTTTCACATTTCCGGTATTTCCTTATTTATATCACGCCCGTTGCCTGGAGTCAACTGCGGGTGTGATATGCTCTCTGTATCATTTTCAGTTGCATCTGCTGGAGGACTGTCTGTATGGCCACCTCTTTGGGATGTGTTAGAGCCTCCTGGCCACCTGTCTGGCATGTGTAAGAGCCTCCTGGCCACTTGTCTGGGATGTGTAAGAGCCTCCTGGCCACTTGTCTGGGATGTGTTAGAGCCTCCTGGCCACTTGTCTGGGATGTGTAAGAGGCTCCTGGCCACTTGTCTGGGATTCGTAAGAGCCTCCTGGCCACCTGTCTGGTATGTGTAGAGCCTCCTGGCCACTTGTCTGGGATGTGTAAGAGGCTCCTGGCCACCTGTCTGGGATGTGTTAGAGCCTCTTGTCTGGGATGTGTTAGAGCCCACTGGATACCTATCTGGGATGTGTTGGAGCCTCTTGGCCACTTGTCTGGGATGTGTTAGAGCCTCCTGGCTACCTCTCTGGAATGTGTTAGAGCCTCCTGGCCACCTGTCTCGGATGTGTTGGAGCCGCCTAGATAACTGTCTGGGATGTGTTAGAGCCTCTTGGCCACTTGTCTGGGATGTGTTAGAGCCTCCTGGCCACCTGTCTCGGATGTGATAGAGCCTCTTGCCTGGGATGTTCTAGAGCCTCCTAGATAACTGTCTGGGATGTGTTAGAGCCCCCTGTCCCGGATGTGTTTGGGACTCCTGTCTTGGATGTGTTAGAGCCTCCTGGCCACCTGTCTGGAATGTGTTAGAGCCTCCGGGCTACCTGTCTGGGATGCGTTAGAGCCTCCCGGCCACCTGTCTGGGATGTGTTAGAGCCTCTTGTCTGGGATGTGTTAGATCCCACTGGATACCTATCTGGGATGTGTTGGAGCCTCTTGGCCACTTGTCTGGGATGTGTTGGAGCCTCTTGGCCACTTGTCTGGGATGTGTTGGAGCCTCTTGGCCACTTGTCTGGGATGTGTTAGAGCCTCCTGGCTACCTCTCTGGAATGTGTTAGAGCCTCCTGGCCACCTGTCTCGGATGTGTTGGAGCCTCTTGCCCACTTGTCTGGGATGTGCTAGAGTCTCCTGGCCACCTGTCTCGGATATGTTAGAGCCTCTTGCCTGGTATTTGTTAGAGCCTCCTGGCTACCTCTCTGGAATGTGTTAGAGCCTCCTGGCCACATGTCAGGGATGTGTTAGAGCCCCCTGTCTGGGATGTGTTAGGGACTCCTGTCTGGGATGCGTTAGAGCCTCCCGGCAACCTGTCTTTGATGTTTTAGAGCCTCTTGTCTGGGATGTGTTAGAGCGCACAGGATACCTATCTGGGATGTGTTGGAGCCTCTTGGCCACTTGTCTGGGATGTGTTAGAGCCTCCTGGCTACCTATCTGGGATGTGTTAGAGCATCCTGGCCACATGTCTGGGATGTGTTAGAGCCCCCTGTCTGGGATGTGTTAGGGACTCCTGTCTGGAATGTGCTAGAGCCTCCGGGCTACCTGTCTGGGATGTTTTAGAGCCTCTTGTCTGGGATGTGTTAGAGCGCACAGGATAACTATCTGGGATGTTTTGGAGCCTCTTGGCCAGTTGTCTGGGATGTGTTAGAGCCTCCTGGCTACCTCTCTGGAATGTGTTAGAGCCTCCTGGCCACCTGTCTCAGATGTGTTAGAGCCGCCTAGATAACTGTCTGGGATGGGTTAGAGCCTCTTGGCCACTTGTCTGGGATGTGTTAGATCTCCTGGCCACCTCTCTCGGATGTGATAGAGCCTCTTGCCTGGGATGTGTTAGAGCCTCCTAGATAACTGTCTGGGATGTGTTAGAGCCCCCTGTCTCGGATGTGTTAGGGACTCCTGGCCACCTGTCTGGAATGTGTTAGAGCCTCCGGGCTACCTGTCTGGGATGCGTTAGAGCCTCCCGGCCACCTGTCTGGGATGTGTTAGAGCCCCCTGTCTCGGATGTGTTAGGGGCTCATGTCTTGGCTGTGTTAGAGCCTCCTGGCCACTTGTCTAGAATGTGTTAGAGCCTCCGGGCTACCTGTCTGGGATGTGTTAGAGCCTCTTGTTTGGGATGTGTTAGATCCCACTGGATACCTATCTGGGATGTGTTGGAGCCTCTTGGCCACTTGTCTGGGATGTGTTAGAGCCTCCTTGCTACCTCTCTGGAATGTGTTAGAGCCTCCTGGCCATCTGTCTCGGATGTGTTGGAGCCTCCTGCCCAATTGTCTGGGATGTGTTAGAGCCTCCTGGCCACCTGTCTCGGATGTGTTAGAGCCTCTTGCCTGGTATGTGTTGGAGCCTCCTAGATAACTGTCTGGGATGTGTTAGAGCCTCCTGGCCACCTGTCTCGGATGTGTTGGAGTCTCTTGACCACTTGTCTGGGATGTGTTAGAGCCTCCTGGCCACCTGTCTCGGATGTGTTAGAGCCTCTTGCCTGGTATGTGTTAGAGCCTCCTGGCCACCTGTCTCGGGTGTGTTAGAGCCTCTTGTCTGGAATGTGTTAGAGCCTCCTGGCTACCTCTCTGGAATGTGTTAGAGCCTCCTGGCCACCTGTCTGGGATCTGTAAGAGCCTCCTGGCACTTGTCTGGGATGTGTAAGAGGCTCCTGGCCACTTGTCTGGGATGTGTAAGAGGCTCCTGGCCACTTGTCTGGGATTTGTAAGAGCCTCCTGGCCACCAGTCTGGTATGTGTAGAGCCTCCTGGCCACTTGTCTGGGATGTGTAAGAGCCTCCTGGCCACTTGTCTGGGATGTGTAAGAGGCTCCTGGCCACCTGTCTGGGATGTGTAAGAGGCTCCTAGCCACTAGTCTGGGATGTGTAAGAGGCTCCTGGCTACCTGTCTGGAATGTGTTAGAGCCTCCTGGCTACCTCTCTGGAATGTGTTAGAGCCTCCTGTCCACATGTCTGGGATGCTTTAGAGCCCCCAGTCTGGTATGTGTTAGAGCCTCCTGGCTACCTCTCTGGGATGTGTAAGAGGCTCCTGGCCACTTGTCTGGGATTTGTAAGAGCCTCCTGGCCACCTGTCTGGTATGTGTAGAGCCTCCTGGCCACTTGTCTGGGATGTGTAAGAGCCTCCTGGCCACTTGTCTGGGATGTGTAAGAGGCTCCTGGCCACCTGTCTGGTATGTGTAAGAGGCTCCTGGCCACCTGTCTGGGATGTGTAAGAGGCTCCTAGCCACTTGTCTGGGATGTGTAAGAGGATCCTGGCTACCTTTCTGGAATGTGTTAGAGCCTCCTGGCTACCTCTCTGGAATGTGTTAGAGCCTCCTGGCCACATGTCTGGGATGCTTTAGAGCCCCCAGTCTGGGATGTGTAAGAGTCTCCTGGCTACCTATCTGGGATATGTTAGAGCCTCCTGGCCACATGTCTGGGATGTGTTAGAGCCCCCTGTCTGGGATGTGTTAGGGACTCCTGTCTGGTATGTGTTAGAGCCTCCTGGCCACCTGTTTGGAATGTGCTAGAGACTCCTGGCTACCTGTCTGGGATGCGTTGGAGCCTCCCGGCCACCTGTCTGGGATGTTTTAGGGGCTCTTGTCTGGGATGTGTTAGAGCGCACAGGATACCTATCTGGGATGTGTTGGAGCCTCTTGGCCACTTGTCTGGGATGTGTTAGAGCCTCCTGGCTACCTCTCTGGAATGTGTTAGAGCCTCCTGGCCACCTGTCTCGGATGTGTTAGAGCCGCCTAGATAACTGTCTGGGATGTGTTAGAGCCTCTTGGCCACTTGTCTGGGATGTGTTAGCGCCTCCTGGCCACCTCTCTCGGATGTGATAGATCCTCTTGCCTGGGATGTGTTAGAGCCTCCTAGATAACTGTCTGGGATGTGTTAGAGCCCCCTGTCTCGGATGTGTTAGGGACTCCTGTCTTTGATGTGTTAGAGCCTCCTGGCCACCTGTCTGGAATGTGTTAGAGCCTCCGGGCTACCTGTCTGGGATGCGTTAGAGCCTCCCGGCCACCTGTCTGGGATGTGTTAGAGCCTCTTGGCTGGGATGTGTTAGAGCCCACTGTATACCTATCTGGGATGTGTTGGAGCCTCTTGGCCACTTGTCTGGGATGTGTTAGAGCCTCCTGGCTACCTCTCTGGAATGTGTTAGAGCCTCCTGGCCACCTGTCTCGGATGTGTTAGAGCCTCTTGCCTGGTATGTGTTGGAGCCTCCTAGATAACTGTCTGGGATGTGTTGGAGCCTCCTGTCTGGGATGTGTTGGAGCCTCCTGTCTGGGATGTGTTGGAGCCTCCTGTCTGGGATGTGTTAGAGCCTCTTGGCCACTTGTCTGAGATTTGTTAGAGCCCCCTGGCCACCTGTCTGGGAAGTGTTAGAGCCTCCTGTCTGGGATGTATTAGAGCCTCTTGGCCACTTGTCTGAGATTTGTTAGAGCCCCCTGGCCACCTGTCTGGGAAGTGTTAGAGCCTCCTGTCTGGGATGTATTAGAGCCTCTTGGCCTCCTGTCTAGGGTTTGTTAAAACCCCTCCCCTGTCCGTGTCTTCCGGTGTTACCACTCCCTTTCCCATCTGGAATGTATACCCGCTAAACTCTCTGAGGTAGATAGGGACTTCAAAGGAAGAGATTGGTTCCTTGATCTATACCTCTTTCACCTCTGGTACCTATGGAGTGCCTAAGTTGTACTTATCAAAAGAAGCCCGCACATTTATTTAGAAAAACAAACCATAAGGCAGGCCTTTCAATGTTGGCTGGGGTCTTGGATATTAAACTATCATATCAGAATTCCACAGATTTCTATACTGGGGGAATGTGAGTCTTCAGGCTGGCCACCTGTCTCGGATGTGTTAGAGCCTCTTGCCTGGTATGTGTTGGAGCCTCCTAGATAACTGTCTGGGATGTGTTGGAGCCTCCTGTCTGGGATGTGTTGGAGCCTCCTGTCTGGGATGTGTTGGAGCCTCCTGTCTGGGATGTGTTAGAGCCTCTTGGCCACTTGTCTGAGATTTGTTAGAGCCCCCTGGCCACCTGTCTGGGAAGTGTTAGAGCCTCCTGTCTGGGATGTGTTAGAGCCTCTTGGCCACTTGTCTGAGATTTGTTAGAGCCCCCTGGCCACCTGTCTGGGAAGTGTTAGAGCCTCCTGTCTGGGATGTATTAGAGCCTCTAGGCCTCCTGTCTAGGGTTTGTTAAAACCCCTCCCCTGTCCGTGTCTTCCGGTGTTACCACTCCCTTTCCCATCTGGAATGTATACCCGCTAAACTCTCTAAGGTAGATAGGGACTTCAAAGGAAGAGATTGGTTCCTTGATCTATACCTCTTTCACCTCTGGTACCTATGGAGTGCCTAAGTTGTACTTATCAAAAGAAGCCCGCACATTTATTTAGAAAAACAAACCATAAGGCAGGCCTTTCAATGTTGGCTGGGGTCTTGGATATTAAACTATCATATCAGAATTCCACAGATTTCTATACTGGGGGAATGTGAGTCTGCAGGCTGAAAATAATCCTTGGGTGGTGCTTCCATAATGCTATAATCCCGACTAGTCCTCATTCATAGGCATTCATTTGAATCCACATTAATTATAATTAAGTGATCTCAAAATTGGTAGAAGTTTAGTAGGCCTACACACCTTCTAACCAGCAGCCGCCGAAGAAATACAAATCTCTGCAACACAAGCAGTAGTCCTTTGAGCAATATTGCTATCTTTTTTGAGTTCCGATGCTAACTAGCAATCTATTTAGCTGGAGGTCCAAAAATTTCGTTTTCTAAATCTGATGCAACCTGTTATTTGTAACTCAAGTGCAACCTGGTAGGTTCTTAACATGCTTGTGAATAAAGCCATAGAAAAGGCTGAACATGACACCTGTGTACAGTGAGACGTTGGGCAAAAATAAATTAATGCGATTAGAGCTGAAAAAAAGACTAACAAATACTACTGTTGAGTATTCGTTCCCATGGCACTTTTAGAATCTCAGTTCTTCTGTAGTAAATGGTAATATATGCAAGACCTGTATCTTCCAAGGGGGAAGATACAACGGCGCTACCTCCAGGGCGAACTGGCCATTCTATCACTCTGGGCTTCCCCCAGTGGGCTGCAGGTTAGGGGACTGCATTTAGAGCAGGGTGGGCTGCCATGACCCAACCAAGCCGTCTTGCCCCATTTTAATCACAGCCTCCTGCAGTGTGGAGCTGAGTGGAACATGTCTGCCGGGCCGATTTTGTCCTCTAGTCTGGTCCCGGCTACTTATTGACATTAAACAGCTAAGAGAGACTGTCACGTCGGCACCATTCATGCTATGATACTAATCGAACTACATAAAACTAGTTGTTTTAGTTTCACTTTGCAATTGCATTTTATGTCAACAAAACACTATACTATATTTATGTTTTATATGTGACATATAACCATATTGGCGTAGATTATTTTTCCCATCGGACATTTAACTGAGAGCAAAAGAGGGACAAACACACAAAACGGAAGCACAAATGAAGAGAAAGAAGGAAAAGCTGTCACAAAGGGAGAAAGCAGGAACCTGCAAGAGTGAGATGAATGGGCAGGGAGTGTGCGGCAGGGGATTAAAGAGGCATCAGGTGGTTTTAAGGGTGTGCAGCCTTGCTATTCTGACCACCTACGTTTAATTGCACCTTGTATGAAAAGCTTTGGACACCGGCACTCATTCTTTTACAAATTAAGTACTGAATACAATATAAAAGTGAGGTTTACCAAACATTACCATGCAGAATGGCTGAATAGGGTCAACGATGGTAAAGATGCGTTCCACCTATCACTGTAAACATTTGGAACTACAGGGAGCCTACAGAGCTATGTACCTTGACCTTTCACGAATACCATTCCCTCTCCTGTGACGCAACACGTGTATATTTAGCGCATGTCGAGGTAAGTCACAAGCAAGCAGCTGTTTCAAGACTTGGATTTCGGGAACTCTTCAGAAAGGTTGTGCCTTTTTCACTGAACCCTTGGCGTGCTTTGCATTCACTGCTGTGAGCTTGCATACCTCAAACGCTTATAGAAGACAATCGAATACGTGCTAATCCAACTGGCCTACCCATCAACATTTGGATCTCAAATTGATGCACTTTATCACGATGCTGTACTAGTGTTCTGCCAAGTGATGCCTTGGATTGCATCTGAGCAGAGCGGCTGCATTTTTTGAAAGAAGAAATCTGATAGCAAGCGGTCTATTGACTGACCAGTATGTCACTATCTTGGTACGGTTTGTATGCTATCCACGTTATATGCAGTTTGGGTGCCGTAATACACATTGTCTAATATCTCCTGCTAAGGGGTCTCCCTATTTCTACCTCCCATCGTAGCCGTCCTGGGCTTTTCTCTTTTAGAGGGGGTTATGCAAGGAAGGCTTAAAAGTTATTTTACAATTTAGAATTTGATTGAACCCTTTTATATCTGGCCAGAGATAGTCAAATTATTGGAGGGAATTCGGGGCTCGGGGAGTTGCAAGTGTGGGCTAAGACAGAAATGTTCTAAAAAAGTGCACTTTTGGATTGTTTATTTATAGGGGATCTTTGAGAACATTTTTAGAACCTGTTCTAATGAAAATATAGGTGGTGCTAGGATTCTGAAAGTGATTCGTGACTATACAGGTGGTGGAATGTGCTAAGCAAATGCATTTAACATATGATGTGAGATTGCTGGTCACTAAATCTCTTCGCAGTTAGATTCAGCCTTCTCAACTAGTTTGAATGATTGGGAGTAGAGGGGTATTACCACTGTTTATCTACAAGCACACAGCCTCCCTATCATAGCTATTTCATGCCATATTTGAATGTAGCTTTAGAGACCGTCGTAGCAGGCTCTACCGGCAATTAAAGGCCCGCTCCAGTGTTAAAGTCCCGAGCCTAAGGCAGCTTTTGTTGCCCGGTAGAGCCCACTACTGAGGGCTCTAAGGTTATTAAAACATTCTGCTCATAGAGGGCAGAATGTTCTAAGTTGTAAAACAAAGGTTTCATGGAGCACAAGGGGGTTCAAATCCCCTCGGGCTCCATGAGGCCTTTGTTAAACATTGGAATGTTGATGCTCCGGACTTCTACTGGCCGTTAAAAGCCCGGAGCACTCCACTGTTTACAATGAAGCACTTAACATTCCAAAGTTTTAATGTAAGTTGTTTCTGTAAGGTTCTTATTGAAGCACCAGAGGGACAAAAATTGGTAGTACCTGTACCCTGATATGTTTACCTCTACCGTTGGTCTGCTTGAATTTTGGCTAACCGATGCCTAGCAATGTGTTCTGTTATTGACGTGCCCCAGTGTTTTGCACCAAGAGGCTCTTTTCTGAAGTGCACAGGGCTTCTAGGATTCAGTAGAGTGATTTTCTTGCAGGATGGGCATAGACTAGTCCATTACTCCTGCCATATTCCAGTCCTTTTAATTTGTAGTCATATTCACAGTTGTTCAGTGGTCACACCCAGGTGATGATATTACAGCAATCAAGTTTTGACTGTGCTGGTGTTCTGCAAAGTTTCAAATGGCCATTAGAGAATAGGAAAGGGATTACCCTTCTTAACACATTGAGTTGAAGCTACTTTCCCTTGGCTGTTTTAACGATATGCAAGGTTAATGTGAGGTTTTAAAGTGATTATAACTAGCATCCTAGCTCTTCTTGCCAGTCTGCAAGAAACACATTGGGACATGGTGAATAAAAAGTTGGTGTATTTTTCTTCACATCTCAAAACATTAAATTGTCCACCTAGTACTTATTTAGGCTGAGGTAGTTCTCGCAATGCCCATGGATGTGGATCAAATAGGCTGTGATGTGTGGAAAAGTAAATTTTGTCATGTTCTGTGTCCCTACGTGTCATCCATCATATGTTATGTGTGCATGACCAATATGCATATGTTATTCCCCATGTCCGATTAATGACGCAATTACAGTTGTGTCCACCTCTAGTATGCTAGTTTCCAGTCCTCGTGAATACTACGAATATCAGGCCTATGTAAAGTAATGTTGCCACGCTTCTCAGTGTGCACGTTATTTCATTATAAAGTCCCCGTTTCCAGGCCTCAACAGGGCCCGGACATCAGATTCAGCTCCTGCCTCCTGAGCCTCGCTGAGGAGTGATCCAGCCCCCACCTGTATCCTCGACCCTTCACTTACTTCCTGCCTCGCAGTGCCCGGTGCAGCTTGGCTCTGCCTCTGAGTCTGCCAAGACTATGTTATGATTCCAGCTATCAGTTTAGTCTTCCTTCTCTGCATTCCTAAGCTACTGAACTGCATCAATAGTTTCCGTCATTGTCTAGCCTATTCGGCTCCATGTTAAGAGAAATACTGTACTTAATGGTCATTTAATATTCTTCATCACGCACTACATGTAGAATAAATGTATGCTCTAGTCTTAGAGTCAATTAGCTTCTCCCCTCATGACTTCTAGTTTATATCAACATGTTCCCTAAACATTAGATACTAGATAGAGTTTAGGTACATGTCGCTCCGACCCTCCAGACTTTAGTCTCTGCTCCTAGCACAGAGTTCATAGCCCCCAGCTTCTCCTCGTAATACGTCATTGCCAGTTTGCGCGCACCACCAGGTTAGAGGTCCCGGCTCCTTAGGTAGCCCCCTCCTATGTTTCCGCCCCATTCATGACATATCCTGTTACGTCTGCACCACATGTCTATGTATACGCCCAGTTACACCTACTTTTACTCTTATCTTTCGCGACTGCTACGCGTCACGCCTTCTGTTCCACCCACTGCTACGCCTACTGCAATGTAATGTTATGTGTTCGCGCTATGTATATATGCTCGTGTATTGTTATTAAAAGTTAGCGCGCTCATCCCAGACCCAGCCCCAGCAGCTGCTGGGCCCTGTCATCCTATTCCTATGCAGGTTGTCCTGTTCCTGTCCTTATGCTGTATTAAACCTGCAAAACTCCTACTACCTCGAATCTTGACTCTTATTTATTGAGCTATCTGTTATGATATATGTCTAGTCAAAAATAGGGTATTATTTATTTATTTACCACATAATGGCGCCCGAATAGGGACTTGCCCTTTCCCCACGCGTCGGTGAAGCCACGCCGACCCCCTGACCCTCTGCAGTCGTGACGGAACTCTTCTGCGCAGTGGCAGATATTTCTGCTCAAGTATCCCTCAGGCCCACGGAGGAGACGGAGGAGGCGGTCCAGCATCCAGACGAGACGGTGGAGGAACGCGGCGAGTCCCGACCAGAGCCCAAGCCAAGAGTCCAAGGTCCGAGGTATCCGGAGGTCCACCCGTAACTAAAGTCCGAAGTTCGTCGTCCGTCGTCGTAAGCAGTCCAGTCCAGTCCGAAGCTTTCCGTTCTTGCTGCCCGGTGAGTACCATTACTGGGGTAGTATCTAGACAGGGTCAGTCTAAATTGACTCCTGGTCCGTGGGTTGGTGGTACCCAAGCCCACAAACGAAGTGTTCACCTAGGTGGATACGGGTCTTGATGCGTCCCTTTATGGGACCGGTATGTTCCGTACTGTTTCAGCAGTGCATCCAGTAACTCTAGTCTGTTCCGTTCTCGAGAAATTCTTGTGTTTCTGTTCTCAGTATTCCAGGTAATATTCTGTCCGAACTGTAATGTTATGATGTTGTTCAATGTATTTTCAATGTCGTGGTATGCCTGAATTGTTCTCCCAATTGTTATTGTTCCTTGTTTATTGTATTGTGTTCCGATTCAAGTTTACAATGTCTCTCTTTTCGAGATTACGTCAGTTAAAAACTAGAAAGGGTTTGTTAGAAGAAGCAGTTCCTGTCCCGCCCAGGGACAGTCCAGGTCATTTTATGTATCAGAAGCATGGCATAAGTGCCATATTGTATCTAGATTTATGGGTAGAGTATACCAAACAGTTAGAAGAAAAGTATAGATGGCCCGTATCGGGTACATGGGATGCCGAATGCATCATGCGAGTAGAGGAGGCATTATGGAAAAAGAAAACCAAGCCAGTCATCCTGCAGCTCCCGTTAAAGGGAACTGCAATTATTGTAAACAGCCAGGTCATTTTATAAATGAGTGTGCAGTTCTGAAACATAACATAGCTACTGGTAAGACTAAAGAAAGACCACGTCCGCCTAGACAGGAACAAGTTTCACAGATTCCTCAGCCACAGAATGCACCACAGACAGTTACAGCACCGCAGCCTATTGCTGCAACACAGCATGTTACATCGCAGATGTACCAGTATGCACAGTCTGAGTATCCAGAGTACCAGCCATATTCATGAAACAGCCTAGAGAGGGAGGTAGGCTTGCCTCTCATCGAGATACCTGTAGATCAAGAAGGTCCCTATGTTCACAGTCAAGTATTAGGGAAAGACAGAAAGTTTTTGATTGATACAGGGGCAAGTAGGACCACAATTAGTCATGCCGAAGTTCCAGGGGCTCCGCTCTCAGGCTCAAGAAATGTTTCCCTTGGATTTTCAGGAAAGCCTATCGTTAATGAGATTTCAAAGCCAGTTACTCTAGAAGTAGGTCCATTGTCCCGCACTACTGATCTATTACTTACTAAGTCATGTCCAGAAAATCTATTAGGCATTAAAACACTGAAAGAATTAGGTGCAGTTATTTGTTGTTCCCCAGAGGGAATACGATTGTTCCTACGTGACTTTAAAGGTCACTATGTATTACGAGATTTTGATTCCAGACTGTCTAATGTCCCGCAGCATTTATGGGCGCAAGGTCCAACTGATGTAGGTTATATGCAAATCACACCCCATCGTGTGACTCTCAAACCAGGTGTAGTGTTACCACGAATCAGGCAGTACAGATTGCCACCCGAGGCTGTAGCAGCCTTATCCAAAATTATCGACGAGCTCATCGCTCAAGGAGTAGTTGTAGAAACTGACTCCAATGTATGTAACTCTCCGATCATTCCAGTTATGAAACGTACTGATCCAAATGCACCCCCAGTATATCGATTAGTGATCGACCTACGAGAACTTAATAAATGTATTATTCCGCAGTACCCAGTTGTCCCAGACATCTCTTCCCTATTGACAGCCATTGATTCCGAAGCCACGTTCTTCACTGTCATAGACCTCAAGAACGCATTCTTTAGTGTTCCCATCCATCCAGACAGCCAGTTTCTTTTCGGATTTTGTTTAAATGGAAGGAGCTATATGTTTACACGCGCTCCTCAAGGTTTCACAGAAAGTCCTAGTATTTACAGTCAAGCACTCAAGAGACAACTAGACAATATTCACATGCCAACTGACACTGCCCTGCTCCAGTA
Organism: Lissotriton helveticus; assembly: GCF_964261635.1. Taxonomy (NCBI): domain Eukaryota; kingdom Metazoa; phylum Chordata; class Amphibia; order Caudata; family Salamandridae; genus Lissotriton; species Lissotriton helveticus. The sequence continues at coordinate 741,169,340 of NC_136061.1, read as the reverse complement.
TGTCGATGATCTATTGATCACAGCCCGTTCTGAACGTGACTGCGAGCGAGCGTCACTCACGGTTCTGTATTTCCTAGCCGAGATGGGGCACAAGGTGTCCCCTTCGAAGCTTCAATTCTGTGTCCAGCAAGTGGTCTACTTAGGACACTTACTGTCCAAGAGGGGTAGGCAGTTGACACCAGACCGTATCCAATTAATAGCGAGTCTTCCACAGCCCAAGACCCAGAAGGAGGTGCGTGCTTTTATCGGCCTTACTTCTTATTGTAGACAATGGATTCCTCAGTATGCATTTCTAGCCAAGCCACTGATACAGTTAACGACACAGGAGGCAACCGTATCGACTGTCCTCCCTTGGACATCTGAACATACACTTAGTTTCAACGAGTTGAAGAAAGCCCTATGCCAAGCTCCAGTTCTAGCTACACCGAACTACAGTAAGCCTTTTACACTTTTCGTTACTGAACGTGAAGGTACAGCATTATCTGTTCTCACACAAGATCAAGCAGGACAATACAAGCCTTGTGCTTATTTTTCTAGCACACTAGATCCAGTCGCCCAGGCGTTGCCTGCGTGCCTCAAGTCAGTTGCAGCCACAGCACTAGCTATCAGACAAAGTGATTCCATAGTTTTAGGACACTCCTTGACAGTACAAGTCCCACATTCCGTGGAAGTTCTTTTAAACCGAACACAAACTCAGCACTTGACAATTGCACGTTTAACAGGTTATGAATTGACACTGTTCCAACCACACATAGATATTAGACGCTGCAACGTCCTGAATCCTGCTACACTGTTACCATCAGTTAATTCAAATTCTGCCACACATGATTGCGTGGAAGTAGTCAACATTACGACAAAGCCAAGACAAGACCTGACAGACATTCCGTTACCAGATCCTGACCTGACACTTTATGTGGATGGTTCATGTATGAGAACTAGTACAGGAGAACTAGTAGCCGCGTATGCAGTGACTACTGACACCGAAGTTATTGAAACACACCGTATTGATACCCTGTCCGCTCAAGCAGCAGAGCTAGTTGCTCTGACACAAGCCTGCATACACGCCAAGAACCTGAAAGTTAATGTTTACACAGATTCACGTTACGCATTTGGAGTTGTACACGACTTTGGAGTGCTCTGGCAGGAGAGAGGTTTCATGACTTCTCATGGAACCAAGATTCAGCATGGTCTCCTTATTCAAGCTCTGTTAGATGCCATACACTTACCGACATCTATTGCTATCATGAAATGCAAAGCACATACGAAAGTTACTGACATTATTTCCCAAGGTAATGATCTAGCAGATCGCACAGCCAAGCTTACAGCACAGACTCCAGACACTCAAGCTAATCCGACACAGACACATACTCCAGATCTGATTACATGTATGACAGTTAAGGACCCTACTCAAGATGTCATAGATATCCAGTTACATGCTACTCCCGATGAAATCAAGAAATGGTCCGAACAAGGAGGGGTCCAGACAGATCAAGGATGGTTAACAAAGGGTAGAGCCACATGGTTTTTCCCCGACTCTATGGTTCAAGTCATCATTAATACCGCACATAGTCCAGCACATTTAGGAGAAAAAGCTATGTTAGACAGTATCCAGAACATTTGGTTCAACAAGCATTTACGAGCTGCAGCCAAGCAGAAAGTCCGTACCTGTATGATATGTTGTCAGTTTAATCCAGGTAAAAGTGTCCCGGTGGAACAAGGTGGTTTCCAGCCTCCTGACCACCCTTTTGAGGTCCTCCAGATGGATTATATTCAGATGGAGCGATGTCGAGGTTTCAAGTATGTCCTTGTAGTTGTATGCGCTTTGTCCAGATGGACAGAAGCATATCCAGTCCCAGATTACACAGCCGCGACCACTGCCAAACAGTTGGTTCGTGAATTCTTCCCTCGATATGGACTCCCTAGAGTCGTATATTCTGATAACGGTCAGCCATTCTCATCTGAGTTGATGAAGCACGTTTCCCTGTTGTTAGGGTACCAGTGGAAGTTCCATTGTGTACGCCATCCTGAAGCCGCCGGTCTAGTCGAGAGACATAATCAGACTCTGAAAATCCGTATTGCAAAAGTGTGTAAAGATAAGGGTGTGGACTGGCTAGTAGCTCTGCCAGTTGCTTTGTTTTATATGCGCATGGTCGCACATTCCAGATCAGGTCTGTCCCCGTATGAGGTCGTATTCGGCCGCCCCCCTAACATGTGGGGTACTCCTAGACCCCGAAGTATTACTGATGTTTCATGTAATATGCTGACAGATTACCTAGCTTCCTTGATGTCTGCCCTCAACTCATGTCGTTCACAGGTTGCTGCCGCATTTCCAGACAATACCGAGGTGGCACCGCATGAAATCGTTCCAGGTTCCATGGTGATGGTCCGTAACTTTGACAGATCAAGTCCGCTGGAGCCTCGATGGAAAGAGCCCCGTCAGGTCCTCCTCACCACCCGTACAGCCGTGAAGTTGGAAGGCCGAAAAGGATGGATACACCTTTCTCACGTTAAACTTTTTAAAGGACTGAAACCCGTCTTTAAGAACATTTCCCAGGATTTTAAGGACTGTCCCGCAAAAGACATTGATACAACCCCTCCCTTGTTAGAGAAAACTCCGCAGCAGGAGTATAAGCAAAAACTCCGGTCTAGTAAAATAAGTCAGCCAGTTTGATTGTATAAGTCCTCCCCTAGGTGAAACGGTTAGACTGTTTCTGACATGTATAAAATAGACCCCCATAGTGAGAGAGTCAGTCATAACTCAAACCGATGTATCGTTTTTCTGAGTTTCATATTATTCATCAGCATAATGATTTCCTGCACTAGTTACGCATTCTTCCTGTGTTTTCCAGTTCCTCATGTAAATAAGCATGCTAATGCTACAGTAGAGCACACGTTTAGTGATCTGCCTCCTCACGAATATTCATACCGCCTCGCTATGCGTAATAATACCTTCATCCGCATGTTACATTACTCACACCAGACCAGCAATGCCACTAATTGTTGGGTGTGTGGTCGACTCCCCCCTTTCCAGACGTCGAAGGGAGTTCTGCCACTTTTTCCTTATCCTTTTTCACATAATGGTTCGTGTGGAGCATGGTCCACGTTAACGTCATCCTCAACAGATATGTCTTTTCTTAACAGCACATGTTTCCCAGACAAGCAAGGTTTCCCCCACAGAACAGGTTTAGATCTTGAAAATGAAGTGTATAATTTAGGTAACTATTCGTCGAATTTCATGGTCCTGAATGTTCAGTCTGATACTACTCCAGACTCACCTGCTATTTCAGTACTACCAGTCAAAGGCGAATTATGTGTCCGAAATAAGGGTTCTGTACACGTAGGACATAGTGATTGTACTACTATTATCCAGTATAGTGACAGTGGGAAATCTATTTTCAAAGCTTCACGTCATTCTTATTTTGTTTGTGGTCAAACTGCATATGTTCGTCTGCCCCTCGATTGGGAGGGAACCTGTTACATTGCCTTCCTACTGCCACCTGTTTTCCTAGCCCCACCTGACTACCATAGGAATTCCTTCCTAGTACATACTAGACACAAGAGAAACCTCCCGATTGTCGATTATACTGAAACTGCTGCAGAGCAATTCATTGATATTGATAAAGGTGTTTTCCCTTATTTAGGTACAGTTGTAAACAGTAAGCTAATCCGTAGGTTAACAAGAACCCTTGAAGCAGTAGTAGATGAGACTGCCTCCGCTCTAGGTAACTTAACCGAAGAGCAATCCTTTATGAGAATTGTCGTGCTCCAGAATCGTCTCGTCCTTGACGTCATACTGGCCGATAGGGGCGGGGCCTGTAGAGTCCTCGGATCCAGTTGTTGCATTTTCATTCCAAATAACGCGCCGTCTGTTTATTCAGCTATAACCAGACTTCATAAAATTGCCCATCTGTTACACCAGAATCCAGGCACCTGGACATGGTCCGGTTGGTTCTGGAATATAATTTCCGCATGGGGATGGAAAGTCCTGTCCTTTCTAGGTATCGCAGTAGCGATCATATTCAGCTGCTGCCTCTGTATACAATGTGGCCCTGCGATTTGTGGCATGTGTGCTACCTCTTGTATTCCTAGTCCCAAGCCCCGTTCTAAATCTCGTTCCAAGACAATTCGAGATGAACAAATGGTACTGTATGAAATGATAGATGGTATCATGAATATTGATGTTTCCTGATGGAAACGTAGTGACAAGGAGGGAATGTGGAAAAGTAAATTTTGTCATGTTCTGTGTCCCTACGTGTCATCCATCATATGTTATGTGTGCATGACCAATATGCATATGTTATTCCCCATGTCCGATTAATGACGCAATTACAGTTGTGTCCACCTCTAGTATGCTAGTTTCCAGTCCTCGTGAATACTACGAATATCAGGCCTATGTAAAGTAATGTTGCCACGCTTCTCAGTGTGCACGTTATTTCATTATAAAGTCCCCGTTTCCAGGCCTCAACAGGGCCCGGACATCAGATTCAGCTCCTGCCTCCTGAGCCTCGCTGAGGAGTGATCCAGCCCCCACCTGTATCCTCGACCCTTCACTTACTTCCTGCCTCGCAGTGCCCGGTGCAGCTTGGCTCTGCCTCTGAGTCTGCCAAGACTATGTTATGATTCCAGCTATCAGTTTAGTCTTCCTTCTCTGCATTCCTAAGCTACTGAACTGCATCAATAGTTTCCGTCATTGTCTAGCCTATTCGGCTCCATGTTAAGAGAAATACTGTACTTAATGGTCATTTAATATTCTTCATCACGCACTACATGTAGAATAAATGTATGCTCTAGTCTTAGAGTCAATTAGCTTCTCCCCTCATGACTTCTAGTTTATATCAACATGTTCCCTAAACATTAGATACTAGATAGAGTTTAGGTACATGTCGCTCCGACCCTCCAGACTTTAGTCTCTGCTCCTAGCACAGAGTTCATAGCCCCCAGCTTCTCCTCGTAATACGTCATTGCCAGTTTGCGCGCACCACCAGGTTAGAGGTCCCGGCTCCTTAGGTAGCCCCCTCCTATGTTTCCGCCCCATTCATGACATATCCTGTTACGTCTGCACCACATGTCTATGTATACGCCCAGTTACACCTACTTTTACTCTTATCTTTCGCGACTGCTACGCGTCACGCCTTCTGTTCCACCCACTGCTACGCCTACTGCAATGTAATGTTATGTGTTCGCGCTATGTATATATGCTCGTGTATTGTTATTAAAAGTTAGCGCGCTCATCCCAGACCCAGCCCCAGCAGCTGCTGGGCCCTGTCATCCTATTCCTATGCAGGTTGTCCTGTTCCTGTCCTTATGCTGTATTAAACCTGCAAAACTCCTACTACCTCGAATCTTGACTCTTATTTATTGAGCTATCTGTTATGATATATGTCTAGTCAAAAATAGGGTATTATTTATTTATTTACCACAGATGTTTCTTGACTGTCTAAATCCCCAGAACAGCCAGTCACGCAGATTTATATTTGAGTGTCATCACCCCAAAATTGCTGGTCCTCAATAATTTGAGCCAGGGTTCACACGAAAATGATCTAATAGTGTGGAGCAATGTGGAATCTGCATATTACTTTTTCTGGGAATGATTTATTTGATCCAGTACTTATGAGCTGGTTTTGGTGTGGAAGGATTGCATAACTTATAAGGCGCTACCTGTTAAATCTGATCCAGAAGGAAGGGGCTCAATGTCTTGAAGCATCCTTGCTACCAAAAGAACCACAGAGGATTTGTTCTACCAGACTTCCTTCATGGAAGACACAGAGGAGATCCTCTTTCACCTATTGGCCACTTTCATTCTCATTCTGCCCCCAGGTCTAAAGCCATGGTCTTGATCCTGTAGTAATGTAAAAGTTAGTACATATTCTTTTGGTTGCCTTGTTTACTTCAGTTAAAAATATTGCTTCAATGCAGAGGATTGAAATAAGCCTACTGTTAGATGGGCCATTGGGGTCTGCAGAATGTTTCCTTAATAATGCTGTGATCTGCGAGCGGAGGTCAACAAGAACACAAGTGGGCTGAAGAGCTCATGGAATGTGATTTGCATTCTACTTGGTGGTTTGCAGTGGATTGACTGCAGCCCATTCTGTCTCCAAGAGGGTCATGTATTGGGCGCCCAGAAGTAAGAGGTCACCTGTCAGACCAGATTTCAGACTGAATTATTTTAGGGCCCTTCTCCCTACTAACTATAAGGTTTCGACATCGAGGGTCTTTCTCAAGCTTGATGCAGTTTATAGAATGAGGGTTGTCCACTACAGACTAAAAACCTTGAGTGCATACCATTGGTGTGCATTCTTCTGCTGGTGATTATTACATCTTTTCTAATTCCCACCTTACCTGCACAATGTCATAATGTGGCTATTGCTTGGACACTTTCTGGATCATTGTAACTTTATGATTATGAGCCTCGGCATCATGCCTGCTGCTCAGAAATAGCAATAATTACTTGCAGCCCTCTCTGTAGACCGTATTTTATGCATGCGTGTGGCTTACAGCCATGCATTGTATGTATGATTGAGGCAATGGCACATGCCACGCTATAGGAGTACCTTGTTTAGTATGTTTACTGTACAAACCGCGCACAGCATGTGGTTATGTTCCATATATACCACTAAGGGTGAATAGCAATAAAGTGTAACGTTACCGCCAAGTAATAGTACGTCGTCTACACGTGTACATTATGTATTGTGAATAGCGCCGCTAGTGCCGATCCTGGGAGCCTATGTATGGTATGGTGTGTGGAAAACATCTGTACTGGGACCGGAAAGAGGCAAGAATCTTTCAATATGGCATTTTAATATAGTGCTGAGCCAGTGTTTCTGCAATTCGCAAATAAGCTGATCAATTATCTGGAGACTGCTCAAAGGCTTTCAGCTTGAGAAATTTCTCCCAAACTGCTCGTCAGAATTTCACATCCCAACAAAAAACTCTATGTAAGCTTTGTCTATATGTTGATGTTCTGTTCAATGATTTCAGCTTTCTTCTTTCTGAAAGTGCATGTTTTTGGCATGCCTACTCGCGTTTGTAACCGCCCCTACAAAAGTGTGCCCCATTTAACCATCTTCACCAAAGTTTATGAACCATTCAGAGTGCCCCAAAGTTTGGCACAAGTTGGTTGTGCGGGTGACATACTTATACAGTAGCAGTATTCTTTTATTTTGAATGTTTGGTAAATAAATGAAATACGGATTCACTATACACATACATTAAACACAATAAGGGACTGAAAGCGTACACTACTTGAACGTCGTTTTGAATAGCAAAAGGGAAGTCCGTAGCAGAAGTGGCCGGCACAGGTAAGGGCGGGGAGGGGGGCAGAGTGGAGGGGGAAAGTCAACAGACAACAGGCTAGTTCAAATGAAATACAAAAATAAATAGAGCACTCACCTTCCGCTCGCTGACTCGGCGATGACGCAAGTACAAGGAAAGTGGTTTTTAATTTTTTTTAATTTAATTTTAACGAACACGTCGTCTGCCGACTCCCCCCTTCACCTCCCTTGCCCCAACACTCTTACCTGTGCCGGCCCCCACTCGTCATCAGGGATGGATGATTCCAGTGAATGGGTTGCGCGAGTATATAAGATAGAAATCCACAGAGAACATCCGCATCTTTGTCACCTGATGATTGTTGCAATGATGTTAATTGAATAGGCAAATACCCCTGTGTCAGTCATTACAACTTTATTTGGTTTGTTACAACCATAAAAGTGTACACTTTACATTTTATAAAACTTTATAAAAACACATAGTATAAAACAATTATAAAAATGCAACACATGGTCATTTCCTGGAGGAAAACACAGCTCCTTTTGTTGATAATCAATATCCTCCTGAATTATTAAAATCACAATAAATTAGATATATGTAACCAAAACCTTCCAAACACGATACATACATTACTATTAGAGTACGATCTCATTTTATATTAGGGGGGTTACTTGTACCTATAACTCTGTACCCCTGTGACAGGGCACATTCATACTCCCAGAGGTGATCTGAGGATATGTGCAGTTAGGTTGATGTGGGTCATCTGCAGCATTTATAAGGTTTCGTGGCTGTACACTCTAAAGAAGGGGGTTGGATCCTCTCCCATTTTTGGCAGAAGTCTTGTATCTCCAAACTCTTAATAGCACCCTCTCTGAAATGCAAAGTGCGGCTGAGACATTATATGCTATAAAGTACATTTTCTTTTCTTTCTTTTTTAGGCATATTTGTCCAGTCGCTGGATGAGGCAACCTCGCCCAAAAAGTTCAGAAATGTATCTCAGCGCCATGAGAGCAGGGGTTCGTCGGCGTCTTCAGAGTGGGCGTCTGTCAAAATTATTCCTGAGGAAGAAATGACAGATCACAACCTGTTGGCAGTTCGGGTCATGGTGACTACTGACGGGAGCAGGTACTGCTGCTAATATTATACACAGTAGGGACCCAGATAGTATTGCATTGTAATTAAAAAAGACCACTTAATAAAAAAGTGAAAACTATGTGTCACAGTCAACTTGCTAGCAATAAGTAGGCCTGTTTAAGATGCTGTATAGCAAATAATAGACTTTTTGTTGATTGGCTGTGCTTTTGAATGTTGGGAAATGAACAGCTGTGCCGTTAACCCATACACGGGTATATTTCATGTACTGCTTTGCAAAAAAAGGATTCATGTATACACTATTCCCCATGTGCACCAGCTAATGAAATGCATTGCATGGCCTCTTGTGATACAATCTAAAACAATCACTGGCAAAGCCAGTCGTTTTTTGCCAATGCTGAGCATGAACATTAATTGGCTTTATCAAAGCCCCATTGGCCTTGCTAAAAGTTAAGAATGTATTGCTTTCTATATTTTTAAGATGGCTGCTGCATGCTTCAATTTGCCTTGCATCGTTGTATTGCACAATGAAATGCAGTGGCCATCTTGAAAGTATCAAAAATATAGTTTTATATACTTTCAAAATGACTGCTTTGTTTCCCAATACACAGTGATGAAGAAAGGCACATCTCATCATGTAGCTTGGCAACCATTTTGAAGGTGCAAAAAAGATGCTGTAGGTAGCTGGTGTATGGTAGATTTATTAATGAGCATACGATCCCCTGAACATCAAGACAATGTGTCTGAAAGATTGTATATGTGCTCAATTTACAAGTGGGCATAGGCTGAGCTATTACTGGCACCCTCTATCAAAAGCCCTGCATGGCCTGACTTCTACACCGTGCCCATGGCCCTCTCATTTCCATATCTGGGTGTGGAGCCTACCACAAAGTTTACAACTTGATGGTGAACCACTATTCATTTTAGAAGGGCAACTTACTGCTTGTGTCAGTTCAGGGCTCATGGTAGATGTATCCTGCCCTTGATCTATTTACCAAGCCATGCTGCTCCCCATCCTGGCTTGATTGCTCAACTTGTGTATGTCTGGGGAAGATGGTAAATAAGTGACCCACCACTGATACAGAGACCTCAGGAGTGGAATTATAAGGGAAATTTCCTGCCAACTCTGTGGTGGCCAATGTTGATCCACATGCTTTGGATACAAGCTTTTTGTAACCCTGTCACAGTTTGGCCCTTCTCTGTTCTTCCACTGTTACCTAATAGTTCTGATGAAGCTTCCTGGGGATGCCACTTTAATGCCTGGTGCTATTAGTGGGTGGAGATAATTCTTGGTGCTTACTTAGCTATTGGTCAAAAGTTCCCATTAGGAACCATACCCACTGTTGCAGCAATTCATGTTTGCCCTAATGCAAATAATCCCACATTGTCACTCTCTCATTAAATCCAATATGAAGAAACACTTCTCTCCTTGGACAAAGCCTGTGTGCCCTCTAGCTGTTTAGTCAGGTTAATGAGTAGCCCTTCTGTGGTCAATCCAAATCTGTTCCGGGGGTTTCTCTCACCCCACTGGTTTTGGTGCCTGCCTTACTGCAGGACAAAGAAAGGGGCCTGTTCATGTGTCATATGACAATTTCTTTTGACCTTAGAGATACGGTTTACATAAATTATGTTCATGGACACAGTCACACTGGTCTTCTTGCCAGGGGTACAAAAACAGATTAACATACATAGCCCACTGTGTCTGCTTTGGGGGCAGTTTTCACACCTTGTTTGGGCTAAGCATTCACAGGGCTACTGCTAGAGAGCAAATTCAATTTTGACTCCAGGAGCTTCAGGCAGGGAAAAGAAAGTTTCTAAAAATAACTTTTCCTCAATATTTATTACAAATCTTACTTCACCTTTGAGTTGGGCTTTTAATAAATGTTAAAAATAGTGGTTTAATCATATTTATAGCTGGTTCCAATCTAGAAGTAGCATATTTATTGCTTCCCAGTGTTTCTTTATGGGCCAGCCAGTCAGCCTTGCTACATTGAAAATAGCGTTTGGGTGCTAGTCATTGTAAGACATGTTAACATTAAAATTCTACATGTCACACTTAATAATACCTTCCACCCTACCTTGCAGGCTGCAATGCCTACATGGAGATTACTGTTTCATATTTTAAAGGAAAGCTTTTTTTAATGTTGAAAAGGGTTTATTTTTACTAGTCAGGCTCAGGTTTGAAACCACAGCAGCCAGGCTACAGCAGTAGGCGGTGTTTGGTTCCTCACGGTCGTGGATTGAACAGTGGTACTGTATTACATAGGTGGCATTTAACTTTTCATTCCATGGGTGTTTTTTGGACACCATATATCATGGATTTAGGAAAGCTAAGCATGCCCATTTGGTGTTAACTAATTTCAACATTTAGGGGGCCAGAGCACATAGTTGGGCAATGGACAGTAGAGCCCCAATGTGCTGTGTCTAAAAACCAGCAATGGCACATAAAATGGGGGCGACTGTGCAAAAAGGGACATTTTCTCACCGCATTTTCTCATATGCCATATGTATCAAGATAAATGGAAATTATATAATAAATACCACAGATAAATCTGATAATTGATCATTTTAGTGCACTCTAGCATCAAGCATGAGCATCTATTAAAATAATTCAATATGTGTCCCATGTAAATTATATTAATTTCTTGTATTTTCTTTTGTAGTTCAGAAATGGAATCAGACGTGTGTGGGTATATTTCAAATTCTGAAATTAATGAATACTGGGAAAATCTCCCTGAAGCAAAGTTAACCAGAAGTCCCAGAAGAAGGTATTTTTCTATAGACCATGGTAAAAAATCACAGGAGGATGGCAATATGGCGTCCAGAGCTATTGATGGTAAGTAATGCTTGTCTGTAGATTTGTTATTGTTGGAGATTAGTTGAACACCATTTCTTTCTTACCAATGCATCCTAGTCCTGCCTGCCAATCCTTAACTTGATTTCCCTAAAGCTTAAACTCCACAGAATTTGGAAGTGCCTCTCTGCTTTTAACAATCATCAGTATTCATTTTCTTATGAAGCTTATTCATTTTGCATCAGAGTTCATAACGATTGAAGGCAGTTTTAAAAACATGCTTACTGTAATGCCAGTAATTCATGTATTATCTCTATTAAGAAACCCGGTTTCCTATAACATCATAACTACCTAAATATAAACTAATCAGCGTTGCTTCATTTGTAAAATAGTGAGGGCCGGGTGCCTTAAGCACTGCTCAGAAATCCGCCCAGGGCTGCTAAATGTCAGCGGGCCGAAAACTAAGGCTGCATAATCCGTAATCCACCTCAGGCCTTCCTAATCAACTGCTAGACCGTTTCCTCCCCTTTATCTCGCTCATGCAGGTTCCTGCTTTCTCCCTTGGTGACAGTTTTTACGTCTTTTTCTTATGCCTAGTTTCTTGTTTGTGTGTTTTTCCCTTTCTTGTTCGTGGTCAGTGTCTGATGAGGAAAAATAAGTACCTGCCTCAAAAAAATGAGTGAAGGTAGCCCGCGCCGGCAACCACTGGCTCAAATTAAAGCACTACAAATCTGACAGCTGTCATGTCAGAACTATCTGGTTACTTTAAATACAGCTACAATTATAAATAGTCACTAGATAGTTCTTGCTGATAATAGGAGGTAAAGAAAATGAGTGAAAATAATCAGGGTGTATATTAACTTCTTCACTGCTGTAATTTTCAAAAGAAATATTTTTAAAAACTGCAGTTTTCACCTAATTCTAGTGCATCTTGGTACTGCTTGAAAAACTGCATGCTACTAGTACTGTTTGAGTTGTGTCGAATAATGTAATCCATCAAGTACATTTTAAGGACATTGTAAGTTAGTCAGATGCTTCATAGGTTACAAAACTCCTCAGTGATTTATAAAAGTATGCACTTGTGTAGACTTGAAATAATTATTTATTACATTTTGTGCCTTTCAAACTTATCCAGTCACAATTTACTGTATCCTTACCTTTTCTAATTTTTGAATGACCATCTTTGCATTGGCCTCTTAATAGCTATCTTTTCTTCCTCATATCTAGAGTACTTACTTTTAGGGATCTGTCTGCATTGTTGACAGTAGCTGTCATTTGGTTTCACACTGTATTATTTCTTTTATCTCTTTTTTCATTGTTTCCCTTCAATCATCTGGAAGGAGCTGACCAAGCTCTTTAAGTGCATTTTCAGTCCACACTAGTTGGCAAAGATTTTCGGAATCGTAGTCCCTGGGTAATTTGCTGTTTTGCTGATGAAAGAGGTTATCTATACCCTCATTGTTTGAAATGGGGTGTCTCTAGTTGGGAAAGGTATGCACCTTTGTCCAAATAGAAACCTTTACTTCTAGTCAGGGTAAAGGGGATACACATTTCAGATAACCCCTGCTCACCTCCTTGGTAGCTTGGCACGAGCAGACCGGCTTATCCCAAAGGCAATGTGTAAAGTATTTGTACTCCAAACATACAGTAAGACAGTGATAACACCACAAATGGACACTACATCAGTTTAGAAAAAAGAAAGTATCTTTATCTAAACTCACCAAGACCAAAACAGCAAAAATCTAACATACAGGTAATAAGATATGACTTTAGAACAGTTATTGCAAAAACAAAGTTTGTAGAAAACAAATAGCTCCACCTGGCCCATTGAGGTGTCATGACAGCAATAACTCCAAAGTACGGCGCTGACAATGAGAAGCGCGGCATCAGGTACGGAGTCACACGGACCCCCCAAACAAACATGGAAACTACGTTTATGACAATGCGCCGTGTCGTGGAGATGAGGCGACGGTGCCAAGGTCGAGGCCGGCTCCCTGGCTGCCATGGGGAGACGAGGCGTCATGACTGCGAGGAGGTGACACGTCAAATCCAGGACAGGGGAAGTCGGTTGCATAGGCGTTGAGGCATCAGTTCCTGTGGCTGTGCAAAGTCGGCAAGTTCATCGAGTCAGTGAGTTAGTGCTCAATGCTTAACATCATTTAATGCGTTGCTGCTTTTAACTTTTCAATGCCGCCCATCTGCCCTTTCCTTGTGAGGATGTGCACATATCTTGCAGCTTCCTACATATTAGTGAAAAGGATTGCGGCAGAGTAGCTTCTCCTGTTAGTAATATCAACATAAATAGTAATAATCCTAATCACGACGACTTCTTTTTTTCTTTATATAATGTAATATTTATTTTGGTACAACAATTGATATGATGCCCAACTGTGTCCTTCAGACCGGCTGTGTGTAAAAGAACTATGAAATGCAACGTTTGGTTTGAAGCTAACTCTTCACATATGCCACTTAACATTTGTTTAAATGTTCTCCACCATTAGCTTTAATTATGGCAGGACTGTGTACTTTTGTGTCCTTGTGTTTGCTTGCCATCTGCTGCTGTGTCAGTTCTGTTCTGAGTTGTAGGTAGCCACTGTACTGTGGAAGGTTTAGACTGTCACAAGAGTGGAACATTGAGATGTCATGATGGAATGTGGGATGTTGGGAGAGAAGGAGACGGAGAGAGAGGAGGCAGACTACTTAAGGGGCTGTTAATGCAAGTACTCTTAAGCTTAATAAACCGAATCTAAGAGAATTTGAAGTGTAAATGAATTTTTAAAGACATATCCAGGGCTTCGACGAATAGCCCCTAATATACAAACAATGATTCCCTTGTATGTATTTCTACCTAGAATTTTGTAAGCAATAACCCAACAATCATTAGTTTTGATTATAATTAATACACATAGAAATCAATAGCAACCTATTGTAAATAAAACAAAACATAGTATGTTACGTAAATAAAATCACAATTCATGCAATTGAATTGGAAATCATCAAAAGACAATAGAGGTGCTAACACTGGTTCTCAGAGAGACCAGGCCACCTACGGTTGATGCACCTCTTTTTCCGACTAATGAGCGGCAGTTGTCTCCACTGCATAAAGTATTTGGCCCAGGTTCCCCTTTGGGACACCAGGTAGGCTTTATTTTTTTACTAAGCAGTGAGTAGTCTGGAACCTTGGCGTGTGACGTGTATATGCAAACTAGCCTCTTCTTTTGTTTTTCCTATAAGCATCTTCCAGTTAGCAGACTCCAGCCATAGCTTGTATGGTGCCCTGCCTTTAAAGATCCCCCATGCCAACAGGCTGGATGTGCTGGGGTGGTTGGCTAACCTGCAACGTCTATTTACATCCTACATCACAGTGAGTCTTTCAAAATAGGGACACTCGCATTTGCAGCACTTTTAAGACTCCACTGGGGCTGTTGATTGGTTCTGTGATGTTGGTGACATTGTAATTCATTACGAAAACTGCAAGCATTCTAAGTTTGGAAACCATGGATTCAGTTTGCATACCAGAGCCGACCTCTTTAGCAAAAACCCTTGAAAGGTGTTGAATATCAGCATTTGGTCTGTGAGGCTGCCAGCAGTGCTAGTTGGAAAAATGATGTAAGAGGACAGGAGGAATATGTTTTTAAGCCAGGGTCTAGTGTCTGAAACTTGTAAAAAATTCCCATTGGAAAATGAAAAATGTTGACCACTAACACAGAGTTGGTCACCAGATTTATTCTGGTACAATTTGTTTTGTTAACATTTAACATGATATGGCGGAAGGCCCAAAAGTCTAACATGCATTTGAAGCAAAACTAGCAAACAGCACAGCCAATAACCAGGAGACACGAATCATTTCAACTGACCAGAGCTCTCGCCTCAAAAGGCCCTTTGGAGCGTGTCATTCTAAAATGCATCCTTTTCTCTCAATACAAGTCTATGGAGCAGAAACATATGACAGAAATGTGTTACTTCGGCAAAACGTATCTATTGAGCAAGTGGCAAGATCTTCTCAAAGAGACAAAGCGAGACATCCTTGAAATCAAGAAAAAATACATGAACTCACCACTAATTTAATACATTTCTTAAAATCACGCTTCTGGTTGACAACACTAAAATCAAGGATGCAATTTGTCATGAGATGCAGGAAATGTGCAAATGTGATACTCTGAAAAAATGAATTCTAGGCCTACAAGAGTCCTGAACCTTACCAGGCCGAATGAGGTTAAAGAGTACTTTCTTTAGATTGATAAAAAACAACATCCATATTTAATTATAAAATATGTCAGTGCACGTTGTGATATAAAGGTGAAGCGGATATTAAGGGTAAAGCATTAGGAATACGTGATATATTTGCACAGTTTCATCATCTAAAAGTCTGGGCTGTTTATGGTGTGCAGGAAAATCACATGACCCTGTTGAACCAACACAACACAACACAACATTCAGTGCAGTGCAGTATTGTCACATTTTCACAAATACAATACTGCTACAGGGTGTGACCAACACCACCAGGGCAAAGCCCATTGTAAATGAGGATAATAAAAAGAGTATTACAAATAGGAGTAACATAGCTATAATATGCACCCTGAGTTCCCTCCATGAGCGTGATTTTAATGACCAAGGATAAGTCAACATCTATTAAATCCAAGTGGTTATTGTAGAAATGGGCTTTTGGTGTATCCCTAGTTTAATAAGAACGAATAACTATATTTACGAACAATTTGTTATTTGTTGCTAAGAAATCTGGAATTGCTTATTGCCTACCCCCAGCTCATAATAATATTATCACTCCTTGATCTTATTTTAACAGAGGAGATCTATAAATTTATTTCTAAAAACATATAGGGTAGATACATGATATTCACTTAGTGGTAATGTTTACGGTGCAGGGACTTCTGTAATTGAAACTGACACTGCAGGAATCCAACCACAAATAAGGTAAAGGAGCATTTGTATTGCTAGCCAGTGAAACTGCAGCCACATTTGATGCCAGTGTGCACTGATGACATCAGAATGGTATCAACAATGATGTCTCTGGTGATTTGCCACATCAAATCACCATTAAGATCATCATTAGCATCAATAATACTGCAAACAATTTCTCTTTTCTACATATACTTCGTGATTGTGGACTATCTATATTTTATGATGATGCCTGTATGTTGGCAGTGGTCCTGCAGCTTTTCAACTATGTTTACTCTGAATGGTGACATATAGAATGACATATGAATTTGCTTTATGGAAGAATAAATGAACACTAAGGAGATTTGCTCTGGTGTTGCTGTGACACTTTGCCAATAGTACATATTTCTTTCTGGGGCCTCGGGGTGGACTGTTGAGCTGAGTCCCCACCACAATGGGCTTTTAAAGGCATGTGATGTTCTTGCAGAGTACCAGCATACCATGCCTTGTTGGGTCGTCATGTATATTTGCAAACGCACTATCACCCGCAAGGGTATCCTGGCGCTGAGCAAGTGTGTGTGCCCAGCCCTGCCTATGATAGGTTGGTTAATTGAAAAAAACAGGACTTCAGCTTCGGAATTCAATAAGTGAGGAAGAGGCTCTGTTGTGGAGTGGGAGGCCGTTCCGCGCTTTAGGAATGATGTAAGAGAACGCCCATCCTCTTGATTTGCTTCTGTGTGTGGGTGCGATGTATGAGTCGGAGTCCTGTAGAGTGGAGATGTCTAAGTTGTTGGTGGAAGGAGATGCAGCTGTTTAGGTAGGTGGAGCCTAAGTTATGTAGGGCCTTGAAGGTGTTTATACGGAGTTTAAAATGAGTGTGTTTGTGATTGAAGCTCTGACATGTTGAAAACGTGTGTAAGAAAGGTCTCATATTTTCATCTCAATACTTTGAAAAAGATTTGCTAAATTAGAAAGAGAATATGTCTGCCAACATAATAATTAAGCCTGCGCCGTACTCCGCTGACATCTGGGGCAATGTTCATACTGAGGGATCACTGTTTGCATCTCACCTTTAACAAAGTGTGCTGCACAAACAGGCACAGTGTTCCCTATTATGGATAATGTGCTGCCCCCAGGACAACTGAGAACTTGATCCGCTTTGGAGGCAGCATATTACTGAAAGGCACTTCAATGTGGGGACAGAGGTCCCTCTGTGGATAGGTGCAGGGAGAATGCCTGAAGGCTTCATGGAGCCCTATTTTTCCTCATTGTAGAGCTCTCCCTCAGTGGTGCATTGATTGTGCTCCACCTCTTTGTGGTGCACAGCCAGCATGCCTTCTGAAAGCTTCTGTCTCTGTGACTGTGTCTATAATAGAGCAGGGCAAAGTGTTTCTGTCATTTGCATGGCATTGTCTCATTCAAATGAGGGAGTGACCACTTAAGATAGCACTCGTGCTAGATGTGCAGTGGCACTATTAGTATTACAAATGGAGCTTCTTCTGTAATACTATATTGCTCTGGAACTGCAGAAAATGGAAGCACATACCAGTTGCACCACATGTGCTCTGTATATACTACAGCCCCTGTTGTGAACTGTTGGTCACAAGTAGCATCCTTTTGAGGCCAAATTACCCTTTCAGCCCTACACGTTAATGCATTATTGATGCACAGGAACACAAATAAAGCTTCACCTTCAAGCTACATGGGTGACTTTCAAATTAGATATATTTATTTTTAAAGCTAAATTTTACTTGGCTTCATCAGGAGCATTGCAAACAAACTGGTGATCCTATCGGGGGAACAGTACCTTCTCGTATGAATGTTTGCTTGCTCATCTGTTACATCCTCACTAAAACTTGTTTAGTCATCTGCCATATCTCCTAGGCTGGCCTAATCAAAGGATTAATTAACTCAATGAGAACTTCAGTCACCAGATTCCTGTTGTTAAGGTTTAGTTCTATATATCTATCTGAAAATGTACTGCAAGTTAGTCAGAATGCAAGTTCAAACTAAGCCTACCCTACCCTTTATTCCTCCTTTTTCTATGCTCTGGGTTAGAGCTTATCTTACTGTTCTAGAGCGTCTGTATATAAACTTAGAAACTCCTGCCTCTTCTCGACCTATCATCAGTCTTCAACAGGGCCAACCACCACACGCTTTTAATCATTCCTCATGGGCAGATTACAGAGGATAAAAACTGATGATTGTCTCTCAATGAATGAATGAGTTAACTAATTTTGTAAAGCGCGCAATACCTGAGGGTGTCTTAGCGCTGAGCAGAACAAGAAGTAAAAGGGGCAAGGACCCAGAAAATGGGTCGCCAGACGCTAGAGCTCAGTCGGCAGAAACAGCCAGGTCTTCAGCTGCTTTCTGAACAACTGCAGGCTGTGTTGGGAGTGGAGGGCCAGAGGGAGGGAATTCCATAACTTTCCCCCCTGGAATGTTAGAGTCCTCCCGCCCCATTTTAATCGCTTGAATCTCGGACTCTGAACCTTACGCTCCATGCTAGATCTCAACGTTCTGCTAGGAGTATACCATGTAAATAGCTTCTGAAAATAGAGGGGGCAGGTTCCTTGGAGTGCCTTATGCATTAGGCAGAGAGCTTTGAAACAAATTCTCCTCTCCACTCTCCGATGGTGGTTGGACAAGGGGTCTCCCAAGGGTCTTTCCTTGCCCTGACCCTATTCAATCTGTACATCAAGTCACCTGGATTCCTCCTTAAGAAAACAGGAATGTTTTATCATCAACATGCCAATGACACACCATTATATCTAAAAGTCTCTGCACAAAATGACATCTCGCACCTGTCCATCACCGTAAACTCTGCTCAAGACTAGATGTCTTCTCATCACTTAAAATGTAACCCTTCCAAAACTGAATTCCTCCTTGTCTCCAATACAAAATTAGCACTTCCATTATAATCCTGGATGGACAAACTCAACATACTCGACAGTAAACCCACCATCGTTGACTGTCCCAACGTCCTGGGAGTCATCCTAGACAAGAAGCTCAACTTGCATTCTCCAATCAGCACCATGGCCAGAAACAAGCACTATCAACTGTGTCTTCCCTGGGGAATCTGAAATCTCTCACTCATGCATTAGTGTGTGTCGCAGCGCTCATGGCAATAACCCACACCGACACAGAGGTAAGCTCGTTGCTTCTTCCTTTATTCCCTGCCAGCCTCACACTGGCTTACAGACTACTAGCTTCCTGTGAAGCTTCTTCCTCTTCCTGTTTCCTGCTTGCCTGTCCTGTCCAGGACAGGGTCAGGCGGGACGATATGACATCTCCCCTGTTTTGCAAAGTCTCACTTCCTCTATATCTCTTCGACCAGACGTCGAGGTTTTCTTATTAGACGTTGCGGACGTTCCTTGTGTCTTGGTGCTGGACTGTGGTGATTTGTGATTTCCACCATTCGCATGGGACTGTGGTGGCTCTGGTCACTGCTGTCGCTCTGGTTGGAGGAGTCACCTGAGGGTTGATTCAACGTGGTTTCGTGTTGGCTGCGTCGGTTACATATTTTGAAGTGTGAGATGTTTCTCGTTATTTGCTTGTGGTCAGCTTTGGCTGTGACCATGGTTCCTTTCCTCTTGATGACTTGCATGGGAGTGTCGAGATATCGACTATCGGCCTTGGCTCGTCGATCACCTCGCACTATCACCCAGTCTCCTTCTTGTACGTCAGAGTCCTTGGCATGCCTACGTTGGTCGGCATATGTCTTCATTCTGTGCTTTTTGTTGTGATCTATTTCCACGAGGGTGTTATGATCAACCGTGACATTTCGTTGTTGAGGAGTCGCATTCAGCATGGGTAGTCTTGTTCGAGGCGTCCTTCCTAGCATCACAGTGGCTGGGCACTGATCGGTGGTGTTATGCGGCGTGTTTCGGTATGCTCTTAGTACCTCGTTCAATGTCTGTTGGATGTCTCGGTGAGTTAATTCTGCTTGCTGGATTGCCCTCTTTAGTGTCCCCATGAATCGCTCCACCATGCCATTTGCCTGTGGCCACAGTGGAGTGATTTTCTGGTGTTTGAAATTAAGATGGGTTGCAAAGTTTGTAAATTCGTGGCCGTTGAAGGGAGGCCCGTTGTCTGTCTTTACTCGCAGTGGGATGCCCCAGGCTGCAAATATCTCATCGAGCACTGGAATCACTGTCGTTGCTCGGGTAGATGATATTAGTTGTGCGAATGGGAATCGGGAGTATTCATCCATGGCAACAATGATGTACTGTCCTGATTGTAGTGGTCCAAAAAAGTCGACCGCAATTTGTTGCCATACTCCTTCTGGTAGCTCTGACATTTGTAATGGTGCCGGCGGTTCTTCCCGGCTGACCACTTGGCATGTGATGCAGTCTTTCAGAGTTGTCTCTACCATGTGATCAAGGGTGTGGAACCAGACCCGTTCTCTCAGAGCTTTCTTGGTTGCATTGATGCCTCTGTGGCCTTCATGTGCCAGGTTGATGACTCCTTGGCGTAGTTTGAGTGGAATCACGATCCTCCCCCCTCTTAAGAGGAGACCATTGTCACTGATGGAGAGTTCATCACGGACGCGTTGAAATGCGACCAGGTCTTGTCGAAGTTGATCTGAGTCTTGAGATGACTGTTTCGTGTCCCTCCATGAGTTTGTGCGAATGCGGGTCATCACGGCCTGTACGAGGGGGTCAAGTGCGGATGCCTCCTGAATGGCTTCAACAGGAACGGTGGGAGGACATGCCGTGTCAACGACGAAGTGGAGATATTCGTCAGCCACAGAGAGTGCAGTTCGGGCACCAGCCAGTGGATGTCTTGACATGAAGTCAGCTGGGTTGTCAGCTTTTCCAGGTTTGTGGACGATAGAGAAGACATAGTCTTGTAGGCGCAGGCCCCACCGTTCACCTGGTGCGATGACCACTTCCGGAGCGACCTCTTGATTGGTATGAGTAGGCTGACTGGATGCTGGAGTTTGATGAGCTAGATGATGAACATCTTCCCCTCTCTTCTACGGCTCGGGCGTGATGACGTGCCTCATGTCTTTTGGCTGACGATCTGTGACTTGGTTGTTTAGCTTGACATGCAATCTCAAAATGGTTGTCTCTCCCACAACGGTGGCATCGTTGCCCGATTGCTGGGCATTGTCCTGAGTGCGGGTAGTCCTGTCCACATCTGTAGCAGGTGGGTGTAGACTTCGCGGACCTCGTGTGTCGCGAGCTTCGTCTTGAGGACGTCTTCCGAGTGGTATGGGACCTGTGAGATTTGGATGTGGACTTGGTAGTCTTAGAGGACCTGTGTGCCTGGATTCGCAGAGCGTGTTCCTTGTGATCAGATGATTTCTGTGTCCCCATCCGCTTCGCGTAGTCCTCCGCTTGATCATTGATTCTGGTTAGTTCTTCAATTTCTTCCAGTGTATACGGCTTTTTTAAGAGTCTCTGGCGTAAGGTTTCAGATTGGCATCCATCAATGATGCGGAGCCTCAGAGCATCTTCCGTTTTGAAGTTGTCGAAATCGCAATAGCGTGCTAGTCTTCTTATGCGCATGATGAAGTCGCTCATGCATTCATCTTTCTCCTGCGTGGCTAGGTTGAACGTGTGACGCTCATAATCTATGTTGCGTTTGTGGAGAAAACGTCTATCAAGGGCAGCTTTTGTTTCTTCATAGGTAGCCGTTGCTGCGTTGGGCAGTTCTTTGATAATTTGCGCAATGTCTGGGCCAATCAGGTTTCTTAGAGCCACAAGTTTTTGCTTAGTGTCTTGCACTAGGGATCCTACCATATAGTCTTCGAAGTCTTCACTCCAGGTTTTCCACGATGGACCCATACTGTTGCCCGGCGTCAGTGGTAGTGGCTGTGGTTGACGCATGAATGAGGCTCCGATGGGATTGTTTGCCATTGTGGGCACGTTGGTTGGGGAAGCTGGGCCTCCTGTACTTGGAGCTGGGCTTCCTGAACTTGTTGTGTCCGATGTACTTGGAGCTGTGTTGGCAGTGCCTGAGGAGCTATCATGGTCCGGATCGGACATCTGCA
This sequence comes from Lissotriton helveticus, assembly GCF_964261635.1. Lineage (NCBI taxonomy): Eukaryota > Metazoa > Chordata > Amphibia > Caudata > Salamandridae > Lissotriton > Lissotriton helveticus. The sequence continues at coordinate 741,147,291 of NC_136061.1, read as the reverse complement.
ACTAATTAGCTCTGAATGGCTGGACGCAGCGTTGTCCAGGCTTTAGTAGTTTATTGCTGGCTTTCACAACAGTTCCTTATGTATGTAACCACACGCAGCGCCACACGCAGCGCTTTTACTCTCAGCGCGAACTTGATTGCTGCTCTCTTTGAGCTTTTAAAAATCCCGTTATTGGCATTTGTGTTTATTTTATTTAAATTGTTTCCCCTGCTTTTAATTTAGTTGGCCTACGCCTACCTGTAATTGTATCCTCTTACACGCACTCTAATCGGTGGAACCACCGCTCTTTGCGGGTCCCTCGCCCTCGTTTTTGCTGGCGGCCATCTTTGGTTGGGGGAAGAGGGTGCACGCGCTAGTCCTCTCTCTAGGAGGCGACTAGGGCTTAAATCCAGGCAAATCAGGTTAGTTCGCTCTTGACCACTAGCGCACCACACGCAGCGCTTTTACTCTCAGCGCGAACTTGATTGCTGCTCTCTTTGAGCTTTTAAAAATCCCGTTATTGGCATTTGTGTTTATTTTATTTAAATTGTTTCCCCTGCTTTTAATTTAGTTGGCCTACGCCTACCTGTAATTGTATCCTCTTACACGCACTCTAATCGGTGGAACCACCGCTCTTTGCGGGTCCCTCGCCCTCGTTTTTGCTGGCGGCCATCTTTGGTTGGGGGAAGAGGGTGCACGCGCTAGTCCTCTCTCTAGGAGGCGACTAGGGCTTAAATCCTGCCATGTCCACGCGCAGCGGAGACGGGCAGCGGGGATGCCGGAATATCGCCGGAGTTTCGCCAGAGTCAAGCCCGTCTGTGCCCGTCCGGGCCCAGACGGGCTCAGGGCATGCCACGCTGCTCAACCCATCTAGACCTCTTGCCCCCTCCTATAGGTATTCACGAGATTCTCTGCTCTCGCTTCGCGCGCCTAAACATTCTAGTTGCCGCTACTACTGGGTTGAGGGTACTGTCTTTAAACACTGTCTTGGGTGTCGTCCGTCTAATAGCTGTGTGAACCCAAATTCACTCACTATGGCTCTGCTTAATTGCAGATCACTGCCTTGTCACGCTATGGAAATACACTCCCTCCTTTTGGACCACTGTCTGGATGTGCTATTCCTGACGGAAACGTGGTTGACTGCGTGTTCTGGTCCCGACATTGTCAATGCTCTCCCGCCGGGATACCTCATCTTCCATCTTGATAGGCCGGATGGGAGAGGGGGTGGAGTGGCCATCGTGTATAGAGACACATTCGTGTGCAAGGCTGTAGACTGCGGCATTATCAACTCTGAAAGCTGTCATTTTTCCCTCGGCATATCTTCTTCCGTTTCCATCTCCGGTCTCCTTGTGTATCGGCCTCCTGCTACGCTGGGGAATTTTGTTGACTCTCTTATTGAGGCCATTATTCCATTAGCTGCTGCCTCGTGCAACTTTGTACTTCTTGGGGATTTTAATCTTCATTTTGATGACCCCAATGATGTAGTAGCAAGAGATTTATTGAGCTCGCTTGGTGCACTTGACCTTCATCTCGCTCATTTGGGAGCTACTCATAACAGAGGTCATCAGCTTGATGCGGTTCTTGCTAATACTATCAACCTGCAAGCCCTCCAGATGTTGGCCCTCCCCTGGACGGATCATCATCTCATTCCGTTCAGCTGGTTGTTGAGGAATCGGGGAGATCTCGTACCTAGACAACATACTGTGGAACGACTCTGGTCAAAGCTGCCGGTGGACAGATGGGTGGAAGAGCTAGCTATAACTTGCCCTGACCCTGTAGATGACCCCAACATTGCTGATCAACATCTGGGCGAATGGCTCACTAACTCTCTCGACCTACTGATTCCTAAAAAAAGGAGGCTTATCAGGGAGAGAAGAATCGGCTCTGCCCCCTGGTACACCCCGGAACTTAGGAGTTGCAGAACTTCTTGCAAAAGGCTTGAACGTGCCTGGAGGAGAAAGCAGACGGAAGAAAGCCGGGCTAACTATAAAAAAGAGATGAGGAAATACAAAAGTGCACTGAAGGATGCTAAAAAGAATTTCTTTAGTGATAGGATTGAGAGGGCAAGTAATTCTCCAAGAGAATCGTTTAAAATTTTTCAAGAACTTTTGAAAGCCCCGGTCCCGCCAGTCGTGCATGCTAATCCTAAAGACAAATGTGAGGAACTGGCGAGTTTCTTCCATTCAAAAATAGATAAAATACTATCCTCTCTGCCCGTTATGCCTCAAATCTCTGAGCCGGCCGTTAGTCCAATAAGTTGTCTGACCGAACTTGTTTCCTTTGGCCCCTTCTCGGAAGAGGAGGTTACAAACGTCCTGTTGGAGATGAGGAGTGGATCTCCGAGTGATCCAGTGCCTATGAAATATCTTAAACTTGTGGCTAATACTTTGTCAACTCCGCTGACCAACCTTATCAATCTTTCTCTCTCTCATGGCATAGTGCCACAGAGATGGAAAAGGGCAGTGGTAAAAGCCTTATTGAAAAAACCAGGTTTGGATCCCTCCAACTTGACCAACTTCAGGCCAATCTCGCTTCTGCCGGGGTTTTCTAAAATCGCCGAGAAGCTGGTCAACCGTCAGCTTTCCTACCATCTTGAGTCCAACCGCCTGTTGGGAGACTCCCAGACTGGTTTCCGCCCCGGCCAGGGAACGGACACAGCCCTGCTGGCGGTAGTGGAGGAAGCAAGGAGCACTCTTGATACAGGAGGATCAGTGGCAGTGATCCTCCTGGACTTGAGTGCTGCCTTTGACACCGTGAGTCATCAGGTGCTCCTCCAACGCCTGTCAGAGGTAGGTGTCTCAGGACCGGCCCTGAAATGGTTGGGATCTTTTCTCTCCAACCGTTTCTACCAAGTCTGGGAAGGAGTAGAGCAGTCTTCCCTATTCCCTCTTCGTTGTGGAGTCCCGCAGGGCTCATCGTTGAGCCCTACCTTATTCAATACATACATGACTCCACTTGAAAGAGTGGTAGCCCCCTCGGGGTTGAAGATCATCAGCTATGCTGATGATACTCAGCTGGTGGTGGGCCTCACTCAGCTGGCGGAACAACCCAATGTGCTACATGACTGCCTGGCCAATGTTTATCGTTGGATGTCCAACTCTGCTCTAAAGCTCAATGGAGGAAAAACAGAGCTGATGCTCCTGGGTAACTCCAGTCCCTCCATTATTGCCAGCTGTTGGCCCCGGTCTCTTGGCGATCCACCATCCCCCAAGAAGGAGATCAAGTCCTTGGGAGTATGGTTGGAGGAAGATCTGTCCTTTAGGACTCACGCCAGGAAGACCGCGGGGGTCTGTTTCGGTCTATTGAAGTCAGCCCGAAAGGTGTTACCACTGCTTCCGGATCCAGCTAAGAAGCTTTTGATACGTGGTTTAATCCTATCGAGGCTCGACTACGGGAATGCCCTGTTTCTCGGTGCCCCCGAAGCGACCTTTAAAACCCTCCAACAGGTGCAAAACGCAGCTGCCAGAGTCTTGATGGAGATCCCCAGAAGGCAGTCTGCTGCCCCGGCCCTTAAGGCGCTGCACTGGCTCCCTGTGAAGGAGCGGGTGAAATTTAAGGCGCTGTGTACGGCCCATAAAATTCTACATGGCAAAGGCCCCCCCATCCTTTTTAATATGGCCCGTCCTTATAAACCTCCACGCCTCTTGCGCTCGGACCAAAAACACCTTTTGCAATCAGCGAGAGTGAGGAGAGCTCGTACTGGGGGCAGGCGTTTCTCGGTGCAGGTGGCAACTCTGTGGAACTCTCTGCCCCTTAAGATTCGCTCAGAGCCCAAGATCCTACTATTTAGGAAACTTCTCAAAACCTACCTGTTTCCACAGTAGTGATTAATCGAGTCTCTCCTTCTTTGGTCTATCGCGCCGGGATGCCCCCGGGTAAGCTGAGCGCGTTATAAGTTTCATATAATAATAATAATAATAATGTTATTGGCTCTTGTAGCTTTATGTGTCTTGGCTGCCTTTTATTGTTAGCAAAATCCTTGAAAACGAGTGGCGCCTGACTTTAAGATGGCCGCCATGGAGGGTGCGTGGGTATGTTTACATGCTGGCGCCTGACCCCAAAATGGCCGCCGCGCGGGACATTGTGCCTCGTGTGTTAGTCTCTGGCGCCTGCTCTTCGGGTAGATGGCGCGCGTGAGGGAAGCGGCGGGGTTTGGACTCACCCTCGCTCCTCGCTCCTTGCTCTGCACCCTGTTCTGGCTCCTCGCTCCTCACCTCGTGCCTGGGACCGGGCACTGTTCCGGTGCTATGCGAGCCGGACTGCTTGCTTCTGGGAGCACGTGGTGGCCGCGTTCTGGCATACGCGCCTCTCTCTCCTTGGGCAGCGGCTGTGAGCGCTTGGGGCACACGCACTCTGGCTTCTTCGCGCTTCTCTCTCCTTGGGCAGCGGTTGTGGGTGCTTGGGGTGCCGTTCTGGCACACGCACTCTGGCTTCTCCGGCAGCAGTTTGACGCTTCGTGGCTTTGGCGTTTTTTTTTTTTTTAATTTCCGCTGCAGGGTTCGGTGGTCGGCCACGTTGGGTGGCTGAGCGATGTGCTGCTTGTGGGCTTCACAGAGATCCCACCCTCGTCGCCATTGTCGCAGCGCTCATGGCAATAACCCACACCGACACAGAGGTAAGCTCGTTGCTTCTTCCTTTATTCCCTGCCAGCCTCACACTGGCTTACAGACTACTAGCTTCCTGTGAAGCTTCTTCCTCTTCCTGTTTCCTGCTTGCCTGTCCTGTCCAGGACAGGGTCAGGCGGGACGATATGACAGTGTGCTCATGAACTGACTATTGTAACTCTGTCTTGACTGGTCTCTCCAAAACCCATCTCACGCCCCCTGAAATAGACCCCACACTCGGCAGCAGCATTCATCTATGGGGCCTAAAGGAATGACCACATCACACCAATGCTGGTCTCCCTCCACTGCTTGGCCATTGATGCCAGGCTTCTATACTAGACTGCTTGCATCACCCATAAGGCCCTACACATACCCACTCCCCGTTAAATGGGTGACAAACTCAAGCGTTTAGGAGGTTCTAGACTATCGTAAAACACCAAAGCATTACTGCTAGAGCCCTGGACTTTTAAAAAAGGAAGAACTCTTGGCACAGCCCTTCTCAGGTAGGGCAACCAAGATTTGGAACTTCTTCCAAACCTTCGCACTACAACCTAGCTGGGGACCTTCAAAACAGAACTGAAAGCCCTCCTCCATCAACGATACTTTAACTAAGTCATTGCAGCTAATTCCCCTCCATTGAGAACATGTTAACTCACCTCTTGGCTCAGAACTGCACTACCGCCACCTAATCAGGTGCTTACAAATGTTTCACTACTTTATATACAAACTGTATAACCTGTTTCCTTTTTCTATAATGATTTACCATTTTATAATTCTTGAGCTTATGTAGCTATATTTGGAAAAATCTGGTAATTCTTGAACCCGCTATATCTATCCTTGTAACAACATGTCTACTATAAAGTGCTCTGACACCGCCTGTTAATGTTTGTGCTGTATAAAAATGCCAAAAGATATATCCCCTCAAATATAATAATAATAAGATTAACTTATTCTAATATAGCACTTCCTACAATCGTTTCGGCTGTTTTAGAGACTGTAAAAAACAGGTTTTGTTATTATCCAATTTAAAGGTATTTTGGTGAACAATATAAGAAGGACGAAAGGCTAAACTGGCCTTGCCGGGGTTTCAAACCCATGAACTGTAGGCCACATCTAAAGTCCGTAGTGAGTGCTTAACTCGCTGAGCTATCTTATCAGCATTAAGGTGCTCGGACTACCTCCTAAACGAGAGAACCTGACGCTCAACGGCAGCTTTAGTTAAATTTCATTCCATACAGATTTCTGTTGAAAAGAGGGCTAACTCGTGCCTCATAGTGTGAGCCATGATAAAATTCTACTCCCTTGATTCCAGAGTAGCTAGAGGAACCTCCGTGGTAATATTTGTACTAAGCAAAATACTTCCATAATTGACGTCCCAAACCACACTTTGCTTTCAGTAATGAAAGCACTGTGACTGCCCCTCTGTTGACCGGGTTGGCTTGGTATGAACACATCGGATAACAAATCAACCTTATTTTTGGTAGCGTTGTATTCAATGCAGTGAGTGACACAACGCGTCCGTTAATCTCTGCTTAATATTGCCCTCTTGTTTAGATGCGTTACACTGGCACGTGGTAAAATAATGCCTCATCTGGGCCAAGGTCTCATAGTGAGGAAAACTGCTTTGCGTAAATATTCCATAGTCCATGTTACTCTGCCCTAGTTTCACACTGATCCTGGCGGTTTGGAACATTCGACGGGGTTCACACCGCGGGAAAAGTGCTGAATTGTATGGCCCGGTTACAACCTCCACACATGTTGTGTATATTATTAAAATGCACATTGGTAGTGAAAGGCGACATCACTTTAGTGAAAGCAGGTGAAATAACATGCTTAAACTGACCGTGGAATAATCTAGGTTTTTGTAACTTCTTGAACAGTGCTGCCCTCCAGTGGCTGACTGAATGACGGTACGAGCTGGAAATGTGCTCGGGCCCGCAGTTTTCGACACTGCAAAGTGCAAATATTTAGTAGTGAATTACTACAGTACCAACAAACCGCTTTCAAGAAGGCATGCAAAAGTTGTTTGGGTTAAGATTCTTCAGCAGTATACCCCTTCGTGACATAGGTGACATACACTATAGTAGAAATTATATATTTCCCCATGCAGAGAAAGGTGAAATGTGCATTTGACTTAACATTTGAATTGCTATAAACCACTGGCAATAATTCTTTGTAGAATTTTAATCTATTGTTTTTCCCCCCCTGGCTTTGTTTGTCATGGATGATGACCTCTCATAAGGGCTATTCCAGAGTAGACAGCTAGGTGGCGCCCATTACATCCCTGATTGGGTTTGCTGACACTCAAAGGAACACATGCACGAGCGCAGGCAGGCACGCGGGAAATGAGCAGTCCAAACTAAAACAAGAACCATCAACAATAAGGCAGGAGTGACCTATACTTTCCCTCTTTTAGGAAAAATGTTTTACCGGGTTTAAGGCCCGATTTACGACCCTCTGTGTTTGCTACTCGCAATTTGCATTTTTTTGCAACTCACAGACTGCGATTCGCAAACGCTGATGCACAACAGTGTCTGAAACACTATTTGTTATTCCCAAATGGTTTGCAAAGACCCTGCCTCATTAATGTTCATGAGGGAGGTCACATTTTGCAACTCATTGGGAATGGACAGCACTCACAAGGATGGTGACCTGCTGGGGTCAGCAGACCACAATTTCTGTGACTGCGTTTTCAAAAAAGCAGGTTTTTAATTTTAAATGCAGCCCGTTTTCTTTAAAGGAAACCGGGGTGAATTTAAAAAAGAAAAATGAAACGTTTCAGTTTCCTTTTTTAATGAATAGACCACTGCCTGCTCTTACATTTTTTTTTTGCTGCCAATCCCAAAGGAGAAGACGTTTACTGGGGACTCCATCCCATTTGTGACTGGCTTACTACCAATTTGAAATTGGTGGTAAATGCGATTGTTTTGCGACCGCATTTGCAGTTGCAAAACAATATCACATCCCCCTTTGACTCGCTCTTAGGAAGGGACGCCCTTTGGCAGATTTCCCTTTTGCAACCGCTGAAACGGTCATACATCTGGCCCATAGGGCCTAATGTAGAGTTCGGTTGACAGGTTACTCCGTCACAACTGTGACCAATATCCCGTCCATGTATTAAAAGTGCATTATATCTAGTGGCACTTGTAACACAGCGGACAGTATATCTGTCATGCTTGTGACCAGTAACCCGTCCGCCGAACTCTAAATCAGGCCCTCAGTTCATTGAGCCTCATTTAGGTCCAGTCAATGCTGTTTTTTATGACATCATGTTGTTGTAGCCTAATTTTACAGGCTGTAATAATTTGGCCTATTTCAGTTTTAGCGAAAATTAGACATTTTCTTATTGTAATAATGAGTTTCTGCTGTGTCTCAGGTATGAATATGAACAGATCATTAAATTATATGCTTTTTGAAATTCTATTCATATTTTAATTTTGTATAGTCCCAGCCAAATTGTTTTGTATATTTTATTTTTTTAAGTGGGTTCTCTTTTTTGCATATTTTTCTCCTAATGAAAAATGGTTTCAGTAGAAAATATTTCGGAACTGTGAACTTATGTGTGCCGCCGCCATGAGACATTTTCTGCTCAAATGAGTGAAAGAGTCGGGTCCATATGTTCTAACCTTTCTAAGATTCCAAATTCAATGGTTATTTTTCACAGCATGAAAGTGTAAAGAGGAGAAAAGTCATTAGGTAACCAGTCAACAAATTACTAACACCCCCTGGAGACACAGTAACCACACACAACTACATAAAGTTAGTTGATTTATTACAAAGCCAAAAAAATTGAATATAACGACACCTCAATACGAGAGTGTGGAAATACATTGGAATTAGCATAAAGCCAAATCTGCGTATCCACTTTAGACGATGCAACATGAGTAATGATATTAGTTCAAGAAGCAGAATGCAGAAGATCAGAAAGCATGAGTCCCAGTTTCCTTGCATCGACGGTTGGTGAGTGTAAAGCACTAAATCTCTCCCTACTCTAACACTAAAGTTCAATCCCACTTAAGCATCTTCAGGAAGAAGGCTAGAAGGTGTCAGCGTGTTGAGTCTTCCTAAGAAGTCTCTCCACAGTCAATGAGTCATGTAGCATAAAACTACAGAGATTGAGCTTGCTTTAGGATGCTTGGTCTCCGAAGGCAAAAGACAATTGGGCACTCCAGCAACACATTATTCGTAGCCAATATTCCCAGAATGCAGTTCGAGTAACACCATCTGCTCTGGGTACAATCCTAAAGGTGTTTTTCCCCAGGACAATGGCGTTCTTTCCTTGATACATTTGGTCCTTGGTTCTAAGGCCACCTCCTGTGTGAAGCACAACGACCTACCTTTGTCGACTCAAGCCCCACGATTGTAACTTCTTCTCTTCATGCCTGACTAGTAAAACTAATACCTTATTATAACTAGCATGGGTGCTTCATTCACCTGCAACACAAAACATGAGAAAGAACAAATTCCACAGCACACATGAGATTCAGTTGTTAATTCTAAAGCAAGAATTTCCATGGAACTGCATTTCAGGCCTACAAAATTCAGCTAGCATAAGAAAGCATCATATGAGCTTTACGAATTTGCATTGAAAACAAGGAACTTTCAATTAATGCATTTACCTATATGTAAAATGGTGCAATTAAAATCATCAGTTGCACACCATGAGTTTGTCACGTTAATGTTTCTGCTGGTTACATTAATTTTCTTCTTTTCTTCGTTTATTCTGCATGTTACTTTTCAATGGTCTATAACCATCACATTTTCTCTTTAGCATGTTTCACGCTTCTAACACTTTGCGTTAGTACAACAAATGATTATATGCGGGTGCGATCTACACATAATTATAATGCACCCCTACAAAAAAAATTGCAGTTTTCCCTTTATCATGGGTATCTCACTGGGACCTTATGTGACTGTTGTCAAAGCAATTTACCTCCGCAGTCAGTTTTCACATGAGGGACGAGCCTAGTGCATTATTTTTGTGATTTTGGCCACCCAAATTTTGTCGCCATATTTTGAAGTGCTTTTACTACACTTTTGAGTTGTAAGAGTAGACAAAAAATGTGTTATTTTTGTTAATTTACTGTTTGATCAGGTCAAATAATCCATCAACAAATAAAACAATAATAAAAAACAAAACAGCAATAAAACTGTTCTGTTTAGTTCATGAGACATTAAATAAAAAAGAAATGTGTATACTGCAAATACTGCACAAGTGCTCCGCAGTCTCAGTTGACACATTACACACAGAACACATATAGAACTGAAGGATACTGACAATTTCCAGTAAAAGGAGTCAATGGAAGGATGCTCAATCTAAACTTAACATAAAGTGGCCGTGTGCCTGCGGGCTTCTTATAATCCCAAAAATCTTCATACTTAGGCTCACAATTAAACTATACGGATCAATTTGTCAGACTCCCATCTATCACAACTTGCCACTTACCAGAAATAAATTGGCAGTATCTGGTCTCGACAGTTTTTGAAGCATTACTAGGTATTGTGCACCGGTTCTCCCAGTAATTACTCGATCTTAGTTAAGAGATCCACCAAATGTCCCTTGCACTGGATCTTTTACTTATATCTTGCAATGCCTCTCTACAAGGGCTTAATTATTTTGCTACCCAAATAAGCGTCCAATAGGGTATTGGCTTTAAGTTCACAATAAGGAAGATAGGATTTAATGCTGGATCGAGCCGCTTCAGAATGATGAGGCACTCTGAGATACCTTCAATACTGATTTAATCAACATATTTGCACTTACACCTAATTTTTTAGTTTTTCAATGGTCCCATAATTCAGCTTTGTAAAGGGCAGCACAAACTATCTTTCCCCTATACAATTCTACTATTGGAGGTATGGGGTAGTTCCAAGCGGTCACTGTAGTTCTAGTAGGGTAGCCAATCTATATTCAATAGTGAGTTTGCTTTTAACAATTTGGGGGAATCTGTTTTTAGAGTTTTAAAATCGAATACCCAAAAAGTCAAACTCTCACACTGTAATATAAAATAATTTGCTGAAATTGTTCCTTTAAATGAATTATGGGGATTAAAAACCATATATTTAGATTAATTAGCATTAATTTCTATTAATGTAGTAGTACAAAATGATAGAAACCTTTTACGCCATTTTGTTTTTGTAAGTGTGCAACATGCATAGGGCTAGCGCACACATACCCTTAACACGTGATAGGATAAGAGTCTTCTGAGTGGACCTTGGATGAGAGACAGCACTGGTATCTAGCAGAGCCTATTCCCCTGTTCACCTATCCCAACTCTATGAACCATCAAGCACTTGGTGCACACAAAGACTAATAGTACTGAAGGAAATAATCGAAGTGACTGTCATGGCATGTAGTGTAAGAGTGATGTAACTCTCTTACATAGGACATCAGCTTCTTCTTGAGTGAAAGCACAATTGGCCTTGAGTCAGGATTTTAGGAGCCAGACAAGCCAGGAGTCTACTTCCATACAAAACCATCATCAGGTAACCAAAGAAAGTTAATGAGGAGTCACACGCACATCTGCAAGCCAAGGAATTTCAGCAGACATAGACAAATACTTACACCTAGGCAGAGCTGGGTCTACCTGACAGTGGCGAGAGGGCAGTAACATCCAACACTAGTGGAGGGTTTGTGTCAATTGCTCAAAAGCTTGCCGGCTGTGGAACTGGAAGAATGACTGCACATGGTGTGATACCTAACAACTATATAGGTGGACATAGACACTATTTTCTGGTAGAAGGGTGCAAACAGTGACACAGAAATGCTCGCCCCCTCCTCACACATGCTCCATGTTTTGGCTGCAATGCTAAGAACAAGGTTATATGTTGCAGCTTGGTTCTGCCCCTAGAGTTCCCCACAACCAAATAGTGTACTCTCTCAGAGGCCAAAGCTTCCATAATGATTTTCCACCATGAATCTCACCTGAACTGGAGACCATGAAGCAGGTAACTGTTGCAGTGGAACATTTTTCGGTTCTGGGCCCAACAACTTAGTCACTTCGCTCATATTCTATACTTCACCCCCATAGGCATTGGTCCTCCGATGGACCTTGTCAGTCACAGTGAGAGATGAGAAATTAGGCTTTCGAACTGTTGGCCCCTCAATAAGGACCAATAATTGGTAGCCAACTCATACACTAGAGATCAAGTTAAAGTATACTACTCTCAGAACCATGCTAAAGACATGAAGTATTGCAATTGGAAGATCAAACTTTCTTAAGAAGTTCAACCTAACAAAAATGAGGCGAGGAGTTGGCCTAACAGCTAGGGCGGTCGTCCTCGAATCTAGGGAACCGGGTTTGAGTCTTGGCAACGAAGCTGAACATCCTGTGATTCTGGGCAAATCATTTAATCTCCCCCGTGCCTAACAAAAAAATTAATGTGTCTTCATGTAACGCAACTGGTGTTATGTAAATCGCTCTGATACCCGATTCGGGACAAGTTCGCGCTATATACAACACAGTTTAAAAAAAAAAAATCATACATATAGGCTTTGCTGTGGCTACACAGGACAATAGTAAAATAACCTGATGTTTTGGAAATTATCTATGACTCTCTCTATCATGCATTAGAAAACAGATAATTTGCAAGCACAGTTTCTGTGGAAAGAACATCAAGACACAATTAATGAAGACACAGACAAATAGGTTCAATAGAAAACATATCAGTTAAAGGAACCACCCTATGTAGAGAAAAAGACCAGTTCTTTTAACCCCAACTTTGTCTTCAACCACTAACAATAGATATTCCAGAATGTTCCTTTGTTGGATGATGTCTGCTTTGGTTTTAAGACCTCTTGCAGTAATATTCACTGTGTAGGACCTTTAATGTTGTGGCAGATGCCCTGTTTGCTGTTCCTGGACATAGTTATTAGTCAACACCATGCAGTTTTTATAATTAGAGCAGTAGTGCTGCAGTGCATTGGAACGGTGGAACAGCAGACCCCAGGGAAATGTGAGGTGAAGCTGTGGGTGCTGATTCACACCTTAGATGATCTTCACAGCCTTCTCTTGAGAGAATTCCCCAGTTTTAATGAGGTAGAAAAGGGGGCTCATAGGAGTTCTTTGTTTATTGCTGGCAGACCGGAGGCACTACAGTGTGCATTTGAAGCAGTAGTCTAGCTGCTGAGCACCTGGAGTGAAGCACTGGCTGCTAGTGTACACTTTGTAATGATGTCCATATAATCCTTCTGTACACATTGGCAAGTGGTAGTATGACAGGCACAAGTGCCTTCTTGAATGTGTACACATAGCACTGCACTGACAATATAATGTCTAAGTCTGTTAGACACATCTTTCTGTTGTGTTAAACCCCTTGCTGTGGCAGAAGTAGGGGTGTCTGAGAGATGTTGGGAGTTCTCAGAAACATTAGTGCTGGACACCTCATACCGTCATCGTGGTTGTGCATGAGTAGAATCCTGACCCACAGGGTCAGAATCCTGGTTCCTAAGGCAAGAAGTGGAAGTTGCAGTATTGAGAAGAGCATCTACATCTGGGCTACTCCTGTGATTAAGACGATAAGTCATGACAATATTATTGTTCATTGGAAGACAATCATTTTTATGTAATTTCCTGTAACAAATGGTTTTGTTTGTGCAAATCCAAGAAGCAATGTTTATGGAGTAACACAACTATGTAGTTCTGAGTCTCTTTTTGGATTATATTTGATCTAAATTCATTAAGGTTTTAAGGATTAGACTTTGTAGTTTAGTTATATTAAGTATGATCCTATTTGAGATGTTGTTACCACACAATGTTAAAAATATCCTATCTGTCACCAGTATTCACCCTTTGCTTGTTGAAAAAGGGACTCTTGTTAAGTGGCTACTACCAACCTTCCCTTGCCCTGTTTTGTTTGTAGACTATTGGTTCACTTTTTGAATCTTGTTACTCATTTTCAGCTTGCCATGCCATTTCACCTAAATTAACCATTTGAGAGCTGCTCTCACTTTTTTGCAAGTTGTTAGTATTGATAACATTAATGAGTGCTATAGGAAATGTACTTTCTTTGTGGAGAGGTTGAAGAACCGGGGTTTAACCCAGCGGCGTCAGGGGCACGCCTAAGATCTTCAAGTTCACCTGTCTTGGTATTCAAAGACACGGAATACTTCTGGATGGCGTCAGAGACCAAGTTTATTAGCTGCAGCTAGTAACAGTGATCCTAGAAATACATCACGGTGTCAATTCTCAGGAGACTGCTCATTTTACTAAGGCGAGACGTCTCCTTTAATACCCAATATTCACATTATAAATGTACACCCACTGCACAAAATTCTAGCCAATAAGATACATTTTCAAACAAAGTATCACATAGCAAAAACTCAATTTACAGTATCCCAACCCAAAAGTAAGTTATTAGGAATGTCCCAAATTCAATCTCCACAAGCGGGACAAAGCTATAATTGAAAGCATAACCCATGTAATGAAGAAACATAAAAAAAGAAACAGTAACAGATGCGAACAAGATAAAGCACGTGCAAGGAAACTAAAAAGTTAACGATGTCCTCAACATTGATTGGCAATCTCAGATAAAGATCCATCAGGGAAATTGACTTTGCGAGGTCAGTTTCAGGTGAAGAGGTCAGTTTCTTACAGTTCATTTCAGAGTCAAAAAGAAACCTAGTTAATGCATACATGAACTAAGAAGGCCAGGCCACTTCGTTCGCCAGGTTATCTTTACAGGTCTACATGAGGGCAACACAAAATGGTGGCACAGAACAAAATGGAGTCAGGCTCGAGAATTACAGAACTTCAGACCCTCCTTTTGCCATTACGTAGGCAATAACCTAAGACTCATGTTAATCTGAATCTAGGTCTATATCAATATTTATTAGGTCATCAAAGTGTTGCTGTAGCATCATTTTATTATTCTCTACTTCTCTCGGGACAGATCTCCGAACACACATAGTAGCACAAAGACTACAAATGGCGGGACCACACTGGATGCAAAGACAACAAGAGAAAAGGATGGCTAAAACCATACCAAGGAATGTCCGAATCTTCCATCCCCACTTAGACAGCAGTCCCCAAAACCATCCCGTCACTGACCAGTCTCCTTCGTCTACATGGATAGACTCAGAGATCTTATGCAACATAGAGATGGCTTGGTATACTGTAGGGGCATTATCTGATATGTAAATACAGCAACTGGATCCCATCAATTTACATACTCCTCCTCGATCTGCAAGTATGATGTCTAATACCATACGATTCTGCAAAGTCATAAGGCGGTCCGCTTGAAGCTCAGCTGTAACATTACTAAGAGCACCTGCTGTCTCATTAATAGTAGCTTCAACAACGCGGACAAGCTGTCGAATATGCCTACTATTGATCATAGGACCCCAAAAGGGCAGGAAGCCCTTGAAGAAATCTCCTACTTCATGTGCTGCAGTATCATCCTGATTGAAGACACCTCTACCATATCTCGTTCTATGATAGTCTGAAGCAGTAGTGGATGTAGGGGGAAGCAAAAACGCCACATAACATGTTCCTGAAAAATCAGGTGGCAACCATGTGTAGGCTCTGTCATGACAAACAAAATATCTGCCTTTAGCTGGCACAAACGGTGGAGAAGTCCGGGATGAATAGACATAGGTTTGAGCACACACACTCTTACCTAGCTGAGTTTTCGGATTCCGACCAGTACCTTGCAAACAAAAATGGCCTCGGTGGGGTACAATCCAAATAGGGGGAGACCTTTTTCGTCTCTCCTTCTCTGTCAAGCTGATACTATATCCAGTCACGTTCCAACCAACATAAGCCTGCACCTCATCCTTAGGGATAGCATTATATGCATCAATATCTCGGATCATAGATACTATTCCCCTTATCAAGGCATTATTGCTGGAGTTATCTTTAAGGGAACGTAAGGGGCGTACCTCCTTTGCATAGATAAACATGGTCTGTAAAGCCCACACAGACCCATTAAAAGAAAAATGCAAAACCAAATATGGCATACCTTTGTCTGTCGTATGAGGCATAAGACCACAAACCCAACAATTAGTGGTATTTACTACTAACTGATGCTGATGCAACAACTGTATGAACGAGTTGTTGACAAATTCTGATCTCCTTGTTTGCTCATGTTCAGGCAACGTATAAAAGTAATGCAAAGAAACAGTTGTGAAAGAAAGCATAGGTTGGGAGGTGGGTGCAGAGGTCTGTTGTGTAACATAGACAATCCAACCCACACAAGCTAATGTGATACTTAAAAACTTCGAAAAGCACAATATTATAAAACATTTGCTACATATCAATGTACAAAATCTTGTCTTAAGATCTATTCTCTCAACATCTCTTTCAGTTACAACAGACTCCATCCTCTAAAGTGCTGCTCGCGGCAATTTTCCTTCTTCACTCAAGTGTGCGTCCAGGCGTCCTAGACGTCCCTAGAACCGCAGACCTTTCGTCAATACGCGGGCCACCCCTTAAGTCTTATACCGCGACCCTGCAGCTGAACCCGGATGGTGGCTCGAAAAAGAAAAAATAGTCTCTTGTCTGAAATAATGTAATTCACAAAAAAATTCTAATTTTATTTGTCCTTTTTAGACCTTAAGTTGTATCGTTCTTTATCAGGCACAGTTTAATCCTGAAAGAGTGTCTCTGGATGCGTAGTATCAAATCTTAAACACGGCGGCACAGCTTCTTGCAAGACTTCATTGTCCACACGTTCTGACTGAGTCCATTCCAGATGTGCATCGCTAAAAGGTACAAATCTTGGAACCCTTTCACTCTCAGAATCGGCAACACCTTCCCGGACCCACTTATCGTACGGTAAGGGCAAAGGTATCTTCTTGCAATGGGTACCATGTACCCAGTTTTTCTTGCCGAACACCTTAATAGCAGTCCGAGTTGATAACAGGACTTGGTATGGACCGGTCCATCTTGGTTCCAAGTTCTTTGACCTCTGGAAATTCCTGGTTAGAATCCAGTCGCCAGGTTGAATCGTGTGGCCTGCGTCTACAGAAACTGAAGGCAAAGTGTCATGGACCTGTTGGTGAAGAACACGCAATTAAGCAGTCAAATCATGTAAGTAGTTAACCAACATAGGGTACTCGATATCACTGTACTTCTTAGGCCTCGGCACACCCCAGACATTCGCTGGGCGTCCAAAAACAATCTCGTATGGGCTAAGTCCCACGCGAGAATGTACTGTCGTTCTCGTGGATGAAAGTGCCAATGGTAAGGCATTGGGCCATGTAAGACCAGAGCTCGCTTGCACCTTGGCCAACTTCAGCTTCAGAGTGCCATTATAGCACACGACCAGGCCTGCTGACTGGGGGTGATTTGCAGTGTGAAATTTCTGTTTAATACCCAGACCCGCACATACTTTCTTCATAATCTGACCCACAAATTCACTTCCATTATCATTACCCATACCATCCTCGGCAAGCCATATCTGGTAAAAAATTCTTTGAGCAAAACCTTGGCTGTAGACAAGGCAGTATTATCCTTTAGGGGGTAGGCCTCTATCCATCTGGAAGAGGCACAAACAACCACAAGGACATACCTCAAGTTATTGCATCCTTCCATATGAATGTAGTCTATCTGCAGCACCTTGAACGGATACGTTGGAGGAGCAAAATGACCCGCTGAAGTTGGGGTTCCCTTTCCAGGATTATGCATCAAGCAAATCATGCAGTGTTTAACCAAATTCTCAGCACACTTAAGAATTCCACCATTCTGCCATACCAGAGCCAACAACTTACATATCCCTTTTGAACTAATGTGAGCCAGCCCATAGCCATAGTAACCACCGGGGGCACATATGCATCCGGCAACAACCATCGCCGGTGCTCTGACAACTCAACCCAACAGACTGTTGAATCCAACATTCCCGTAACCTCTCTCCACATACTCATTTCTTTCTCAGTAGCTTCCCCCTGAATCATCTTCACACTTTCTGTTGTATCTTCACACATTCCTCCTTCCACAACCCATCTGGCAGGACCTGCAACATACATCCAACTCGCCACATCTTTCGCTGTTTCTCTCGCTGCTTCATCTGCAAACGCATTCCCTCGACCCACATCATCCGTAACCTTCTTATGCGCACTGCACTTTACTATCGCAATTTGGGTCGGCAAAGTAAGTGATTCAAGAAGTTCACTCACTAATTGTCCATGCTGAATTTTCGTACCATGGGAAGTAAGAAATCCTCTCTCTTTCCACAAACAACCAAAACTGTGAGCCACGCCAAATGCATATTGGCTATCAGTAAAAACATTCACTCTCTTTCCTTTTGACAACACACACGCTCTAGTCAATGCTATCAACTCCGCTGCCTATGCTGAATTCTGTGCAATACGTGCTGTTTCAACAATCGTGTGCAAAGTTGTGACAGCATATGCTGCAGTCGTCTCTCCATTCGGAAGCTTAAAGCACGAACCATCTACCCATAGGGTACCATCAGGATTCTAAAGAGGAGTATCTTTCAGATCAACTCTACCCTTCGTTTCCTCCTCTGTCCGGAGAAAACAGTCATGCTGTTCCTGAACATCTGTCTCTACAAAAATTGGCAACAATGTAGCTGGATTCAATGTGTTGCACCGCTTGATGTGCGCATGACTAGCCAAAAGCGTCAACTCATAACCTGACAAACGTGTACTGGTAAGATGTTGAGTCTTTGTTCTGTTCAATAGGGTATCCACTGCATGTGGAACCATCACAATCAATGTATTATCCAATACCAAACCAGCAGACTGTCTAATAGAAACAGCCGCTGCCGCTGTAGCTCTTAGACAACTAGGCAATGCCCTAGCTACCGGATCTAAAGTGGCTGAAAAATACGCACATGGGCGCTGCTTGTCTCCAAATTGTTGCGTCAACACTGACAACACACAACCTTCTCTGTCGTGTACATAAAGTGTAAAAGGTTTACTATAGTCGGGGATACCCAACACCGGAGCAGAACACAATGCATCACGCAATTCAGAAAAACTCTTCTGACATTCGTCAGACCAAGGAAGAGGGTGTGGTGTGTCCTTAAGAGTAAGTGCCAACAAAGGTTTCGCTAGCAAAGAAAAATTCGGAATCCACTGTCTACAATACGAGGTGATACCTAAGAAGGCACGCACCTCTCTCTGTGTGCATGGCACAGTCATTTGGGCAGTCGCTTGAATACGCTCTGGGGTCAATCGTCTTCCCTCCTTCGACAAGAGATGACCTAAGACCTGCAACTTCGAAGGTGACCCTTTATGATGAAGGTCAGACAGGTGTCGCAACAAAGAAAGAGTAACTTCTTTACAAATCTCTTCATCATGAGCAGCAACCAAAAGATCATCAACATACTGGATAAGAGTAGCACCAGAAGGCAATGCAAAAGTATCAAGCTGAGTTTTCAAAGCCTGACTATAAATGGAGGGACTCTCACAATAACCTTGAGGAGCACGTTTAAATCGGAAACTGTGGCCTCCTAAAGAGAAGCCAAAAAAGTCCCTACTTTCCTCAACAATCGGAATACTGAAGAAAGCGTTCTTCAGATCAATAACAGAAAACCAAGCAGCTGAGGCAGGGATCATAGTCAATAAAGCAGTAATGTCTGGAACAACAGGAAACTGTGGCACAACAATCTTATTGACCTCTCGAAGGTCAATCACAAACCGATACACAGGTGGCTGAGAAGAGTCAGTACGCTTAAGGACAGGCAGAACAGGACTATTACACACATTGCCTCTCGTTTCTTCAACCACACCTTTCTCAACCAAATCATAGATAATCGCTAAAAGAGCTCTTTCGCCATCACTGGAAATTTTGTACTGAGGAATGCGAGGTAATTTAGCATTCGACTTCAGGGTAACAACGTAAGGTGGAATCTGCAAGAGACCAACATCATTAGGACCTGTAGCCCAAAGTGTATCAGGGAGAGAACGCAGTTCCAGTGGAAGGTGATCCTTAGACAGATACATCGGGGAAATCACTTTCTTACCCACTGTAAGATGTACTCCCAAAGGAGAACAATGTAATGTCGCATGCAATCTTTTCAATAAGTCCAAACCCAACAAATTCTCGCCACAGCCAGTCGTTAGAATAAGAGGAGCCTCCAAATCACAAGGACCAATAGAAAGGGGCAAAGGACAAGAAACTGGGTTACGAACTGGGGCGCCAGAAAATCCTACCGAAACATTAGTCAAGCCAGACAAAGGTGCGCCAGGGAGTTTAGAGAGCATGATAGAACTCTTTGCTGCACCAGTATCCAAAAGAAAAGGTTCTGCCACACCTGATGTAATCACTTCAACATAAGGTCCACTCTGGTCTACTGGAACTGACACTACTCCCTCCCTTTGTCCATGGCTGTCCTAACTATCATTAAAACCAGCACTCTCACTTCCAACATAATAATCATCAGTGTAGTACTGAGCGGACTGAACGGTCAGAACATTCTGTTGGTCAAAATAATTTATAGAATTCTGAGGGGGAAAGGAACGTTCATTCTACGGAAACGTACCACGTCCCCTACCCCTAGGTACTTGTTGGTAACCACCACGACCTCTCAGACCAGACATACCATTCGCACGTTGTAGCAAGATTGGGCAACTATTCTTGAAGTGACCTTCCTCTTTACAATAAGCACACTGATTAGGGCCTAGCGGGAGTCGCGAAGCAAAAGACTCAGGCTTCTGCAACAGTTTCTGAAACTGTGGGGGTTGCTGAAACTGACGCTGATTAGGGCGAGGCGGATAAGCCTGCTGCAGAAGAACTTTCGTTTTTAATTCTCTAGTCTTCTTCTCTACTTTATCCTTCTCATCTTTATCTCTATTCTCATAGTATTGTGCAGTAGCCAATATCTGGGCTGAAGAAGAAACAGCCCATGAACTCTCAGAATCTTTTAACTTAGTAGAAAGTTCAGGAAGTAAATTAAAAACAAACTTATCTACAAACAACCTCTGACCACCTTCTGTACTCATGTCCTGACCACTATGATCAATGAATGTTTCCTCGAACCTAGTGAAGAAATCAGACACACTCTCATCTTTCTTTTGTTTGCATGCTGCTAACTTGTCCCAATTCACCCGCAAAGGAGGCATCATAGTTTTCATTAAATTAATAATCCTACCAGGTAGTTCTGCAACTAAGGGTTCAGGTTTGGCACCTCCTACCTGCCGACCATCTGCAGCAGTAATATTAACCCATGTATCTCCTAACTCTGGCGTGTGATCCTCATGACGGATCTTCGCCCACAAGGGTTGAGGAACTACATTACCCATCAACATATCTATGTCAGCTAAATTCATAACGCATGCATCAACTGTCTAAGACAACTCCTTGTAATAACCAGCAAGATTTTTACGGGGGTCAGGCAAGGTCTGCTTAAGAGCCCGGACCTCAGCTCTCTTCCAAGGGACATGCACCCACACTCGCTAAAAATGAGCCGGTGCAGCCACAATACCATGAGCGGCATCAGCCACAACTGCCTCTCTCCATACAGGGGGGACCTCTCTCATAGGATACTGCTTCACTTTTCTCCTAACAGAAGGGTCAGGTTCGAACAATAACTGAGGTGGAAGTCTAGACCTAAAAGTGAGTAGTGTCTCTACCGCTTCCTCAACATCGGAACCCACCATCGTTCCTTTAGCAAATTCAGACTGAACATTAATCAATTCCAATGGAATTGAACCCAACTCATTATCTTCCCACTCCTGACGAAGGAACGTACACATGACATCAAAAACATACCTTTGTTTTGGTGCCTCCCACTGTAGGAAGATATCCATAACCACTTGTGGACCGTACTTGGAGGCATTCGAAACCCATCTACGAGCAAGGAGATCTAACACTGCCCGCTCTTCGGGACCAGGAAGCTGACTACGTCTCTGCGTACGTTCAGAAACAGGGGTCATATTTAGTGACCCAAAGAAAGGAGACAAAAGACTAGTGACAGTCTCAGTCATTCGTTGCTGAGCAGAAGGAGAAGAAGTTAACATGAGGACAGGAGACAAAGTGTTTTTAGGCTAGAGCGACGTAGGGACAGAAATAAGAGAAGTCGAAGATAAAGGAGTGTAAGGCAAAGGAGTTTGAGGCAAGGCTGGTGACAAAGATGGCGGCCCTGGGGGGGCTGTGCTGCGGAAGGAAGAACCACCTGTGAAGCAACAGGTGGCGGAACAACAATAGGGGGTTGAACGACAACAAGGGGTGCAACAACTGGAGGTAACGGAGGTGCAGTAGCACCCTGCACATAAGGGGGTGGTAATTTCAGTAAATGTGACATCAAAGGATCCTTTTCAGGGTCTTAAGACACATTTGAAAGGGGAGGTGGCAAAACTGGGTAACATTTGTCAATGGCCATGCAATGTTGTCTATCTGACACTTCAATCGTACGATCTTCTTCATCTTCCTTAAACTGCCTAGCAGCTTGCATTACCGACATATTCCTTTCCTTCCTATCTCTCTTAGCTTGCTTAATTTCTCGCTGTTTGGCTTCCTTACACCAAAGGTGGAAAGAGACAAACATCGCCGGCCGGGCTTTCTTCTTAAATAGCGCAACTTCTAGGTTATCTAAAACATCTGATTCAAAACTACCATGTTGGGATCATCGTAAAACACCATCTTTCCTTGTATAACGGACCCATACTTCATTAAAGGTAATGGGACCCACACCATGCTTTGAATAGAGCTCATAGGTTGGAGTTCCAACCGGAGGTATCGGACACGAGTCCTCCAATCGGGAATCCTTATTACAACTACAACAAAACCATTTCCTAATTTTGCCAAAACCAGGCATCTTTAGCTCGCTAGTCTTGCTTCAAACTTCAAGGGGTTATCAAAAATGATACACTCGTAAATATACAAACCCCTCGGCTTCGCCTATTGCAATGGCGAATCAAAACCAAGAAACAAAACAAAGTCGTGGGAGCGACCCACTTATACTTAACCAAAATGTCTGTCATGCGACCAGAAGACCGTCTAACGTCTCGCCTTACAAATCATCACAAGAGGGTCCAAGACAGGGCGACGGTCAGGGCAGCAGTCCGCAGCCGTCGGAAAGGGGAAGCCTCGCAGAAAAAACCTTCAGTCCACGTCGACATGCAGGGGTCAATGAAGTGGCGGCCGTCCTCCAGAATTTCCTCTCGGGGCTTCTCACAATCTTCGGGCTTGGACGAGTACCGCTGAAGTCGCCCCACGTTGGGCGCCAGTTGAAGAACCGGGGTTTAACCCAGCGGCATCAGGGGCACGCCTAAGATCTTCGAGTTCACCTGTCTTGGTATTCAAAGACACGGAATACTTCTGGATGGCGTCAGAGACCAAGTTTATTAGCTGCAGCTAATAACAGTGATCCTAGAAATACATCACGGTGTAAATTCTCAGGAGACTGCTCATTTTACTAAGACGAGACGTCTCCTTTTATACCCAATATTCACATTATAAATGTACACCCACTGCACAAAATTCTAGCCAATAAGATACATTTTCAAAGAAAGTATCAGATAGCAAAAACTCAATTTACAGTATCCCAACCCTAAAGTTAATTATTAGGAATGTCCCAAATTCAATCTCCACAAGCCGGACAAACCTATAATTAAAAGCATAACCCATGTAATGAAGAAACATAAAAAAAGAAACAGTAACAGATGCTGAACAAGATAAAGCACGTGCAAGAAAACCTAAAAGTTAACGATGTCCTGAACATTGATTGGCAATCTCAGATAAAGATTGATCAGGGAAATTTGCTTTGCGAGGTCAGTTTCAGGTGAAGAGGTCAGTTTCTTACAGTTCATTTCAGAGTAAAAAAGAAACCTAGTTAATGTATACATGAACTAAGAAGGCCAGGCCACTTCGTTCGCCAGGTTACCTTTACAGGCCTACGTGAGGGCAACACAAAATGGTGGCACAGAACAAAATGGAGTCAGACTCGAGAATTACAAAACCTCAAGGTCACTTTTTTCTTATATGTGTAGTGTATTTGCAGGCACCTAAAACAGAACTCTGGGATTTCTCTTTGGATCATGGGCTTTTTACCATATTGCCACCAATTGTTTTGCTTGGTGACCCTCATTTCCGGTTGGCTGTGAGCATATTATCAAAGAAATAAGGATGAAACATATACTGATTGGGTAGCAACTGACCAATCATTGTCATTCCCCGATACACATAGGAAATGTTTGGCAGTAAAATTCCTAAGGGTGAAGGAATGGGTTTGCATACAAACATTCTTGGGGTAGTTAATAAAAGATAGCTATCCAGTCTGTTAGCAGTGCAGATTGATAACAGATGAGTAGTATAAAGAAGGGCACGTGTTGTGAGCTGCAGGAGACAAGTTTGGTTGACTCGTAGATCCATCATGTGCTCTTTAACGTCCTCCCACAAACCGTTCTGCCATTACTTGAGCTAAGATAAATGTATGAATGGTCAGTATGTCTCAAGAGAGCATCCACTAAAGGTAACATTGCGTAGAAGTGTTGGAAGCTCATGTATTGTGGTATGCCCCTAAAACCTGACCCACAGCAGCAAAATAAAACAAGCAACGATAATGTCTGCCGACAGAGATGCACTTTCCTTGCAAAATCTAAGTCACAGAAGTTGGGTCTCAAAACTATATAACAGCGGGGGCCTGCCTTGCCACCTGTCTTTTCCCTTAAAGCTAATAATGAAGCATCAACTAATGAGGCTACGGTTCGGTTTGATTCCAGTACTGGCATACAAGTACGGCTGAGAGTATAAAGAAATAGTAGCCACACAGTGCTTTGCATGTAAGGGAGAAGAGGAATCATTAATTCATATATTGTGCATTTGTGAGAAATTGCTCCCCTTGAGAATCTACTGCTTTGCCCCATCTCGCAGATTGTAAACATACGGACATGTCAAACAGCCCTGGTAGAATGCATGAAAGGCGACTTAGTGCAGCTGGTGGTACGCTTCATGAAATTTCTATCTGCTGTAAAAGTCAGGCTGGAGTCTGACTATCATACAGAACTATAAATGCTAAATGTCGTGCCAATCGTTTCAATCTCTATGTCTCTACAGTTGAGAAAAGTGATGTTTAATTTTTTTAACACGATGGCAATCCACCATATTCCTTTAAATAACATTGGAAACTAGGCACCTTATTCTGATTTTAACCAATCATAATTTCAATTAATTGTGCAATAAAAACCTATCTATCTATCTATCTATCTATCTATCTATCTATCTATCTATCTATCTATCTATCTATCTATCTATCTATCTATCTATCTACCTATCTATCTATCTATCTATAGGTCCCATTGTGGCTGTGAGCATTGCTCATAGATGCTTTTGATTCAAAGGAATATAGTAAAAACTGTAAGATGTGCCAGCCTTAGGGTGGTCTTCCAGCTACTTACTTCCAATTTTGGGATAAAATTAGTTTTTCTTGACTTTAGAACTCTGTGCACTTTACCACTATTAACCAGTGCTAAAGTGCGCATGCTCACTCCCTTAAACATGGTTTGATTGGCATACACCTTATTGGATTTAATTATAAGTCCCTTTTAGAATGTTCTACCATATACAAAGGGCCTGTAAATTAAATACTACTGGTGGGCCTGCAGCACTTATTGTGCCACCCACTTAAGTAGCACCTTAAAACATGATTCAGGCCTGCCGCTGCAGCCTGAATGCAGTTTTAAACTGCTATGTCGACTTGCCATTAAAACCTTCTTGCCAAGCATTAAACTTCCCTTTTATTACATATAAGTCACCCCTAAGGGAGGCCATAGGGCAGGTTGGACACCTGCTTTTAATTTTTACATTTCCTTGCTGTGAAAAACTCCTACATTTGTTTTTCATTATTGTGAAGCGACCCCTTCCATATGGTAATATTAGATATTCCTTATTACATTTAATAAGCTGTAGTTGTATTTTTCATTACAATTTTGAATATTTTAAAACTGTTTAGAAAGTTGGTATTTTCATGCCCTTAGCCCTTTGTGTCCACAGCCTGTCTTGGGTCACATGACTGTGTATAGCTGACAGTTACACTTTGTGAATTCCTCTCAGACAGTCACACAGTAGAGGGATTAGGTGTGCCTAAATTGGTTATTTGCTGGCAGGATGGAGGGCGGAGCTGAGCTGAGCACAACCCGACTGGCAACAGAATAGTCTGTGCTCTGCCCTCACACAAAGAACCTAACAACCCCACACTGTCACTGCAGCCAGCTTGGAGACAGAGCAGGAGAGTCAGTAAAGTCCATGTACTTCAAAGAAATTTTCTAGAAGTCTCTCCCACCTTTCAAAGAAAGGGCACCAGGGTATAAAAGCAGGACCTTCAGACTCACATTGCAGTATACTTCTGGACCCCTGGATACTCTGCCAGGAAGAAAGAATGCTGTGCTGCTGGAAGGACTGCTACTGTGCTGCAATACTGCTCTGGAAGACTGATGTCCTGCGGACTCGGACGCTCCCTACGCTGCTCCCTGACTCACCTTGCTTCCCTGCTGGGTATCGTTACGCAGCTCCGCTGCTCGCTTTGGCCGCCACTACATTGCTGCCTGATTTATTTGCATCGCGCTAATCCGCATACCATTGCCTATTTACAATTACCGATTTTCATTCTTTTCATTAATCTGCGCCGCTCCGCTGCTTGCCCTGGCCGCTGCTGCCTGCCTGGCATCACACTTGCTCTTGCCGCTCTGCGCTGCGTGTTACTGAGGTCACAATCGATTTCTGCAGGTAAAGTGCAGCTGATCGATCCTGCGAGGCCACCGGCCATTTTGTTGTTGTTGTTGTTGGTCGCCCTGCCCTAGTCTCCACCCCGCTCCCGCCTTCCCAGCTGACCCGCCCTCGCCCCTCCCCCCTCACCACCATATATGACAGTAGTTCCCGCGCGCAGCGTTCACGCGCAGCGACCGCGCCCAATCCGCGCCGAAGGTGCGCCAAAGGTAACCCCGTCTACGCCCGTCCGCGCCTGGACCGCGCCCAGCGCCAGAGCCCCTGCCCCTCGCGCTGCCCAGTCCTCCCGCATTACCTACGATGCCGCCTCCCTCCTAGCCCTTAACCCCGGCCGCGCCCCCACCTGCGTCCAAGCCGCTCCTGGACGCACCCATGGACCTTTCTCCTGCTACTCCTGCAAATTCAGCAGCACCGTCACCAACTCCGCTACGACCACAACACAGATTCCCGACCCCAACCACCTAGAATGCATCCTTCTCAACACCCGCTCGGTCCACAGGCACGCCATTGACCTTTGGAACCTACTAGACACCATCTCTCCTGACGTCGCCTTCCTAACGGAAACATGGATGAACGCTTCCTCCGCCCCTGACATCGCCATCGCCATCCCTGATGACTATAAGATCACACGCAAGGACCGCACCGACCATACAGGAGGTGGAATCGCTATCGTCCATAAGAAAACAATCCGCATCTCAACCAGCTCTGATGCCAACCTCGCCAACTCCGAACACCTTCACTTCCAGATCCACATCGACCCCAAGACCACACTCAGAGGCACCCTCCTCTACAGACCACCAGGACCACGCGCAAAATTCAGTGAAGACATCACGGACTTCATCACCCCACACGCGCTCCCCTCCAAAGACTACATCCTTCTGGGAGACCTCAACTTTCACCTTGAAAAGATCAACGACCGCAACACCGCCACCCTCTTAGACTACCTCGACAACCTCGGACTTAAACAACTGGTCACTTCCCCCACCCACATCGCAGGTCACACTCTCGACCCCATCTTCACCTCCAGCAACCATGTCTCCTTCAGCCACACTACGGATCTCCTCTGGACTGACCACAGCTGCGTTCACTTCACCTACAACAAGCCGAAACCCATCATCCACCTCCAACCAACTCTACAAAGAAACTGGAACAAAATCACCACAGAACAGATCTCCACATCGCTCCTTCAAACCTCCCCAGCCCTCTCTTCTAACGCCAACGAAGCCGCCTCCAACCTCACCCTTTGGTTATCCAACACCGCCGACACCTTAGCACCACTGAAAAAACGTCAACACAAACTTGGCATCAAGAAGGCCGCATGGTTCAACGACGACCTCAAGAAGTCCAAGAAACTATGCCGCTCCCTTGAAAAGGCCTGGAAAAAAGACCCATCCACCAGCAACAAGGACGCCTTCAAAAGCGCCATCCGTACTCACCACCAACTGATCCGAAAAGCCAAGAAAACAGCATTCAAAGATCGACTTGACAACAACGCCCACAATAGCAAGGAACTTTTCAACATCGTCAAGGAATTTTCCAACCCCTCGGCCAACTCCAACGACATCACCCCCTCTCAAACCCTCTGCGATTCCCTAGCCTCTTTTTTCCACAACAAGATTGCTGACATCCACAACAGCTTTGACAACCAACCCGGAAGCCAACCCACCCTACCATCAGCTGACCATCTTCCCCCCGTTAACACCCTTAACGCCTGGAAGCCAATCTCCACTGAGGACACCATCCGCCTGATGAACTCCATCCACTCTGGATCCCCCACAGACCCATGCCCTCACCACATCTTCAACAAAGCAGACTCCGTCATAGCTCCGCACCTCCGAGACGTCATCAACTGCTCCTTCAACTCCGCTACCTTCCCAGAAGACTGGAAACACGCTGAACTCACCGCCCTTCTGAAAAAACCAACAGCAGACCCCACCGAACTCAAAAACTACCGCCCCATCTCGCTTCTTCCATTCCCGGCCAAAGTCATCGAGAAAGCCGTCAACAACCAACTCGCCGCCTTCCTCGAAGCCAACAAATCCCTCGACCCCTCACAATCTGGCTTCCGAGCCAAACACAGCACTGAGACCGCCCTCATCGCAGCAACAGACGACATTCGAACTCTGCTGGACAATGGAGACACAGTCGCCCTCATCCTCCTCGACCTCTCTGCAGCCTTCGACACAGTCTGCCACAGCACCCTTTTACAACGCCTCAGAAACATCGGAATCCAAGGAAAGGCACTGGAATGGATCACTTCGTTCCTCACCGGAAGAACCCAGAGAGTCCGCCTCCCACCTTTCAAGTCCGAGGCCACCGAAGTCATCTGCGGCGTACCACAAGGATCCTCACTCAGTCCCACCCTCTTCAACGTATACATGAGCCCCCTCGCGGCCATCGCCCGCCAACACAACCTCAACATCATCTCTTACGCGGATGACACTCAACTGATCCTATCTCTCACCAAGGACCCCAGCACCGCCAAAACTAACCTACACGAAGGAATGAAAGAAGTCGCCGAATGGATGAAACAAAGCCGTCTGAAACTGAACTCAGACAAAACAGAAGTCCTCATCTTAGGTAAATCCCCCTCTGCATGGGACGACTCCTGGTGGCCGGAAGCCCTCGGAAATGCACCCATCCCGACAGACCACGCACGGAACCTTGGCGTCATCCTGGATTCTTCACTCTCAATGAACAAACAAGTCAGCGCCGTATCCTCTTCCTGCTTTAACATTCTTCGCATGCTCAGAAAAACATTTCGCTGGATCCCCTCCGAAACAAGGAAAACAGTCACCCACGCTCTAGTCACGAGCCGACTGGACTACGGAAACACCCTCTACGCAGGTACCACCGCTAAACTCCAGAAGAAACTACAACGAATCCAAAACGCCTCAGCCAGGCTCATATTAGACATCCCACGCAACGAACACATCTCTGGTCACCTTAAAGACCTCCACTGGCTACCCGTCAATAAGAGGATTACTTTCCGACTGCTTACCCACGCACACAAATCACTCTACGACATCGGACCAGATTGCCTCAACTCTCGACTGTCCTTTTACACCCCCTCCCGACAACTTCGCTCTTCCAGCCTAGCCTTCGCCACTGTACCTCGCATCAACAAGACCACCATGGGAGGCAGATCCTTCTCATACCTGGCTGCCAAAACATGGAACTCACTCCCCGCTTACCTTCGCCTCACCCAGAATCACCTAGCGTTCAGAAAGCAGCTTAAAACGTGGATATTTGACAAATAATCCTCCTCCCCTTCCTAAGCGCCTTGAAACCCTCTGGGTATGTAGTGCGCTATATAAATGTTATGACTTGACTTGACTTGACATGTCCTGCTGGATTGCTGCCCTGTTGCTCTGCTACACTATTGCCTTCTGCCTACGTACAAGGCCTAGGTCTTCATGTGTCCCAGGACCACCCGAGAGATGCAGAAGGGCTCCATGTTTAGAGCCACAGGGACACAAAAGGCTTCCTCCATCTTGAATCCACACCTGTACCCACCCTGAGTGAGTTCTGACTTTCCAAAGTGTCCCTGCAGTCCTGAACCCCTTGAAATGGTGCTAAAGATTCCCAGATGGCCAAATCCCAAGACAGAGAACTTGGATTTTTGTTTGCCAAAAACCGCTCAGAGTATCAGGAGGAAACCAGGACCATCCTGCTCGCCTATCTCCCTAGGCGCATCGCCGGTAGGATTGACTGCGGTTTCTCCCACCATGTGCTTCTCTGCAGCAGCAAACTTGTTTCAATGGTCCTTTGCCCAAGAGGTATCCAGTCTTGTGGAACTATCTTAGGCTACAGCCCTCTTTCTCGTCCTGCTGGAGATTTTGGACTTCCATTTCAGAGACTAAGTCCAAAAATAGAAATATTCACCTTGGCTGCATCCCAAGGCTATCCAACGATGATGCTCCCTCCTCGGACACCTTCTGCAAACTTGACTCACTCAACTTTACCTTCTCAGACACTTTATCTCAGTGTTTTTTCTATATCTGATGGTAAGCGCTGACCAGGCCAATGCCCTTTTTGTATCCGAAACACACTCCATCACGGTGAGCCATATTATTTTTTACTTAGACGTGGTGTTGCGCAACTAGATTCCTGAAGTTGGTGCTTGGACCTTTTAGGTGCTCGTTTTCCCAAAAATTAAGAACTCCGGTTCTACTGATTGGATTTTTGTTGTCAAATAATTTATTAACACTTACCCTATTTTTCTAAATTGGTTTGGGATTTTTCTGGTGTTCTTTTCTCACTTCATTACTGTTTTTGTGTTCCATAAATACTTTAAACATTGCCTCTAAGTTAAGCCTGACTGCTTTGTGCGCCAAGTAGCACAGGGTTAAGCACAGGTTACTTTAGTGACTTTTTGTAATTCACTCTGTAAGGAAATGTGGCTGTTGCTTGACCAAGGCTCACACCTCAGTCAACCAACAACCCAATTTCTCACAGAAACCATGTGGAAGCTCTAAGATAGTCATAGTTTATCTAAGCTGCATTAGTCTCTTTTTGTTTGGATTGAAATCATTACAAGGCACCCAGATTCAATAAAATAATAAATAAATACAAAAATTATCAAAGATGGAACATAATTTCCTAAATAAAACTTCACATTTACTGACAATGTTTGTGATTAAAGTGGTCCAATCCCCATTTTCAGGCTCCAGCGACAAGAAGGGATGTAGTTGAAAAGAGTTTGTAATGGTCACAGTGCCCTGTGCCACTGGACCATTGACTACTTGGACCTGTGTGTACGTAAGATTTTCTTGCATTAACACAGGGTCAAACAGCGAAGGTCAGTCTTCCACAAGCTGATGGCCATTCACCTATTGATTAATGGTTATGGGAAACATGTTCCATTTACAAGGATCTACCCTATTCAGCCTTGTCTCTGTCACCTAGAGAACAAGTTTGTGATCATTATCTTTTTTTAAGTTTAAAATGCTTTATTGAGGTTATAAAACAATGTAGAACATCAGTGCAAAGTGGTATCATAATAAGAACAAATAGTAATCTGAAATGAAATTGACAAAATGTCCAATAAAAGAAAACTATACTTAGTGAAAAAGCATTTTGGAGAATTTTAACTGGGAAGAAGAAAGAAGAAAGGAGAAAGAAAAGGAAAAGAAAAAGAAGAACGAGAGGGAAAACAGAAAAGAAAAGGGAAAGAAGAGGAGAAGAAACATCAGTAAAATAAAAATCATGCATAAAGTGAACAATAAGAAATAATAAGTACAAAATTCATGTTAACTTTCTAGATAAAAAGGTAGTTAAAGGTAACCACAATAAATCTCTCTTGATTAAAAGGGAGGTGGAAGTCGCATAAGCTCTGTCCATTCTGTGATGATGGCATAATAAATTCCACCATGCTTGGAAAGAGATATTAGAAGTATCCTTACAGTTAACAGTAATAATTTGAAAGGAGATTGCTAAAAAAAAGGTTGATGAAAGGACCTACATCCTTATGATTAGCAAAAACAGGGGAAAGACTACCCAGGAAAACATGGTTGATGTGAAAGGGTACATTAAGTTGAAGGATATTGTTAAGTTTGGTCCAAATAGCAGTCCACATGGTCCTAGTGCGAGGGCAACGGAAGAACATATGTAGAAGGTCTGCAGTAACCTGAGAACAAGACCAACATTTAGGGGAATCTAATAAACGAAAGCGGTATGTGATCATTATCTTCATATCTTGCTTGCTGGGTTTCAAAGCCACTCAATGTATAAAAGGACACATAAATACACATTTAAAAAGAGTTAAATCGTACTTAAAAGCCATGTCAAATTGTTTTAAAAAGTGTCCTTGTATACACATTCTTCATGTACCCATGCCTTAAAACATTAAAACTATGCTCCTCAGGTCTAAAGTGCTCCAAAAAGATACGTCATACCTATAACATCCCTATAAAAAAATATGTGATGGCATTAGTGTAGTTCTAAATTCCAAAGTTTCTAAATCGTGCTAGCCAAATCCTAAAATGATCCTTCCATTTTTGTGGAAAATGGCATGAAACAAGAGATCATAGCCTTCCAGGGTCCTGCCTGGACTGAAGACTAGTTTCTTTCTATCTTCTTATGGTAGCCATCAATTAAGAATAACAATGCCCAACTCCATTTTGCTACTAATTTCTTCGCCTCCCTGCACGGAATGACTGTGAAATGGTGCAATAGTATGAGCACTATACAAAAACTTCAGGACAAGTTCAACAAAATAATAGTTATTCAATGAGATTATCAGATTAGAGTGCCATTAAGAGTCGTATGTAAAAATGTCATCACATATGTTACTTTCAATAATCTACAAAAGTCAAGAAGCCCATATAAGGATCTTTTTTGTTACCATGTTTTAGATTTTACATCTGTTAGAATAACCTCTATATTCCTATTCTTACTCTCATCTTGAATCATTATCTATAAATAGATTTTTTGTGTGTGATTTATCTATACACAACATCTACTACTTATTTGCCATCTACTCGTGAAGCATCTCCTGCGGAGCGGGAGGCGCGAACAGTTTTAAATCTCCCAGTGATGAAGGGAGGGGCATGTGGTTCTGTAATTCTCAAACCTGACTCCATTTTAGTCTTGCCCTCACGTAGGCCTGTGAAGTAGGCCCAACTAACAAGTGGTCTGCCCTTCTGAGTTCGTGCATATATTAACTTGGGTTTTTCTGACTCTGAATGAACTGCAGAGAGAGTAACCCTTTTCACCTGAAACTGACCTTTTGCAAAAACCAGTTTCACTAGATGATCGTTGTCTGAGTTTTTCAATCACTGTTCAGGACCTCGTTAACCTTTAGTTTCCTTGCACATATCTTATCCTAAACAATATCTAAATTGTTTCTTTCCTTACGACTTTCTTTTCTAAACATGGGTTTTTGCCATGTGTCGTGACTGCCATCTGGTGTTGCCTTTTACTAGGCCTCAGAAGTTAGTCTGCGAGCAAAGCAGTCTGACCTTTTTTGGGTCATATATACATTAACTAAGGTTTTGTTCGTGCACTGGAGTTAATTTCAGAAGCTGGCCTTTCACCTGGAAATTGACCCTGCCAAGCCGAATTCCCTGCAAGATCGTTATCCACTCTTCCCAATCACCATTCAAGACATTTGTTAACTTTTAAGTTTCTTTACGTTTCTGTTATCTTGCACATTATCTGAAACTACTTTTCTTTACTGTTTCTTCATTTCATGGGTTACGCTTTCAATTAAGGGTTTGTTCGGCCCTTCCAGATAATTATTTAGATATGCCTAAATATTAACTTGTGGGTTGGGACACTGTAAAATGAGCTTTACTGTATGATGCTGTGTGATGTCATGTATTTTCTATTGGTTGAATTTTGGTGCAGGGGCGTGCATTTTAAATGTACCTTTTTGTGTATAAATAGGGATGTCTCGCCTTAGTAAAATTGAGCAGTTTCTTGAGTTGTACACCGTGTTGTATTACTGGGATTTCTGCTACTGGCTGCAGCTAATAAATTTGATCTCTGACGCCACCTAGAAGTATTCAGTGTCTCTGTATACCAAGGCAAGGGAACCCAGAGGACTTTGGGCGTGTCCCTGGCGCCGCTGGGTACTTGAAAACCCGGTTCTTCAGTTGGCGTGGCCAACGTTGGGCGACTTCAGTGGTACCGGTCCAAGCCCGAAGATTGCGAGGAGCCACGTGAGGAAACTCTGGAGGAGGGCCCCCACTTCATCGACCCCTGCATGTCGACGTGGACCGAAGGTCTTTTCTGCGAGGCTTCCCGCTTTCCAACGGCTACGAAGGACTGCTGTCCTGACTGTCGCCTTGTCTTGGACCCTCCGATTGATGTTCATAAAGCGAGACGATAGACGGTCTTCTGGTGGCGTGACAGATATTTGGTTAAGTATAAGTGGGTCGCTCCCATGACTTTGTTTGGTTCCTTGGTTTTGATTTGGTTGCTGCAGTACCCAAAGCCGAAGGGCTTGTATATTTACGAGTGTATCATTTTTTGATTCCCTTTGAAGTTTGAAACCAGACTAGTGAGCAAGATGCCTGGTCTTGGTAAATTTGGTAATTGGTTTGTTTGTGGTACTAACAGGGATTCCCGATTGGAGGATTCATGTCCGATACCTCCGGTTGGAACTCCGACTTATGACCTCTATTCAAAACACGGAGTGGGCCCTATTATTTATAATGAAGTATGGGTCCACTGCACTAAAAATGATGGTGTTTTGCAATGGCCCCCACATGGTAGTTTTGAAACAGAGATTTTAGACAATCTAGAAGTTAAGCTATTTAAGAAGAAAGCCCGGCCGGCAATGTTTGACTCTTTCCGCCTTTGGCGTAAGGAAGCCAAACAGAGAGAAATTAAACAAGCAAAGAGAGACAGGAAAGATAAGAATATGTCAGTATTACAAGCTGCTAGAGAGTTTAAGGAAGATGGAGAAGAGCGTGCGAGTGAAGTTTTAGATAGACAGCGTTGCATGGCCGTGGATAAATGTTATCCGGCCTTGCCGTCTTCTCCTCCAAAAGTGATTGAAGACATTGAAAAAGATCCTTTGATCTCTCATTTACTGAGATTGCCACCTCCCTATGTGCAGGGTGCTACTGCGCCTCTATTACCCCCGGTTGTTCCACCCTTTGTTGTTCAACCTCCTGCTGTTGTTCAGCCACCCGGTGCTCCACAGATGGTTTTGCCTCCTCCTGCGCAACCCATTATAGGGTTGCCAGCCTTGCTACCAGCTTTGCCTCAAACTCCTTTGCCTTCTGCTTCTGCATCTTCGATTTCTACTGTTCTTGTCCGTACACCTTCTTTGCCTCAAAATACTTATTCTCCTGTTCTTATGTCTGCTTCTTCTCCTTCTGTTCGAAAACGAATGACAGAAACCGTTTCTAATTTGTTGTCACCATTGTTTGGGTCACTGAATATGACCCTGTTTCGGAACGTAAGCAGAGTCGTAGTCAGCTTCCTAGTTCTGAAGAACGGACAGTGTTGGATTTGTTGGCTCGTAGGTGGATTTTAAATGCTCCAAGGTATGATTTGCCAGCAGTTATGGATGTTTTCTTTCAGTGGGAACCGCCTAAGCAAAGGTATGTTTTTGATGTAATGTGTACTTTTCTGCGTCAGGAATGGGAAGATAATGAGTTGGGTCCGATTCCGCAGGATGTGCTCGATGTTCAGTCAGATTTTGCTAAAGGGATGATAGTGGAATCTGATGTTACAGATGCCGTAGAGACGATACTTGCTTTCAGATCTAGGCTTTCGCCTCAGACATTGTATGAACCTGATTCCTCTGTTAGGAGGAAAGTGAAACAGTACCCTATGAGAGAAGTTCCTCCTGTATAGAAAGAAGCAGTTCAGGCTAATGTAAATCAGGGTATTCAGGCCGCTCCGGCTCATTTTCAGCGAATATGGGTACATGTCCCTTGGAAGAGAGCAGAGGTCTTGGCTCTTAAGCAGACCTTACCTGACCCTCGTAAGAATCCTGCTGGTTATTACAAGGAGTTGTCCCAGACAGTTGAAGCGTGTATTATGAATTTAGCTGACATCGATATGTTGATGGGTAATGTAGTCCCCCAACCTTTGTGGGGGAAGATTCGTCATGAGAATCATGCTGCTGAATTAGGTGATACCTGGGCGAATATTGTTGCCGCAGATGGTAGACAGGAGGGAGGTGCTAAACCTGAACCTCTAGTTTCAGAATTACCAGGTAGAATTATTAATCTGATGAAAACGATGATGCCCGCTTTACGAGTGAATTGGGATAAGTTAGCAGCATGTAAGCAGAAGAAAGACGAGAGTGTATCTGATTTCTTCACTAGGTTTGAAGAGACGTTTATTGATCATAGTGGTCAGGATATGAGTACGGAGGGTGGTCAAAGGTTGTTTGTGGATAAATTTGTCTTTAATTTGCTTCCCGAACTTTCTAATAAGTTAAAGGACTCTGAGAGTTCATGGGCTGTCTCTTCGTCGGCCCAGATATTGGCTACTGCACAATATTACGAGAATAGGGATAAAGATGAGAAGGATAAAGTGGAGAAGAAAACGAAAGAGTTAAAGACGAAAGTTCTTTTGCAGCAAGCTTATCCGCCTCGTCAAAATCAGCCTCAGTTTCAGCAACCTTCACAATTTCAGAGATTGTTACAGAAGCCTGAGCCTTATGTTCAGCGATTCTTTCCTGGCCCTAATCAGTGTGCTTATTGCAGAGAGGAAGGTCATTACAAGAATAGTTGCCCGGCTTTGTTACAGCGTGCGAATGGTGTATCTGGTCAGAGAGGTCGTGGTAGTTTTCAGCAAGCTCCTAGGGGTAGGGGACGTGGTGTGTTTCCCCAGAATGAGCGTTCCTCTTCCCTACAGAATTCTGTGAATTATTTTGACAGACAGAGTGTTCCGAGTGGTCAGTCTGCCCAGTATTATGTTGAGGATTACTATGTTGAAGGTGAGTGTTCTGGTTATAATGATAACTAGGACAGCCAAGGACAAAGTGAGGGAGTAGTGTCAGTTCCAGTAGACCATAGTGGACCTTATGTTGAAGTGATTACATCAGGTGTGGTAGAACCTTTTCTTTTGGATACTGGTGCGATGGAGAGTTCTATTATGCACTCTAAACTTCCTGGCGCACCTTTGTCTGGCTTGACCAATGTTTCAGTAGGAATTTCAGGCGCCCCAGTTCGTAATCCGGTTTCTAGTCCTTTGTCCCTTTCGATTGGCCCTTGTGAATTGGAAGCTCCACTTATTTTAACGACTGGTTGTGGTGAGAATCTGTTGGGTTTGGACTTGCTGAAAAGATTGTATGCAACATTGCATTGTTCTCCTTCGGGAGTACAACTTACCCTTGGTAAGAAAGTGATTTCCCCAATGTATTTGTCTAAGGATTGTTTGCCACTGGAATTGCGTTCGCTTCCTGATACACTTTGGGCTACAGGTCCAAATGATGTTGGTCTTGCAGATTCCTCCGTATCTTGTTACTCTTAAGTCGAATGCTAGGCTACCTCGTATTCCCCAATACAAGATTTCGAGCGATGGTGAGAGAGCTCTTCTAGCGATTGTTTATGATCTGGTTGAGAAGGGTGTAGTTGAGGAAACGAGAGGTAATGTGTGTAACAGTCCTGTTTTGCCTGTCCTTAAACGTACTGATGCTTCTCAGCCACCTGTGTACCGGTTTGTGATCGACCTTCGAGAGGTAAACAAGATAGTCGTGCCACAGTTTCCTGTGGTACCTGATATCACTGCTGTGTTGACTTTGATTCCTGCTTCGGCAGCTTGGTTTTCTGTCATCGATTTGAAGAATGCTTTCTTCAGTATTCCTATTGCTGAGGAGAGTAGGGATATTTTTGGCTTCTCATTAGGAGGCCGAAGCTTCCGGTTTAAGAGAGCTCCCCAAGGTTATTGTGAAAGTCCCTCCATCTATAGTCAAGCGTTGAAAACTCAGCTTGACGGTTTTGTGTTACCTGTTGGTGGTACTCTTATTCAGTACGTCGATGATTTGTTGGTTACTGCTGATGATGAAAAGATTTGTAAAGAGGCTACTCTTTCTTTGTTGCGGTATTTGTCTGACCTTCATCATAAAGTGCCACCTTCAAAGTTGCAATACTGTTGCCAAGAAGTGACCTACTTAGGTCATCTCTTGTCGAAGGAGGGAAGGAGATCGACCCCAGAACGAATTCAAGCAATTGCGCAAATGAGTGTGCCATCCACGCAGAGAGAAGTGCGTGCCTTTTTAGGTATTACATCGTATTGTAGACAGTGGATCCCCAATTTTTCACTGTTGGCGAAACCTCTGTTAGCATTGACTCTGAAAGATACTCCGCATCCTCTTCCTTGTTCTGACGAATGTCAGAAAAGTTTTTCTGAACTCCACGATGCATTGTGTTCGGCTCCTGTGTTGGGTACTCCAGACTATAGTAAGCCTTTCACGTTGTAAGCAGCGTCCATGCGCGTATTTTTCAGCAATGTTAGACCCAGTTGCTAAGGCGTTGCCGAGTTGTCTGAGAGCTACAGCTGCAGCGGCTGTTTCTATCCGACAGTCTGCTGGTTTGGTATTGAACAATACGTTGATTGTGATGGTCCCACATGCAGTGGATACCTTATTAAACAGGACTAAGACACAGCACCTTACTAGTGCACGTCTTTCAGGTTACGAGTTGACACTGTTGGCTAGCCATGTTCACATCAAACGATGTAATGTGCTGAATCCAGCTACGTTGTTACCGATCTCTACAGAGACGGATCCTCTGGAACAGCATGATTGTTTTCTTCGTACAGAGGAAGAAACGAAA
The DNA here is from genome assembly GCF_964261635.1 of Lissotriton helveticus. Classification (NCBI taxonomy): domain Eukaryota; kingdom Metazoa; phylum Chordata; class Amphibia; order Caudata; family Salamandridae; genus Lissotriton; species Lissotriton helveticus. The sequence goes on along the minus strand of NC_136061.1, from coordinate 741,108,834 downwards.
GCTAGAGTTGACCTGAGGGATACTCCCCTTACGGATGTTGATGGTACCCTATGGGTAGATGGTTCGTGTTTTAAGCTTCCGAATGGTGAAACGACTGCAGCGTATGCTATTACAACTTTACATACAGTTGTTGAGACAGCACGCATACCACAGAATTCTGCGCAAGCAGCAGAGTTGATTGCACTGACTAGAGCGTGTGTGTTGTCAGAAGGAAAGCGAGTGAATGTTTACACCGATAGTCAGTATGCGTTTGGAGTTGCCCATAGTTTTGGGCGTTTGTGGAGAGAGCGTGGGTTCCTTACTTCGCATGGGACAAAAATACAGCATGGGCAGTTGGTGAATGAACTTTTGGAATCTCTCACTCTCCCAAAGCAGATTGCAATTGTGAAGTGTAGTGCGCATAAGAAAGTTGTGGACGATGTTGGTCAAGGGAATGCGTTTGCAGATGAAGTTGCGAAGGAAACGGCGAAAGACATGATGAGCCGTATGTATGTTGCAGGCCCAGCTAATTGGGTTATGGCTGGTGGAATGTGTGAAGACACAATAGAAAGTGTGAAAACGATTCAGGCTGAAGCGACTGAGAAAGAAGTGAGTGTTTGGAGAGAAACTACGGGTATGTTGAATTCGACAGGTTGTTGGGTTGAGTTGTCAGAACACCAGCGATGGTTGTTGCCTGATGCATATGTGCTCCCAGTGGTTACAATGGCCCATGGATTGGCTCACATTAGTTCAAAAGGGATATGCAAGTTGTTGGCTCCGGTATGGCAGAATAGTGGAATTCCCAAATGTGCAGAGAATCTGGTCAAGAATTGTATGGTGTGTTTGATGCATAATCCTGGTAAGGGAACTCCAACTGCTGCAGGTCATTTTGCTCCTCCAACGTATCCGTTCGAGGTTCTACAAATAGATTATATACACATGGAAAGATGTAATAACTTGAAGTATGCCCTTGTGGTTGTTTGTGCCTTTTCCTGATGGATAGAGGCCTACCCCCTAAAGGATAATACTGCCTTGTCTACTGCCAAGGTTTTGCTCAAAGAATTTTTCCCTAGGTATGGAATGCCACGGATTGTATGGTCTGACAATGGAAGTGAGTGTGTGGGTCAGATAATGAAGAAAGTGTGTGTGGGCTTGGGCATCAAGCAGAAATTTCATGCTGCGAATCACCCACAGTCATCGGGTTTGGTTGAGGGTTATAATGGGACATTGAAGCTTAAGTTAGCGAAAGTGCAAGCAAGCACTAGCCTTACATGGCCCGATGCTTTGCCGTTGGCTCTTATGTCGACAAGGACAACAGTGCATTCTCGTGTGGGACTTAGCCCATATGAGATTGTGTTTGGGCGTCCTGCCAATGTTTGGGGTGTCCCTAGACCGAAGGAATATAGCGACATCGAACATCCTATGCTAATTGACTACTTGCACGATTTGACTATTAAACTGCGTGTCCTTCATCAAAAGGTCCACAACCAGCTCCCATCAGCATCTGTGGACCCAGGCCATACCCTCAATCCAGGACAATGGGTGCTCGTGCGTAACTTTCAACGAACAAAGAACCTACAGCCTCGTTGGACTGGTCCCCACCAAATTCTTTTGGCTACTCGGACTGCTCTTAAGGTGTTTGGAAAAAAGAATTGGGTGCACGCTGCCCATACGAAGCGCGTGCCCCTGCCTTTGCCGTACGACACTTGGGTTAGAGAGGGTGTGGGAGATTTTGAAGGAGAACGTGTCCCTAGGTTTGTCCCTTTTAGTGACGCACAGCTTGAATGGACTCAATCTGAACTGGAAAATGACAATGTGTTGCAAGAAGCTGTTCCTCCACGTTTGAGATTGGGCACTACCGAACCTGAACTTTTGTTTACGGACCAAACTGTGCCGACTAAATTACGTTTCAACCTCCGATCTCGGAATAAATAAAGAGACTTTGAACATTATTTTTTTCCACACTGAGATCAAAAAGAGACAATTTCTTCGAGTATCTTGCATTTGACTTTTGTTTTTCTTTTTCTCTTGCTTTTTCTGAAATTGTATTATGGTTTTCTGTTAAATTTTTGATTGGTTACCATTTGCCAGTTGCAGGGTCACGTAGGAGTACCAACGGTTCAGTTTGTGACCTGAGTAGTGGCAATAGGTCTGCAGGACTTGGGGTGTCCCTACGACCTGCTAATAATCACAGCTGAAGTACTCTGTCAAGATTGCGTGAGCAACATTAGAAAATGAAGATTGTCTTGAGGAATGACGATAAAAGGCAAGAGATGAAAAACCGATATTATAGAATGTTGTTCTCCAAGTGTGGTATAGCTTTATCTATTTTAATACTTTTTTGTATTCTATTAGCTACTATATTCTGGTTTGTTCCTTCTACACAATTGACGTCTGCACCAACTTCTCAACCTATGCTTTCCTTTACTACTGTTTCTTCGCACAAATTTCATACTTTGCCTGAACATGAACAGATAAGGAGATCAGAGTTTATCAACAATTCGTTTATTCAGCTGTTGCATCAGCATCAGTTAGTAGTCAATACCACTAATTGTTGGGTGTGTGGTCTTATGCCTCATACAACAGATAGAGGCATGCCATATTTGGTTTTTCCCTTTAGTTTTAATGGTTCTGCATGGGCTTTCCAGACTATGTTCATCTACGCCAATGAGGTATATCCTTTACGTTCCATGAAAGACAATCCAAGCAATAGTGCCTTGATAAAGGGAATAGCCGATATGATCAGAGATATTGATGCGTACAAGGCTATCCCTAAGGATGAGGTGCTGTCTTACATTGGTTGGAATGTGACTGGATACAGTGCTAAGTTGACAGAGAAGGAGAGACGAAAAAGGTCTCCTCCTATTTGGATTGTGCCACATCGAGGTCAATTTTGCTTACAGGGTAATGGTCGAAATCCGAGAGCTCAGTTAGGTAAAAGTGTTTGTGATCACACCTACGTTTATGCATCCAGAACTTCTCCACCGTTTGTGCCAGCTAAAGGTACATATTTTGTTTGTCACGACAGAGCCTACACTTGGTTGCCACCTGATTTTTCAGGAACGTGTTATGTGGCGTTTCTGCTTCCCCCAACATATACTGCCTCCTCAGACTATCATAGAACAAGATATGGTAGAGGTGTCTTCGATCAGGAAGATACTGCTGCACAGGAAGTAGGAGACTTCTATAAGGGTTTCCTGCCCTTTTGGGGTCCTATGACGAATAGTAGGCGTATTCGACAGCTTGTCCGCGTACTTGAAGCTACCATTAACGAAACAGCTGGAGCGTTGAGTAATATTACAGCGGAGCTTCAAGCGGACCGCCTTATGACTTTGCAGAACCGTATGGTTTTAGATATTATACTTGCAGATCGAGGAGGAGTATGCAAATTGATCGGATCCAGTTGCTGTATATACATACCAGATAATGCCCCGACAGTGTACCAGGCCATCTCTTGATTGCACAAGATCTCTGAGTCTATTCACGTAGACGAAGGAGATTGGTCATTGACAGGATGGTTTTGGGGACTACTGTCCACATGGGGATGGAAGATCTTGACGTTCCTTGGTATGGTTTTGGCTATTCTCTTCTCTTGTTGCCTTTGCATCCAGTGTGGTCCCGCCATTTGTAGTCTTTGTGCTACAATCTGTGTGAGAAGACCCGTCCCGAGAGAAATGAAGGATAATAAGATGATGTTACAGCAACACCTTGATGACCTGATGAGAATAGATATAGATCTAGAATCAGATTGACATGAGTTTAGGTTATTGCCTACGTCATGGCAAAAGGAGGGGATGTGGTTCTGTAATTCTCAAACCTGACTCCATTTTAGTCTTGCCCTCACGTAGGCCTGTGAAGTAGGCCCAACGAACAAGTGGTCTGCCCTTCTGAGTTCGTGCATATATTAACTTGGGTTTTTCTGACTCTGAATGAACTGCAGAGAGAGTAACCCTTTTCACCAGAAACTGACCTTTTGCAAAAACCAGTTTCACTAGCTGATCGTTGTCTGAGTTTTTCAATCACTGTTCAGGACCTCGTTAACCTTTAGTTTCTTGCACATATCTTATCCTAAACAATATCTAAATTGTTTCTTTCCTTACGACTTTCTTTTCTAAACATGGGTTTTTGCCATGTGTCGTGACTGCCATCTGGTGTTGCCTTTTACTTGGCCTCAGAAGTTAGTCTGCGAGCAAAGCAGTCTGACCTTTTTTGGGTCATATATACATTAACTAAGGTTTTGTTCGTGCACTGGAGTTAATTTCAGAAGCTGGCCTTTCACCTAGAAATTGACCCTGCCAAGCCAATTTCCCTGCAAGATCGTTATCCACTTTTCCCAATCACCATTCAAGACATTTGTTAACTTTTAAGTTTCTTTACGTTTCTGTTATCTTGCACATTATCTGAAACTACTTTTCTTTACTGTTTCTTCATTTCATGGGTTATGCTTTCAATTAAGGGTTTGTTCGGCCCTTCCAGATTATTATTTAGATATGCCTAAATATTAACTTGTGGGTTGGGACACTGTAAAATGAGCTTTACTGTATGATGCTGTGTGATGTCATGTATTTTCTATTGGTTGAATTTTGGTGCAGGGGCGTGCATTTTAAATGTACCTTTTTGTGTATAAATAGGGATGTCTCGCCTTAGTAAAATTTAGCAGTTTCTTGAGTTGTACACCGTGTTGTATTACTGGGATTTCTGCTACTGGCTGCAGCTAATAAATTTGATCTCTGATGCCACCTAGAAGTAATCAGTGTCTCTGTATAGCAAGGCAAGGGAACCCAGAGGACTTTGGGCCTGTGCCCGGCACCGCTGGGTACTTGAGAACCCGGTTCTTTAGGCAACCATACACCGCGATACCACGCTGCTCTCTGGGGCGCGTAGTCCGGTCCTTCAGCCCCCTGTTGTTTCTCGTGAAGCGTCTCCCGCGGAGCGGGAGGCGCGAACAGTTTTTAAATCTCCCAGTGATGACGGGAGGGGCTGGCTTGCACTGCAATACCCCGCTGCTCTCTGGACGTGTAGTCCGGTCCTTCAGCCCCCTGTTGTTTCTTGTGAAGCGTCTCCCGCGGAGCGGGAGGCGCGAACAGTTTTTAAATCTCCCGGTGATGAAGGGAGGGGCTGCCTTGCACCGCGATACCCCGCTGCTCTCTGGGGCGCGTAGTCCGGTCCTTCAGCCCCCTGTTGTTTCTCGTGAAGCGTCTCCCGCGGAGCCATCTACAGTGAGTGGGGAATCAGAATCTGTGTCTTATGTTCGGCTCACATCATACACTCCTTTAGAGCCTCATCCCACAACAGCCTGCTGTTTCTTTTCTCCAGATCTTGTTTAGGTTGAGGATTAAACCATCGCTAGTTTGGGACTTGGTGAGCCCTCCAAAACCTGGGGGCATTTTGATGTTTTTTCCCAGCCTCTCAAAATTCCCCACATCTCACATATCCTTTGAAGGATCCATATACTATTTATCTGTTTTCCTGCTCCGTGTCTGTGCAACACCACCTTCCCCATGGTCATCTTCTTAAAATAAAGTCTAGTTAGCAGATAGCACTCCCACACTCATAAAACTTTAAGTACATGCAGAGAAAGTCACCAATAGAAAGTGCTTCTTAATCAATCATTTCATTTGAACCACAAGAATCCCTGAAAAAATAATATTGTGATTCTTAATAGCAAATTTTATAAACTGATCTCAGATCTTAACATTGTGGTGGCTCCTCATTTACCTCTTCATAACATGGAGCCCTTAGCTTTACCAGTGCATCAGCGTATTCCAGTAAAGCCTTATCAAGACTGAAGAAATATGCTCTCCAATGTAAACTGATTGCTAAGCTGGCCGATCACTTATGTATTTCATTCTTTCATTATAGACTATCAAGCAGGAATTGAGGAAGACCGAGATGTAGCTCATTGCCATTGTCCAGTATTGATAGAATTAGGGCATGTTTCACAAGTCTATGTTTGGCCGGGATAAGAAAGGCATGATGTAGCACATAATATGGAGTTTATAATGACATGCTTTGGGTTCCACCTTCATCCGTGTAATAAATGATGTATTGCCAACCATCAGGTTGCAATTGGGAATGGGTACGGGAATGGGTTATTGCTTCATAAATGTGATTGAATTGTTGGCCATTTGCATATATTAAAAAACCTCCACCTATATTTTCCAAATAAAACTGTCAGAAATATAAGATAGACATAGATATTAAAAAGTAGTGGTCTTAGTGAGAATTCCTTTTTGCTGCTGAGCAATAGTTTCCCATGTTGACTTGTTCAGAGTCATACTGAAAGAAGAAGGTAATCCCTATAGTTTCTCTTAGACTTTCAGGCTCTTACATAAATTCTACAATGTACAATGCTCTGCAAAATATAAATGTACAGTAACGATACCACTTTGATCCACAATTTGGCACAACAAATCAAATAGGGGCAAGAGGACAGACTAGGTCTACATTACACCTGAAAGGTATCAGAAATGTCATATGTTTCCAGATAACAGTGCTTATTTGTTTGTTAACCTTTGCTTCTAATAGTTTCACTAGTTATGTGAGATTAAGTATGTGTCATTAGTTTAATAGTTCATTTGGCACCAGGGTTTGTTTCTTCTTGTTATTAATTATTATTTATTTATTATAAATATATAATTATTAATATGTTGTTATTCTCTATTGTGGCCAGGGCATGTAACATCTGATCATGACCCATGAATTTGTTTAATCAAGGCTATTGCTATTGTTGGTTGTCAAATGAGACATTTCTGGCATATGTAGAGATTTTTAAAGTAAGGGTATTAGTCTATTTGGAAAACAGGCTGACTTCCCTGTTAATTCTAATTGTGAAGAAAAATAACTTACTAAAACTATCCCCAACTGGGTCTCATTTTTGTGCTCATGGTTGGTGTTTTTTCAAGTTCTCTAAAAATGTGGAAAGCTCCTCACGTTAAATTAGCAGAGCCTTTAATTTGGACTGAGCGTGTGCCTTCCTGTTTTTAGTGCAGTGAGGTTCCCCTATTTCTTAATATGTTATTGGAAGGACAGTTGATCCTCTTTTAGGCATTGAGAACCCAATCTCCTCTCAAGTCTGTATAAGAGCTGCTCCTCCTTCAGAAGCTCAGGTGTAAACCAATTTACTGGGTTTCTAACAAGCTGTGATCTACATTTGCTGGTAGTGTTGAAATATAGCTGTTCAGTTGGGATTTTGTGACATAGACCAAGCCCGTTCACGTTTGCTCAGGTATCATCAGCATATAAATGGACGTCTGCCCACCGTAGGTCTTCCCACGATTCATGCAAAGGCTTCTCATTGACGGCAGTGAAGGATGCTGGTGATCTCTGTGAAGCACCACACATTATCTTGACCGAGGAAGCCAACTGATTCCCATACGCTAGTGACTGTCTGAAAAAACTCTGAATTAACGGGCAGAGCGGTTAGAGCCACCAGCCACTCATCAATTAATCCAGCAAGTGGCTGATGGCAAAAAAGGTGGCAGACAGGCGAAGTAGCACCAAATGAGCTCCTCCTCTGACACTGAGGACAATATATAGGCCTACTTACTCTAAAGTTAGCAAACCTTTCCTGGAAAAAAGAACAGAAGTACAGCCGGAGAGGTAAGGGTTGTATCTTTATCCAACATGTCTGATCAAATCATTTATTAGGCATGTCAAAAAATGGTTAATCGGTTGGGGAATCATTTAAGTATGGTAACCTGTTTTTTTTTTTGCTAAAAGATGTTCTTATGTATACGAGCCACATATGGTCTTTTTCTTGATATTACTTTATCATTAGCCACCCTAGAGGACTTTAGACAGTGATGTTTTTTCAAGCATGGTTTGGTGTTATTTGCTCTTAAGTACAGCCTTAGTGGCCCGGGACATGTTCCTGGTCAGAAGATAATCTCCAAAACCTCAAACGCCCTTCCTCTTCGCTAAAAGAAGAACGTAACCAGCACTCAGGGATATCCGACTTGTCCAGTCCCATAGGTACACAGGTAGCATGTCACACAATATTAAGCGTGCCTCGGTGATGTAATGTAGTTTAAAGTACCTCAATCCTGTGTCTCTTTCTACAGCCCACATCCATCATCCATCATTACAACTAAAAGATTCTTTGCGGGTTACACCTCCCCATCACATAGAGGTGCCACAGAGGAAGATGGTTTGTTAGTCACTTCAGCTCAATTCATTGAAATGCTCTCTACAAAGTGCCAAGGAAGAAAATGCCGTTTGGCCAAGAGAAACCCTATATACCTTGCCCCCATCAAAACAAGGCTTTGACTTTTGCTCTGTTTCTTGTGCCCTTTCTCCCTCCTCCGTGCCTGGCTTTCCCCTCCAGGATCCAATGTCAAATCTTTCAAAGTGCTCGGGAGAGGCTCGTTGATGGCATTAAATAATAAGCGAACAGTATGATGGTTCTGTTTTGTGTTTTTTTACTGTTCTCTACCTCTGATCCAAGCAAAGGACGTTTTAAAAGGATTGTGTGGTAGTAAACTAACTAGAACGGAAGGTGTGGTACTATATTTGTGGGCATACTAAACGTGCTTCATGTAAACGTATTGTGAAATACCGTTTTCTCTGTATTTCTTATCAGCGCTACATCGGGCTAGCAGCTTTCAAGCTTCTCCATCTAATGCGCAACAGAACTGGAGGAAAATCATTCGCTCAAGTAAGATTGTGTTTGCATAATTCAAAAAAGATGTTATGTTCTCTGTTGTTTTTTTGTAAAAATGCAAATATGTTTTCATCTTTTAATTAACAATGCCCTGCTTTATCACGTAGTTTGCTTAAGTGGTTTTACTCAACAAAATGTCTATGCACGTTGATTGTTTTCCATTTACACTTTTAATATGTGCACATTTTTGAGTGGATAGATACCTATATCTTACACTTTTCTCTGAAGCTTAGAAGAAAGTGAGAAAATGTTTTCACAAGTAATTTATCGTAGAAATGTGGAATTAGCCGTCACTAATCTCCCTCGGGGAGAGCATGTTTTGATAAGTGAGTTCAGACAGCTCCTTAGCCGCGGCCCGTGCAGGTAAGAGAGGGATTTCGACAGATGATGACGAGGTAAAAATAATTCTTAATTTAATTTTCTCTCCTGGTTGTCTGTCGAATCTCCCCCAACCCGGCCCCACCGGTCTTACCTGCACGGGCCGTGGCTGCAGCTCCTTAACATCTGTGATGCCAGTTCCTCTAGCTTTATGGCTTTTCTTTTGATTGGAGACTTTATACCAGCCTCGGATTGGTAACGCGGGCACTCGGGCAATGCCCGAGGGGCCGGTGTCTGAGTTCCTGCTGTGGGCTGCTTTTTTGAGCAGTCTGGGGCCGATTTGGGCGGTGTCTCTATGGGTGGCTGAGTGGCCTTTCTGCAGGCAGATGGGCGCTCATTACCACCACCCCCCCCCCCGTTTAGCAACAGGCAGACGTATCACTCCCTTTGTCTCGCTGTCCGGCCCATTAATGGGTGCACATACTGAGCGGGGCAGGGGGCCTGAGTAGAAGTGGCTTCCCTTGTTTTCAGGTGTGTTTCACTAGTCTAAGCTAATGCGTGCATGTTTTTAAGCCCCCCCCCTCCTCCTTTTTAATGCAATTACGCTGAAGCAGTGATTTGAGGAAAGGCATTATGCAAATGGGGGCCGATTTTTTGTGTGTGCCCGGGCCGATTTTCATTCCCAATCCGACCCTGCTTTATACCCATGTTCCAACTGGTTTCTGTACTGAGACTCCTCGTTCAACGATGTCCCTAATAAGGGATAAGGTTAATTTGAAGCACACACCCGTGGACGAGAAACTGAAAACCTTGTTTGAAGATCATTCACTTGTGAATCTTTTTAATCGCGCTAGATCTGCTCACTGCGCAGATCCCAATGTTTACAGGAGCTGGCACCTGCTCCTCTATTATTGATTACATTTTTGTTTCCAGTTGTCTTTATAGCTCTTTACTTTATTTTAAAGTTGTTTGGCATTCTTTGACCTATCACAGTCCATTATGGCTATCTTCAGCTGGTCCTCGGCCAATGTTGGGCTTGTCGCCCCGTTCCGGAACCAGTCCTCCCTGTAGCGCAGGGACGCAGACTCACGTGGGCAGAGGTGGTTCCCTCAGATTTTTCTTTTTCTTTGTTTTCCTCCTGTTGTCAGGATTTTAGTACTTGTTTGGAGGAGGGGGCTTCAGCTATTAACATCCTGAAGGCTTTTAACAACATAGCTGGTCACATCAAGTCTGTCCTTACCACCCTCGCAAGAGTCCACCCGGTGCCACTGACTAAACGGTTCGATAGGGCTTGTTCTAAGGCCCACGCATCCTTATGACTGCCCTGCATGGGCAACTACAGGATGGGGAGGAAATCAAGAGGACCAGGGCTGGATATTGTGCAGCCCACTTTGAGAGGAAGAAGTCTTTAAAGAGGGAGCTCCGGGAAAAGTTGCTGGAGGCCTGCACTCTGTGCAAATGTACTGAGCTCTGGAGGTTAATGAATCACCCAATTCTCTCCTCTGATTCGGTGAGTGTGCAGGCTCTGATCATTCTCCCCCGGACATGGTTGGATTATTTCGGGGCGATTTATGATCATGAACCCGGTGAGCTTGGAGTGTAGGAGACCGCTTTATCTGACCTCTTCTCCTGCCTATGAATCTTACTCAAGATGCTAAAATCCCCTACTATTGCTTTTTATTTGACTTACTTTTTATTTGCGATTCGTCTGGGGCGGTGATTTTTTTAGACTTTTATTGGAGGTTTTTGACTGGGTTTTATCCTTTCTTAGATGGTGTTATGCTGTGTATTTCTTTGTTGGCATGTTCTTAGTCAGTTATATATTTTCTTGCTTTTTGCATGTTCTTATAATATTTTTAATTTCTTGTGGTGGTGATTGCAAATGTTCTTGCTTTTTGTATTATGTTTGAGCCTTTGTGATTTTCACAAAAAAAGTAATAAAGTTTCACTACTACTAGTACCGTCATTAATCTGTCAATCATGAATGTATGACCCAAGGATACATTGCTTTATCAACTCGCCTGGTTTAGCTCTCATAACATGGGCACTGACTGGGTGGAGAACACCAGCTAAAACATGTGCTTAGTATTTTATTTTAAATCCCTGCAGCTTTATATAACAAGAACTAGACCCAGATGGGTTGCCGATCACTTCATACAAGAACGTTATCAATACATAAACTCTTGAAGTTCATTACAATACATTTGGCTGAGGGTTAGGTAACCAGCAAGCAAGAAAAGCGGGTCACAATTAAAAGATTCTTCAGCCAAATAAAGGTAAATAAACTGTCTGATGTGGATGGCCAAACATCGAGTCTGCCCTGTCAGTGGGCGGGAGACCTCCCATTACCTAATAGCTGCCACGTCTGCTGAAGTTCACTTACTGCCCATGCAGTTGGGGAGGACAATTATTTAGGGGTCAAGGCCATTGCACAAGTCAAGGTGAGTCCCGTTTCAGCCTTGCAGTAAACAAGAATTGAAAGTGAAGGTCTCAAGCAGCCTCACTCAGGCCCACCTTTCACAGCAGTTGGCCTGGTTTGTTTTCCACAGCAAACTATGAGAGGTGAACACCTCAGCTCAAGCATAATCTCACAACCTTTTCTACATGGTTGGAGTACATAGGTAACACTGGGCAGCGTACTCCGCTCCGCCAGCAAAATTTGCAGAGTTTTACCAACTCTGCGCTCAACTGGGAACGCAAAGTGGGGGCAAAACTCGGACTCTCTGGCGGAACAGAGTACGTCCCTCAACCCCTACACCAAAGGGCCCAAAAAAAGGGTTAAAAAAAACCCACTTACCTGCTCTCTCTCGTCTGCTGGCCACCCTCCTCCTTGCCGTGGTGTCTCCTCGTTGCCGCTGTCCTCCTCGTTGCCGGTCACAACCCCCTACGTTTTAAGTCTTGCGTGACTGCTAATGCGCAGTTCATGCAAGACGTAAAACATAGGAGGGCTGCCTGCAGACACGAGAGAGAAGATAAGTGTTTCTTTTTTACCTTTTTTCTTTTTTTTTAAATCGGTGGGATTGTGGGACGGAGTGGAGTTCCACTGTGTTTTTTTTTTAACTGCGTGGAACTTAAGCGGAGAGCCACTCCACATACTACGCCCCGGCACGGGCCATAATGTGGGATTTCACATAATTTTTTGTGTATATATCTAGATAGGAAGCATATCTTACAGAGAGAAACATTAACGTATCACCTGGAGTTGTAGTATCCATCGACTGCAAAAAAGTATTATGGTACACTTCAAGAAGTTCATGGTGTCATACATTTCGGAGCTAAACTTACAAATGAGATGCATCTTGTCTGAATGGTAGTTCAGATTTACAGCTGAACGTGCTCTCACATCCTGTTAACTTTATAGAATGCATAATTCAAGTGAATTTGTTTAACCCCTCCCCTGCTGGTGACGGAACCACTCCGTCATCAGCTGCGGTCGCACTGTGCTGATGACGGAGCAGTTCCGTCACGGCCCGCTCCGCAAGCCTGTGCGGCGCGGATTCTGCGCCTGCGCTGAGCGTTCCATTGAGCGGGCGGGGCTATGACGGAACCGCTCCGTCATGAGCACAGCGCAACCGCGGCTGGTGACGGAGCGGTTCCGTCACCAGCATGCGCCTGCCGCGCGGCCGCCCCGCCCCCTTAGCACTGCGGCGGAATAGCCGCCGCAGTGAAGGGGTTAAATTGCATATGCTCCAGTTTACAAATGTAATTTGATAAAGTAAAATTCATTATTGCATATATTACCCTTCATCAGCATTCTCCAAATAAAACACCCTTGCCAAGAACTAGTGGGTACGCAGCACGTGAGTTTTATAATTGAATAAAGCAATTTTCATGGCGTATACAGGGAATGCAAATGAAAATCTTTAACCTCATTTGTATTTTTATGTTGCAAGGTAGTTATTCGAAGACTGCTATTTTCTTATTTTTATGACATAAATTGTTTGGAATAGTTAATTAAGTCTCCTGCATCAGGTGTAACCTCCTGCAGTGTGCCAGTAGTATGTTCCTTTGACATTTATTCCCTTTTTCTAAGAGTTAGTTTTCCTCCCTATTGATCTGAGGTTTTCCAGGACAAATGGCTTCCAGCTGCCAAGCCTTCTTTAGTTTGCCATCCACCTCCCACATGCGAAAGCCTTGCTGATGGAAATATCTACCAGCTTGTCATTACATTCTTTCTTGATAGAACTCTGTCAAAGGAAGTTTGACTCTTAGACCACTGCCCCGTAAAGGATTTCCTGCCTATTACTGCACTTATTGTTTGGCAATTTTGGATCCGATGGAAGCCACATCCACATCCCTTGATCCCTTTTAGTGCAGGATACCAGTACACTTACTCTGTAGGAGAAGGATGGGACGAGTACTTAGAAGGTATGCTGCTTTGATCCTATTTATTATTATTCATTTAATTTATAGAGCGCACAGCTACCTGTCGGGTTTCCTGGTGCTAAGCATAGGCAAGATGCTCCCGAAGTCACAATGCTTTGAATGGCCATGTTTTTAAGAATTTGCAGAACAGCAATAGAGAGGTGCAGTGTCTTAGGAAGTGTGGTAGGGCATTCGAAAGCTTAGGACCGAGGTATGCAAATGAGCTTCCTCCGGAGTGAGCCCAGCAGATTCTAGCAACACAGTAAAGGTCCTGACTCGCTGATCTCAGTTTCCGGGAGTGTAGTTAGGGAGAGACCATGTCCTGTACATATCTAAGGCCAAGTCCAGCCCTAGCTTTAAAAATGAAACAAAAAGTTTTGAATTGCACTCTCTTTCCATGGGCATGTCTCGAGAGCTGAGCAAGAAGTCTAGCAGTGGAATTCTGCGCAACCTGAAAGCGGCAGATACAGGCCTTCACAGCTCCCCGATAGAAAACGCTAACGTAATCTAATCTTGAGATAATAAGGGCCTGAATCAGAGTTCTCTGTGCCGAATGGGGAATAATCCAGATGATTTTCCTCACCCATTTCATTACGGCAAGACAGGTGGATGCAACTCTAGCAGCTTGTGGATTCTTAGACAGAGTATCATCATAGAGTTGGCAGGGTCCCCAAGGATACAGGCCAGTGCTCAGGGCCCCACAGCTGTGGGTTCCTACCCAGAACCATAACCTCGGTTTTATCACCATTAAGTTAGAGCGAGTTGCCTTCCATCCAGGAGTCAATCCGTCTGAGACCAAGGTTAAGAGACTCAGGATGATGTCTGTTGTACCTGCTGCTCAGCCATTTTGAGTGTGGTGTGGAATGTTGGAGTGGATGATGCGGTGGAATGTTGGATGAGTGGAGTTTGTCAGTTGGGAGAATGGGCTGAGCAGCAGGAAGGCTGCTCCTGGTGGGGCTCACGGTATCTTTATCTTGAACTTACTATCTTAATAAATACCATCTTGAGTTTACCATGGAACGGGACCTTATCTTGATTACAACAATGTCCCTATGGAGATGACAGGAAGAAGATAATTTGAGTTTAGTCAGCAAAGGACAAAATCTTCAAACCACATCTATCCACCACGGTCTCCGGGGGGAGGCACGTAAACATTAAACAACAGAGGGCTCAGCGCGGAGCCCTGGAGTTGGACCTAGATTGGTCAGATGAGATTAGCTTTGAGTCAGAGATGGGAGGGGGGAGATGAAGACATTTAGGCAAGTCCCAGGTTTCCCATTGTGCAAAAAATGCAGCACAAAACATTATGGGATTGTTTTGGCCATATGTATTTTGACATGATTTGCTTAGGGAACTCAACCTCTGATAGCAATGGCACGCAGCAGACAGACTTAACTTAGGGCAATGAGTGAAGTATTTATGCAGCACTTCAAAAAGTAATAAAGTCAGAATACAAATCAGTAATAATCCCAAACTGAATTAGGGTCAGGTACACCAAGCAGGTTCATCCTGGTCAATGATTCAACTTTCTGACTTAGTCCTTGAAGAACTAATCCACCCCAGTAGCTCACTTCTTAAGCCCTCAGGACTTCAGGGGAGGCATTTAGATATTCACAGGGCATCAGACAGAGGCGAAGAGCAGGTTCCAGTCCAGGTCCAGTTCTCACTGGTCAGCTTGGTACTTCCAGACAAAGGCCCCTTGTAGCTTGTTGTAGTCATGTACCTTGAACAGGAGGTTAGATTTGTGACCTTTGAGTCCACTTCTTTGCCCTGGGTACAAGAGAGCAGGCCCCGTCTGTTAGGGCTCCTCTCAGGTCACAGACAGCAGGTCCAGTCATCTTCTGATCTTTCGCAGGTCGAGAAAGCGTTCTGAAATGGGAGCCTGGAGATGCCACATTTATGCCTGGCACTAGCAAGTAGATGGGAATTACTCCTTGGCAGGCACTAACCAATGGGGTAACAGTTCCGAGGGTCAAATCTATCTACTTTGGGCATTTTCAAGATGGCGAAAGTGTTCAGCCACACTAAACTTGGGCTGTGAGGGCTAGGGGTATATGTGGCGATTGCATTATGGCAATCAAAGTGTCAGTGTCCTCCCACTTCTAACACTAAAATCCAGTTTGAGACAGACACTGTAGCTTCAATGAACCCAGAGACAGATATCTGCTACAATAAAAGCAGAGTCTTTCAGGAGTCAGCCAGTAGCTTCACAAGAATTATCTTGGCAACCTGTTCGCCCCTTTTTCAAGCGTGCCCCAAGAGTTATATGAAAACCCAACAGATCTGTCAAACAAGGCGTGACACATAAGCAGGATTTGACACTGTAGTGTCAAAGAGGATGCCCATCCTGCATATTCTGGAGCGTTCAGAGAAGTCATCTCTGCCCATTCAAATCACCCTATTGTATGCTCCTGGGAGCATGTCACACCTATTCAAGGCTGGGAGAAGCTAGCAAGCCAATGCAAATTAGTCTCTGAGCACTTTAAGAAGGGAAAAGATAACTTTTTAAAAGCTACTTTTCCTTGATATTGATTAAAAATTGGACTTCGACATTGAATTGGACGTTTAATAACTATTTAAATAGCTGTTTCATTATTTTCCAGGTGGTCACTTTCCAAAGATACACTATTAGTATTTAATATCTCTGCCCAGTGTTGCTCTGTGGGACAGTGAGACTTCCTACAGTGAAAATAGCTTTTGGATGCTACTAATTTATTTTCTTTACAACATTCATTGTGGTGGCTCTTTTTTAACCTCATAGCATCCTAAAATTACAAAATGTTCATTAGGCTGCACTAAAGTAACAAGCAAAAACTGTATATGATGTTCGGCCCAAGGCCTTTAAGTCTGGAGACCTGAGTTCTAATCCCAGCTTTGGCATTTGATAAAAAATTGTGCAAATCTGGCCAAATCACTTTAGTTCTCTATGCCTCAAATTGCAGTGATGTGTAATAAAATCCAATAAAAATGCAAGGCAGCCCTCACACCCTGGTATCTTTTTTTCAGTCTCGGCCACCATACTATTTCCAATACGAGATCTCATGCTCACACTGGTACAGTAAAAATGATTGCTGTATAGTGCTCAGCTGAATTATAAAACTGGACCCTTGATATAGCAAATACCCCAAAACAAATTTGGTGTCAGCAGAGGATAATCTTGTGTTTCATTCTTCTTGTGTTCTTTTTATTGGCCAATAATAGATAACATCGGAGCTTGCTGTAAATACACATATTTTTCCTTGTGGTTGAATTACACGTAGGGGGCTGGGGGTCCAATGGAGGTGCTGGAGGGCAGGAAGCAAACCATATTTTCAGGACACCAACCGATTGTGAAACAATTTTCCATTTAGATGTATTGTATCAAAATGTGGCTTATGGGATATCCTTAAAATTTGGCAATGATCCTGCACTGGACACACGTGAAATAGAATCTCTCTGCCCGAGAGGGCAATGATTGGGTTCTATTTAAAATAAATGTATGCAGACGAATAAATGGGTCTGTAAATTCGAGCCTGCTGACGCAATAAGAGTGTTTGTCCCTGCGGCTGCTGGAAATGCTTGTTAAGGGGCTGTCTTCATCCATCATTGATGTGGATGCCAGAACGATATGGTGTCATCATTTTCGAGGACATTTATTTGTTTTTCTGAGACGAAGTGCGATACTTTTGGGGAAACCACGTTGTATTAATTGCTTCAAAATGGCTGAATGAAAACCCATAAATACTGGCGCGGGGCAGAGACAGTCATTCTCCGATTGCAGGTCAAGAAGGCAGGCCTCCAGACGAACTTAACATGCTGACGCGTTCCCGAGTTGAGGAATCTGATAAAACCACAGAGACTGTGAGTCACAAAACCGCAGCGAAATCAGGCCTCGTCTCCATGGCAGGTACCAACGGATTTACGCATGTGCCAGTTAGCGGGCCGACCTTATTTAGACATAAAATGCTACACAGGATTTCGAAATGTTGCAGCCTCCTCAGACTTCTAAATGTCACATTTATAACAATTTACATTTCAAAGCAGAGGTTGCCCACATGAATGTCAGTGCTTTTGTCACGGGGCAAACCTAATTTTCAGGCGTTGACGACATTCTAAAGCGTTTTCTGTTGTTGAGCATGCCTGCGCGTTGTAACGTTTGGCCGACAAAGCCGGCTTCTGGTTGGTCAATTTAGGAAATGGCTCAGCTCCATCTAACTTTATGAGCCTGGAAATGTTATTCCTCTGACTCGTTGAGAGTGCAGTGTTCTCTATGCCGTCGTCCAGATGATTAATGGACTTTAGTATTCCACTGATTAATGTGCAGGGGTTGAGTCACTTACATGTGCAGCTTTCCGTGTATCAAAATGGCCTGCTCATCTACCACCAAAAGTTATGAAATTCTGCAGCTGTGTTTGGCCGGTATAACATGAAGGACAGTACAGGCAGCTGTGTTATGGTGCCACCAAAAATGGCGGCAAGAGGAGCCAGATTACAATAAACGGTCTCAAAAACACTTTACTAGCCCAAAGGGAGCAGTCAACAGCAAAATGTAATTTTGTACATTTTGCATGAGGCTCCAACAAACATTGTCTTGGAGCTGACGGAGATTCAGCCCACCAAAGAACACCCGGCAATCCAACCTTTTAGCCAATGTTCTATCTGGCATTCAGTTTCTCAGGAGGCAGAGAACTGGTTCTCTTAAATCTCTGCCACCCTGGTAGTGATAAAACACTGTAAGATGTCAAAGCGCCAAGCATACACATAAAAGGTGGATTACAAATTGATCCAACACGAATGTAATACCTGATCATAGGTAACTCATGCACTAACACGCAGATGCAGCAATTATGGAACATAACATACACAGAACCCTCTGCATATAACTACATGCAGACCCTCGGTATCATGGGGACGGGTCGTCACGTCACCACTTGGCTGCATAGGTCACCCTTAGACATGGGTTGCTTGCCATTAGGTGCTCCGAAGGGCAGATGGGATGCAGAGATAGGGCACCCACTAGATGACAGTGCGTAGAAAAAGATTTTGGAGCATCCAAGAAAAGTTTCCCGCAAAGCTTGGTTCTGATATTACCAAATGCATAGGACATACATGTCCTCACATGTGGTAAACAAGCTCCCACCATATAGACCTGTAAGGTTCCCACTATATCAAAGAGACAAAGCAGATTATTGTCATATGATGTGGGACTGCCCCGCAATCGCAACATTTAGCCAAAAAGTTAACAATGCACTTGTCGATTCTATCAACAGGAGTCATTATAACACACCCAAGGCCTGCCTTCTTGGGATTAGCCCCATGCCCTCAGAAGGCTACAGCTGGCACTAAAGTTTCAGATTTATCTCTGATTTTGACCAAAGGGGCCATAACGAGGCATTGGAAATCTGTAACTGCCCTCAGGCTCTGCATTGGGAAGCCGCCGTTTGTAGTGAAAGCGCTGCATTGCATAGGGGATGAAGCACGAGGCCTTCAAAAATATTCTATTGCTACAGTGTGGTACGAAATAGATGTAGTGTATACTGAAAGCAACAAGCATTGGAAATGCAATAGGTCTCGCACCATTAGAGTTAGTGCTTTTAGAATTGTTTATGGGGTTTTTTTGTCAATGTTTAGCATTTTTGTTTCCTGTAGCCAATGCTAAAGTATTACAAATAAAAAAAGCCATAAACATTTCTAAAAGCTCTAACTGAAATGGTCTGAGAACTATTGCACTGTGTGAGGGTGAGTGAGGGTGAGTGAGGGTGAGTGAGGGTGAGGGGTTGAGGGTGAGTGAGAGTGAGGGTGAGTGAGGGTGAGTGAGGGTGAGTGAGGGGGAGTGAGGGGGAGTGAGGGTGAGTGAGGGTGAGGGGTTG
Organism: Lissotriton helveticus; assembly: GCF_964261635.1. Taxonomy (NCBI): domain Eukaryota; kingdom Metazoa; phylum Chordata; class Amphibia; order Caudata; family Salamandridae; genus Lissotriton; species Lissotriton helveticus. The sequence goes on along the minus strand of NC_136061.1, from coordinate 741,089,661 downwards.
AGGTTGAGGGTGAGGTGTTGAGGGTGAGTGAGGGTGAGGGTGGGTGAGGGTGAGGGTGAGTGAGGTGTTGAGGGTGAGGGTGAGTGAGGGTGAGGGGTTTTGGGTGAGTGAGGGGGAGTAGTTGAGGCTGAGTGAGGGTGAGTGAGAGTGAGGGTGAGTGAGGGGGTGAGGGGTTGAGGGTGAGTGAGTGAGGGTGAGGGGTTGAGGGTGAGTGAGGGTGAGGGGTTGAGGGTGAGTGAGGGTTTGAGGGTGAGGGGTTGAGGGTGAGTGAGGGTGAGGGGTTTTGGGTGAGTGAGGGGGAGTAGTTGAGGCTGAGTGAGGGTGAGTGAGAGTGAGGGTGAGTGAGGGGTTGAGGGTGAGGGGTTGAGGGTGAGTGAGGATGAGTGAGAGTGAGGGTGAGTGAGGGGTTGAGGGTGAGGGGTTGAGGGTGAGTGAGGGTTTGAGGGTGAGGGGTTGAGGGTGAGTGAGGGTGAGTGAGGGTGAGGGTGAGGGGTTGAGGGGGAGGGGTCGAGGGGGAGGGGTTGAGGGTGAGTGAGGGTGAATGAGTGAGGGTGAGGGGTTGAGGGTGAGTGAGGGTGAGGGTGAGTGAGGGTGAGGGTGAGTGAGGGTGAGGGGTTGAGGGTGAGTGAGGGTGAGGGTGAGGCTGAGGGGTTGAGGGTGAGTGAGAGTGAGTGTTGTGAGAGAGGGGTGATGAGGCCTGGTAGTTGTGAGAGAGGGGTGATGAGTCCTGGTTGTTTTGAGGTACAGCTGATGAGGCCTGGTTGTTGTGCGCTCTGTGTATTTTCACATGGCGTTCTACATTCTTAATGGAGTGCCTGTAACTGTATATTCCACTCAGTTATCTCCAGTTGCATCTGGAGATCAACCTGGGCGGACGCCTTAGCTGTGCTGCAATAAACCTGCTTGTCTTCTTATCGTGGATTTGGCATCATTGTAATAAAGTCGTTCACTAAAAGAATTACATGAAATTACATTGGGAGATGAGGGTTGGAGGCGAGCTAGTGAGAGAAAGAAGAGGGCCGGCTTTCTGTGTGGAAATGAACACAGAACTGCAGCGGCTCCACTGTGGCGTCTGATAACAAATATTAAACATTATTTATCAGCATTGGGAGCCATTGAGAATGTAACCAGTGATTAGTGCTTATCTACTTCCATCGGATTTCCATTGTCTGCTGCGCAGCGCTCCTAGAGCAATGTTTTGTGCAGCAGGCGCTTAACAACCCCCTTCCCCATGTGTAAATGCACACGCACTATAACTCACTGCAAAGCGTTAAATGTCGCTTCGCCCAACAAATATTCATGACTTGCTGATTGTAGCGAATAAAGCAGATATAAGGCTGGAGACATTGTAGGCGGTGTGAAAAAGCTATGCTGCTTTCTGCCACGCCTATTCCTAATGCTGACATGACATTTTTCGATTACGGCCCCAGGAACGTTTTGGAACTTTGTTTCCTGTGACCGCAAAAACGCAACAGGCTGTTGAACAGCGGCCACCACTGACAGCTTCTGAATGACAGCAAAGTAAATAAAGAGATGGGCGAGCCGCGCAGAACAAAAGAAAGGCATGCTACCGCCATTATTAAAGATGAATAAAGGCACGCGCCGCCATTGTTAATGATGAAGCTACCCAACAAAAAAAAAAATGCAGTAAAACTTTCATTGAATAATTAAAATGTATCAACACATAAAAATGATCATCACTCCCCTAATTGTGCTACTAGATTGCATTAACCAGTTTCGCTGTCGGTGCCCCTCAGCTGAGATTTCAGGGAGAGTGTGTACCCACTGAAAGAACCTCCAGTAACCTCTTTCTTGTTCGTTCTCTGAGGTTCACGGCACAGGAGGACGTTAGTTACGAAGAAGCTGTGGCATGCAGTTACTGTGATTGGAACCTCTGTGCGGAGGAGCATGCGTGGGCTGCTAAAGGGGGCTGGTGGTGTGAAGGTGGCTTAATAGTCTGAAGCAGTAAGGTTAGGAACACGGATGTAAAGGGTACAGCTACAGGAACGTGAAAGCCAGCAGCATGCTTGCCTGAGCCAGAGAAACACTCACAAAGGGAGGAGAGCAAGCATCTGTATACATTAAAGTAAGGCACCCATGAATTGGGTGCCGCTCTAAGCCAGGGAAACGCTCATTCAAATAAACAAGCGAAAGGATCGGAGACACGGCGGGTAAAATAAACAAAAAAAAAAACGAAGCCGGAGGGAAGAGAGGGGCGGGGGGAGGAGAAATGCGACACGGTGGGAAGGGGAGGGGGCGGAGCGGGTCAAATCAACAAACAAGCCGAAGGGAAGAGAGGGGAGGGGGGAGGAGAAATGCGACACGGTAAACAAAGACGGACATGCACGCGCCCGTGACTTTTAAGGTCAATGCGCATGCGCATAAGCTTAATGCGCATGCGCATTGACCTTAAAAGTCACGGGCACTGCAAGGAATCGCCACGATTCCTTGCAGTGTGGATAAAGAGTGGATAACTCGCAATACTCTCGCCTTGCTCGATGCGCATGCGCATCGACAGGCGAGACCTAAAAAGGACGACACCAGGCCTCCAGGTGTTATTATTCGGTTTCTGCTAATCGGAGGTGCTGCCAATGGCCTGCAATTGAATTGGCAGAAGGGCAACCAGTGAACATATGCTATTTTAAAACTTAATTGTTTTGTTTTTTTACACTTTGCGTTAGCAATACATTTATTTTACATAGGTTCCCCCTACCGACCTACAAGAACTGGCAACACCCCTATCTATACATAAGCAAAAGGAGTAACTTCCTCACCAGTGCACAGCCCTCATACAATATTACTATCCATGGCTAGGTTAACTGATTGAGAGTTATGCGAATGATCCTTTGTGACTGTTTCAAAGTATTGTAAAACATTGTAATAAATTAGGTGCATTTTTGCACTGGTAGACAAGGCAACAGGGACTATTCCCTCAATATACCCCACCCCTGCCTCCACCTAGGTCCCATAGCCACCAACACCACTCAAGTCTTCCATCGTGAATGCCGCTGGTGTTTCACACTATTACTGGTTTGTCAGGCCCTAGCGAGAGAATAGAGGGGCAGGCATGTGCATGGTGGTGTATGAACTGCCCGGATGACATCTTTCCTTTACATGGTGACCTTGAAGGCCTATCTTGCAGAAACTGGTGGCTTCCATACCTGGCCTGCTGCGCAGCCACCCCTAGCTGGTGGAATAACCAGCCACCCCACCACCGCCCTCCCTTGCAGCCTAGCCGTTTCAAAGTCGAGTGGCTGGGTCAGAGATAGGATGTGTGTTATCCGACTTGTTAAGGTCTCTGCCTACATCCTTGCCTTGCAGTTGCCGATTGTACAAGAAAGTTACTGTCTCACTCTGTCAGGGGCCCAGATCACCCAGTAAAGGTACACAAAACTGAATTTGAATCTGTGTAATAGTAATCTGTCCTTAATACATGGCTGAGGAGAGGCAGAGACATGTTAGTTAATACATAAATCTTCATTTTGCATTCATTAATCCTCAACCATGGCATCTAACTAAACGGTGAAATTATTTCCATTAAGGATTTAAATCCTAGCTGAAGATGTTTTTATATTGTGAACTTTTGTTTACGTTTTTCTACAACCCCCAAAACATTCCATTGTCAGAGTGGATAGAAGTGGCGAGAGAGGGCAGGGGACAATCATGTCTGTTCCTCTAACTACAGCAATAATTGATGGACAGATTTCACAGTGTCCTGTTCTAGGGACTACTACAGAATAGTTTTAGTATACAACTTATTGAGCCTATTCATTTATAACGACTCGGGACTGCTGCTTTGATATTCTACCACAAAACAGCTTGTCAGTGCTGTCAGGCTCTGGTCAAGATAATTTTGCATCATATTTGATTGGATAAATTATTCAATGAAATTTGTTAGTGATCTTAAAACTAATTGCGAGCGCACCATCTTGGTTATCATTAATCTACTTTGTAATGTTCAAGTTGGCCATGATGGACTTTAATGTGTTGTAGGTAATGGACAATGATGGATGTAAAGACCATCATTGCTCTGGGTTGGCTGCAAAATCTGCCTTTCCTGAATAACATTTTGTTATTTTATCCAAAGCTTTCTGAATGTATTCATTACTTTTTCGTTGCAGTTTTTAAAAATGTAGAAATAAATACTGATTGACAAATGGATTAAGATTAGGAGGAACACACTCCAGCATTGCTCAAGGAACGCGTCTAAGTTTCTGCTCAAGTTACACGCCATTATTAGATAGCCGTAAGCTATCAACATGTGAAACACCCATCTGCCAAATACCCCCCCCTAAGCAAAACTAAAAAAAATCAGGCTAATCAATTTCCAAATGTCCAAATAGTTTTTCCATGTGTTATGTCCCATGTGTGTGCCATCAAATGGAGTAGACAGGTGCAACAGAATGGTCAATCAGCCTAGTGTTCAGTGATCACAAAGAAGACAGTACCCCCTCTGTGTCTTAACTCAATCAGCTGAAGCATAACTATTTGATAACTCTACAGCACACTGTGATGCAGCTAAGAATGAGTTATATCAGGAAGGGTAGTCGGCATGCATTTTTAGAGCAGGGAATATGTCAATATGTAACCTGTATCAGTGCGCCTTTCATGAGAAAATAAATACAGCTAGAAAGGACCAAATAAGTCATGAACCCCATCAGGTAGAATTGGGTGAGTCCGAGAGCAAGAACTAGAAAAAGAGAAGAAACTAATCTTAATAGGTTTGATGTTCTATATCAACACTGTAACTATTAGTTCATTTCATGGGGAAGAGAAGGTAAGTTAGAAACATATTTTATACGTGAGGTTCATAAGTTCCTGTCCCTCGCGTGTCACATCTGTCCTTGCCCACTTCGTCCACCTATGCTCAGAACTGCCTACAACCACAGGTGATCACCAGAGCATCTATGAAAGCCTTCAAGCAGCACCTGCATTATCTTTGAAGGGTTCTGAGAGGAGAAAAGGGCTGATCCAGCGGAAACGTTGTAAATTTTTCCGGACACAGACACAGATTACCCACCACACCATAAACTCTAATCTCAGTAATATAATTCACAACAACATAGAGTTAGGGCCCATAGAAACTCTATAACCACTTACAAATCATGAGGTCCTCCGATAGCGCTTTGTAAGAGCTATTAGGGACTCCGATAATTAGAGATGGAAGCCATTCCTTCATGAGGACCTGTAATGAAGTAATGCCTATCTAACAACAATAATTCAATAACCACTACTTGTCAATATTATTCATCAATTAGCAAACAAACTCAGTATATTTATCAAGGCACTTTCATCTAATCTTCGAAATGAAGGGTCAAAACACAATAATACATTAGAACTTTAAGTACATGGTTTTCATTTGAATACAGGTAAAAACACAATATCTTCACAGTTTTAAAGCAAAATACATCATAAATCAAATAACTGACGTGAGAAGAGGGAGAGAGAAATAAACATGCATTGCAATTCAGTATGCAATTTCAGGAATAATACGAACCAAAGTTCTGATGAAGATGATCACGACTGAGATGCAAGATGCACTAATGTACAGCGTGCAGTAGTCTGGAATAATTAACCCTTCAGCCGAAAGGTTTAGCCTGCTCAACTTCACCAACCAAGGAAATGCAGGGAAAATCAGGATAATCAGAGTTTGGAGTGAGAGTATGTCGTGCCCAAGAGCTGCAAGGAAATAGCTGCACACGTACTTTTCCCACGAAGTTTATATACCTCGAAATGTTCGCAACTCCAGCCCACAAATGTAGCTTCTTGCACAGTTTTCATAATTCTATTGGTTGAGATCCAGGTGTGATAAAGGAATGATCATTCTTCAGCCCAAATCATCCAGAACCTACACGTAATACCTTTGTTCTCTATTCTTCAGTTTTTAAGAATGTACAATATCTAATTTCACCTCGGAAGTAGGAAATACATTTGCAACTCAACATATCCACAAGCTCGCTTCCAACAAATTTTACACAATTACTCATAGCTGGAGGATATTCAGACTGTAAGAAGACAATTTCAGTGATTTTACTTATAGCTAAAACAAATTATGTCCGGATTTTATTCTATTTTGAAGGAAATAATGAAGGACAAAATACATTTCTCTAAGGCCTGCAATAGAAAGACATAATACATTTTTGAGGCCTACAATGGAGAATCAAAAGCGTGTGAACGTTAAAATGCTTGAAGTAATCGTAAACGCATAAGAATCTAATATAACTACTATTACACTATTTTCATATGCATAGTCTAATCCTATTTCATTAATAAACAAACAGTTTCTCTTTGTAGTTTCAGATTTATATTTGAAATAAACATAGTGAAGCACTTTTTCTATTGGGAAATCTTTTCAAATCATAATTTGCCAGAAATTTACCACTACATTATTATTGTTCACATTATTATCATAACACATTAGTAGTTTTCGCTCTCTCTCTCTTAAATCAATCAGCTTCCCCAGTGTGCGACCCTTCTGCATGCTTTTATGATGCAGTTTTAGAACTCTGTTTTCAACAAGACACAATGTAATCATGTTTTCTTTTAAGTATGTTTAGTAATTTCACACGATGAGCAGGATTTATCTGTGAAAGATTGTTATATGTTTTCCTCCAATTACTATACAATTGATTGCACTCCACAAGCATTGGTCAAGGACTCAATGCAGTGATGGTTTGTTCAGTTTCCTGTTTGATACTACATGGAAAGTTGGACTAATTCCAGTAGCAATACTGTCATCCTGCACAATATAGCACACTTGAAAGGTTTCAGTTGTCTCCTTAAGAGAGTCCCAGTTAGGGGGAAAATAGCATTAAGGTAAAAGCCCCTTTGGCCATCTTCTAATGCTTGATTGAAGATGGAGAGTTCTGTTGCAGTAGATAAGCCAGACACCAATCTCTTGCTGATAACAGTAAGAGAGGCAAGTTTGGCTACGAATCAAGGAGAATAATCTAAATGGAATCCAGCTGCAAAAAGCAAAGAATGGGGGACTAAAAAAGAGAACAAGTGGGCATGAAGGTGACACAAAATAGGGGAGGAATGCAATGCAGACCATCTTCCTCTCATGATTGCTGCTTCCTTTATATATGATTTAAACAGGAACTGAAACCCCAGAAAACCCTCATAATTCATCATGGATGGGAACCTTCAATGATGCTATATAGAAAATTCTTAATTTTGGGAAGGTAAGTTTATATGCTTGATCAAGCATCTACTTTCAGAATCATGGCTCCGGATAAACATGTGAAGAAGACCAAGTTTGACATCCTGTAACCACTGACTGGTCCCACAGTTTCCTGACAGCCTGTGCTTGCTAATGGCTCCAACTATTCACAGAGCATCCCTCTAGGTGACGGAAATCACACAATGAGCAGTGCATGGATGCCCAGCTGGGGGCGGCATACAGGAACATGACAGTTGGGTGCGTGGTATATTCACAGTCTTTCTCCGACTGGGGCAGCCTCAGGTGGATCTGGGCACTGCTTTGACCATACATCTGTTAAGCTGATTGATAAAGCATTAGTACAAGCAGCTTTTTTGGATACCTAAGTTACACTTGCGTGGACAGCACTATTGTGAATTGGGCCCAATATCCATATTTTGTCGAATTTTACCACCATAAATTGCTCTTATGCACATTATCTATTTTCTACTATTGTAAATTGATGGTTAAATGGTTATACAGGTGTTGAGGTTGGCATGGCACTGTGAAGTAGAGTGCACTTTTTTATGATCACATACATTTTACAGATAGATTTCCAGACTTGAAATGGACTCCAATTTAGTCCTAAAAATGCAGAATTATGTCCCTTTCTCTGGATGAAAAGGTGAAAAGAAGACTCCTGTACCTAATGAGGCTGGGAGCATATGTATCAATATATCAGTGCAGAAATAAAATAAAAATGCCACCTGAGCAAACAGATATTGGAATGATTTAACTAGTAGAAAATAAATCTGAATACATTTTGCAACGTTGGCGGCTCCTCAAAATGTATTTTAGATTCACAGGAGTACTCCTAGGATTATTTATAAATCCATAAATGATGGAAGACTACCGCAAATATACGAAGAAGAAGCTTATAGGAGTAGATTTCACAGTGTGAAAGCCTACAAATCAGACTGATATACTCCCTTGAACCACGAACTTGTTTTCTAGGAAGCAAACATAAAATGTACCCCTATGGGTAAGAAGGAACCTAAAATGGTTAAAGTGGAGAAAAGTTCATAATTTGACAGCATTCAGAGAGCAATCCAAAAACGGTGTTATTTGAAGGATGGAGGCCTAGCAGTATAAAATGTAATGAGGGCCAAAATTCCTTCCTTTCGTCATTCCTCTACTCTTTTTTTGCTGATTTTTCCTATCCCAAGTGAAAAATGTACTTTGCAGTTCCAGTTCCTTAACTAATCTAACTGGAAAATGAATGTTTATGAGAGGTGATAAAAACCTGATTTGGTCAGGTTGTCATTTTGTAATAGTAAGTACTACAAATAACAGATGGATGTATTGATTTGTGGCTAGTAGTCTTACAATCTCCTTAGTCACTGGTGGGTTATTTCCTTGAAAGATCTGTTTGTGATCCTGTAATACCCTCCTAATTAGTTTTAAACTATTTCTTACACAGGATATTGATACTCCACAGGATAGTGATACTCCAGAGCATCTCTCGGTTTTGCTCTGATTGTGCATGTTGTGGGAAAACTTACAAGAATATCAACAAAAATTGGAGTTGCCTCATCTTCATTGCTAATTATGGTTCATTAACATATAGGCTAATTGTAAATGTATTTTATTGACAGTGGGCTGACGAGTATGAACGGAACTAGCAAAGGGCGACACAGCGAAAGCATAATGGGCATCTTTGAAAAATGCCCCATTAAATCACAAATGGCTCTGCAAGTAATCTCTTTAGTTGTAATTTTGCTATCTTATAAGGCATTGGCAAAGTTGAGATAATTCCTATATATTACAATTGATTACATTTCTTCAAATATGTCCAATTTTAAGGTAGTGAATGGTTTTTTGCATCATTAGCAATGGAAGGTAAAGGGCATGGCTCAAACGTGGCCCGATCCATGATAAACATCATACACAAAAATATCATCATTTACTTATGCCCCTTTATACATGTCTTTGGACTATCTTCACGAGCCAGAGATATCTATTTTCCTCATAATTGTCTTGCTATTACTGTCCAACCCATCAGAAATATCAGGCAATAAGTAAAATGCCGAATCTTTATATTTTATACAGCGAAATACTTAAAGATGGATCTTTTTGCACGGCAGGAAGACACATTGAGCTGGTTAAAGGCTCTTTCCTGATTACTTAATATGATATTTTACTAGGTTCCACACTGTTGGGTACAGCCCTGCAGGCATCCAGTTTGGTGTGTTTTTAATAACTTACTGAATTCATGACTCAGGAATAAAGGGAAGAAATGCATTTTTGTAACAATTCAATTGCATGAAATGATTTATGCACTCTCTTTGATTAAAATCCCTTGGTGTTTAAACCAAAATCTTAGCTAGTCTAAACACTAGATAGTGATAGTTATGGTATCCCTTTTCGTAAATAGTTCTGCCTAGGATTAAATAATTTGATGTGTGACCAGCAAGCATATTAACACAATTTTTGCCCCGTTCATATGTTTGCATACATTGAGCTATAGCTGATGTATTTGTTTCTAACACAAGGCATTATGTTTGCTTGTGACTCCCAAGATTAAATTACTTTGTTCAATTCGATCATGCAGTTTATATGAGATGTCTATGATCTAAGAAAAGGTGTCTTAAGATCTTTTAACTCTTATGTCTTTCTTAAATAAAAGGTCCCTTTTTCATCCTCCAGATGAAAACATGACCATTCAAGGTTTATTTTTACTGTTTCTCTCTTATATCATAATCATGTGTGCCTAACACAAATGTTCCACATATCTGTTATTAACAAAGCCCTTTTGGGCCACGGTCATGAAAAATTTAAATATACTACATTGTAGCCTAAGATCCTTTGGATACCTTTTAATTATGGTTTACTTTGGGTAAAAGACTAATTGATCTTATTGATGTGCTACTTGATTCAATTTACTGATGATGACACCTATGAGTTTAGTTTTAGAACACCAGTAGAATAGTATCCTCTCTATGCTTCCTGGACAAAGACAACCACTGTATCATTGTATGTATGGCCCATTCACAGAAATATCCATGGTAGCATTGCATAGAAGCTGTTTGTTTTAGGAGCAGCTGCTGTTTTATTTTTTTTAAATAAACTTATCTATCTGTTGTACTAAAGAAGGCTGTTTGGACAAGATTATTCATTTAATACATGAATATTTAGACGTGATATATGTGTTAAGTATCACATGTGGTACAGTATATGCTATTGAGTCACCAAGGAGTTCAGCGACCATATAGAGGAACAAGGCTGAAAGCCGAGTTCCTATCTAAAGTTCTGGAACTCTGAGAGCCAGTGAATTTGACCCTAAAATCTCTAGTTGTCATCTGCAGTTATGCTACCACTTTTAAAGAACACATCTGGCATACTGCATCCGCAATTGTAGACCACATATGCAGGGCTTTGTCAAATTCTAGAGTACTCATCTTGGCTCTATTTTAAGTGTGTGAATGGCAAACTGGACAAATGCTCACATATACCTTAAAAGCACACTCACATGAACATGCCATAAACAATGTTATCTTGCGAACACAACTTCAAAATAGCTTCTCAGCAAACTCCCAAGGAAATAACAGTTCTTTCAGTGTGAATGGAAAATCCAAAAGGAAAGGTCCTGGCTGCATCAACATTGTAACGTGGTTGCCTAGCAAGGATGCCATTAGACACAAAGAAAATTATACCTGAAAATCCAAGATGGCCACCTCAATCCCCAATCATCATGAAGCATCCTGGGAAGCGTAGTTTCATTCTCCAGATGCACAAAGCTTTCCACCAGTCTGCTCTGACCCTTTATAAACACCACCAACCTTTCTTGAAACAAGCTTGGTGCGGATGGGTATGAAGTATGCCACCGCCCCACCTGCCAAGCCATGATCTGTAAGGTCTGTCTTCAGATCTACCTGAAACTTTAAAAAAGACCAAACACCATGACTCAGCACAAGATCCGGCAAACAAATTATTTTACTTAAATTAATGCCATCTAAGAATCCCGAATGCATTCACCCAGGGCAAACTCCTGTGTTGGGTCACCAGCCTCTGGCTTTAACCTGATGTCAGTAACGGATTACAAATATCTGTCAACCATAGCCCCATCAAACATTGTCATGTGACAGGTTAATACATTTACAAACTGTATAGATAAATGCATAAATAATTCAAGATATCTAACCATTACATCTGGCAGATGTATGCGATATTCTGCAATTGAAAGCCATGGAGTACCGTTCTTACAAATGGACTGGGTGTCCAGAAGAAACAGATTATTTGGGAAAACTTAATTCTTGTGTGATTTGTTATTACAAAGGAGCAATACTCTAAACTTCCTTTTATGAAAGATGTATACTACTCTGCAATACAAAGGAGTCAGATGAATTCATAAACAAGTCCAAATTAAAACATGCTTATATTTCCAGTTGCCTCATGCCATGTTCAAGTGGCTTCAACGCACTGTTAGTCTATTGCAGAGAACCTCCGAATCAAGAACCAGACATATTCTTCTGGACATCAGTATCATAAAGAGAGATACACGTCAAGCCTTTTCAATTTTATTATTGAAATGGTTTTAAAAAAGTGAACATAATTCAGCTTTTGTACTTAATGAAATCACTTTAAAATGATTATGAGCTGCAACAAAGCATTCATATTTTTTTCTAGGCAACATACCTTACTTGAAACTTTTGCAACAGAAAACCCGTATTTAACTGGAGAATAGGCAGATGTTGGTATTCAACTGACAGTAACCAAAGTCCCTAGGGCAGCAGCCATAGTACTTATGTGTTGCTGTGGGTCTGATAAAAATGGAGTACATCAACTCTGCTCCATGTTTGCTACTTTATTAATTGGGGTTGGGACAAACAGATGTTATGCTACTCTGTAGCACATACACAGATTTAAATCAGAGCAAGAATTGAGAAAAGAGAGAAACCTTTGCCAAAAATATATCACCGTTGTTATATTAAGTGCAGGCATATAAACACAAAATAATGCAGAAGGCAGGCCTGCTGGCTTTGTCAGAGTGTCACCACATTAGTGAGAAGCAGAAAAACGCATTTAAAACTAACGGAACTCAATTAAAATCACTTTGATGGTATCACCTCACAACGACTTAGCATATCATTGTCACTAGAGTATTATAATTTAAATATAATGGGTGCAGGAGTCTTACTTCTACGTTTAGCTTGCTGCTTCTTTAGCCATTGGCCCAAACAACAAGGGTATCCACACTGCAGAGCCTATGTGCAAAAGCACCAGCACCAGGAATGCTAAAAAATACTTCAAACTTCTCAATGAACTCCTCGGAGACTTAGGGCACGTTTACAGACAAACATTGGGGGGGACTTTTCTGAGGGCTGCTGCCCCTGTGCAAAATGTGCCGGTGCTCATCTTTGTTTCTCCCGTACCAGTGAGATCAGGTCCCCTGGGACAGTTTCAGTTGTGTCAGACTCCCAGCGGATGGGGTCACCGAAGTCAGGAATCTTCTTTGGGAGGGAGCCCTACACATGTCCTCTCCCATCCCTCCATGCTTGCATTGACCCCTGGGGTGGCCAGGGCCTGATGTATCTTTAAGATTTACAGCAGAGCACTACATGCTTTGTTTCCCTCCTGGTCCACCCAGGGGAACACATTTCACAGACTGTTTCCTCTGCCTCAGTAGGGCTGATTTGCATGGGAACGTGTTGGTTGGCTTTTGGGGGTGAATTCCAGTCATAAGGAATACTTTCTTCATGCTTCCTACCCTCTCAAACTTTATTTTTCTTCCTGGAACAGCGTTTCACTACTCCTGAAGCTGAACCTGCCTTATGTTGATGCTCCTGTGAAATGCCTTCAGCCGGGACATCCTCAGTAGCCGATCTCCAGCAAGTTACCCTCTCTGCCACCTCCCCAGAACCAGTCAGTGATCCCCTCTTGATGGAGGTCACCTTTCTTCAGGACTAGTCTACAGAAGTTCTAGAGGAACTCTCCCTGCAAGTCCAGCCCTCTAGTATCTCATAGAAGGTGTAAGGGGGCCAATGACACTGGACCTGGAGAAACAATTCTAGTGCCTGGGTGCCAGCTGGAGTCAAAATATCCTTAGGTCCATCCTTGCAGTGGAGTCAGGTGGCTTCTCTTTCCAGCTGAGCATTCGTTTGATATTATTACTCTCTGGTTAAGAAAGTTCTATACATTATCTCACTTATGCAAGTATTTCTCAAATGAGAGCGGAACGTTCTAAAAGATAAGCACCTTTGCCCAGTTCTAGGTTGCCACATCACCAGGCCACCCCTCCCCCAACCCGCCTGCACAGCAGGCTGGGACATTCCAACATGGCAGCATGGAGTGGCCTAAGGAATGACCTTTCCTCAGAGCTTCAACTCAGCCCAGCCGTCACAGCAGCCTGATCCCCTCCTCCAAAATTTCAAAGGGGAGCCTCTCAAGTGCGTTGCTCCAGAGGATCCCTGCCCCCCTTTGTGTCTGTGGGCTGGGCTTAGTTAAGCTAATTGCACATGCAGATTGTCTCCCCACCTCTTCCTTTCCCTGGAGTAGGGCTAAGCACTAAGCAACTGGCCCTATTTAGTAGGTAAGCCTTGGATCCTCTGGCTCACCAGCAGAGTGATTAACTTGGCCCAGTAGGGGAGGACTGGAATCTGATTAGGATCTGAGTCGGGTAAATATGACAATTCTCCAAGTGCATAAGGAGTGCATATTTCCCAAATGTGACTTTGGATTAGCACCCAGAGTGCATTTCTACCCTAGGATTGACACCTGAGCAGTGTATCTAGGCCTAATTAGGCCAAAATGTGATTTGGTGCAGATTTGCCCCATAATGCACAAAATAAGTACCGAGTAGTGCAAACCGCCTTCACTCCAGGATTGGGACCCCTGAGCCGTGCTAACCACCCACAGCTACAATTCCTGAATCTTTCTGGTCCTAAGATGACCTGTCTTCCTCTCACCATTAATGCAACCCATAGCGTTGGAGGGATCTTTGGCTCATGGTAACCTGGATCCACCAGTATCACATTCCATTCTTGTCAGTTATTGTACATTTGTAATCAAGTTTTTAACAAAGCTATCCTGGTCCATGATTAACCTTTGTACAAAAACTGGAGTAAATAGGTTTTCTACTTTTGCTTACCTAATATAAAATGTTATGTGGAGATTTTTTAAGGCATCCGTGGTACTATGGCATGAACTGGTTTAGACTATTAGTAATGGGTTTGAGGTAGTTTGTGTTTTTGGCGATTTGAGCTTTTACATATTGATGTTAAACTGGGACGGAAAACAAGCTTTCTGAAGAATGAATGTTCTGCTATTGGCAATGTTTGTGGTGCCTGTCAAATGAAATGTAGATATGTTTGGAAATCGACAGATAGGTGCTTTTAGATATTTTTTCTGAACCTGTTGTAACCTAGTGTAGGATCAATTTAGTATGGTGAAATATTTGTAGGTTGTTTTATGGTTTTAAATGTCCGAAATTAATGTTTTGAATTGAACTAAACATTTTTTTTAGGACCAGTTTAGGCTAATCTTTCACATATTCAGAGTGGAGAATTATATCTTTGCTCTAATTTTTACTTTGCAAATACAGAGCAAAATCAGTTTGCCTAATGTTAGTCCGGAGCAATTCCTGTTCGCTCCATTCCCTGTTACTAAAGGAGCAAACTGGCGCAAAACGTATTTGCTTCATTTTGTAAAAATACGCAATACGTGACGTGTGCGTTTCTGCACAGTCACGAAACCCTTATATTTAAGGAAAAAAACACTGCAGGACGGAGGGTACACTAGAGCATGGTTATGTACTGTGAAGTGACTACGCAAATACAGGCGTGACCAGTAGTTCAGCAAACGTTTGCTGCCTAATTACCACCCTCTCCCCCATCCCCCACCCCCCCAACCCGTGCAAAAAAAAATCTGGTACAAACAGGGCATCACAACTAGGCCATTGCCTGTTAATGTGTAAGTAGTAATAAACAATTTTGAGGAGCCTGATTTACGTCCTATCATATGTGAACAATTTTAGTAAGCTAACCTTAAATCAAGTTGCTTCACATCCACAATTTGTAAAGTGTGCCAAATGCGTACTTATTGACGACGTTCACAAATGTTCATAAATAAGTTAAATGATCCTGACACAAGTTCTTTCCACGAGTAAAAGAAAGCCTGAATAACTGTCAAGGTTTCATTTAGCAGATCATTTTTGATGTTTTCGTGTTAAGCAGTTCAGTGGCTCCAGTTCAGTGCCTGCAACGAGAGATTCGTGCGAGTACATATAACAGCCTCTAGAGGGAGCAAAAGGTCTTCCTGAAAAAGCTACTTTAAGGATTTTTTAGAAATGAGTCGCCGTAACTTTCTGCAACGTGATCAGAAACATATATTACCTTCAATTGCCAAGGCACAAGTCGGGTGGGTGGACGGAGTCCCCACTATTTTCACAGGGTGGGCGCCGTCATCCCTGCAAATGAGTTGGGCCCCAGTATATTATGATAACGGAATTGTCCCGGTGTAATTTGTCGACACCTGCATGTTGTCTGTTTTCCCTTCACAGCAGCAACGTGCAGGCAACGAGGAGGGCTTTCATGCTTAAAATTCCACGTGGCCTAAACAAAGACGAAATTTAAGGGGCCATCAGCTCTCACACATAGTGCCAATGTAATGAAGAGGAAATGAACGCACAGTGCGTAAAAGAAACTACAATTTGGAGGGACGCTTTTGACTTCTTTCAGTTTCTGTGCATATGCATGCACTTTAAGAATGTTGAATGTACTGGTCTGGACGTTTATTTGCACACACAAAAATGTTGGAAACCGCCGTCAAACCCAAGGGAGGAATTTAGGAAAGTGCCGGTGCTGGAAGAAGAGAAAGTGTCCGTGGGAATCCAAACATGGATTCTTGAAGAGGAGTACCTGAATGCAGAGGGGACAGAGTATATGCTACTCAGGTGTGACCAGGAGACTTGGAAAACTAATGCCCTCCGATGTAGGGTGCTTCAGGGAAGATGACGATGACCTTGACCCTGCAGCTGTGAGGACCAGGCGATGCTGAGGAAGACCAGGACCCAGGTACGAGCTGTCCCATGCAGGAAGTCAAGTGCTGAGGGGTCGGTGTCCGGCAGGAGCACCAACCAGCCTCGGCAAAGGCAAGCCACGCAAGAATCAAAGAAGGAGCAACGTTGGGACCAGCAAGGTCCAGGAGACTCACCAAAAGCAGGCGAGTCAGGGTCCCCGAACAATCAGGGGATCTCAAAAGTAACAAGGGTGAACTTCAAGTGGACCCACAGGCCGGATGCACTGGAGGCGCAAGAGGACCTCAAGCAGCTCACCAAAATATGCAGGCCACGATGCGGTGTGGCTGAAGATTCTAGTCACTGGAGGTGCTTGAGATTGGGGCTACTTGGAACCTGAAGATCTTCTTGCAAAGAAGCCAGCAAGCCTTTGCAACTGCAAGATGTACGCGGTGCACAGAGGTTCAGTTATTGTAACCCCCACGAGTGATACTGGCTTCAGCCTTGGTGAGAGGGCAGGGCAGGCCTCTGGAGCTGTGAAAAACACAACACCTGTGTTGCAGAGCCCACGGTGTCCGGTGGAGATCAGGATCTGCAGAACTGATCGACCTAGTTGCAGTGCCTGCAAATGCAGGGGAGTGACTCCTTCACTCCAAGGGAGATTGCTTAAGGTGCCTTTGATGCTTCACAGGCCTTGGAAGGTTCCTGTATGATACACAGGCACAGATGATGCAGCAGACTGAAAGGGAGACAAAGCCAGGCCCAAATGAAGTTCTGTGAAATCTATAGTGCCCAGACGGTAGAAGTGCAGTGGTGTTGGATCTGAATCTTATCCCACAAAGAATCTACGGTCCTACAGCCAGGGTAAGCCCTTAAATACCCTAGGGAAAGGGTTGGGAAGATTCAGGGGACCCTCCCAGGGGAGGATCTGGACAGGGGGAGGTTACTCCTATGTCCTTTGTCCAGTTTTGCACCATAGGGGGAGCCAACAGCTTCCAGAACTGGTTTGAACTAGACTATGCACAGGGACACCAAGTATGCCCCTCATGCAGACTTTCGTGCACTGGCAAGCGCACCCAACCGGACCCAATATACTAAATCCTGTCTGGGAGGTGGTCAGACCTCCCTGTGACAGGATGCCTATTGTTCCACCTTCCTCTGCTCAAGCTTGGCTCAGCAGCAGGAGGGCAGAAATGAGTCTTTGGTGGGCAGCAACCATTTTGTGCTGTCCGGGTGTAGAAGACTGGTACCGGGAACAGGGCCGGCCCTAGGCATGTGCAAAGTGTGCACCTGCACAGGGCCGCCAAACCCCAGGGGCCGCCACGACCAGGACTGCCAAGTATCACGCATCTTAATTTTGTCCCTCTGCTGTGCCAGTGCTGAAGTATTGGCCACACCAGGCTGCTAGAGCGAGCCTGTGACCTGAGCCCGCTCTGCTTCCTGTACATTTGACGGCTCGGGCGCTGCCACCAGCACAGGCTCAGTCAGTTAACAGATAATTGCTGTGCCTAATACCGAGACTGTGAAACCTGCCGGGCGGGGCCGCCTACCCTCAGTGGTTGCTTGATTATTGGGAATTGTTGGGCTCAGGAGCTGACTGTTGTAACAAGAGCTGAGACCTGCTAAAGCCATTTCCTGTGGTCTGACTGCACTAGTTCCAGCTTGCTAGTAGCAGTCAATGTATCCATCCAAGTGAAAAGGTAGCGCGCCTTCCCGTGTTGCTATTATTCAGTATCTGGCACCACCCCACCCACTCCCTATTAGGCCGCCTAGGACAATTATCTGCCGAGGATCACATGGGCATTATTATCTTGAATTGGCGAACTCTACTAGAGTGGGACCGCTGGCGCCTGTCAGGTCCAGACTCAGGCAGGCATCAATCACTATGGTTTTTTCCCCCTAATTTCCTGCCAATTGACAGCTCCTGGGCCCCAGGAGCTGCTGCTGATCTGCGGAAGTTTGATTGTCCTCCCAGGGACCTCAACTCTTAAGGGCAGCCACGGCAGCAGGATGGTGAATCCCCGTCAGCTGCTATTAATTTTATCCCTGCGTAGTACTGAAAGCAGCCTACTCGGAGAAGTGACCCGGGAATTTCAGGGCCATGGGGCCACCAGGAGAGTATCACTGGGTGGCCCCTCACTGAACTTCAGGACAGCGGCAGCCCAATCACTGTGTGGGGGCCATGGGCCGGGCGGCAATTAGTCCTGGAATCACAGCCTCACCTGAGCTCAGCCTGCCGCAGCCTGCAGTGCTGCAGCCAGCCCTAGCAGGCCGGAGTGGGGTGCTGCCTAGAAGTGCCACCCATTTGCAGCCTCCGAACACACAAACCTTAGGACTCATCTGCGACCAGGCAGTGGCCCAAGTAGGTATCATGTCGATATTTCTGGTCCTGGTGCTCCATTTTCCTTATGCTCCATTATTGCCCAATATGATGCCCATTAACTGTTTATTGCCCTCGCTGGTGGTGCCATATTATTGTCGTGTCTGGTTACCCTCACAGACGCCTTGCCATTGTTCTCTTTTAGGCCTTATTAGCCCCTGTGATGACATTATAGCCCCTCTGATTCGCTCCTCTGCCCTCTCGATGCGCTATTACTACCCAATCTGAAGCACCACTTTTATTCTCTCGGGCGCCCGTTATTGTTTTATGTAGTTGGCTGTTATTCCTGCCACTGATGCTCTGTTATTGACACCTGAGGCCCTATCATTGTCTTTGCTGATGCCATGTTACGCCCCCTGATGCCCTCTTAACGCCCCCTCTGAGGCAGTATTATTGCCCTGTTCGAAGTAGTATGATTTCCTTATGTATTGCCCTGTTATTTACCCTTCCCATGGTCTATTGTTGTCCAGCCATCCAGAGATGACCTCGGTCTGCCTTCTACTCTCGGCACAGCACTTCCCAGAAAAGAAGACGCCTTGCCTTCTACTGCCTGCATAGAGTCCCCCCCCCCCCTCAGAGATGACCCCTTGCCATCTACGCCTTGCATGGCATGGTGTGCCCAATGGGGGTGATGCTCTGAAGACTATCAGATTTTGTGCACTTGATCCTCTTCAGATTAATGCAGTGGGCGTGTGTGCACAAATCTACCTGGCTGGGTGGGAATATAATGATGCTCTCCAGGTGACAAAAAGGGCACCTTGGCAGATCTTTCGAGTGAGTGTTGCCGGGGACTGCGTGGTAATGTCATTTTGTTTGCTTTGATACTTGCACAAGTGGCACCATTGCCTTTGCCTACGAACGTAACGTTTGTTCTTGTGCTCGAGTGTCTACCATATATTGCTGTATTATACCTCCTCTAATTATACTTTGTTTTCTCTCAAGCAGGCTTCACTTTAAAATAGTTTATTGCAGGGGATTAGACTGTAGACACCTAGATCTTTGTTTACCCAACAAATTCCAAAGCATTGTAGCTGTAAGATAACTTTGGTGGTGAATACACTTGCTGGCGACTGGCGAGATCTGTGTGCAGATTAGTTACAGGCCGGCCTCAGTCACTCATACAAAGTATAAAGAGACAGAGTTAAATGTGATGTCCCAGCTGCAAAGTGAAGCATGCACCATGCAGGTCACAGATGCGCCCAGTCCCTCATGTCGTGTGTCACAATGCCCTCCTCCTCCTAAATTGTATCGTTCTGAGACGAATTCGGCAGGGTAGGAGCAGCCGCAGGTACTGGTCAATCATCTAACGACTTTTCTGGACGTATTATTAAAACACCTTCCTGAGCTCCTCCCCATCCGGACCCCCTCTTCCAGGGCCCCCACCTACGCTCCCTGCACAGGGCCACCATGAGCCTAGAGCCGGCCCTGCTGGGAACACTGAGAGCCTAACAGAGGGCCCTTCCAGTGCTTGGAATCTCATACCTCACACACCGTTTGTGTTGTGGGGGGGTATGATTGCAACTTGTTTTATACCAAACATGACAGGATTCGTTGCAGTTGTTTTCGAGATGGTCATCGTGCGGTCACGCGATGCCTCTCTATATAGTAAATGGCTGCTTCAATAATAACTCTCAACAAAGAAGGGGGAACAGGGGTGGGGACTTTTTACAGAGGTCCAGGGTCCATGCCCACCTGAGTCATACTCAACAAAAAAGTTTGGAGCTGTTCCTCTATGAATATGGCCATCCACCAGACAGGATTAGTGGTGGGTGGTTGGGCTGTGAGGGGAATAGAAGGAGAAGTAGGGCAGAGAAAAAAGGGGGATAGGGGGACCCCACTTTTGCGGAACTAGGGTCCTCACACACCCAGCAAGCTAGGTGTCATGCTTCATCATTTGTACCTGCTCCTCGTTGTACTGGGAACAAGCACCCTGCCACTGGGAAACAAGCACCCTGCCTTCAGGATTGCAAAGGCTTGCTTATAGGGGTGACTTATAGGTTTTAAGTGCAGTGACCCTTAGATATAGTAAACCTATATCTTCAGTAAGTGGTGCATGCACCGACCGACACAGTCTGCAATGGCAGGCCTGTAGTACTATTTTACATGGTCTACCATGGGTAGCATAATGCATGCTTCAGCCCATGTGTCAGGTTCCAAGTTCCTCAGGAGCAGTACCCTCAAGTAGCCCACCTTCCGGCAGCTTTGACTCTGCGCTTAAGAAACACCAGAGGATCAAAGTGGCCGGACGACGGGAAGTGAATTAGGGAGGGTACTGTGGGGAGGGAGATTGGAACAAATATTACACAATAGGTGAATTCTAATTCTCTTTGAGCTAAAGAATGGTAATTGTATGCAGTGGAAGTTAAACGAACTTTTACCTGGAAAATAAAATACCATACTTCCAAACAATGTCTCTGTTTTGATCTTTTGTTGTACTTTGACATACAGTCTTATATTTCAAATATAGTCTGTGGTTTCTGTGGTTTATTCACCAAAGATTATAAGTCTTAGATTTCAAGTTCCTTAATTATCTTTGGTTGCCTTTGTCTTATATTTAAAAGTTAGTCTGTGGTTTCTGTGATTTATTCTTCAAACATTATAAACCTTAGCTGCAAAGTTCCTTAATCATTCTTTGGTTGCCTTTATTCATAAACACATTAATATTAACTTGGTTCAACTTGGTTCAGTTATGTAAATCATCAAGTAGTCTAAACCTTGAAAGTTAACACAATTGAATTTACTCGAGTGTTTCAAATAAACATTACATGAGATTATCCTCTCATACCTAGCGCAGAATGTAAATAAGAAGTTTTGAAATTATAGGCACCTTCGAAGAACACTCTTCAATGTCACGTATGCCTCACTGAAATAATAAGCACTCGAGCGCTGAAAGTCAAAATGCCAAAATAACGCTGGAAGTCTCCTACCTGATTTTCTGGCAAGGCTCAGAGGAATGAACAAACCTGGGGAGCAAACAAAACTCTCTTCCACTACTTCCGACCAAGGTAAAGCGGAAAACTGGGACCTCGTCAGGAGTGTGAAGAGCGTAGATCCAAACACCGCAAGCCGAAGGAATAATCAGCAAGGGTGGAAGGGAGGGGCTGCTATTTAAGGACTGATGTGACATACTGTTATATGGCGTTTTAGGATCCGAGCGAAATTCACTGATTCATGCCATTATATAGGTATACTTCACATTACCCTTATATAGGCATAGAAATCATACCCATATTTAGACATAGCCCATGCAGTCCAAATACAGGCATGGCCACTACCACTCGGTCCAAAAAGTCACATCGATTTCTTGGAAAACTTGGTTTAAGCAGTCATGGACATCCCCTTGCTTGAATATTGATTTGTCCAAGAATTCATGGAGATTTCAAAGAACTACCATTCCCTTGGGGTTCCTTGATGACGTTATTATGCCCGACTTTACGTCAAACTAGGCACCTTCAAGGTATAAATATGCATACACTTAGCCTAGCAAACACGTGGTGGTTTGGAGCAGCTTGACTATCTACTTACACGACGCAGCTCTCTACATCAAGTGCCGAAGGAAGTGCCGGCCCTCCAGCTGACGCACTGATCGAGATGCTGCAATTCTCCCCGTGAGAATCCAGCTCCAGTGTTTCCAAGCTTCCTTCGCGGGGTGTTGGGAAATCGAGTCCCGAGACAGAGATACCAGACCTCCTTCATTCTAAAACCAAGGTACAGAGCTGATTAGACCCTTAGATAAATCTTGGATAGATTCTTGGCAAAGAAAAACTAAACCTATGCTACACCTCACTTACTTCTTCCCTCGTACTAGACTTAGGTTAGGTACATACGGGTAGGGGCATTTTAGAAGCACCAGTTGAGTACTTTTAGCCTTTGTTATTTATGTATATATTTATTTTTGGTTTAGAAACCATACAATGCTTTTACAGTATTATATTATAATACTCTTCTTGCTGTACGCATTATACTTTGCAACAAGTATTACGATTGTAGCAGTTCACTTTACTTGCATGAAAAAGAAGACTGTTCAATAAATCCTTTTATTGAAAACGCCCATCTCTCTATTTCTCCGCACCTCTGATGAAACGAAGCATGCACGATTGACTGAGTAAAATATCTATCTATTGTTTCCATGACTCTGAAGATACATTTATTCTTGGGGAAACAAAGTTGTCATGTTTATGCGGTTGTCAGAAACTAATCCCTTCTTGTTTATTCGAGAAAGTTTCTAGTGACCTCTGAGTTAGTGGCACTCACAAGTAAGTCTAATATATTCGATAGAGACCTAGTCGACCCAAGTCCTATGTAAAATCTATAGGATATATTATTCCAATGAGCAGAGCCTATTGGGAATATAGGAACTACACTACATGGCGCCCAACGTTTGGTAAGGCACTAATTTAACGCTAGATACTAGAGTAACTCAGTCGTGCTTTTCACAGAGACCCATTTTTTCCCTTAAAATATTCCAATAGACGTCTGGAGTGGGTAAAAGAATAAAATATCCGCCATAACTGAGTAGGACGAAAATCCTATGTATTAGTTTTTGGTTTGATTCAAAGTTGAAGGATACAGTGTTCCAAAATATTGTGCACCTTATCTTTGTTTCCTTGAAACTTGCTCTGCAAACTTTCAGTCAACAAAATGAATGACAAAGAGAACGGTGGAGCTGCAGCATCTACAGCCCAACTGGGTTTAGACATTACAGGTTTCCAACAAAACGACCCGGATGCTATAATCATTCCGGAAAACCTAAGGAAAACCATCACTATAAAGCTTATGACAAATGGCCTATCATCAAGCGGTGGTAGGATAATTTTTGTCATAGTGGCACATGAATATCGACAGACAGAGGTATTCTATTCATAGATAGTCTTCCCTGAAGCAAATACAGTATCACATGTGTTTCACTTCTACAAAGTAGAGGATCATCCAACAGAATACGTTACCTTCGCGGACATTGAAATTCCAATAACTTACCAAGAGCATGCGCTCTGGTTTAAAGGTGCCCTACACCATCAAAATCACATTACCAGGCTCGGTCCATTAGGTCGACCAGGAGCAACATGGCCGGTACTAGCCAACTATACACCACACCCTGACATTGAAAAAATGTCAGACACAGAACTATTAGTTCAACTAAAACAACTAATCAAAATACATAGACAATTGGTTCAATATGTCATGCTGACTCTAACAGTCCAACCTCCTATAAGGATTCCACAACAAACCCCTCACCAGGGGAACACAAATAAAATCACACCACAGACTATACAATCAGTCATTGGTAAATTGCCAGCAAAAAGGGAACAAATTCCATTCTGGATAGCTCAAAAAGTTACTCAAATCAAGGCAGTATTTCCCGATACTCCCCCTCATGAGAAACACAGGATTTTAACAATCTGTTTAGCAATGAGGATCGCACCACACCTGGAGTACTGCGACACTTGGGGTACAGTCTTTGCTACAATTTACACAAAAACACTTGGTGTACCGTCTATGGCTGTAATACCAGATGTCCTGAAACAGATTCAAAATGAATACGGGGCAGAGCCTGCTTTGAATCTGGGTATGAAATTACTGAAAGATTTCAAACAGGTATCAGCTATAATATTAGCTAATATTAAAGGTGAAGCAGCTTCCGTGGCGATCCTCCAAAAAATACGAGAAATTGATGTAACTGAGCAATTATATGAACTGACCAGAATAATTGAAAAATCCTATGAAGAACTAGGTAGAGATAGTTTGGGTGGGAAACCAGTTAAGCCCCAACTAACAGAAAGTCCTGAAAAGGTCTTTAATAAAAACACTCTCACTACTCCCAAAAAGAAGTGGGAGAATACTAAACAAACTTCTAAAGAGAAGCATTTTCAGTCCCGAGGAAGGTCTCCTCAAAAGAAGCCATCTGAAAAGAGGTATAGCCTCAGGAACAGGGATAATTTGAAAAAAAACTGATAGATATCAAGATACTGATACACGTTCCTCTCGCACCTTTCAGACTTCCTCACAGAAATCAGAAAGAAGACGACGGTCAGAACACAAGGAAGAAAGCGTGAAGTCCAAAGACGATCAACACGTTCCAAAAAGTAAGAAAACCCAATTCACCAAAAAGAAGGTAGCAGTTCTAAAAATCAGACATGCCAAGGATCTTGGGGACACAAATCAAGAACGGGGAGTGGGCCCAGACAATGCTGGACAGCGCAGCAGAAGTCACCATAGCTCGCAAGATCTTGAAGGATCATCTGGAGACAGTGGACTTGAATGAGTACATTCAAGTTGAAACAGCTAACACCAGGGTTAGTGTACTCCATAAGTTATATGAAGTAACAGTCTGGATGGAGGAGGACATAACTAGGAAAATAAGAGCACTCTTTTGGGAGAAACTCTCTAAGGGTTATGACGTTCTTCTAGCTGAAAAAGACTGGCCACCAAAATTTGTCAGGGAGTGCCCACATGGTGAAGACATCATTATGCCAACCTTCTCCAATCATATTCCAATTCACTTAAAATACACCTATGCCAGAAAATGGGCTGTAGCCCAGGCTCCAGCATTATATAAAAATCATGTAGGATGGGATGAGGATTCTCCTCACCATAAGATCCAGTTAAAAACTCAACCAACTGCTCAGAGACAGTATCCAGTTAAGCAAGAAGCTAAAAAACAGGTCAGGGAGGTATTAGATCAACTTGAATACCAAGGGGTGATTGAAACATGCACCTCGTCAATGAACAATCCTTTGTTTCCTATCTCCAAACCAGACAATAGATATCGTCTAGTTTTGGATTACAGACATTTAAACTCTTGTTGCAAAACCTTTGCAGTACAAAATGCACACAGTGCAGCACTAATGAATAACATTGTGCTTAAAAAATATAAAACCACATTAGATATTTCTAATGGTTTCTTCTGTCAAAACATTGCACCAGAAACAGGAACTTGACCGCTTTCTCAATCATGGGGACACATCGCCACCTCTGTCGTTTCCCCCAGGGATTCAAGAATAGTCTGGGGTTATTTTCAGCTAGAGTAACAGAGTTACTACAAACGTATGATGATGAGGCAGTATCCTATGTCGATGACATCTATCTAACAGACGATGACTTGGACAGGCACCTGAACAGAGTGAATACCATTATACTGGGATTCGCCTCTGAAAGGTACAAATTCAACTTTAAAAAAAAGAATTGCCCACCTCAACGTCTTTTTTCTAGGATACGAGTTATCAAGTGAAGGCAAAAGCCTGGCAGCCAACTTTTTAGAAAAGTATGCGCTGCTCCAACCTCCAAAAATGCTGAAAAACCTACAGTCAATTCTAGGTTTCCTGAATTTCGGAAGAACTTACATTCTAAACTATGCAGAAAGGGTTAAACCTCTCTACGAATTAATCAAACCTGATTTCAAAACAACTAATTGGACTAAAAAAAACACAGAAATTTTGCATTCAGTGCAAACAGACATGTTAGCAACAACACATTTACAAACACGCGTAAACGTACGCAACCTTGTAATCAGAATCATCCCAGGAAGATGCGGATTTACGTACTTAACCTTTAATGAAGGTGAAAAAGTACCAATTACTTACAAATCACACCTGTACACACAAGCTGAAATGAAATTCACTTCAACAGAAAAAATTCTGACAGTGGTTCAAACTGCAATAGCAAAAGAGAGAGCTCTCGTACAGGGTAAACGCATATTGGTCATTACTCCTGTACCTGCCTTAGAGGCAGTGACAAAAGCAAGCATTCCGAATGCAAAGGCTTTACCTCCCAGATGGATACAATGGGTTAACTCTCTTGCTGCGACAGGCGTTGAATACGTTTTTGACTCCTACTTGAAAACTCAAGAATTTCTACAATACGAACAAGAATATCCTCTGCTCACTGAGATTCTGCCTCTAGAACAGTACGAATGTATCATTTATACAGACGGATCAGACCAGCCCGAATTGGGGGTAAACAAGCTCATAGTGCTGCAGGCGCGATTGTTAAAGGTCGCTGGCGTGATGGTAAATTCCGCCCTATGGTCACAAAAACACAATCTCTCAGAGACTGTACAGCTCAGCGAGCTGAACTACAGGCTTTCAAGATGGCGCTGGAAAATACCGATCGCAAATTCCCCAAACTCATAGTGTGCGATTCATATTACTGCTTGCAATCTTACAATGAATACTTGCAGAATTGGGTTCAGAACGGTTTCCAAGATGCAAAAGGTGGCACAATCAAGCATAAGTTGCTTTGGGAACAAATAGTTCAATTATAGAAAGAACTACAAAAGACTCACGTGATGCAGCTGTGCAAACGGCTTCCGTAGCTTCAATCACTTATTCGAAAACAAAAATAGACAGCAAAATAATGCAGGCTGTCACCGCTTCCAATAAAGACAGCGGTAAAACATTACCAAAAGGCTTTCCACTCAAGTACTCATATATAACAGATGTAAATAATGTTCCTTTTGCTCAAATCCCTGGAGTGGGGGATAGAGTAATTCCAAACATGGAACATAGATCAGGACTAATCTTAGCAGCACACGAAGGGCTCGCCTCTGCACATGCAGGTGTTTCTGCTACAGTGTCAATATTAAAACAAAGATACTGGTTGCTGCGCATAAGGAAACAAACCAGAAATTATGTTTTGGAATGTGAAATCTGCCAAAAAATGAAGGTTTCAACAGTGAAACGCCCGGTGCAGACGCCCCTTTTAATTTCAGATAAACCATTAGCGTGCGTTTACCTGGACCACTGTTGTCCCTTATAGAGGGATGGTAACTACAAATATATCATGGTCGTAGGGGATTCATGCTCAAGATTCATTTGGATATGGCCTCAGTGCTCGGCTGACACCCTAACTGTTATAAAAGATTTGCGAGTCTTTATCGGCACATACGCAGTCGGCACGCTACATTCTGACCAGGGTCCTGCATTTAGCTCCAAAGCTTATAAGGAGGCCATGGCCAATCTGGTCGTTGCATTGCGGTATTCGACTCCATTCCATCCTGAGTAAAATTCTGTAGTGGAAAGAAAAAACCGGGACATAAAGCAATCTATAACAGTTAGGGTATTAGGCTTGGGTGACGGGTGAGTCAAACATCTAATAAGTGTCCAACATAGTCTAAATAATCTGCCAAGAAATTCTCTGGGTGGAATCACTCCATATGAAATCCTTTTTGGTACTAGAATGCTTGTCCAGGACCTTGATCGTCACACTTCAGTGGTAGAACAAAAACCCTTTGATATCAAAGACTGTTTGGCTGTTTTGCAAGACTTAAATGAAACAAGGAGAAGTCAAAGCAACAAATTACAGATGCCAACGACCACTGAAGGGGAACCACCCGTCCCAGCAAGGCCTGCCTGGATTCCTAAAATTGGGGATCTAGTCAGAGAAAAGATCGTGGATAAGAAGGAATTTGGGCCTTCTTACAGAAAACCAGTACCTCTGCTAGCAATCCACGGATCAAGAAAAGTTTTACTGCCGCTTCTTGCTGGAAGAAAGGAAAACAGGTTTGTATCCATCGCCCTGGTAAAACCACATCATGTGGCCAATCATAAGTAGTAGGCCCAGTGGACTCCAAAGATGTAGCAGACAACCAAATCTTGCTACTATCCAAGAGGTTCAAACAGAGAGACTCATCACCTTTGAAGAATCTGCAGTGAGAAAAGAAGGACTAAGCAATAAAGCAATAGAACTAGTGCCTATTGAGACCCAAATAACAGTTCGTTAAGACACTCCTGTCAACAATGATGTAGCATCTGACTATACTAATATGACAAAGGATCCGGTAACTCCAGTGATTTCGAGTAATCCTGATGCAATACCAGCAATTGACAGAACTGCTCTGGCTATTTCATAAACTTTTATACGTTTTCCGAGGATCCCAGTGAGCCTGAAACAACGCCAGCAAATAAAACTTTTAAAGAACAAGTAACAGAACTTTTTCAGCAACTTGAAAAGACTTATCTGGTTTCACCATGGATTGAATTTTGGATTGTGCTAGGCGTACTTTTTCTCCAACTTTGGCTAATTCTTGTAATAAGTTTGGGAATGCTGATAAATGGAAGATATAGTAAAATGGACAGAGCAAGTAAGAACATCAACTTGCTCCTGAAGCCACACAATTCATCTCATCGTGAACAAAGAGACTTGACATCAGTGAACATCACAGCCATTCCTATACCTGGTGGAATAGCATGGGACAGAACTGATTATGACATCTTTGACCCTGCAGAGCTGTTGAAGATTCCACACCAATTCAAGGTTTCCTTGAGTGACTTTGTTTCACCCAGCACATTTTCTGATGATTGGGACTTTGAGACTGTTAATAATATGATGTCAGACTTACAGATGTCTGCAAAATTTACAAAACATGAATACTTAGAAGGTTCATCAGATTATTCACAAATGTACTGTTATAATCACTATGGTCATCGTTATTTGCACAAATCTGCAAACCCTAGAAATGTTTATACTTTTAATCAATGGGAACATTGTCCAACACCACCAAAAGGTAGCTCAAAAACATTCTATGATACATTTCCATACTTCTCAGGTTTTAATACCAGAAATCCGGAAACATTTTACTTAAAATTTTTTAATAAGACAGGAACGAAAAGTATGTTAACTAATACAAAGCAAATTTATTCTGCAGCCTTTTATGCCCAGCTGTCCTCATTAGGTTTCGACTTTTGGTGTGACAACATAGAAACAAAAACTGTCTGGGGCTCAAAATATTGGCAGGTGCAGGGAATATAAGCGTTATTTCGAGCCTGCATTATCCCTAAACAAATAATGTTTTTGAACGACACTGCGCATCAGACATCCTGCCTTGGCCTAGCCAAGATAAAATATTTGAACAAACCGTCTATACCTATACCTATAGCTGATAGTAAAAACACTTCAGAAGGAGGGGTCGACGTAAAAACTATTTTACTTAAAAACAAAACTGATCCTGATTGGAAGAAATGGTTAATCTGGCCCACAGACACAAACAACTGTAAAGATAGATTCCTGAATAAGACACAAGGGTTTACATTAACTAGGCCAGATCCAAGATATGTCCAGAGACAACATCCAGGGATAGTAACAACATACAGTGTAGGAAAACTGTGCCTTGAGTATCTTCAAAAGTCCACACTAACAGAGGTAAAACAACACTTATCTTTACTTAAAGAAGGGACTTCTTACAAGGTCCTGCGAAACGACGTCATAAACGTTTTATATAAGCAGGTATATATGCCATTTACAATGAAGCTTGGAAAGCGACACAAGCAGAGAAGCAGAACGAATACGAGAAATTGATCGTATTAATTTAGAGAAAGCTCTCTCTGTAGTTGACAATGGGTTAACGTCTCTGTCATCCAGAATTTATTCTTTGGATAACATAGTATCCTCTGCCATTGACATAATGGAACAGGACTTGCTTATGCTACAGCATGGACAGTCACAATTACGCTCTATAATGCTTTTAGGCTGGACGTTGCAAAATCTTTGTTCTGGATATGTGCCATAGCGTCTAATCAACACCACATCATTGTTTCTGTATTTAACAAATCACTTTGGCACAAAGAGGAGCAGACTATAAGGTGCTGAGCATTGAGAAACTGGAAAGATTACCATTAACTGTTCCGGAAAAACCTGCAACAGAATGGCTAATACACGGAATAATCACTCTGCCTGTCACAACTTTCAATTTTCCATATTGTTTGAAACATATACCAGCTGGCGTGTATGAAAGGTTGGGTAAAGAATACATTAAGTCAACCTGGGAATTACCTTATACACACATATGTTGGAATGGGGGAAAATAAGTATTTCTTAGTAGTACACGATGCAAAAGCGCACTGAGAGGTACACTTTTATGTCAGGGTATTAATTTACATGGAGCCTGTGACGGTTCTTCGACCAACTTATCCTGCCACCTGCAAAGTTCTCCAGCTGCAGTGATAGATCCAATTTTTAGGCAGCTTTCTAACAGAAGTTATATAATGTTGAATGATCACAGCTGCTGTGGCATGTTGCCAGGAACAGCCTATCTCGTAACTAGTTGTATACAAGTATTGTTTCCTAAAACAAAGACAGACGGGGAGTCGCCGTTATGGCCTTCACTGAACATCTCTTCTATTCGAGTTGATACTTTAAGCAGAATGAAAGCCATTCTTTTACAAAAAACTGTGCCACTGACCTCGTCCAAAGAGATGTATGAACTACAAGTTGCAAGGTCCTCTGCAGAGATACGTGCCCTATTATCGACAAACTGCCCTGTACATTTCGTAGAAATGTTAGGTCGTATCTTAAACATGTCTGTTACCAGTGGTATTGTACATGTATTTAAGACAGTTTTTCTCAGGACTGTTAGCACCTTTTGAAGCAGTCCTCGGCATATTTCCAAACTTCGTGCACTCTGTGTTCGGCGGCCTGCCTCTCATTTTGAGACTCGTAGCAGGAATACTATTCTTGTTCCTTCTGCTCCGTTATGGCAAGTCCGCTCACCAGCGACACCCAGATTACCATAGAGAACACTCTACTGGCAATGAAGTGTCATGAGCGCATTATACAGATTCTGGGCCTGGCTCGTTTAAGAGACCTGAATACCACATGGTTTCTATCATTCCGACCAATCTGGCAAGATTGCATCTTACCTGTTCTACAATGCCTGCTATGTGGAGAAGAATGCGTGTTGGACATCTGTCTAACACTTCCATCAGCACTGCCAACGGATGTTGATACTTTGCTTGGTTCGGTAACGGCCCATGCTTTGTGTTGTCCCCAGCGGCTACCAATCCTGATGACGGCATTCGTTGAGGTCTCACAGACGCAATCTGCTGATGGTGAGATACGTGGATCGACAGGCTCACAGGTACCATCTCCATCTCCTTCAAACATTGCTAATGCGGCTATGGCTGACGGCGAGAATCCAGATTTTTGTGCAATAGGTTTACTTAACAAAGTGGTCCAACTTTCACCTACTGTGGTAGACGAATTCTTTACCAGCCTAGAAGATTTAATGTTTTCTCCAAACAACGAGAATTACTTTTGAAGTTAGCACACAGCATTCTATGGGACTCTGTATTTGACCTTTACTTTTCAAAACAAAACTTACAACTTTAGAACTCTATTTTTCTGCGATTAGACTTTTTCCAAAATTGAATTTTTTTTTGCCATAAAGTAATGTGCTTAAAGTAGAACTATTCTTAGAGAACACAAATTCTTTGAAACGCTTCCAAGAGACAATATTTGACCTTGTCCACAACCTAAACAGTTTATATATTGTGTCATGGAATGGTCTCGATTTTATTTTCTGTATTTAAGAGCCATTTCATAAATGTTATTTCATGTCTCATTCTGATAGCATTTCCAATGTCACACTACATGCTTTGAATGACAACATTGCTTTTAAAATGCATACAGCACAAATGCTCATCTTTTGTGTACAACCATTTCGAATGCATTTTAAGTATTTTGGGAGGGATTTTTACACATTATGCTTTAGATATGTTTTAAATGCTTAGAATTTAGTAATATCGAACATAATAAAGTGGAGTGAGTGTTGTATGGCGTTTTAGGATCTAAGCGAAATTCACCGAACCCATATTTAGACATAGCCCATGCAGTCCAAATACAGGCATGGCTACTTCTACTCGTTCCAAAAAGCCACAACGATTTCTTGAAAAACTCGGCTTAAGCAGTCAGGGACATGCCCTTGCTTGAATATTGATTTGTCCAAGAATTCATAGAGTTTTCAAAGAACTACCATTCCCTTGGGGTTTTTTGATGACGTTATTATGGCCGACTTTACGTCAAACTAGGCACCTTCAAGGTATAAATATGCCTACACTTGCCCTAGCAAACACGCGGTGGTTCGGAGCAGCTCGACTATCTACTTGCCCAACGCAGCTCGCTACAGCAAGAGCTGAAGGAAGCCGACACTCCAGCTGATGCACTGATCGAGAGGCTGCATTTCTCCTGGCGAGAATCCAGCTCCAGTGTTTCCAAGCTCCCCTCGCGGGGTGTTGGGAAATCGAATCCCGAGACAGAGATACCAGACCTCCTTCATTCTAAAACCAAGGTACGGAGCTGATTAGACCCTTAGAGAAATCTTGGATAGATTATTGGCAAAGAAAAAGTAAAACCTATGCTACACCTCACTTACTTCTTCCCTCGTACTACACTTAGGTTAGGTACTTTACTTGCATGAGAAAGAAGACTGTTCAATAAATCCTTTTATTGAAAACTCATCTCTCTATTTCTCTGCACCTCTGATGAAACGAAGCATGCACGAGTAAAATATCTATCCATTGTTTCCACGACTCTGAAGATACGTTTATTCTTGGGGAAACAAAGTTGTCATGTTTATGCGAGTGTCAGAAATGAATCCCTTCTTGTTTATTCAAGAAAGTTTCTAGTGACCTCTAAGCTAGCTGGCACTCACTATTTGGTGTAATATGTTCGATTGAGACCTAGTCGACCCAAGTCCTACGTCAAATCTATAGGATATATTATTCCAATGCACAGAGCCTATTGAAATGTAGGAACTACACTACAATACGATGTTGTTCATAGCCCAAATCGGAACGTCACATGTAGGAAGCCAATCCCAGGCACACAATCCTTGGCAAAGTCATGCGTGCAAGTCACAAGTGCAAGAATAAGGAAGCTGGCGATTAAATAATGGCAAACAAACAGAAAAGGAAAACAAAGTATAAACATAACATTCAGCACTAGTGTGGCATGATCATAAAGAATGAGAAAATTATGCATGCAGACAAAATTAGTACAGACAAAATATAAAGACAGGTCTGCACATGCATAGGTTGACGGTTACTAGTGGCAGCAACTGGTGAGGGTCATGACAGTCCTCCCCACCAAAATCGGAGCCACCCAATCAGGCAGGTGAATGGGGATGTCGTTTATGAAATTGGTGAAGCAAATGTGGTGCATGAATGGCCTCCTGCAGTTCCCACGAGTCTTCTTTGGGCCATAACCTTTCCAGGAAACCAGATACCAGACTTGACCATTTTTACGTTTACTCTCTTTGATTTGTTGTACTTCATACTCCAATTGATCCCCCACCAATAGCGGAGGAGGACGAAGCCGTAGCAGAGCATATGCTGGTTTAAGAAAAGAAATATGAAATACCGGATTTATTTTCATGGATGGTGGAAGCTGCAGCTTGAAGGTCACTGGGTTTATGCAATACCAGATTTATTTTCATGGATGGTGGAAGCTGCAGCTTGAAGGTCATTGGGTTTATGCACTTTAGTATAATAAGAGGTCCAATAAAACGAGGATGGAAAGGACTCTTGTGTTTGAAGTGTAAGTTCTTTGTGGACAACTATACGTTGTCACCGGGTTGATATTTGACACCAGGTTGGTTTTTTCTGTCCGCGAATTTTTTATATGTCGTTTTGGCCTTAATTACATTGTGTCGTAGTGTTAGTAGAATTTGCTTAATCTGTTGTAGTTTTGCCGTAACATGCGGGATCGAGTGTCGATTGAATCCAGTAGAGGTAAGGCTTGAGGTTTCTGACGGAAGCTAGTGGATAAATAACTTTTAATCTGTAATGCAGTACACCAGTTTTTCCATAGTTTGGAGGTAAATTGTGATCCTCTATTAGTAGTAATGGATCATGGCAAATCATGTAGACGTACCACATGAGACAAGAGTATATCCACCAAGGCGGCCGCAGTTGGTAAGCCGTCACAAGCCACAAAATGAGACATTTTTAATAGACGATCAACAATGACTAATATGACGGGTTTCCCTTTGTCTTTAGGTAAGTTTGTGATAAAATCCAAATAAATGTCTTCCCAAACCTGAGAAGGCATGGGTCAAGGAATCAGCTGTCCTTTTTTTGTGAGTGATCAGATTTAGCTCTTGCACAGGTGTCACATGCCTTAACATATGTGATAACGTCTTTCTTCCAGCTAGGCCACCAGAAATTTCGACTTACTAAATCAATTGTTTTTTTGCAACCTGGATGACCTGCTAGAGGATGAGAGTGACACCATTGGAGTACCTGCTGTTGTAGTTTTGTTTGAGGAATGTAAAGCAGTCGTCCTTGGAGAGAGAGTATTGATGCGTGAGCCTCTATATTAACGGAGAGACAAGCAAATGATCTGTTTTAGCTCACAGAGTCCTTCCTGCATGAGCAAAGCCAGGAAAATATTTGCCATGAAAAATAAAGCTATATAAAAATAAAATGAAGTCCCTTCTAAATTTTAAAAAAAGTGTCTTTTTGGAACACGTGGAAGCTTTTCACCTTAGAACTTCAGATTGCATAGCTGCAGTTCTTAAAAGTAGTAGTTTGAAAACATGAACTCCTAAATATTTCGGGCTCCCCCATGCTGGTAATGCCACTTGTGAAATCACACTGAAGTATATGAAAAAGTGATTAATTGAATGCTTGTGTGTATTCTGGTGGTACTGATTCCAGGGAGAGCTATCCTTCAGTTGGACTGCTGCTAAATTTGGGTGACAATCTTTTTGGAGCAGTGTGCGTGCCTAGCTTGTAGCACATAGTCGTTTATCTATTGTAGTTAGTGAGTCACCAAACTTCATCCCCATTTTGGCTGTTCTTTCATTTAGACAGGAAGCTCAAGTAAAAGGCTTACATAGTGATCAGCGTTATTTTGTTTCGTCTGGTAAAATCCTCAAATGTACTACATATTAGCCCTGCTATACATCCGTGCGAGGTCTTGAGATCTGATGTCACTTTTGATGATGTCGCTTCCTGTGAGGTCATGGGTATTGATGCCACTTCGTGCAATGTCATGCGCACTGCCACACGCCATGATGTGACTTGCATATTGCCTTACTTGGTTTGTCCCCCCACTTGTAAGACTTGTACCCTGTTTACAACCATGTGAAACATAATTTTAGACTATTTACCGGGGCCACCTTACTGCTACATTTCTTTGTTTAACCCCTTGCCTGCTCATGACGAGCTCAGCCTGTCATGAGTTGTGCCGCTGGCATGCTCATGACTAGCTGAGCTCGTCATGTAACGCGGCTTTTAGAAAAAAGCCGTACAGCGCAAAAAAAAACGCCGCCCGCATGCGGTTAAAGCCACTCACCTGAGGCGCACCTTAGTAGCTATTCTTAATTTCTTTAAAATGTTCTTTTTACTTCAGAATACAGACTAGTGCAATAAGGTGTGGCTTGGAAATGGATGCACTTTTTGATTTTACACTTTACTGTACTTTATTTACATTCTGCAGAGGTTCCGGCTACAGCTCAGCCTCTGATTGTAAGTGATCTTGAGCTATTTAATTCGAAATTAATAATTTTGTAAATTAACGAACATTTCCATCTAATCTTGCTTAACTGCATGTTTCCCTTTCGAACAGTCCATTTTCAGAAGGCGTAGGGAGAGTGCAACCAGTTCCAGAGCATGGGCATAGGAAGTGTGGGTGAAGTGGGAGATTGTCTGCCCCTCCCCCTGATTTTGGAGTAGGGGGACACAGGGGACAAGGTTGGGGCAGGACACAAAAAAATGTATCCCATAGGGGCTCCGCAGCCATACTACGACTGCCACTTTGAAGTCGAGTTTCACGCTGACAAAGATGAGGATGACAGTGCCTTCCTCCCAGACACCTGCAGCTTTTCAGTGGCGCTGTAACTAGGGGTGGGGCAGGTGCTGCTGCACACTCAGGTAACCTGCAACGGTTTAACTGGAGAATAGGTAAGAAGGTGAGGTTTTTGTTTCTTTCTGCATTTGTAAGACAGTCAAAGGTTAAATGCTATTAAACAATGAACAGCTGCTTGTCACAAATGACAATACATCTCCTATTGTGTAGATCTATGTTTACATTTGTCTTCCAGGGAAGCACGCATGTTCAAAGAGTTGACATGTAGTATTGTGAGATTTGTTATCAAGCAGCCTAACGCCATCCAAGGAAGCAATATATATTACATATTTTTTAAACCTCTGTTTATTATTGTTTCCAGCTTACATATCACTTTACATATCACTTGCGAACAACAATGTGGTTATATATCTGTATACATGTGTTTTTGTAGGTATCAGGTACATGAATGACTTCAGAAGGCTACAATCTAGCTAATAAACACAAATATTAAGTGCGTCAATGAATTTTTTCCACTGCATCTAGTGTTTATGGAGTAATTTTGCTGTGTGGCTGTTTGCATACCATCAGCCCTTTAACTCTGTTCCTTGAATAAGCCTGTATTGAACAAAACTCTGCAACACTTCACACCACAAATCTGATAATGGGTGCCTACACATTCTACATGCCTTCTCTCTCAATGCCTCTTCCTCTGCCCTAGCCGAAACTTCAACACCCCCTTTTCGTCTTGCAAATTTTGGGCCTTGATTAGTTTTCCATGCGACTGCCACCAGTCATTTGACCAATGCGAAGGCCACTTTTAATAGTCTATTATGCACTTTTGCAGGTTTGGGATGAGGCAATCCACCTAATAAACAAAAGTATGGCCTGCTTTATATTTAATCTCCCTATCTAGAGACCCATTTAAATGCTGAGTTATTTGAGCCCAGTATTCCCTAATTCTGATACAAAGTCACATCATGCGTAAGTAATTTGCATATAGAGAACGGCATCAGGCATAGGTCCTAGGGTCCCCTTCATATATCTCACCAATTTTCAGAGGGAGAGGTATGAATGTTGTAGAAAGTCAAATTGTAAATACTTCAGCCATGTGTTTCTTTACACTTTTGAGTATTTGGTATTATTGTCTCCAATTCCTTGTCCTTTATCTCGTGGTTTAAGTTAGGCTCCCATCATCTAGTAGGTCTAGACTCCACCTAAACATTCCATGTCGAGACATGCAACTGTGTGCCTACTATCCCCTATCGTGCTAAATGCTGACTAATACATGCTGAGGCAGGGTTACTAGACCTGTGCATCATAGTCCCTCAAATGTTCATCTCAGAACACCATAGTTCAAAAAATTGGCCAGTGTTCAAGCTATATTGATCAGTAAATGTCTGCAGGGCAATAATTACCCTATTGGCAAAACATTCCCCCACTGTGAGTATCCCCACCTCTGTCCAATGAGGTATTGCTCTGCAGTGAAAAAACAGGGGGCTCCGCACGTTGGAGGCCAGTCAAGGGGTAAAAAACAAAGCATACAATGTTGTCCAGAGGACCTTGCAACACAGTGATTTCAAAATGTCAATGGTACCTAAAGTACTGAATTGAGTCCAGGGGTTTTGATGGACTTCCACATTACAACCACAGCTAGAGCACCCTGGTTTGGTTCTTACCTCGATTCCTGCCAGATAATATAATTTAAAGTCAGGAACACTAAGGTCACGTCCAGAATTGTGTGTTTAATTGCCTCCAAAGCAAACCTTTGTCTCCCTCCATTCTACACTAGTGGTCGAAGGAGAGTGTCTAACTATCAAAACCATTTGATAGGGTAAGGCCACCATTTCGAGATTGATTCATGCCATAATCGGCAGGCTGAGGGAGTGCTAACATGCCACTGATCTTTTCATTGCCCTTAATGCGACACCCAAGTTACAGTCTCTCAGGTCCATTGGTGATTGATATATATTTGCCCCAAATATTTACAGGTAGGAGGAAGGCACTGCATTACGATTCTGACTATGTTCAGGTCCTGCCCACCCCAACTAACTGAGATAAACATAAGACTTAGTAGTATTTGTCTTAAGCCTAGCGACCCTTCCAAAGTCACCTAGAAGGTGCATGGTTGCCCCTTAACCGCATGCGTGCGGCTGTTTTTCCCGGTGTGTGCGGTATTTTTGTAATTAACGCGTTACATGACGAGCTCAGCTCGTCATCAGCACACGGTAGGTAACGCTGATGACGAGCTGAGCTCGTCATCAGCATGGAAGGGGTTAATCAGATGTTTTGCTGCAGACATATGATAATAAATCGTCCCTGTAAAGTGATATGTAATCTGCCCCATAATGGGCTGCATTTGACCCACCTATCTATGGCTCACCGCCGTCAGAAGTTCAATAACAATAGCAAAAACAAGCACTGGCAAAACCAATATGTCTTCTTTGAGAGAGGTAGTAGTGTTTGTTTTTGCCTTGTTCAACAGTAGTGTAGGTGTATAGTTAGTGTGGTGGAAGTAGGCCTGTGTCATTAGCATCTTGTTCTTTGAACCTGCTGTCACAAACTGATGAAAGAAGTCCATTCTTTCAGCATGAACACCAAAGTGTAAAGATGCCTGTAAATGTGCGGAGGGAGAAAATAAAACACAAAACGGAGTCACAAAGAGGAAGGATTAACCACTAGCAAGCACCACCTTTTAAAGGATAATCAAAGTAACAAATAAAAAGGCAGTGGGCAGGCTCTAAGCCCACAAAGTGTATACAACATGTCCACCCAATGGCTGTTAATGTACCATCCGCACTTGTAAACACTGCACAGTAACGATTTTTAATTGGAATATATATCGGGTGCGAAATGTTTACAGGAAAATGTAAACAATGCCAAAGAAATATGTGTATTTTACCGGAAAATGCTTGTTCTTGGAGAATCGATGTGATGGAAAAGTGACATTTTGCCAAGGGAATAAACAATGTGCAATTATTTGAGGCGCATTTGTCCCTCCTCGTTACAAAGTTGAATTAACTATGTTGGGCCCATGTGAACTGGCAAAAGATCCTAAAAACAGGCTCTCTGCTTCCCCAGAGCCTGGCACCGCCTCTAAAGAACACGCACAAAGCCGGTCATTATTTAATTTACCTCCCAGTGATTCCTCAGAAAACTTGCCAGCTGCAGTGGGACATTTTTTCATGTATGAATATATCCTCGGAGGCATCTCGCTCGTGAGTGACAGCAGAGAGGGGTTTAACCGCAGAAACAGAGGGAAATCTACGTTTATGATTTGCTCTCTACCTGTCTCTGAGTTCTGCTTGTATTAATGGAAATTATAAATTCTTCAGCCTGGAAGCAGCGTGTCCTCTAGACCAGCCAGGCAAGATTATAAAGGAAATCAGGCAAATAATACTTTCAAATGTCTCGAGTAAAACCCAGTTAACGTGCGGGTAGGGAGAAAAACCAGACAAGAGGGTGGGTGGAACAGGGCCTGGTGGGGGATGAAACAGGGATTAGGAGGGCAGGAAGAGGGGATAACGATTGCTGCCCATAGATTGTGATCAATCAGAAACAAAGCTTTTGCAAACGCAAGGTCACATTACACCTTAACAAAATAAAAATTCAAAGGATATTCACAATGCCTCCAAGCTGCCACGAGGAACTAGGAACAATGTCGAATCCCTTCAAAAATGCCAATTGTTTCGGAGAAAGGATGTGGCATAAGATCCAGAGCAACAGTCTTTGAACTGGGGAACCAGGTTCAAGCCTTGGCTCTCGCCGTGCCTGTAAGAAAAGAAAATGCAGAGACATGTCAATCTGAAAAATGTAAATAAAACGATGGCGAAAGCCAACAAAAGGCCGTTTTGTTCCCAGGGCTGTTCCTCTCCACCCAGAGATTTAATGTCTCCTACACCCCTGTCCAAAGTATAGCTGGTTCCTTCTGCACAGTATGACAGTAAAATACCACAACTCTATATGGCAGCAGTATTCCAGTAGAGTCTATTTACAAGTGGTTGACTGGACTTTTAATCAGCGAGTTCCTCTGCAAAAATACTCAAACATCTAACTCCCATCATTAGTACTACTATTAGAAGTATAAAAATGATGATAATAATAATATAATGCAAATATATTTCCCTGTCTTTGGTGGATGCGCTTGAGTTTTAGCACTCTTTGGCCCACTAAACAACTGCGTAGAAGACCTTCGGTCAAATGCAAACTGAAAGGAAGATTGTTAGATAGATATTTATTTACCAGATGGCATAAGGACTGTGAGTGATGCATCATTTGCAGAGGTGGGCGAGCCAGTGAAAGCTCGGGTCAGGCTTTAGTCTGAAGCCTGGCATTGGCTCAACTGTAGGTCCTGTTGGACTGCCAATGACATCAAAGGTTTGGTCGTCCCAGCAGTAGCCCCAAAATAGTCTTTGATGTCCTGCTGAATGGGCAGTGTCACAACGAGGTGTGATGCAACAAGAAGTAATCAGGGCTCTTCCTCTTTATCTCACAAAGAGTCCGCCTCCCCCCGTTTCGCTCCGAGGCCACCGAAGTCATCTGCGGCGTCCTGCAAGGATCTTCACTCAGCCCCACCCTCTTCAACATCTACATGAAACCTCTCGCAGCCATCGCACGCCAGCACAACCTCAACATCATCTCTTACGCCGACGACACCCAGCTGATCCTCTCCCTCACCAGAGACCCCGACACCGCCAGAACCTGCCTACACGAAGGGATGAAAGACGTCGCCGAGTGGATGAAGGACAGCCGCCGGAAACTGAACTCGGACAAGACGGAAGTCCTCATCCTGGGATCTTCGCCCTTCGCCTGGGACGACTCCTGGTGGCCCCCAGCCCTGGGCACCGCACCCAAGCCAACCGACCATGCACGCAATCTGGGCTTCATCCTGGACCCCTCCCTCTCGATGACCAGACAAGTCAACGCCGTCTCCTCATCGTGCTTCAACACCCTGCATATGCTTCGCAAGATCTTCCGCTGGATCCCGACCGAGACCAGGAAGACTGTCACCCAGGCACTCGTCACCAGCCGACTGGACTACGGAAACGCCCTCTACGCCGTAACCACAGCCAAGCTACAGAAAAGACTCCAGCGCATCCAGAACGCCTCCGCCCGACTCATCCTGGATGTGCCCCAACGCAGCCACATCTCCAGCCACCTGAGGAACCTGCACTGGCTCCCCGTCGACAAGAGGATCACGTTCCGGCTCCTCACCCACGCTCACAAGTCTCTCCACGACCTGGGCCCCAAGTACCTCAACGACCGCCTGACCTTCTACACGCCCACCCGCCAGCTACGGTCCACCAGCCTTGCCCTCGCAGCCGTACCACGCATCCGAAGAGCCACCACCGGAGGAAGATCCTTCTCTTACCTGGCTGCCAAGACTTGGAACTCCCTTCCCATCCACCTTCGGCTGACCCAGGACCATCTCGCCTTCAGGAAACAACTCAAGACCTGGCCGTTCGAGCAGTAGAATACCCCTCCTCCCAAGCGCCTTGAGACCCTCCCGGGTGAGTAGTGCGCTATACAATTGGCATGATTGATTGATTGACTACAGCCTCCTTGATCCGCGTAGTAGCAAAGGCAGTGCCCTTGGTACTGAAGGTCAAGACAGAGAAAACTATTTCTACCTCTGATTTATGGAGGTGGATTGCTATCATCTTAGCAGCCTTTTAGGTTCTAAAGCAAGTGAAAAAGGAATTTATAACTGAATATATTGCCATTTAGAGCTCATCAGCAAACATGATCTACAAAGCATACACTGCTCTTAGCAGTGCTTTTAATGTAGAAAGACGGATGTTGTGTTTTTGGTAGTAGTGATACAAGAGGGGGCTCTGTTCATATTTAAGTTCAGTTGTAGCTGGCAAGTTCTAATTTGGGGATCAAATTTTATTTGAGTCTTTATTTTATTTTAGTTCATACCCATTTGGGCTTTAAATACAGAGAAATACAGAATAGATTGAGAGTGTGCCCCCAATGAATGTAGGATTGCATCCCTAGAGACCTCTCTAATATCTCACATACTAGCCTTATTTTTAGTATTGGTCCAGGAATTCATAGATTTCTGATGGTTTGCAAAACTGAACAGAATGTTCTAAAGCGTCACTCCTCGTGTTAGTAATTATGACCTAGATTAAATATGTAATAATTTTTTGTGACTTGCAAAGTGTCAGTTTGTAAGTTTTATTAATGTAGAGGTTTCGGGCTTGCATAGTGATATCCATAAGATTTGGTACATGTAGGAAATCTCTTTTTTGCCCTAATCACCCCCAATTTTAGGTTTTGCCTACGCTGCGTGCATGCGCTTCATAGGAGAGACCTAATGCCATCGGCACAGCTTTGGGGCCAAAAACGGGCACGCTTTACATTGCTTGCAATGGCAACGCGTGCCCGTCTGGTGATTTCCTTGAATCTATGACATAATATCGACAGACAGAATATCGACCTACAAAAATATCGATACAAAAATATCGAAGTCAAAAATATCGGAGTTATATCTTCATAAAGGTAAGTATAAAAATATCGAAATTTTAATATCGTAGTACAAAAATATCGAAAGTAAAAATATCGTTTTTTTAAATGTATTAATAATACTGTAAAAATAGTTTAAAAATACATATAATTTTACAAATATTAAATAAAAACGTTAAAACATATTTAGAAAATTATAACTAATACATATACATTTAAAATAAATTAAAAACTACATATAAATTAATATATATACATACTCCACATATTGCAAAAGTAGGGAAACCGATGGAAAGCGTAGGGGTAAAAATTACTATTCCCACTCCAGAGGGTGCAACAGTAGGGAAAGCGTTGGATAGCGTAGGGGTAAAAATTACTATTCCAACTCCAGAGGGTGCAACAGTAGGGAAAGCGTTGGATAGCGTAGGGGTAAAAATTACTATTCCAACTCCAGAGGGTGCAACAGTAGGGAAAGCGTTGGATAGCGTAGGGGTAAAAATTACTATTCCCACTCCAGAGGGTGCAACAGTAGGGAAAGCGTTGGATAGTGTAGGGGTAAAAATTTCGATATTTTCGATATTAGTAACATACATACCTTAAAAAAAACGATATTCTGTCTGTTGATATTTTGGACATCGATATTCTATACCATCGATATTAGAACATCGATATTATTGTATATCGATATTTTAATTTCGATATTTGGCTCACTACCGATTTCCTTGCAGGAGCGCGCAGCGCCACATGGTGACGTGATATGGTCACATGCTCCCGCAACGTAATCGCGCAGGCCCCCTCTAGGCACGGGCTTGTTTGTTTTGCCATGATAACGCCGATCTGAAAGCACGCCAGTTGCAGCGGCTCGTGTCTGTGTTGTATTGCATTATTTATATATGATTTGTTTGTGTTGGTTTGCTCCGGACTGTAGAGATGTTTTGATGCATTCAATTCTCTCTGTGAGCTCTGCTGATTTAATAGTATCTTCTGTTAGTTTTGAGAGCCTCAGAGTGACTATGCTGTGGTGGGGCAAGGTGTGTAGACTCTGCCCTTTACCCACTCTTTGCCGCTTACACACTTACACTCAGTAACACTTCTCTCAACAGGAGAACATTCTCGAGCTTGCGGCTCACTTCTTATGTCTAATTGCTCAATCTCTGCTGCCTTCCTTGTGAAATATTTAACAACAAGGGGGGGTGATGGACAGAGTTTCTGAATTAAGCAGAATACTCTCACCCAGTCAAGAGATCAGGGCTAGATCCAACACCGTTTTTTAGCTCACTGCACCATCCCAGTTCAGAACCTGGCTATATGCAAATTAGTCTGTTCCTGTCCCAGTGCATGATGGGAACAGGGCAAACCAAACTACCAAGCCAATTCTTTCACTGGGAAGGAAAAAAGCTTCCGGGGACCAGTTTCTGCCATTTCAGGCGTCGTCGGCCCGGCTTGCTTGAATCCTGATGGTGCAAGAGCAAGGGACTCACATCTGAGTATACCCTTCCACGCTTAGGGTGGACAAAATATTTAACAACAAGGGGTGGTGATGGACAGAGTTTCTGAATTAAGCAGAATACTCTCACCCAGTCAAGAGATCAGGGCTAGATCCAACACCGTTTTTTAGCTCACTGCACCATCCCAGTTCAGAACCTGGCTATATGCAAATTAGTCTGTTCCTGTCCCAGTGCATGATGGGAACAGGGCAAACCAAACTACCAAGCCAATTCTTACA
This sequence comes from Lissotriton helveticus, assembly GCF_964261635.1. NCBI lineage: Eukaryota > Metazoa > Chordata > Amphibia > Caudata > Salamandridae > Lissotriton > Lissotriton helveticus. Next base: position 741,045,371 of record NC_136061.1, on the reverse strand, counting down.
CTGGGAAGGAAAAAAGCTTCCGGGGACCAGTTTCTGCCATTTCAGGCGTCGTCGGCCCGGCTTGCTTGAATCCTGATGGTGCAATGAGCAAGGGACTCACATCTGAGTATACCCTTCCACGCTTAGGGTGGACAAAATATTTAACAACAAGGGGTGGTGATGGACAGAGTTTCTGAATTAAGCAGAATACTCTGACCCAGTCAAGAGATCAGGGCTAGATCCAACACCGTTTTTTAGCTCACTGCACCATCCCAGTTCAGAACCTGGCTATATGCAAATTAGTCTGTTCCTGTCCCAGTGCATGATGGGAACAGGTCCCCGGTAGCTTGTCTCCTTTCTGGTGAAGAATTGGCTTGGTAGTTTGGTCTGCCCTGTTCCCATGATGCACTGGGCCAGGGACAGACTAATTTGCATATAGCCAGGTTCTGAGCTGGGATGGGGCAGTGAGCTAAATAACGGTGATGGATCAAGCCCTGATCTTTGGACTGGGTAAGAGTGGTCTGCTTAATTCAGACACTCTGTTCATCACCACCCCCTTTTCTGAATCGTTTTTGGCCACTATAGGTGTGGCAGGGTATACTCAGACATGAGTCCCTTGCTCACTGCTCCATCAGGATTCAAGCAAGCCGGGCCGACGAGGCTGAAATGCCAGAAACCGGTCCCCGGTAGCTTGTCTCCTTTCTGGTGAAGAATTGGCTTGGTAGTTTGGTCTGCCCTGTTCCCATGATGCACTGGGCCAGGGACAGACTAATTTGCATATAGCCAGGTTCTGAGCTGGGATGGGGCAGTGAGCTAAATAACGGTGATGGATCAAGCCCTGATCTTTGGACTGGGTAAGAGTGGTCTGCTTAATTCAGACACTCTGTTCATCACCACCCCCTTTTCTGAATCGTTTTTGGCCACTATAGGTGTGGCAGGGTATACTCAGACATGAGTCCCTTGCTCACTGCTCCATCAGGATTCAAGCAAGCCGGGCCGACGAGGCTGAAATGCCAGAAACTGGTCCCCGGTAGCTTGTCTCCTTTCTGGTGAAGAATTGGCTTGGTAGTTTGGTCTGCCCTGTTCCCATGATGCACTGGGCCAGGGACAGACTAATTTGCATATAGCCAGGTTCTGAGCTGGGATGGGGCAGTGAGCTAAATAACGGTGATGGATCAAGCCCTGATCTTTGGACTGGGTAAGAGTGGTCTGCTTAATTCAGACACTCTGTTCATCACCACCCCCTTTTCTGAATCGCCTTCCTTGTGAAAGCCATGGTGATCTTCTCTGGGGTCCATTGGTACTTTACACTTCTCGCCAACATTATCCATTTGCCTTTGGGTTGCATGCTAGTCTAACGTTTTTATGTCGACTGTGCCATTACAGGGACATGCTGCTTCCCCCACCTCACAAACGACCGACTAACCAGGCCAGGTTCCCTCTGGGCTCAGACAGCATGGGCGTCAGAACAATTTATTTCCAGGGGTGTGTGGGGCATCATTTTAACGTACTCCGTTCAACAGTTCCATTTTAATATAGGATGCCTATGCTTTTCTTTGTGAATGTAATCTGAGGAGGGATCGTATGTGGTCTTAGTTGAACTGAATTCGAGTCATTTCCATCCTCTGTGGGTTAAAGGTCAGGGTGTTTATTCTGTGCAGCCTATAAAACATTTACACCAATAAAGTAATTTGTTTATTTCTGAGTTTTTCTAAATTTTGGTCTGAAATAGGCTGCCAGAGAAATGCAGAATTTCCCTCACTCACACCCCATGTCATTAAGGTATACAGACACTCTCAGCCACTTCACAGGGGACTTTGAGGAAAACGGAAGCGGGCCTGAGGCTGTTCAGTACTAGAAGAACAAGCATTGGCATATCCAATAGGTTAGGTACTGGGAGATTAAGTGATTTGCCCAGAATCACAGGATGTTGAGCGTTATTGCCGAGACTCTGATGGAGCGAGATAGAAAACAAAATTTTGTTTAATCTTGTGAAGTCACATTTCCATAACATGAATAATAATATTAATGATTTGTGATATGTCGTGTTAATACAACTTAGATTAAACTTTACACATGGGGGGACTAACATGTGTGCTCATAAACGTGCATAATTGTTGCATCTTTTTGTTCGTGCAAAATAATAAAATAATTTATTGTTTTCGTTTTTGTCATACTAACTGCTGCAAATTTAAAAGAAGCATGTGCTTGTTTTGCTTTTCCTTGTCTGTGTGATGTCATTTCTACTATTCTAGGTGCATTTAAGTCTCATGGAGTAACGGAGACTGGTAGATATAAACGCTGCTTTATTTGTTTGCATTGGCTAGGTAACATTTTGATTAATCGGGTGGGTTAATTAATTAGTAAACCCTGGGGTGGATACAGAATCTACATTATTTCTTACATTAATACTTTTCTTGTGTTTGTTTTATACTAGAAAGCCTAAGTTGCCTGCTTTTGGGCCTAGTCACTTGAGTCGCAGAAAAGAGCTGACTTGTAATTCTGCAAAAGTCACGAGACGCCCATTCTGAATTAAAGCGTTTATCAAAGCTGCGTTCACAAAGCAAAAACTAATGTGCTGTCATCATTCTGTCGGACATGGCCAAGGTCGAAAGTGAACATTTTGTCAGCCTTAACTTGGCATCCGCGGAAGTTGCTTGGACGTAGTGAGAACAAATTTGAACATTTGTTGCAAACTCAGGAAGCTCCTGGTTTCACGTGGAAGAGACAATGGTCTTTATGAAACATGATTTAATGGAACTTTTTGAAAAGTGGGTGACATGTCACTTGTCACTCTCAGCCAATGGGACGTCGAAGATTTCTGAAAACTTTCCTTTGCGTAGTTTAGTTAGCATAGAAAGGTATAAAAAGTCAAGCCCTTAGGGATGGGCTGGCTGCTGCTTTCTGACTTTCCGATGAGGGTGAAGTGCTGACGGACTTTGCGTGGAGCACGTAAGAATCCTCAAAGAACTTTTCTTTAATTTCTATCTATTTAGTTCAGTTAGGGAATTAGGTTTTAGAAATGCTAAACTTTATATATTCACTTTAAATTTGATTTACTTGCTTAAATTGTATTTTCTCATATTTCTTTACAATCATGCTTGCTTTATTGCAAATAAAATTCATTTATAAAACTATCAACTTATATACCATAATTTAGTAAATAAAATCTTACTTTTGACAAACAAGCTGGTCTTGGTTATTCAGAAGTGTAGGTTACTATTAGCTAGATCACGTCGCCAATGGTGGTCGTTTAAATGGTTAGGTTTTATTCTAATGACAATATTCCTTTCGCAGATGTATAAAATGTATATAGTGTGTAGATAATGTGTATATAGATTTAATCTGACCACCTGATTCAGTAGGCCCAAATTATATCAAGTTTATAAATGGGTCCATATTTAGTATAGAATTTTGTTTATAGGTTATGAAATTGGGTAGCGTTGTTTATGATATATTTTCTATAGGCCGCTGGATCAATTCTCTGGTAGCAGAAATTGATGGTTGCTAAGAGTAACCAAGGTAATATGGTGGTTGCTAAGGGTTACTAAAGTATTATGGTATGGAAATAGGATCGATGTTTTAACACATGTTGAATTTGTTTTTCGTGCTATCTGTAAGCTATACCGGTATAGATTGTGTGGCGAGAAATTAGTCACGCAAGCCATCTGTTCTGTTTGTAGTGATATCGCCGAGTATCACAAGAGGTATCGCCGTGTACCATAGTGTTGTCGCCGAGCAGCACAGTTTTAGGGCTAGGTCTGAATCTTGTATAGTGAGGGTTTTCTAAGAAATTAAAGCAGCATGAGAATAGGGACAAAGCGCCTTCCATAAAACTCACTGTAATGAGAGTATTAGTTATATCCGAGCTTGAGTGAAGGGTAAATTAGCGTCGGTGCATGAATATCTATAAACAGGTTAGAGTCCTGTACGGGTACATGTTTCATATCTATAAACAGGTGAGAGCCCTGTACGGATAACGTCGTTATTTTGCTAACGGTGCATGATTTCTATAAACAGGTGAGAGTCCTGTACGGATTTCATGTGTGTTTGAAATTAGGGAAATTTCAGTGTGAAAGTGCGAGTTTGAATTGTATTTTATGTTCAAGTGGAACCCTTAGAACTTTCACTTCGCGGTGGGTTCAGAGCAAAGCGAGTTCATAATTATACGTGTTAGAAGGGTGGGGTAAGGGTTACTCTACTGACAATTGAATATTATCCTTAGTGTGAATAGCGCCGTCTATTCCGAAGTGTGGATACTTGAATGTATGAAAACTATCCTAAATAGTGAAACGAACAGATGTTGTCTTTATAGTCATTGTTAAGAATTAATTTACACTGAAAAGTGTTCTTAAAATGGCGCTGTGAAAAGATTTTGTGAAGGAGGGGTAAGCGCCAGGAGTGAGAAACGAGAAACCGCAGCTGCTGTGTACGTCACAGAGCCGCGCTGGGATTGGGTGACCTACGTCACAAGCTATATTCTGATTGGCTCTTGAGTCTCTGACGGCCTGTGAGCTGATTGGTCCTTCGGAAAAACTCCAAATTTATTGGTTGAGCAGAAAAGTGACGTAGCTCAACTGTCATTGGCTTGTTGGTGTGTTTCGCGCACGGATTGGTTGTTTTTCAAAACATCCCGGAAATATTTTACGAACGATTTTGTGAATTAGATTTAACTCCTAAAAATGAGTTATCATTTTAAACATGTTGAGAAAAAGCCAACATTATTTCAGAAGTTTAAGAATTTATTTTCACCTGACAAGAAAATCAAAACGCGAGGTGGTAAACTACTTCATAAGTATAAAACACCTGCAGCGTATATGGAAGGTGAATATGGATATCATACTGTCTTATGGTTCGATAGTTGGAAACGCTATACTAAAAACGACGGTGTTTTAACTTGGCCTGATGATGGTTCATTTAATGTAAAAGTCTTAAGAAATTTACGAGAGAAAATGAATGCTCTTGTTCCGAAACCGAGACCAACTCAATTTGAAGCTTTAGTTGAGTGGGAAGACGAGATGTATCAATTACAAAGAGAAGCTAGTGGGATTAAAAGACCTTCTAAAAATCCACCTTGGAGAAGAGAAACTCATGAAGATAGATTGCGAATGTGGAGACAGGGAAACATGAGTGAAGGATTGTATTTAATTCATGAAATGGTAATGGGTACTCCTACAGGGAAATCTATGGAAAGTGAATCTGAGGATGCAGTTATGGAAGAAATATATACAACTGCTAGAAAGAATCAACCTTTGAGACCTCCTAGATCATGGTCTACTCCGGTGGTTTCTACTGAAACTTCACCGAGTGCACCTCCAATTAATGAAGCTCCTAAACTTTATCCAAATAATTGTGAAATCATTGAAACTCCTAGAAGACCAGAATTCGAGAATGCTCGAAATGAAGGTAGACATTTTACAATGGCTCCAAGAGCAAGAGAACCTCCAAAAGATTATACAAGAGAGGCAAGAAATGTTGAAGATGTTGATTATAATGAATATATAAGATCAAAAGAAGAATTAATAAAAAGAATGAAAAAAGGCATGGAAGCTGTGACAGTTCCAGTAACAATTGGTCCTGTTCAGCCCGTATTTGATCAAAGAGAAACAAACAAAACTGGATTAACTATTCCTTTAAATACAGAAATTCAAAAAGCTGCTGAAAAATTTTATTCAGATTTATCTGAAATAAACACTTCTAAATCGAGAATGCCTGATTTAACCTTTAATGAGGATTTATCTCCAAAAACACCAATGGGTGCTATATCAGATATAGGGAGTCCTGAAGTCAGGGTAACCACACCAAAACTAGATGTGGCCAAATTAAAAGCGAATATCGAAGAATTAATAATTGGAACAATTGGTCCAGATAGTTTAAATTACTATCGAGATGATGAATTACTGTTCATTTGCAAAAGCATTCAGTGGAAAACGAAAAACAAATATGATCAACTAGAGGATCTAGCAGCAGAACTTGAAATTGATGTGAGTAAACAAAAGAATTTTGCAAAACATTACAGATTAGACTTTTCAGAAAGTGACATTGAGAGTTTAAACTCAATGGGAAGAATAGTTCATATTAAAGATTTGATTGTCTATATCAAAAAGCTAGGAGAACTGAACAAATGGAGAGTAAAATGGACGAAAAAGAAGGAAGATGAAAGATTGGAAAAATTGTCAAAACAATTTCCAATGAGAGAAATTGCAGGTGGAGGATATGTTCATGTCCCTTGGTCGAGACAGGACATTCTGTTATTTACAAATGACTTTCCAAAATTGAGGGAAAAACCAGTTGAGTGGTACAGGCAAGTCGATAGATTTATCAAAGTGTCAAAAGTTCTGTGGATTGATTTAGATGGATTTTTTGACATTGTTGTTCCATCTGATCTTTGGACAGAATGCAAAATATCGATTAGTTGGCCAAAAACAGAACCTGAGCGAATCAAAGAAACAGGTGCTCCAAATCCACTTGTAATGGATTTCTATGAGAAAGTAATTGTTTGGATGAAAAACAAAATTCCACCCAAAGAAGTCGATTGGGTTAAAATAGAAAGGACAGAACAGGAAACAAAAGAATCAGTCCATTCTTTTTTATGAAAGACTACTGTTAATCTTTAAACAATACAGTGGTTATGAAAAATTAGATGAAAAAGACATGAGCCATTTTGTCTATAGATTTGTTTATGGACTAAAACCTGAAATTGGAGAAATGATCAGAAATAGTATTGTCGGATGGCAATCACTATCTGTAGATGATATTCTAAGAAAAGCAAAGTATTGTAGCGATGAAATAGAAGTAAAACAGAAGAAGCTAAAGGAGAAAGCCATGTGGGCTCAGGTAAAGGTGGCCGAGCAACAGATTGCCAGCATGGGAAATAAAAACACTAATTTTGTTCAAACTGGAAATACAAACCAGATACAAGGAAAGTTTAAAAGTAATAATTTCCCAAAGAAATTTAGCCCAAAGATTGAGGAGTTGAAACAAAGATTACCTTGTTTTAATTGTGGCGAAATTGGACATTGGAGAGACGAGTGTCCTCATCCTCCTAAAAACTTAAAGAATCCCTTATTGAATCCACAGATGCAGAATGGTGTTGACCTGCAGCGACAGCTACAGATGCAACAGGGGTTAAACGAACTTAATATTCAGTGACAGTTACAGCAACAGCAACAACAACAGGTGAATAATCGTCAAGACCAATTGCCACAACCACCTTTTCCGAATTGTGGGGGAGTTCAAAAATATAATCCAAACGTGGGATTTCAGGGAAGTGAACAGGTAATAAAACCACAAAAACAGCAAAAGCAGCAAAGGGTTCAAATGCAAAATGCTTCACAACAATTTTTATTAGCAGAAAGTCAAGACAGCGATTCTGATGATTATTGTTGACGGTGCCCGAGAGAGGAGGAAGAGTGTGTTGTTGGAGCCACTCTTGAGGTTGACCAGTCTGGTCCTTTTGTAAACGGGAAAGTTAATGATGTAGACATCACTTTTCTAGTGGACACTGGTGCTACCCGTTCTACTGTTAGATCAGTGGAAATTGAAAACCTACCTCTCTCTGGGGATACCATCCAAGTTGTTGGAGTAAGTAATCAACAAATTAAAACTGACTTAACTGATCCAGTACCAGTTGAAATTGGAAACTACAGAGACAAACACAGATTTGTGGTTTGTAATAGTAGTCCAGTAAATCTATTAGGCAGAGACATCCTATGTAAAATGAATTGTAGAATATATTGTTCTCCTGATGGAGTTGAGTTACAAACAATGGAGGAAGATGGTTTATACAGAATGACAATGATGATGATGGAAGCAGAAGAAACAAAATTGTTTCCTGCATTTGAAGAAAAAGATTTACCTGAAGAACTCAAAGAAACAGTGAAATCTGAAATATGGGATTTTACTGGAAATGAGATGGGTCTGATGAAAAACGTAGATCCAGTAAAAATTACATTGAAACAGGGAATAGAATTTCCAAACACTCCACAATATAAAATGAAAACAGAAACAATTGAAGGTATTACACCTATAATTGAAAAATTAATCAAGCAAGGTGTATTAAAAGAAATGGAGAGTAGCTCTTGTAATTCACCAATTATGGGAGTTAAAAAGTCTAACGGAACATTTAGAATCGTACAAGATTTGAGAAAGGTTAATCAAATTGTCGTTCCATGTTGTCCTGTGGTTCCAAATCCAGCAGTAATTCTATTTCAGATTCCACATGATGCTGAATGGTATACAGTCATTGACCTTTGCAATGCATTCTTTACTGTTCCCTTACATCCAGACAGTTATGAAATCTTTGCTTTCAGATTCCAAGGTAAGACCCTCGGATGGTCAAGAATCCCTCAGGGCTATACAGAAAGTCCTTCAATTTTTAACGAACTGTTAAAAAGATCATTAGAAGACCTAGACTTACCTGGTAGGTCTACGCTAGTGCAGTATATTGATGATTTGTTAATAGCTGCAAAGACAAGAGAAAATTGTGTAACAGACACAATAATTCTGTTAAATCGCCTTGCAGAAGAAGGACATAAAGTGTCCCCAGCAAAACTACAGTTTTGCAAACAAGAAGTAAAATATCTTGGTCACAGAATTGCAAAGGGAAAAAGACAAGTAACAATAGAAAGAATAAAAATGATTCAAGCAATGTTACCACCAAGAACACAAAGACAGGTCAGAATGTTCTTGGGAATGGTTGGTTACTGTCGACAATGGATAAGTGGATTTTCAGTAATTGCAAAACCACTACAAAGACTGACAAAGTCAGATGTAAAAGATCCAATTATTCTCAATGATGCTGAGATGGATTCTTTTGAGAACCTGAAAAAGAGCTTATGCCAAGCTCCTGCTTTAGGTATGCCAAATTATGAGAAAGATTTCGAATTGTATTGCAGTGAGAGAGAAGGATGTGCATTATCTGTGTTAATTCAGAGACATGGAAATTTAAAGAAACCTATTGCATACTTCTCTGCAGTTCTTGATCCAATTGCTAAAGCATTACCAGGTTGTTTGAAAGCAGTTGCAGCTACAAGTATCAGCCTCGAACAAAGTGAGGGGATCATTATGGGATTTCCAGTGAAAGTTTTTGTGCCTCATTCAGTTGAAATATTACTGACAAGAGGTAAGACTCAACATTTAACAAGTAGCAGATTGACAAAGTATGAGAAAATCATACTAGGAGCAGATAATGTTTCGATTTCAAGATGTTTGAATCTGAATCCTTCTACATTACTGCCTGATTCTGAAATTGTTGATGACATTGAAACAGAACATGAATGTTTAGATGTCATGGAATTCTGCACTAAACCAAGAAAAGACATCAAAGACAGACCTTTGTCTGAATCGGATTTTGTCTACTTTGTAGATGGGTCATGCTTAAGATCCGAAGGAGGTGTCTTAAAAGCTTCATATTCAGTTTGTACAGTCGTTGATATTGAAGAAGCATCATGTCTTGAAGGAGTTCGTTCAGCACAAGTGGCTGAATTGATTGCTTTAATTCGTGCATGTGAAATATCAAAGGATATAAGAGTTACCATCATTACTGATAGTCAGTATGGGTACGGAGTTGTGCATGATTATGGACAACTCTGGTCACAGAGAGGATACATGACATCAGCAGGATCACCAATTAAAAATGCAGTTTTCATTAGAAGATTAATTGAAGCAATACAATTGCCAAAAGAAATCGCCATTGTTAAATGTGCAGCGCACACTAGAGGAACTGATTATATTTCCAAGGGAAATGCCTTCGCAGATGAAACAGCTAAATACTGCGCAAGGAAAAATTATTCATACAATCGGGAGAGGAGTAAAGAAACTGATTCAAATTCATTAATGCTAACAACTGTTGTAGAGACATGGCATGAGATTAGAGATTTACAAGATGAAGCAGAAGATGAAGAAAAAGACTTGTGGTTAAGATCAGATTGTAGACCACGTGAAGAAGATGGAGTGTGGGTTTACAAAGATGGCAGAGTAGTCTTACCAAATTGCTTGATTGCTGACATGGCCAGATTATATCATGGTCCAGCACATCTAGGAAGAGATTCTATGGTTAGACTTTTCAGAGAAACATGGTTCAATACCAAGTTTAGAACTATTGCTGACTCTTTTTGTCAAAGGTGTTTGTCATGCCAACAAATGAATCCAAACAGAAAATCAGTGGTGGGGACAGGAATAATTGGTCGAGAAGGTGGTCCCTTTACCAGGTTACAAATGGATTTCATTGAAATGCCCTTACACAATTGTTTGAAATATGTGCTTGTAATTGTATGCTTATTTTCAAGATGGGTAGAGGCTTTCCCTACACGACATTGTGATTCAATTACAGTGGCAAAACTAATGCTCAGAGAAATCATCCCAAGGTACGGTTTTCCAGTCACTATTGAGAGTGATGGAGGAAGCCATTTTGATAACAAACTGATGAAGTTAATTTGCGAAGCTTTGAGCATTGAGCAGAAAATACACTGTGCATACAGACCAGAGGCATCAGGAGTAGTTGAACAAATAAATGGAACAATTAAAAACAGAATTGGAAAAATGTGTCTTGAAACAGGTATAAAATGGACCGATGCTCTTCCACTTGTTTTGATGTCATTAAGAAGTACACCAGATAAAAAGACAGGTTTGAGTCCTCATGAAATTTTAATGGGAAGAGTTATGAGGCAAGCTTTTGTACCTGTAGGTAAACTGTTAAGCATAAATGACAGTGCAATTTTGGATTACTGTAAAAGGTTATCTGATATGGTAACTTCTGTGTCTAATCAGGTGGGAACTGAAGCTCAATCAGATGAAAAGGTTTTGACACATGATCTGAGACCTGGAGATTGGGTCAGAACGAAAGTACATCGGAGAAGGAATTGTCTAGCTCCTAGATGGCAGAAACCTAGGCAGATAATTTTGATCACTACTAATGCTGTAAAGTGCAGAGGATTAAAACGTTGGATTCATCCTAGTCATACTATTCCAGTACCAACTCCTGAGAGTTCTGATGTTGAAAGTGATACCACAGATGATTCTGATTCTGAGGCAGAAGGCAAAACAGAAGGTGAAATAATTCCAGATTCTGAAGATCGACAAGAAAGTCGACATCTGGAAACTGTGCCAGTGAATGGAAATCTGACAAGAAAAGACTTGGAAATAATTGAAATAGATTCTGAAGGTGAAGAGAATCTGTTAAAAGGAAAGATAACTGAGGATTCGGTTGTTTCCATTGAAGACAAAGAAGCTGAACAAAAAGAAGTTTCAGACCAGGAGAGTATCGAAAGGCAGAGAACAAACTCTGAAGTAAGGAACAGAAATCCGAAATCTGGGAAGTTAGAGGTAATTGAGGAAGAGGAGGAGAACGAATTACCAAGTACCAGTGATGGAAGACAAAGTGAAGTTCCTGAAGGAGTGAAATTACCGAATAGAGAAGTTCCTGAGTCAATTGAGATTTCAGACTACGAAACTGAAGAAAGTGACGTGGAAGGTGAAAGTGAAAACAGAAAGAAAAGGACTTGGAAGTCAGAATCAAATAATTCTGAACCAAAGAAGAAGTACGTGAGAAAAGCAGACTACTGGCCAGGTGGAAGATTGAGAGTTAGATTGATCAAAAAGCCAAAAGAACAAGTTGAAGAAATCAGTAGTCAAAAGAGTCCTGGAAAAGAAGTTGGAAGAAAAATTGAAGTGATATCGAGAAAAGGGAAGAGAATAATAAGACCAAACCAAAAATACAAATCTCCTGAGTGGACTTACTTAGTAATTCCACCTGTTATTGACATATATGATAGTAGTGAAGAAGAAAACGAAATCCAAGAAATTAGTGACAATGATTGAAGTACAAAAATATTAGATTGGCAAAAGGCTGAAGAGAATTTGTTAGTTGACACAAGGTCGAAGAAAAACTGTTTAGTTGAAGAAAACTTATGTATGACATAAGGTCGAAGAAATCTTGTTTAGGGTTTTAAAAAAAAAAAAATATATATATTTTAAAAGGGGGGTGTAAATAATTTAGAATTTTAAAATTTATTTTTATTTTATTTATAAGCTAAATTTAACCAAGAATGCCTTATGTTAAGGAGAGCACTTCAAAGTGTTCTGTTTTTAAAAGATGCTGTAAGATGACTCTGGTGTGTCTGCTCATTTTAGTTCTGCTCTGGTTGGTTCTAGCTGTAATTATCCCTTTAGAAATGAATAGAGAATCACACAAAGTTAACTTAACAAGCAAAGCTCTGGTTAGCCAAACTAAACATAGTGCGTCTGCAAAAGTTATTGATCATCAGCCTAACATTCATCAAGATAAATCAATTGGTGATTTTTCAAGTAATACATTCACAAAGCTATTGAGTGAATATGTTAAGGTAATGGATGCAAAAGACTGCTACGTCTGTGTTAAGTTACCTGCTTCTGTTTCTGAGGGAGTAACATATAATATGCTTCCTCTCACTTATGCTGTAACATGTAGTGTATTAACTAGTTTATTTTATCAAACTGGACGTTTAGAATATTACTATTCAAATTATGATGAAATTTTTGCAAATATTAAGATTGATAATGCTTTAAATAAGCATAAGAAAGCAAAACAAATGAGAGAATTTTTTCTTGTTACTAATGAACTCACTTACGAGTATGCTTACAAGAATAATCTAACATGTAAATTAAGTGCTGAAGGAAAGACATTTTTGAATATGGTTGAGGAGAGAAGAGCAATTTATAAGAGGAATGAATTAGTCAAGCAGACTAAGTCAACCTTCTGGCAGAAAGAGGATGAGAAATTAAATGGCAAAATGCTTGAAAATATTGCAATTCACATAGACAAACCTGTTAGTGGAAAGCTTTGCATTAGAAGAGATAACACACTTTTTGATAATTACTTTGTAGGTGCAAGTAACTGTGAAGATACTTATCAGATTCTGGGAGGTTGGGGATTTAAAGGTGGAAAAGATCCTATCTTTCCTGGGATTTATTTTGTTTGTGGTGACAAAGCCTACTACAACCTTCCAGACCACTGGTATGGAACTTGTTATGTGGGAATTGTTTTTCCTAAAGTGTTTCATGTTGACAGAGATTCAGAAGGATTGTTTAAAATTCATAATTATGTAAATAGAGTTAAAAGAGAAACTTTTACTGAAGTTCTGGGAGATATTTTTCAAGCTGTAATACCTTTTGTTGGTATAACCCTAAATGCAGGGAGAATCAGAAAATTGTCCACTATAGTTGATAGATTATCAACTGACACAGCTGATGGATTTCAATTAGTGAATGTTGAAGTTATTGCAATTAGATCTATGGTGATTCAAGACCGCCTTGCTTTAGACATACTCCTAGCAAAAGAGGGAGGAGTCTGTGGCATTTTACATGTACAACATTGTTGTACATATATACCTGATGAAAGTAAGAATATTGAAATGTATATTAAGAATATTACACAAATGCATTCAGAGATAATTCCTTTAGAAGAAGATGATTTTACAGGGAAACTTTCAAAAAGGTTTCAAGCAATTAAAAACTGGTTTCATAATATCGGAAGTTCAATTCTTGGCAAGATTCTGGCACCTTTGATTATAATAGTATTCATTTTTATTTTGACCAAAATAGGTTGTTTGTTACATAAAAGAAAGAAACAGTTGAAAGAAAAGAAAAGAATCTATAAACTCAGAAAAGAAGAAGAAAGGGAGATTGAATTACAGGAGTTACATAGAGAGCGTTATGCTAATTCCAAAGATTATGCAGAAACAGACTTTTAGGTTTACTGATACAAATGAATTTGAATCGATTTCTTAAAATTATAAATTACCAAAATTTTGAGTGCTGGTGTGGTGATTTGTTAATCACCAGATGAGGGAGTTGATGGAGCGAGATAGAAAACAAAATGTTGTTTAATCTCGTGAAGTCACATTTCCATAACATGAATAATAATATTAATGATTTGTGATATGTCGTGTTAATACAACTTAGATTAAACTTTACACATGGGGGGACTAACATGTGTGCTCATAAACGTGCATAATTGTTGCATCTTTTTGTTCGTGCAAAATAATAAAATAATTTATTGTTTTCGTTTTTGTCATACTAACTGCTGCAAATTTAAAAGAAGCATGTGCTTGTTTTGCTTTTCCTTGTCTGTGTGATGTCATTTCTACTATTCTAGGTGCATTTAAGTCTCATGGAGTAACGGAGACTGGTAGATATAAACGCTGCTTTATTTGTTTGCATTGGCTAGGTAACATTTTGATTAATCGGGTGGGTTAATTAATTAGTAAACCCTGGGGTGGATACAGAATCTACATTATTTCTTACATTAATACTTTTCTTGTGTTTGTTTTATACTAGAAAGCCTAAGTTGCCTGCTTTTGGGCCTAGTCACTTGAGTCGCAGAAAAGAGCTGACTTGTAATTCTGCAAAAGTCACGAGACGCCCATTCTGAATTAAAGCGTTTATCAAAGCTGCGTTCACAAAGCAAAAACTAATGTGCTGTCATCATTCTGTCGGACATGGCCAAGGTCGAAAGTGAACATTTTGTCAGCCTTAACTTGGCATCCGCGGAAGTTGCTTGGACGTAGTGAGAACAAATTTGAACATTTGTTGCAAACTCAGGAAGCTCCTGGTTTCACGTGGAAGAGACAATGGTCTTTATGAAACATGATTTAATGGAACTTTTTGAAAAGTGGGTGACATGTCACTTGTCACTCTCAGCCAATGGGACGTCGAAGATTTCTGAAAACTTTCCTTTGCGTAGTTTAGTTAGCATAGAAAGGTATAAAAAGTCAAGCCCTTAGGGATGGGCTGGCTGCTGCTTTCTGACTTTCCGATGAGGGTGAAGTGCTGACGGACTTTGCGTGGAGCACGTAAGAATCCTCAAAGAACTTTTCTTTAATTTCTATCTATTTAGTTCAGTTAGGGAATTAGGTTTTAGAAATGCTAAACTTTATATATTCACTTTAAATTTGATTTACTTGCTTAAATTGTATTTTCTCATATTTCTTTACAATCATGCTTGCTTTATTGCAAATAAAATTCATTTATAAAACTATCAACTTATATACCATAATTTAGTAAATAAAATCTTACTTTTGACAAACAAGCTGGTCTTGGTTATTCAGAAGTGTAGGTTACTATTAGCTAGATCACGTCGCCAATGGTGGTCGTTTAAATGGTTAGGTTTTATTCTAATGACAATATTCCTTTCGCAGATGTATAAAATGTATATAGTGTGTAGATAATGTGTATATAGATTTAATCTGACCACCTGATTCAGTAGGCCCAAATTATATCAAGTTTATAAATGGGTCCATATTTAGTATAGAATTTTGTTTATAGGTTATGAAATTGGGTAGCGTTGTTTATGATATATTTTCTATAGGCCGCTGGATCAACTCCAACACAGTTCCCCAGATTTTAGATCACCGCCTTAGCCCTTTGTCCACATCCTCTCCCCAGTCTGAATCTGTGTTAAAAAAAAGTGACAGCAGCACATTAAAAACAATTAGAAGCACTTTAAACGGAATCATTGGAGCCAGGGTGGAGGGGTGTTGTTGTTTGCAGGGCTTTTATGCAGACAGTTCTTTTTGTCCCTCGGAAGATTGGCACCCTGGGCCCAGCTCGCCCATGCCTAAAGCCAGGCCTTCTTATACAACACTTATTACTGTAGTTATATTCTTTCATAGCACTGTAAATATGTCACCATTACCTAAGGCAACGGTACTAAGGAATACAAAGATGAGTATGTCTACAGGTTGGTCGAAAGAGCTGGGTGGGCTAAACCACATCCCTGCTAGGCCAGTTCCAATAGTCCCAAAGTGGCTCATATTTTCGCTTTAAACTTCATAAGTAAGGATGAACTTTGTTTGAGGAAAAGGTATGCCACTTTTAGCGACAAGAGAGAAGCTTTTTGAAAATGTATTCTGCTACTGGACGGCCCTCAGTTGAGAGACCACCGGGATACACGTGATGTTGCACTGAGTGGCACCCTTAGAGTGAAGGAATTTACTACTGTGTCTCTACTCATGAGCTGAGTAATAGGCTGTTTTCCGTAACTGCTACTTGGAGATGAGCATGGTACCTACTTTCACAAGTTTCCTCTAGTCTATGGTAGAGCTCGGTGCAATGGAAAATTAAAGCATTTGGGAAGGATTACAAAATGTTATGCAGTTTGCAACTTCCAGGCACGGTGTTGAATGTCGGAAGGAAAAGAAGTACGTTTTCCTGTCTTCTCAGGCGCAGCCTGGTTGCGCGTTGGTGACACTTTAAGAAGATAACGTAGGTAGGAAAAACAGTTAACCTTAAGCCTTACACAGAACATTCTAAACCTCCAAGAAGAAGACATTCGACGCGCTTGAGGCTGCAAATAAAAGTAGGGCTGGTGGCAAATCCTTGCAATACAACACTCAAGCGATCATGGGCAATTCCACACACAGTTAGTTACTGTGTAGTTACTGTTTTAAAAGCTGGTTCCTCACAAAACAGATCATCATAGGGTCACAAGGTCACATATCACAACACACACCATCCAGGAATCTATGATGGTAATTTGTTTACATGGTGGGAGCCTATAGATTTTAAATGACTGTATCTGTACAGGTGTGGCAGGCCCTCTTAATGGTTGTGTTGATTAGTAAACCAGTGATTGCAATGTATAATTAAATAGCAATTCGCCCCTTCTCACACTGGGAGCAGAACATTCTATTAATTCCTGCTTTCTAGCTGCAAATTCTGCCATGGATCTCAACAGGAAGACACAGGAATATATAGGCAGCATACAGCTATTGCTATCTTCAGAGAGGTGGATGGTGTTCATGATAATTGCCTGTAAGGTACACCGTTAGCAAAGAGGCCAAAGTACTGGATGGTCCTAACTGTGAAAAAGGCTGTTAGTATGTGTTTCTTGTCGCCCTCAAAAGGGGTGGCCGCAGCGTAATAAGAATGAGACATGCTACCGACGCGTTTTACGAAGTACATTTGTGGTTTTACTCCTGCATTATCTTGCAGTTGGATAATAATTTTATTTTTATGAGCAGGCAACTCACCGCTTTCTACAACATCAGAAAATCACAATACCTTTTAATAAGAAAGTTTTGAGCCACTTTGAAGAGTCAAATTTACAACCGATGGCTATAACTAGTCTATTGAAAGAACAAGCATTGGCATAGCCAATAGGTCTCGCCTTTGGGACATTATAAGTGTTTAGCTATGCAACAGTTGATGTTGCACCAAGGATATTGTGCTACATAATTAAAGACTTATAAGGTCCCAAAGGCGAGACCTATTGGCTATGCCAATGCTTATTTTACTGATGCTGGTGATTACTAACTCGAAGGTGCCCTGGGGCCTGCTAACCTGGCCCAGGGCCAATGCTCTGCCCTCTAAAGTATATGATAATTGGTATAATTCAAATGAGCCAAGACAACCTGCCTGTAAGTACCTATTATGTGCCAGGGCATGTAGGTTTAGAGACCCCAGTGGATTTAATGTATTTAAGTGATACTGCTGTGGTGTCTGGTGTCATTTAAAGCCAGTCCTGCTTTACAGGGTGTATTTGAAATGAAAATATGTCCCAATGTGGCTTTGGAATTAAAAGTACTTTCAAAGCCTAAAACTACCTTACCTTTGTTTAACTTATACATTACCCCTAACGTCTTCCCCAAGGGTAGGGGGCATTGTTATAAAGAGCAGGAATGATATAAAAGAAGTTTTATATGTCCTGGTAGGGAAAAACAGCCAAAGTTGTTTTTCCCTCTTTGATTGGGAGCTAGCTACCAATATCATTCAAAGTGTCAAATTAACGGTCACAATAAATCCAAAAATTTGCCATGGTCAGATTTATTCAAACTGTTACATGAAAGTATTTTTTAGGAACTTACCTTCAGCAACCCTGTAGTAGCTTCTTATGATTGGACAGCCTTTGACAGCCTGAGCCAAGGTGCCTCCTGAGTAGGTGTGAAGAGGCCTGGCACTTAAACAATATAGCATTTGGTGGGAAGAGAATTGCTTACTGATCACGAGCCAGATTGGAGCCCCCCCTAATTAGATTAGGAGAGGGGCTTGAACGGGAGTGTAGTGAGTTGTTAGCCGCACCTTTGGATTCGGTTACACAAACATACACACCAAGGGGAGTTTTTCTCCATTTTGATATTTGTGAAGACAGTGCATTCTGGGTCACAAATATGCCACACTTCGCAACAAGTGGTCATAGCAGAGGGAAGTAACTTTACACCTGTTGGTTGGGGTGCCAACCCCCTCTTGCCAGCACAGAATGGAGGATAGATAGGGGAGAGCTTCAGGAGAACCTCAGAACACTGCCTGGACCAAAAGAAGAAGAAGGATTGACCTGCTGGACTCGGACTGCGCCACAGAAGGCTTACACTCAAAAGAACTGCACTTGCCGCTCTCTCAAGGCTCCCCAAAGAAAAGGCTGTGAACAGCAACAGGTACAACAGAGCTGGAAGAAGTCACCTGCAAGCCCAAAGAAAGGGTTACCCCAACTGACCAGTTACAAGTGGATTTTTCTGGACAGTGCATATACTTTATTGGAAATTGAGTCCTAGCCCCTAAGAGGCAATCCAGAGTCTATAAACCCTTGGACTCAGTTAGTGGACACTTATTTTCCACAAGGGAACCAAGAAACTACAACATCAGCGAAGAAAGAAATATTGTGTAAAGTTTTGCAGAAAAGCTCCAGGAAGAGACGTACTTGATGTAGTGTCAAGGCACCAACATCGACTTGCGTATCGGCTAGATTGTGATGGTCAGTGCTGCTGAAAGCTCCAGAGCTCCTCTCCATCGAGGAAAAAAGGCTCCTAGAGACTCATAGAGGCAATGCACTACACCTGGCTGCCATTGTTGAGTAGAGATTTGGATCTGAGAAGCCTAACGATGAGAGAAAAGCTTCAAGAAAATGACTGACTCCGAGGGTAAAATTTTGACCGGGCCCTGGTACTCAGCTCATTTGACCTGTGCTCCATTGTGATGGCCTAAAACTTTGACTTTGGCCCAGTCCAGCACGACCAGATAGCCGCGAAAGACGTGTCAAGCTTTTTGGTGCTAGAATGCACAACTTTTTATTTAATCTTTAAAAATTCATATCTCCGGTTTCCTACATTGGATCTTTGTTCTTTTGGTGTCATTTTAAAGGTAAAACGATTCTCATTTAATAAATTGGTGTTGTATTCTTATTAAGTTGTGTCAAATACTTATTTACTGTTTTCGTGATATTAAATGCTTTACGCATACCTATCTTCTAAGTTAAGTGAATGCATCCAGTTCTTCTAGTAGAACTGGATGCATTCACCCCTACCTGTCATGGAGGAGTTCCTTGAGGGTGCTTTGACACCAGAGGAAGTTACAGGAATGAACAAGGTACATCTATCTGCATAGGAAGTTACACTGATAGGTGACACCTCCTTTATATATAGCAATATTAGTTTCTACCCTAGGAAGCATGCCCAAAAAAATGCTGGCAAGTGCAATTACTAAGAAGGTACATACACTAACGTCTGAGAGAGATAGTAATAGTAGCGTTTATTATATGGTACCTGTAGTCCAGAAGCATGGACTTTCACAGACAGAAAGTAATGTTTATGAGGGATATAACCACAGGGGCAATGCTTTTGTCTACTTATGTGAAATGTGCATGCTATGCCATTCATGTAATTATTATGTCATCAAAAGCACCAATGAGGGTAGGCCATGTGGCATGCCTTTTGTATTGTATTACAGCCTTATATATCGCTCACTACCCCTATGTAGCACTGAAGCACTTGCCTACACCATAGAGGGTATATGTTGGCAGGAAGAATGTTGTTTTTGTTTTGATCCTATGTGGAAAGTGTTTCCATGTTGTGGGAAATAGCAACCAAAGTGCTGTTGTTGTGTTATGGGAAGCAGCGCATAGCAATGTGTTGAATGATGAAGTATAAGAGATGGTTTTATGTCAGTTTTATGGTTTTCCGTATGCTGTTAGCTTTGAATAGCTCTGTTGGTCCCTTTATGGTATTTCATATAATATAGTCTGCTTGGGTGGTCACTGCCCTGGGTTGTCAATCTGAGATTTTGTGTATAGCTGTGGTCCCGAGCTGGCATGGTTGGAGGGAGAGAAAAGTGGAGAGATTTGGAGAGTTGGGCTCTTTCATTGTCATCCCATATCTGAGTGTCTATGTGAAATGCAAAGAAGTGGTCAGATTTTCCAGATATTTGGGACCTGGAGTGAATGGACTATATTAAAGTCCTCCAAAACTGTCCAGTAATGTGTGCAGATCTCTTCTGTTATGTAATGTAAATGTAAATGTGCTGGACTTGTAAAGCGCACAGCTGCCCGTAAGCGTCCCGGCGCTTGCGTAGGGAACCCGTCCTGGTATTCCCCTGTGAGAAACTCCGGCATGGTGTCCACAAGGTGAAAGCCAGGCATCCCGCCGCGAGGGGCCGTAGTGTCATGCCTGTTCATTTGGTGATGCCTGTTCATTTGGTGATGTTTGTGTTGAGGGCTGTAAAGTACTGGTGATAGACAACCCTCATAGCAGATATGCAATATATAAATGTAATAGATGTTAGCTGCAATTTGTTGCTGACTGTTGTTTATTATGGTTTTAATATAATTTTGGGCCATAACAGTTACATATGGAAGTATATTACTATATAATGTTAGAGTGACCCAAAGGTAAGCCCCGTTTTGCTTACCTGCAAAATATAAGCAGTTTGCTGGTTGAGTTGTTAGCACTTTGTGGGTTATAAGCTGAGGATTTCACTTGAGGGTGTGATTGTTTTATGTGCACTGTTGTCTGTCTGCAGCTAGTGCATTTATCTAAGAAATAGCCAAGTTTTCATCCATCTTCAGAGTGTATATGCTCCTGGGTGCTTTTAATGCTGGCCGGTAGTGAGTTCCAGAGCCTGGAAGCTTATACTGAGAAAGCAGTGCCTCCTACAGATTTTTTAGGTGGTACAATGATAAGTAGTGCAAGCCTGGAGGGCAGTGTTCAGTTTGTTTTGTTTTGTTTAAATTTAGCTTGTAGGTGTAGCAGTCCTTTCCTACGGGAGGCCTTGTGGACAATGCAGAGTGCCTTGAACATTGCCCTTCTAGCTATAGGTAGCCAGTGAAGTTATAGCAGGAGTGGGGTTGTGCATCTCTTGAGTGAAGGCAGAGAAGAAGCATTGCAGTAGTGTTTCTGGATGATTTGTATTTTGCGTATAATAAATGTGGCTGCACCAAGGTATGGGCTGTTGGCATAGTCAGCCTTGGAGATTGTGAGGATGACCTGCAGTTTATGTTGGTATGCAAGGTAAGGAAAGATGTGATGTAGTACTTTCATTGTGAAGAAGGCACTCTTTGAGTTGTTGTTAGCTGTTAGCATGAGGTATTAAGGATATATCTTAATCCATGGTTCCACCTAGGTTTCTAACTTCTCTTGACGTTGACAGAGGTGTTTGAAGTTCCTTATGCCATTTGGCTGTAGGCTGGTAGTTTTGCCATTGTCTGCATGTGATAATCTCTGTCTTTGCAACGTTGAGCGTTAAATGGTATTTCATCCTCTAAAAGCTTATGGTTCAAAGTCAGTCATCAAGTTTTGAATTTTAGAGGTCTTTGGTGCTATCCATTTTTAAAATGATTTGAATGCCTTGTGCATAGTTGTAATAAGTGAGTTTGCAAGATTTAATTAGATTTGGTAAAGGGGTTAGATGGATGTTGAATAATAAAGGGGATATGATGGATTCCTGAGGACCAGTGTTATGGGTGAAGACGTGATGTGAAATGGGTAGGTAGACTACACGTTGTCTATTTGTGAGATAAGAAGTAATCCATTTTAAAACATTTTCATGGATTCCGAAATTGTGAAGTCTCTGCAGTAGGGTGTGCTGGTGGACAGTGTTATATGCAGCTAACAAGTCCAAAAATAGTAATGCAGCTACTCCATTTTTGTCCACAATCAGTTTTAAATCATTCCAGATGAATATAACGAATAACTCCTTGTCTCTGTCGGAAACCAGACTGTTCGTCTGGCAGCAAGCAATAATGTTTTGTAAAATTAGAGAATTGAGTAAATACTGTTCTCTCAGAATGTTTTACTAAGAATTGTCCATTTGGTTTGGGCCCGTAATTTGCTGGATCAGATGGGTAAACGGTCTTAATTTAGAAGAGAGGTCCGATGTAGGAGGTTTTGAGCTCAGATTTGATGAGTAGGCATTTGGCTATCTCTCCCACGAAGGATATCTCTAAAGATTCTTGGCTGTGTGGTGCCTAATTAGGATCCTGATAAAATGGCTACAATAATAATATAGAGCAAATCTTTTCGTGACAGAGTATTGAAGGTATGCATGGATGGATAGTTACAGTTGTCTCAATCTGTGGTGGTTGGTGACATATATTGTTGCGGTGGTGCCCGTGTTCACCTTCAGGTAATTTTCAATCTTTTACATTTTTTAGATGAATTCAATGGAAGTGTTGTTACAGAAGTCTTGTGATCATGGTATGTATGTGTTTGGCACTCTGTATAACAGAATTCAGTTAGAATTGTATGGAGTTCTAGTCTGCTTCAGTTATGCGTGTGAATTAGTGGTGTTTTTTGTTGTTCTGATGGCTCTTTTGTAGGCTCTGATATAGTGCTGTAGCATGCTTTTGTATGTTTCATTTCATGATTTTTACCATTTGCATTGTTGTATGTTGAGTTGTGTTCATTTTTTTTGTTGTCTTTAAACCATGTTGAGTTCTTTGTGTGGTCAACTCTGGATGTGGTTTTGTTGGTATTTGTTTGTCCAGTGTAGCGGAGATCAAGTTGTAGAAGGTGTGTACGTCTTTTCCTCCCATGTTTATTGGGTTTTTTCCAAGGAGGGTGTTGAGTTGCTGGATGTATAGGGTTTGATTTAGGTGTCGGTGGAAGGGGTACTCCATAGGATATCATGGGATTTCTATTTCTGTGAATAGGATATCTGTCACCATTGTGAAGAAGTTACCTGTCCACCGAGATCTAAATCAGGCCCCTAGTTTTTTCCATTGTCTGAACGAGCATTTGTTGTTGATGGTTTTTGCTGTCTCAGAAGTGTTCATATTGATAGGTGTGTGGATCCTGAAGGTGAGGATTTTGTGGTTGCTCCAGCTTACTGATGAGTTGTCTGTAGCTGTGGCTTGTCCTGGAAGTAAAACTATAACATCTAGAGTGTGTCCTGACTGATTGACTGTATTTATAAAGCGAACTACTGCCGAGGCGTCTTGGCGCTGTGTTAGAGTGAAAATCTCGGACATGAACGCATCCCACTAGTGTTGGGGAAATAGCCAGGTCTTGATTTCTTTCCTAAATGCAGATCTGTTGGTTAAACTTCTAAGATGTAATGGAAGTGTGTTCCAGAGTTTGGACGCTAGGAATGAGAAACGCTTTTCCTCCACAGCGTACTCTTTTTATCCTTGGAATTTGTGCAAGACCAAGGAAAGAAGATCTTAAAGTCCGGGTAGGGACATAGTGTGAAAAGGGAGCTTGCACATCTTCAGCACCCTCTCCAAACAAAGCTTAATACACTAGACAGAGTGATTTGAATTCTATGCGTCTTCATACCGGGAGCCAGTAAAGGTTTCTTATAGCTTTTGATGTTGGTTTGTGTCTAGGCAGCCCAAGTAGTACTCTGGCTGCTGCATTTTGCATAGCCTGAAGCTTATCTAGTTGAGCAACACCCATTCCTAGGTAAAGGGCGTTGCAATAGTCAATTCTAGACAGGATGGTAGAGACAACCACAGTTTTCCTCAGGGCGAAGGGAATATAAGGGAGAATCTTTCTCAGTCCTCTTAAGGTACAAAAACATGCAGACATGACCTGATTAATCTGCGGAGCCCAAGTCAGGTTTTTATCAACCATTACTCCCAGATTCCTGGCTTTTGAGACTGGTACCAAGACTTCTGTTTTTGCAGCATTTAGTTTTAGAAAATTCACATTCATCCAGCTAATCAGGGATGAAATGCAATTACAGAAATCAGTGGCCCGCGCATCTGCAAACTCAGCTACAGATACTATAAGCTGTGTTTCGTCAGCATAAGATACCAACTTAAAGCCATGGCTCTTTACCAGCCTGGCCAGAGGTGCTACATAGATATTAAATAATGTTGGCGATAGGGCTGATCCCTGAGGGACACCACCCAGGAGGGTGAATTCCTCTGATCTGAGGCAATTCTAGCAGATCATTTGTTTCCTGTCTGACAGAAAGGATGATAGGAGAGAAAGTGCTGCACCATTGACACCAGCATCCTGCAGCCTTTGATTAAGCACCGTGTGGTTCACCGTATCAAAGGCTGCTGTTAAATCGAGCAGGACCAGTACAGCCCTATCCCCTTCATCTGTTACCTTGCGTATTTCTTCTGTTGCCAGGATTAGAGCAGTCTCCGTTGAATGTTTGGAGCGTAACCATCTTGTGTGGTGTCTAGCAAATTGTTTAGCTCCAGGAACGACATTAGTTCTATGTTTATTGCTTTCTCCAATACTTTCGCTGCAAAAGGCAGACAGGAGATAGGTCTATAATTCATCTCAATCTGTGGGTCCAGTTTGGGCTTTTTTAGAAGCGGACGTATACATGCTTTTTTCCATGCTTTTGGGAAAACTCCTTCAAACAGAATTTTGTTTATTACTGGAGATAAGGTAGTGCTGATAGCTTCTGATGCCATGTGCAATATGTATGGTGGACAGGGGTCCAGGGGGAGCCAGATTTAATACTTAGTACTAATTCCTCTACCCTTTCTTCTGTGATTGGGGAGAAGAATAGCAGACCTTCATGGTTCATCCTAGATTCAGGCTGAGCTACATTTATTTCTCCTATATTGTTTATTGATTCTTTTAAGCTGTCATACACTGCTTGCACCTTATTTTGAAAGAAAATGGCTATTTTATCTACAAATTCTTGTTCTGGCGTAAACATTACGTCACATGGGCATCTCAACAGGGCATTGACCGTTTGAAATAATTCTTTTGAAGAATTTGCAGCTTCTTGGATTTTGGTCCTGTAGTATGTAGCCTTTGCCTGTATAATTGCGACCTTATATTCTTCCAGGGCTGCACAATACTCTTTCTTGTGGTCAAAGTCATATTGGGATCTCCAGAGTCGTTCCTTTTGTCTGCATTTGATCTTTATAAGTTTTAAATTTGGTGAGTACCATGGAGATTAAACCTTTTTAACTATAGATTTCTTGGTCACTTCAGGTGCAACTTTGTTTACTGCTGTGTTTAACCAGTTATAGGAATCATCGATGATTTGGTTCAAATAATTGGATATTTCAGGCCTTTTTGTGAGTGCTGATACAAACTCTGGTTCACTTACTGACTTCCATATTCTGTATTTATTATCTAGGGAGCGAGAAATACGTCTCCTAGTAGATATTATTGGTAATATGTCAAAGTACACAGCAGATTGATCAGTCCATGGTAACGGGCAGATTTTCCTAATTGATATGCCAGAGTTGTTGGTACATATCCCATTCAACGTATGTCCTGCTATGTGTGTGGGTTCGTTAATGATCTGTGTAAAATCAAGGCTAGCTAACTTGCCTAACCGGCATATAGTGTCAGGTTTGCTTTTATCTTCCAAATGGAAGTAAAAGTCTCCCAAGATTGTAAAGTGCTCGGTGTCTAAACAGGATTCCATATAGTTGTGTATGGCATTCGGAAAACCCACTCTGGGTCCAGGAGGTCTATAGATTAGTAAACCTGGAAATATTTCTACTTTGTTCCATTTTATGGAAAAAGATATAGCCTCCACATCGGCTATGGGCTCAGGCCCAATTTTAACCGAATAGTCAGAGCGGTATATTATAGCAATTCCTCCACCCTTAGCTCCTATTTGATCATGGTTAGTAACAAGATAGCCCATCGGAATTGTTAGCTGCCAGTCCGGATCACTATTCTCATTGGCCCATGTTTCAGTAAGAAAAAACAGATCCGGTTTTTCCAATTGAATCATGCATTCTAGCTGGAATTTGTGTTTTACCATGGATCTGGTATTGAGTAAAACACACTTAATAGGTATTTTATTGGCCTTAGCATCGACCTCAGAAATGGAGTGTGAAGGAAATGCAGTCCATTCACAAAGGTTGCATTTTGCAAGCGATGTGTTCTTAGAATTCAATACTGTATTGTGCGGGACACATGCTTGAGGATTAAGGCAGTACAATTGTTCTCTTGTGTATAGGTGCCTGGTGGTTCGCACAAGGGTTCTGGCCATGGGCACGTTCCGGGCGCTGATGGGTGCTGACGGCTTGCCTTTGGCGCGCCTTGGGCATGCCACGGCGCGCCCGCTGCGCGACGAAGCATCTGCCCTGATATAGGAAGTGAGGTAGGGAGGGAACCTTGTTAGCTCCAGCAACAACTAGAGCGCTACTCTTCTGGTGGGTCCGCAGTGAGGTGGGCTAGAAATGATTTGTTGTAGGTTGAAGGCTTCAAGATTGGATGTGATAGCTGTGGTTGCTTTTAGATTCTTCTTTTTAAACCATATGTTGAGTTCTCCTAGAATGTATAGGTTTTGGTGCTCCAAATGGGTATTGGTTTATTGGTTACTGTATCAAGTAGATGATCTTTAAAGTTGGTGTTGCTGTGTTGTGGTAAATTAAGAGGAAGGAGTAGGCAATAGTTAGAGTTGAGTGACATCTTATCATCAAGGATTCACAGCCGTTCATGGTGAGATTTTCAATTAATGTAATTTGTAGTGTTTTCTATGAATGACACCTAGGCCTCTTCCTGTTTTGCCAATACAATTTTTTTATTTGGGATGCGAAAATCAGGAGAGATGGCTTCATGGAATGTCAGTGCAGAATCTTGGCTGAGCCATATTTATGTAATGTAGGTAAGGGCCACTGTTTCTGAGAGTAGGGCAAAGATGCTAAAGTGCTTTTTGTTCATGAATGTTGCATTGAAGAGTAGGCATTTTAGAGTGTGTCTTTCTTCTTCATGTCCTGTAATAAAAGTGGAGGCTGAAGGGGAAAGGGTATTTTGATGTTGCTGGTGCAGAATGTATATATATGCCATAACTGGCACTGCCCTCTGACATGCCCCATGCAATCTTCCTTCCCAACAGATTCACTTGTTTATCTTGACGACGACAATGATATGAAGACAGATGTTGGCAACACCAAAACCATAGGAACAAGTGGACGTGGACGACTGGCAGCTCCTCATCTGCTGACACGTGTGACTCCTGCATCAATAGCAGCCCAATCTCCAACAAAATATATATTACCTAACCCACCCAGGGCAGCAAAACCATCTATACCTGCTCTCCTATTCCTGGCAGAAGAACCAGCTTTACCACCTGTCTACCCAAAACAGCGATTAGCTAGGAAATTCAGGCAGAACATAAAGGCTAACCGAGCATTGGCAGTTGAGGGTGTTAGAAGAACTCGAATAGCTGGACATTTCAGGGGAATTGAGAAAGCAATGCTGAACATGCAGCAGAGGCAGCTAAGTGCTCTGCAGGTTTTGGAGAGACGTGTGGGCAACCTCAACAACAATATCTCAAATGGGTTTGACACCATCACGCATACTGTTAGTGACATGTGTCAGGCTTTATCTTCTCTATGGGGAAATGTATATACACAGTCTGACACACTGCAAAATCAACAGCAAAGCATTAACAGCCTATCACACACCTTTGGTTGTTCTATTGACAAACAGGCCACTTCTACCTCTGTTCTATGCAGACGTAAATTCAAACTTGCTGATGAGTCGAGGGAACTTGCCCAGGTCACATCAGCACTGGAGGAGCTGCAGATGACCAATGCCTCTGTTGGGCGTGCCCATTCAGCTAAGGTGAGAAAGGTGGTCTATAGTTTGAGTGGCAATGCACAAGGTTCTAGGGTGGTGAAGGTCCAACCCCTGACAGATACCCCACAAGTGAGAGGCTTCATGTAGGCAGAGGGGAGAGTCGATAGACCATTGCTCTATTTCCTTTATCTGTACATAATTTTTAAATTACAGTTTAGTGTGCAATTCTTCATTTCATTATGTACTCATTGTAGTAGAGTGCAGGTTACAAATATCAATGTGTTAAGTTATTTTTCACTTATGAATAAACAGAAATAGTACATAAACAATAATTCTGTCACACTTGAGCATTTATTTCCTAACCTATGCATGTTTCCCACCTCAGACGTAATAATTGGTCACATCATTCCAGTAAGCCTTACCCTCTGCAGCTGTCAATGAATCCTGACTGGAATAGTGTGAATCATTCCTTATTGTAATGGTGGGTAACACTGCACACATGCCAATGGTTTTGTAATAGCTGCTTGTATCATAATCCTGGGCTTGTTTACCTTTGTGTTACCATCAGAATCTCTCCTTCAAAATTCCAAAAATGATGGTCTACCTCTGATCTAGTTTGTGTGAGGCATTGCATCTGTGTTCTCTTCACTTCAGGGGATTAATGTAGCATGCCATTAGGTATGGGTATAGGTACTTGATTGAGATACAACAAGTAAGTGTTGTAAGTGGCATTGACTCACTTAATTACAAGCCATTTCTTAGATCTGATTTTGCAAGCTGGTCATGTAGCTGGAATAATATGGAGGAGTCACATGTGCCCCCATTATAATGTACCACTAGGTCTTCGATGACGAGCTCCACATTACACATCTCTTGCATATTGGAAAAGGGCGGTCTTTCCCTGTTTCTGAAGTGTTCTCCCAGTATATTGCATCCAAGATACTATCTGCCATAACATTGTGAAGGTTTGTAGATGGAACTAGATATACATTTTCTATTCTGAACATTATATTTTCAAAGTAGAAAGATGTGGAGTTAAAAATAGTAAATGTATACCTTCCCATATGCACTTACATTTACGAAATTGGATTAGTCTGTATTCAGGATATGATATTAGAATAGAATGACCACTCGATATTTTGATATCTGTTTTTTAGTATGCACTGAATGTTGAAGGGGGGTATCAAAATGTGCAACCCCGGAAAATATTTGTTCGCCCCAAATCTGCTGGTTTGCTTGGAAAGACACTGTCTGATTTGATGCTGATGGTTGTTGAATACAGGATCATGTTGAAAGATCCAGAAGCACAATGTGCTACATGCCAGAGCATCAGAGGTAGTGCATTGGTGGCATACAGTGCCAACTGTAGTGCACACAGGAATTGTGCTTGAGTTTCCTGACTGTATTGTTTCTGCCCATTACTGCCTGCTCTCTTCAGTGTTTTCAAATATTTCTTGCAGAGAATGTACTTCCTATAATCCTCCTCACATTGGCATGAGATCATGAAATATTTGCTCCTTTTCCTCCTCTGCTGAAAGTGGCATCAGTCACATTGTTGAAGTTGGTGTTGCATTCTGGGTCTCCTTTTATACTTTGGACCTGGTTACTTCCTGGTTAAGGTTTGAGTATTATCCGTGTTTCATAAATTGCATTGTGTTGTTTTAGCCTGTCGCTAATCAGTTTATGACTAGTTTGTAAATTGATAATGCTTCCTATGTCTTACTCTATTTATTTATTTATTTTATTATTTATTAATAACATTTATAGAGCACGAACAAATGCCCTTGGGCGTCTCGGTGCTTAGAATATCTGCTTGTACTTACTCCTGATGGGAGAGAGGATCTAGGTTTACTGATTAAACAGCCAGGTCTTTAACTGCTTGCGAAATGACCAGAGTGAGGGGCTTGTTTTTATTGACTTGGGCAAGGTGTTCCATAGTATCGGGGCTGATACCAGGAACCTTCTATCCCCCCAGGAGACCATTTTGGTACGGGGAACCATTAGGTCATTTAGAGTAGAGGAACGTAAAGATCTGGGTGGACAGTAAGGAGGAAGGTTTTGTGTGAGAAATGCAGGTCCTTGATTGTGCAGAGCCTTATACACAATACAAAGGGTTTTGAACTTAATCCTATTTCTAATGGGCAGCCAATGTAGGTGTCTGATGGTTTCTGTAACGGATTCATATTTAGGAATTCTGCCCAAAAGTCTTGCTGCTGAGTTCTGGATAACTTGCATTTTGTTGATGACCCTTGCTTGGGCATTTGTGAACAGGGCGTTACAGTAGTCCAAAGTGGACAGCACTAGAGAAGTGTAAATGTAAATGTAAATGTCACCAAGGTTTTGCCGGCCGTTTCAGGGAGAAAGGGGAGGTTTTTCTTTATGAGGCGCAGTTTGTGGAAGGCGGAAGAGGTAATTTGGTTGGCATGTGGGAGAAAGTTGAGGCGGTCATCGAAGACCACTCCCAAGTTCCTCACTTTGCTAGCAGGTTTGGGGGGGTTTCCGAAGGACGTGGGCCACCATACTGAGGACCATTCTGGCGTTAATTGCCCTAAAATGACGACTTCCGTCTTGTCGGAATTGAGTTTTAGGCAATTGGTGGCCATCCAGTCCCCAATTGCCAACATGCCCTCTTTGAAGTCTTCTGTCTGTCTATCTTTCTTTCTTAGTGGAGTACGAAAATATGCACACTATCAGGAGGTTCTCTTGAGCTCTTCTAATCTGGTGGGCAAATGTGTTGCCTATATATAAGGATGGGGATAAACCTGTGAAAAACAACTGCAATTCTGATGTTGCAGATTTGGAATGCAGTGTTGGCCCATACCCACTTTTTAACTTCCATTTAATGTATTGGTTGCTGCATTACGGGTGTTGATTTGTTGTTGTTAATACCCAGGGTGCTGGAGTGCAGTATTCAGTTTTGGTTGATTTCATTGCATATCAAGACTGATGTGTATATTTTTATATATTAAACGTTTTCTGGCTGTCTATATAATACCCATTGTCATGCTTCTCCTCTGTCAAATAGATTTCTAGTACAAAAAATGGGAAATATTCTGAAATTCTTCTCCAAAACTATGACGACCTAATAATGTACTTATTCATTATATATTGGTTCAGACACAACTATGGTCATGTCGTTTTTACGTAAGTCGTGTGAAATGCTTAACTTCGTCAATTCTTGGGAAAGTGTTTGAATTATGTTATCCACTCAAAATCTGTTGCTTTCTTTAGCCACGACGGGAAGACGTTTTGTTGTGTCATTTGTGTATCCAAATCATCAAAGAGCGATGCTTAGCTCATGCATCTACTTCCTGTGAAAGGCTTGTGTGCATGGTGTACAGTTTTGCAGTGATACAATCTTGTGCGGTGTGGTGGAGTTCCATGTGTCACCTCCCAGTTCCTCCTGGTTTCGAGGACCTCCCATCCCTTCTAAAATTTTCAACGTGATATCTAACAGAACACTTGACTAGCGCCTTGATAAATATTGGGTGTGTAACGCTAAGAAGTATTTATCGCAACCTTTGTCAAGGTATGTAAAGTTCACAAACGTCACAAAGTTATGAAGCTTTATGTTTTGCCAGATTTGCATGAAAATTGTGACTTTTGTGATAATTTATGCTGCAAAAAGTAAAAAGGGAGAAAATAAATCTGCCCAGATCATTCATACCGGCTTAATTTTATTTGAGTGTAAAGTAATTAGCAGTGTACTTAAAATTATACCCTAATACACAGAAACACTAAATGTGCGAAGTTGCACAAGTTTTGCAGTGAGAAAATCAGGAACTTTGCACAATGTTGCTAGCATAAAAAAACTTTACACGCCTATAATAACTACTATTCACTGTTGTTCATGCCACTGGGGAGGTGGGAGAATGTGGGTTTGAATTGAAAATTATCGTTTGGGTTTATCTATCTATCTGTCTTTCTCTCACATTACTTTCATAGTAATACTGTGATGTTTCAACCTGAAAGCCATGGAAATTCACTGGTTTACTGAGCTATTACTGGTCCCCCCGCCATGTACTGATTATATCACATATTACATCACTCATGACAATTTAAATGACATCACTGATGAGGTCTCAGATTACATCATTCATGACATCAATGAGAAAATCACTGATGAAATTATCTATTCACAACAGCTTGCTATACTCGTAAAAGTATTTAAGAAGGTTCATCAAGAGCAAATTTTCTATACCTACTCTACTGCTAACGAAAGTTACTTATCGCAACATACTTTGCTTTCTAAAGAGACCAGTAGCGGCCGGCAAGACTCACGGGTAGGGCGGGGGGGTGGTTGGTCGCGGGGGAGTGGGTCGCTCAGGGAGGGGGAGTTTTAATTTAAAATAAAAAACATAACTTTGCCTGCCCGGTCCCTCTTTGTCCGTTGTGATTGGTTGGATCGCCGACCGCATAGGAGTCTATGGGTTGGTCATTTTCTCCTGCATGCAGCCTACATGGAGAAAAAGGAGTGTGTGCATGACTGGTTTGGTCGGCTCCAGAGGGCCGACCAAACAGTCAGCACCCATAACAGTGGGCAAGCCACTCCTCCCCTGCCCTAGAGCAGGCCTGCCCACCCCCAACCAAACCCATTCTGCTTCCTCACAGTGCGAGAAGCCGAAACATAAAATGGTAACATTAAATACTATTTAATGTTTCTGCTTCTTGCACTGTGAGAAAGCAGTGGGGCAATGCTCCGCCGTCCACATGGAGGAGCCTCCCCTGAAAGAGGCTTCGGTGCCTAAAGGGAGTAGAAGCTCAGTCAAGAGCTGTGGACATTGTGACAGCTGTGTGCAAACCTAATCAGGGTTGGGCATGCTCTCCGTGAAGAGCTGTGCACAGGGCGACGATTGTGTGAAGTAGGGGTTGCCCATGTTTTTAATGGTTTACATGGCTTTGTACTATTTAGAACTTGTTTACATATTTCATATGAAGTATTGGTTTGTACAGTTAATTGAACATTAGTAGGGTAGATGATGTCATTAGTGATGTCCTCAATGATATTATTTGAGCTGTCATCAGTGAAGTCTTTGAACACAACTGATGTCATATTTAAGGTCATAAGCAGTGTATGGTGTGGGCACACGTTATAGTTAGCTCGCTGAACTATAACTAGCAAATTTCAGTGTTATTTTAAGTTCAAAACATCACATTATGACTGACATTGTTACCTAACTTCCTTTGAAATCCTTGTTTTTTTTACTGAATTGTTTTCTCTAAGTTATATTCTTTTTTATATTCCTAACTATAACAGCACTTTAACCTTTGTTTTTTCCCAGTGAATTTCTATGTTTTTTAAATGTAAGTTGTATTCTATTTTGTATATCAAACTATAATTTAATTGAAATCCTTGTTTGTTAGTTAATTTCTAAGATTTTCTTACGTAACAAAAAATGTAATTATCAAATTTTTCTATAATGTTAATTTTGCCTTCAGATGTTGAAGTCTATTTTCACGATTGACCTTTAATGCTGATAATAAATGTGTATTACCAGTTGTATTCATTTTTTGTTGACTTTTTGAATTATGACTTTTTGAACGTTTCATTACAACCAGTATGCATGTTATACATCATAATTTGCATAATACCATTGTACAAGTCAATGCATTGATGGCGTTTTACAGCTTGGCCTTTGGCGTTATATACTACCAGTTGTATTCATATCTTTTTTTTAGCTTTCCATGTTCCTGCGGGATTCTTGTGGGAGTCTCTCAGACAGTGTAAGGCCTTGGGTAGAAACTTCAAATGGGTTTTACTTCATGTTGCGGTTCCTGCAGAGCCCGGTGCGAGTGCTGAAAAATTAAAAATAAAGTGTTTAGTATGATAGAGTGTTTTTTATCTAAGTTTGGTCCTAGACAATTTTAAATTGGGTCAGTTAATGATGATCTCTTGACTCCATTGGAAAGTGGAAACACATGCTGGCTATGCACCCAGTTTGTCTGGCTCGTGTGTAGCAACAGCAACATGATGCACCAAATCGCCCAGCCCCTGTTAGGTTCCAGAATTTGAGACGGAGGCCACATGTACAGGGTGAAGGGTGTATATACTAGGGGCTTAACCATGTAATGGGACTTGGGTGTCTAGCCTCTCTGTAAAGACCTCTGTACAGAGTGAAAGCTGCTTGTAGTAGGGGTTTGCCCATTCAATGGGGCTTGAGTGTGGCGAATGACTGGCTCCTCCATCAAGAGTTCTGTACAGTGAAAAGACTTTCCATAGTTGAGGCATGACCATGTAATGGTGCTTGTGTGGATTCAGAAGTTGCTTCTCCTTAAAGTGCTGTGTACAGAGCGAATACTGTGCATAATAGGGGCTTGGCCGTGTAATGGGACATAGGTGTGGTGATGGACTGGCCTCCCCGTAAAGACCTCTGTACAGGGTGAAGACTCTCTCTTCATTTGCCTACCAATGGGGTTCGGCTGTGGTGACAGACTTGTCTCTGCATGAAGAGCTTTCTACAGGGCAAAGCCTGTGCCTAGTAGAGACTTGCCCACATAATCGGACTTGAGTTTGTAAGGGTCTAGCTTCTAAATGAAGAGTTCCGTACAGGACAAAAGCTGTGCATAGAAAAGGCTTGCCTGTGCTAAGGAACTGGACTGTGAGAAGAGCTATATACAGGGCACACACTGTGCGTAGTAGGGGCTTGGATACATAATGGGACTTGGGTGTGGGGGAAGGACTGGCTTGTGCATGAAGAGCTCTATACAGTGTGAATTCTGTGCATACGTATAGGTTTGGTCATGCAATGGGACTTGGGTGTGGTCAAAGACTGGCACTGCAAGAAGAGCTCTGTACATGGCAAAGACTGTGTATAGTTGGCATTTCTGTGTAAAGAGCTCTGTAGAGGGCAAAGATTGTGAATACTAGAGGGCTGTCCATGTATTGGGGCCTGGGTGAGATGATTGACTGGACTCTCCATAAAATGGTTTGTAAAGAGTGAAGCCTATTCGTATTACTGGCTTGCCCACATAATGGGACTTGAGTGTGCTGATGGACATGCCTCTTCTTGAAGAGCACAGCCTGTGCGTAGTAGAGTTTTCCCAACCTATTGGGGCTTGAGTGTGATGAAAGACTGGCGTCTATGCACAGATGAAGGCTTTTCATCATACTTCTTTTTGGGACTCACTGTGCTCCTGCCCTTCTTATGCAGGACCTCATGGATCCATGCTAGCTCATGAGGGAGCCCCACTGGACCATATGGGGGCCTTGCTAGGTCTCCCGGTTCTCAAAATCTCCAGAAAGAGTACCATAGGACCAGCCGGCTGAAAATATTATTTATATACCTTAGGCCTGGTAGGTGGCCCTCTGGCGCCCCATAAGGGCAAAAGAGCTTCCGATTAGAGTCTTACTCTTTACTACTACTATTTTGTTTTAGTTTCAAGACATGGGAACCAATTCCCTGTGTCCTTTAATGATAGTCACAACATTTTCTTTCATGATGTGGCCAGCCAATGAGATCGCTTGGTCCTCTGGGACCAAACTGACTGGTGGGGAAAAAAAACTCTTGCAACCAATTTATTTGCTCTATTTTATAATTTGCAGAACCTTATTTTCTCCAAAATGGTTGAGCAAACTGTCACAAAATAACAAAAAGCACGCTTTCTTGGTAAAGATCCTGCTTTCTGCCAAATTTGGTGTAATTCTGTTCAGCCGATTTCTCTGTGTAACTGTTCAAATATCCCTATAGAAATTGCATGGGTAATTGTGTTTTGGGACACCCCCTTATTCTCAGTACCCACTTGAGATATCACCCCGAAATGTTCCAGAAAGAAGCTTAGGTAGATGTGATTTTTGGGGGGGAATGTTTTGTACAGATTGTCAAACAGTTTTAACCCTTTCCGTGCTGCGTGTATTTTCGCGCAGTGCGGCCATTTTATTGAGTGGGCGGAGTTCAGACTGCCCCCATCCGTCCTCCGCACACGCCCACCATGACGTCGGGCAACCAGTGGCTGTCCGACAAACACAAGGGGCTAAAATATATGTATTTATGTATATGGTCGAAACGTATTGTTTGGTACCATAATAAAAATCTTTTTAATACGCTGATCAAGGGTGGCTCGTTCCTTCACATAGAGTTGTGTGAGGGTGTTTGTGTGCTATATATGGATAGATGGATAGTAGGATAGATAAATAGATAGATAGATAAATAGATAGATAGATAGATAGATGGATAGATAAATAGATAGAATTAGCTGCTTGTTGTGGGACCGGTTTTCAAGGTGGGTGGAGCGTGATGGGCGCAAGAACCCATTCACTTTATGAATCCTTTCAGATAAACTAGCAGATTAACACTAATGCCCTGAAGTGCCTTTATTGTACAGGTAGCAGATAGCAAGACCAATGCTTTTATGTTCTCAGTGAGAAAGGTTCCTGCGTGAACCGAAACGTGCTGATCTTGCTGTCTGCTTCCTGCCCAATAAAGTAACTTTTTTTTCCTTTGAGTGTGCATCTGCTAGTATTTCTATATGCTTTAGAAATGTCCCTTGTCCCTGATTGGTCCAAACTGAAACATAACAGCACAATACAACCACACATTATTGCAGCACAACTCCACAAAAACAGCACAAAACCATGTAACACCAAACAACACGAACAACTTCACAACTCAAAGTGCAACACAACAAAATAACAATGTAACACCACAGTACAACACCTATAACATAAATATATAACACAAAAATGAGAAAGAACATACCGCCAGTAGAACTTTATAATGAAAACAGTGGAACAAGACAGAAAGTCAACAATTTAACACAACACAATAATAAACTCTACACTTCAGCCATCCACCGTCACCAACCACTGATGAGTATGAAGGGGAGACTTATTACTGTACAGTATATAAACTATGGATTGTGAGAAATTTGACATGGAAATATAAACTGTTGAGTTTTCATATATGAAATATGTACGGAATTTTTGCACGCATAGAACACATCTATGGACCTCCGGTAGTCACCATGTTGACATAGTCCAAGACATGAGGCCTTGGTCTTTATGAGCAAGGTGACCTCCTTCCCGCTCCATAGACGTACGTATGCTAGGTACCTCAACTAAAATGTGTATGGATTGAATTGAATTGAATTGAATGTAGATTTATAGAGCGCATAGTAACCCGGAAGCATCCCAGCGCTAAGCCAAGCAGAGAGACCAGAGGGGGGGGGTTAAACGGAGGATAGGAGAGGATCAGGGAAAGAGGTGGGTTTTCAGGAGTTTCCGAAATCGGTGATGGCAGGGTTCCGTCCTGAGTTTGAAGGGAAGGGAATCCCACAGTTTGGCTGTGTTGACCGAGAAAGGTCGTCCTCCTGTACGTGCCTTTTTTACTCTGGGCACTGCGACTAGGCGTTCGTGATCTGAGTGGAGTGTCCTGTTGGCTTTGTAGGGCACGACTAGGTTCTTTAGGAGGAGGGGCCCTTATCCTGTAGCAATTTGTGTGCCAAACATAGGGAATTAAATTTTACCCTTTCGCGTATTGGGAGCCAGTGCAAAAGTTTAAGTGGTGGTTTAGCTGATGATCTAGCTGGGGTGTCCGTGAGAAGCCGCGCTGCGGCATTCTGGATCTGCTGGAGCTTGTTGAAGGTGGTTTCCGGTGCCCCAAGGAAGATGGCATTGCTGTGATCCAATCTGGACAGGATCAGTCCTTGGATAAGCAGTTTTCGAGAGGGCTGCGGAAGGAGGGGAACGACTTTTATTTTGGGAAATACATATAAAGTGTGTCAAAAAGAGAACACATGTTTTCTGATTAGGCCAAGCTAGTTCTGACGACCCTTTATTTACGAAGGTCATGTTTCAATAATTGCGCAGGTTAACAACCTATTTAAACAACTATGTTTCTTTTACTACATGTTAAAATCAGCAAGGCAATATTTTCAACGTAAGTTGTAGAAATTACGTAACCTGTTTTGTTTGTGTTTTTTCTAGCATTTCCTATGTTCATTGGAAAGAAGACAGAGTTGAACTCAAATGAAAAATCCTCAGTGACCCCAAATCTGTCGGACTACCAAGACCTTTCCCATAACGAGGTACACTGACTTTATTCCCAAAACAGAAAGATGGTTTGGGAGTCAAGAATGCATGGATGCTTAGGGTTCTCCTAGGTCTGAAGACAGGTTTTTGTTTTGTTTGATTTACTGATTTCTAGGTCATTGTGCCTGTTATTCTTTAAATGATAAAAGTGTTGCTACTGTCACTGTGTGAGGGTGCCTGAGCATGATCTTATCATCCCTATGCACCTGTGAGCTGGGCAAATATGTGTTTTCCGTTGCTCAGTGGGCAAATGGTGATACACTGCATTGGTCTGGAGAATCAACCCTATACTAGCACGTCGGTGGGGAGAGGAAAGATGTAAAGAAACCAAGATGTAAAGAAACCAAAGCAATATCAATGTATCTGAGCCAAGCCTTGTGGGAATACTGATATCTTCCCTATTGAGAGGATACTGATACCCTGCCACACTCTGGCCCTGAGTGTAGGTGCTATTTAGCGTACCTGAAAAATAATGATACAACAATGTACGTAATTTATTGGGTGCCATAAATAGCGCAGATTACGAGTTTGTGGGGAATAACATCCAGTGTTTCATGCACCAAAATCCACATGGTACAGTAAATAGTGTACATATTTCCCTAGTGAAACCTGCAAAAATGTATCAAGGTTGAGGAATGCAGCACATCCGATAATTGTTGGAAACGTTAAATACCATGAAACTCGTAATTCCGTCCCAAGTGGAAACAGGGGTTTACGCGTGGGTCAGAATTGACCCACCTTCTTGTAATGAGGTCATATGACTTTACATTTGTAGACTATGAATGGACAGAAGCATTGTGATCTGCTCTGTTTAGAATTTGAAAGAATTGATGCTGACTAACACTCTAATTACAGGGCTTAAATGAATCAAAATATCTACCTAGCCAGCATGAATATATCACTGTTCAAGTTAACTAAGACACATATTTACCTCATACAAAACTGTTATTGTTTAAAGGAATGAAAGCCTCCAGCTCCCAAAAACACATCTATCGCAGGTCTTCTTTGAACTGTATGATGAGAACATTATACATCAGAGGAGTCTTTCAAAAACTGGTTGGAAAAAATTGAGGTGGTGAAAAAGCATGCACCCTTGATAACCATGAGCAAACATTATCGGCGAAGCCTAATTTTGAGTTGCCAATTGGGCCAGCCTGAGCATGCTCATGGCCAACCTGGGCCCGGTGGCCAATCAGGTCTAATGCAAACTTATATTCCACCCCAAGTCTACCATCTAGTTTGAGCAGTGCTTATTTATGAAAAACAAATATGTAAAATAACTGAGAGGACAAACATTTTTCATTAGGAGGATGGTGGCAGTGCCGCCCACATCCAATAACCAATGGCACAGTGTTCAGTGCTGGAAGTAACCCACCAACTAGATGTCTGACTTTTGAAGAACACCTCTATGAAGTCCCTCTCTGACTCCCAGAGTCAATCAATACCTACTTTCTACACATACCTGGAACTAGGAAATTATTTTGGTGCAGGGACTTGCTACTACTTTTGTACCCACTGCCCCTGGAACATGTCTGTTTCACCGCCTGCTTTGGTAAATTTAACTCAAGGGATTTGAAGATGTGTCAGTAGCATGCAACTCCATGTATGAAGGATCAGTCAGTCAAGATGATTTCTTATGCTCACTACTGCCGTGACTTAAATGATAAACCCTTCCATTAGTTCTGTTCTTAATTCTTGCACCCTGGTATCAATAAATAGATAAACTGGTCATGTTATTTGAAACAATTCATATAAAAGTAGCAACACATAAAAAATCGCAAAAATATCCTACTCATAGCTAGGTGGAACAGAACAACAAGGATATGTTAGATTTAGTCAGTTGAATAGCAGTGAAATCAGGCTGAATAGCTGTCGTGCTACAAAGTAGAGTAAAGTTCATAAATACGTTGAATGTGTTCCTTTCATTAACACAGGCGCACCCTAAGCTCATACCTCGCCACAAGCCCTTAGACAGACATCGCCCCTCCCCGGATATTGCTGCATGGATTGGCCTGAAAGGCTGGGGCTCCGGGTCTCAGCCCATTTTGCCCAAGCATTAAATGGCTATGTCTCTTAGGGTATTAGAAGTCAGCACTGAAGCCCCTGGTTTGCATTGCCACAGATTAAATTAAACCCCTTGAGACAGAAAACTGTCTATGGGCCTCAACACACTGACTCCAACCACTGGTTGTATGCATCTCACACACACAACTTCTACCTACTACCCTGCAGAGTGGCGTAACGAAACTTGAGCCCCCCCCCTGCAAAGTACATGGAGTGGGCCCCCTTCCCAACACCTACCACTTTTGCTGAGGGGCCCCCCTAGAGCTCTGCAACCCCGCACTGCGGGAACGTATGTTACCTCACTGCTGAAGTAAAATATTCACTGAAGTATTGCCTAATATACATACAAATGTTGCAGAAAAAAGAAATAGGGGCATGCACGATTTGCTCTGAATGTGTGGATGCGAAGCATGATTGGGTATTTTCAGCACAATGAAAAATGAACATAGCCATAATAACAGAACACTGCTCCTCCAGAGGAAGCATGGGGTTGAAGACATTTGGGTCTTGCCGTTTGTCCACTTTCATAGTTCCCAGCAGGCTGTAATGAAGAATGGCTGTTGAAAAAGCCATTTGTCAAATAATTTATGTGCCGCACCCCATCTGGAGACACCGGACCCTCCAGTAAAGAAGCATCAATAAATCAAATACCCTTGCAGGGCCGCAGGCTGATATCTGTAAAATTTCAAAAAAGTAAGGCTTATTTTATGATGGGTGTAGGCTCGTGGTTGGTAGAGTCTCGCAAATGGCATGCAAGCAAATCCGGGGTCCAGGTCCCTGAATAAAAGCAGCCCCCACTGCAGAGAATTGAAGAGGGAACATAACTGAGCGCAACCAGTGGTCGAAGTGGGGGAAAAACGTTGGGGAACTGTGGGCGGAAAATCAGAGGGGAGGGATAACCCGAGGATTGGATCAGTGGGCCGAGTCAGAGGTGTGGCCAGAAAGACAAGGACATCCCTATTTCTAGTATTTGTTTAGCATTTCAATGACCAGTTACAACTTATTACATTATTTAATTCAACCAATGGATGCACATGTTTATTAAAGGTTTCATAAGAGTTATTGACATTAAAATACATTCACAAAGTAGGATACATTTTCAATCACAGAATGTCCCACATATGCTCAAATGTGGAATCACAAACTATCTTTCTCCGAGCCATGCAATTTCTGTCATCAGAACTTCTCTTGCCCTTTTCCACAAGATCAGTTCAAATATGAATGACGAAATATCCTAGTTTGCAAATGTATTCCACATAATTATGGCTCTGCCATATTTGTCACATAATACATCATCTGCTGCATAATTTGATGATTATAACAAAAAAATTGTAGCTCAAACGGATCAAAGGTTACTATAATATGTGACTTGTGTTGCTGCGAAGTGCACGGCTCTTTGCAAAGGTTGACTGGTCACCTTTCTCACTGCTTCATTTGTATGTTACACTGGTACTAATGAGGCAAAATCTTTGCACAGACACTATGTGTAAAACGTCCAAATAATAAAGTATCAGGAAATATACTGCATTACGCTGCAGCCATTTGTTTGCTGCATAGTTTGCTGCATAATTTGCTGCAGCATAAATTTTGTCCCCCTTAGCTGGATAATTCCAGTGGCCCCAAAGCAGTCATCACATGTTAAAAGTGCTTGTGCATTAAGCAGAGAGACAGTGATGTTTGCAAACATAGTTTGGTGTGTGTGCAAATCCTGCATTGCCGATCCTTGATGAGTTGACCTACTACTGCCGTAACAAGGCCAATGGAGGTACCAATGGGTAAGGCGGACTGGTTTCAAGGGTCCTGTGACCTCAATGACAGTCATTGTTGCTCTAGGGTGTGCTGCATCGTAGGCCTGCCCGCGAGACTGAAGTTGAACTTCAGTATGAATTGTGGTGGACAGGCCTTCAAAGTTACTGCACACTTGTCAGAACTAGGGTCAACCTGCTTGTGCTAAGACACCAGGGCTTCTAATGTCTTGTGGGGCCTTCTAAGGTCTAGCATGGGAAGGTGCTCCCTCAGGAGAGTGTTTTGGTGGACTGCCCATCAAGGCTGAACCTGGTTCCCCAGTGCCAAAATCGGCATCTCTGGCCGTAGTGCCACATTCTCTCCCCCATTGAACACCAGACTGCTCACTGAAACTCGCACGGCCTTAAGCTACAACCAAATCGTGCCGTGCTATAAACACCTGGATGCAACTCAATTCAAATAATGCACTAGACAAAAGTAATATGCTGCCTGAAAAAAAAGTAACAACATCCTTGAAAAAGCAAACATTCATAGGAAATGCAAAATTAAGTAAAGCATGTGAAATGTAAGAAGGAACAACGTGGTTACATTAATGCTTTTACACTCATTATTCAGAAATCCATTGCTTATACACTTAAAAAACTTAAGCAGGTTGGTTTATAAAGACCACATCTGTGGACGCAGATAAACTAAAATAAGGAAAACTGCTTATAATGAACACATTAAACATTTTTCACTCTACATATTAACTAGGTATTGCAGTCCCTTCAGGAATGCTACGCTTCCGCAACTAAGGAAAACAATGCTGTTGAAAGAAAGACGAGAAAATAAAAGTAGCGCTTCACTGGCAAACTTTGTAAAGTGGCGCTAAAGTGTGTGAGTACAACTAATCTGGCCAATTTGAGACGACTATGTCGTGCTTTATTTAGCTATTTATTTGTTGTATTTTAAACACTTCTTTTCTCTCTTATGAAATGAAATGAAAAACACAGCAATAATCTGGTCAGTGGGCCCCTCAGACCTCTCCACCCACTGCTGGTGCATGCACCTTGTAATATATGGTCTGCCTTGCTGATGGCAATGAGCAACGTGGGGCACTCCGTGGCAACGCAAGGTTATGTGACATGTCCATCAAGTACCTGCAAACACCACTACTCAGATTACAAAACACCATTTTGGTGGGTACCTGCGTATGGGGAGTGTTGGGTGAAAGCAGAGATAATTTCAAATTGATTGTTGAAATCCCTGAAATGTCCACATTCTTTCATCAGAATACTCTCTTACTGAATTATTATTTTATATTTTTGTCAGTGAGGGTTATCCACGGCCACAAATAAGTCCAAACATACTTTAAATCACATCTGGGCAGAAATCCACATCCCTTACACATAATTTTGTCAGCAATAAGACACGTAAAATAATTGGGTACTTGTTACTAAGAGTTGACTATTCGTGTTTGTTGCACACATTATCCAAAACATTGTTTCGATTGGTGCCCAACCCTCCCACTTTTAAACACCTTTTTCCGCTGTCACGCATCCCTACCCACTTAAAGTAAACTTAATTTCTTGGTGGCATTGGCGGAAGGGTGGTTGTCATCATTTCACACATGCCGGTGTGAAAGTCACACATTCTCCAAAACATCAGTTGGTATTGGGCGTAGGGCGCCGTTAGTAAAAATTAGGGAGGTGTTGTCAGGCTTTTCCTTTCAAAATGAGGACTTTGCTCTTATTAAATAAAATGTTGGTGGTTTGCATCAGCATTATAAAAAAATATTATGAAATTCAACAAGGCACCAATATATTTCAAACATTAAGGTCACCCCGTCTCCTGGACGTATAGTTTGTCAGAGAGTCCAATTATACACAGTATTTCCTTGTCAGTAGGTGAAGTGATAGAATTAGAATATCTTCTGTGTGGCAATCACCTTGTTTCACATTCATAGGGTCAGTGTGTGAGCCTTACACTGCACGCTGTAACCACTTAGGCATGCGCAGGCTATGCACATTGGCCAACACTACCACCAGCATGCCCCACCATGTTCATGCCCTGGCGTCGACCTTCCATGCTGTTTAAGAGAAATAATACCACTAATGTTTATCTCTTTTTTCCCCCTTTTTGTATAGCCATAGGACTTTCCACAGAGGTAATTTTGACCCACACTACACACATGACACTAGCATGTTGTTTAGTTCATTCACTTTTATAAGGTCCTCATGAATCGCAGGTGAATATACCCCATTGCGAGAAACATGTCGACCAATTATTCTGCTAGTCTCTTCTAGGGTCACTCTACCTAATGGATTGA
This sequence comes from Lissotriton helveticus, assembly GCF_964261635.1. Classification (NCBI taxonomy): domain Eukaryota; kingdom Metazoa; phylum Chordata; class Amphibia; order Caudata; family Salamandridae; genus Lissotriton; species Lissotriton helveticus. The sequence continues at coordinate 741,001,546 of NC_136061.1, read as the reverse complement.
CACCTAGCGAGCTATCTTCACGGTTTTAATTGCAGTAGGGGGACCTCCAGAATAAAGTGGTTTCCGGCACCCCCTGCTACATTTTAATCACTTCACCAGGCAACTAGCTATCCCGCCCACACACCCGCACTTCACCATAAGGCAGTTGGATACAAAAGATCTCCGCCAAAGAGCCCCTCCTTGAGGTGAGCCCGTCGGGGATTGCACCGCCTCCCCGACGAGGAGCAACCGCCAATGATGAAGCATGACACCCTTCTGGGTGTGTGAGTCAAATACATCCAACAAAATGGATGCCCAAAGGTGTAATATCCACACCTTCGGTCACGCCAGCTTTACCTAACTTCCCTCTTTCTTTAGGAACAGTTCAGCAACCCCTTTGTTGAATTACTTGTACTTGACACGGGCACATGCTGTTACTGGACCTTCCACCCCTTTGAGTGGTAATTAGTGTCCGTTGATCGATAGATCACTCTCCCTCTTTTTTGATAAATACTTTTGCACGGCGCCAGCCGTGGGAGTCTACATCCGGTGGGTTAGTTTTGACAGATCCCCCATCCTAGTGACCCAATACCATTTTGGTGGGTCAGCCACGATTCAGACCCGCATTAGGGCTTTGAACTTCTTTCCCCCACATTCTTTTTTAAGGCTCTCTTGCACCTGGAACACGTTCCCTGACTATTCCACAATGGAGGGTCAGGGTCTGAGCTTCGGTGAAGAGGATGCAGCAGCTATTATGAGAACACCATCGCTTTTTGGCATTGACGCAGAACCGGCCTCGGGTAGTAATACAGCCGAGTGGCAATCCTTATCAGATCTTAAACGAGAGTGGATAAGAATAACAATACATGGGACTATGATGGCTGAATATTTTAAAGCCAAAATTGCTCCCAACGGCTTGATTGTTAAGAATTTTCCCAGAATTTTTTGGGAAGACGGACAATTTAAGATCGAATGGTCTCAGGTCTCATGGAAGTGCACCCATGACCTCCTCATCCTCATTGTAAACACGGCAAAACGACTAGCAGATGCACTTCTAGTCCGCATTCAAGCAGCCGAGGCTGCCTTGAAGACTGCGGCTCCCAACCCAGGCTTTAAAACTAAATTGGCTGAGTTGAACAAGGAAATGGCGGAACATAAAGAGTACCTCATGAATCAAAAAGTAGCTAAATTGCAAAAAGATATCAAAAGATTTTCAAAGGAAAAAGTTTACCCTTATTTAAAGGATGACTATGTCCCCCCTGGAACAAATTATAACTCAGATCCAAGCGATACTTCTTCTAGAAGAGGGTCGAATAGTGGCTCTGACAGTAGTGGGAGCAATGATCTCCCTTTGATGCCACCAAGGCCCAAAAGGGGAAGAGGCTGTGGTCAATACAACTTCCAAAATTTCCCTTCTCAAGGGCAACAGATGGGCCCCCCCTTCTGGCAATTTCCACAATTCCCCCATTTCCAACCACCACTAACTCCACAATATCCTCCGTTCTATGCCCCCCAAAACCCTACACACCCCCCTTTTTTAGGCAGAGGCTGGGGCAGAGGGCGAGGGCGAAAAAGAGGGAACGCGCCAGAAAAGAGAGTACAATGGGAGGATACACGCCCCCAAGGGATGGACACGAGGAGCACGAACCGATCAGGACCAAAATAAGCCTAGTGGTCAACTTGTCAGATCGTCGCCTCACTGAGGGAGAGGAACAAGCCCTCCAAAGAGGGTTGGGCTTTGTCCCTACCCCGAGGATTGACCTGTTCCAACAAACTAGAGAGATTCAATCATTTTTCAGGAAAATAAGACTTAAGGCCTTCTTTGAAGGCAAGCCTTGCGAACCAACTGAAGACTCTGGTTTACATAACCCTTCAACCTTCACACCCCATAATGGAATGGTTCCAAACGAAGTCTTGACATTTGAACAAGCTGTACTGAAAGAAATAAATAAACTAGACCATCAGACACAACACTCTAACATTTCCCGGAATGAGATGATGGTTTTGAAATCGCTGGCAGAAGACCCTTTAATCACTATCAAGCAGGCTGACAAGGGTGGGGCCACAGTTCTGTTGAACACTGTGGATTATGATCTGGAATGCACCAGACAACTCAATGATCGTCGGTACTACATACCCATCCATTGCACCTGTCTGTTAGCCACTACGGTCCCAGTAACTGTACCGTTTGCACACTACATCATGGCCGCCTTAGACACCAACCACATCACGTGACATACACGGAAGGGCGGAAACGGTCACGATCTCTGGTTGCCGGTTTCCTTAAATAACAATTGCCGCCATACCCACCCATCTATCCGAGCTCGGCGGAGATGGGTAGGTGCTTCCACGCGGACACGGGCAGATTGAGGTAAGATAGGATACCCAAACGATCCACTGGGTGTCTTAGTCATCCGTGCCCTTTTCTAACCCTACTGCTTAAGAAGCCACCTTGAGGATAATACTCATGTTCCCCCTGTAGCTACACCTGAAGGTTCAACCCCGATGTACTGACCCGCCGACCACTCATGTGGCTCGTAGTCCCTGACCATTAGGTGAGTTAGGAGCTTGTCAATTTCTGCACCCCTGTTTGACAAACCACATTGAGGTATGGACGGTGTCACATTTACAATCATCGTTTGAGTTGCCACATTGTGACATAGATGGTGTGATCTATATATCTGCTGTTTTTAAATCACTGTTTTTTTAATTATCACCTTGTTTCACATTCATAGGGTCAGTGTGTGAGCCTTACACTGCACGCTGTAACCACTTAGGCATGCGCAGGCTATGCACATTGGCCAACACTACCACCAGCATGCCCCACCATGTTCATGCCCTGGCGTCGACCTTCCATGCTGTTTAAGAGAAATAATACCACTAATGTTTATCTCTTTTTTTCCCCTTTTTGTATAGGCATAGGACTTTCCACAGAGGTAATTTTGACCCACACTACACACATGACACTAGCATGTTGTTTAGTTCATTCACTTTTATAAGGTCCTGATGAATCGCAGGTGAATATACCCCATTGCGAGAAACATGTCGACCAATTATTCTGCTAGTCTCTTCTAGGGTCACTCTACCTAATGGATTGACACCTAGCGAGCTATCTTCACAGTTTTAATTGCAGTAGGGGGACCTCCAGAATAAAGTGGTTTCCGGCACCCCCTGCTACATTTTAATCACTTCACCGGGCAACTAGCTATCCCGCCCACACACCCGCACTTCACCATAAGGCAGTTGGATACAAAAGATCTCCGCCAAAGAGCCCCTCCTTGAGGTGAGCCCGTCGGGGATTGCACCGCCTCCCCGACGAGGAGCAACCGCCAATGATGAAGCATGACACCCTTCTGGGTGTGTGAGGCAAATACATCCAACAAAATGGATGCCCAAAGGTGTAATATCCACACCTTCGGTCACGCCAGCTTTACCTAACTTCCCTCTTTCTTTAGGAACAGTTCAGCAACCCCTTTGTTGAATTACTTGTACTTGACACGGGCACATGCTGTTACTGGACCTTCCACCCCTTTGAGTGGTAATTAGTGTCCGTTGATCGATAGATCACTCTCCCTCTTTTTTGATAAATACAGCAACAGACATAAACCAAAACATACGTTTGATTACAGTTGCAGAAGCCCCCACACTTGCGCCGGTGCATCATGAGCTCTGCTCTCAGTCTGAAGAACTGTAATCTTCATTCTCAGGGAATACTTACTAATAAAAAAAAAACTTGGCAAAGAAGCTGAAAATATGAAAAGACATCTTTATTAAATTTAATAAGTGAGGCCACGTCACACAGAAGCCGTAGCAACTGAATGAGGTAGTCTGAGGAATACAGAGAACAGAGGTCTTTTATATGCTAGGGTTACAAACTTCAGCATACAAGTAAGGGACAGTCCTAGCTTTTGCAAGCATGCAAAATGCCTAACATTCCTTCTTACACAAGCCGGACAAACCCATAATAAAAGGACCACAACCCATATCATAAACAGACCATAAAAGAAGGAACAGAAACCAGATAAGGGGTGTGTGTGTGCATACCAAACTCTACAATGTCCTGTGCTTTGATCCTCAATCTTGATCAGCTAAAGGGCAGGAACTGGTTTAACAAGGTCAGCTTCAGGCATCAGGGTCAGTTCACTCAGGTCAAACAGGAGTCAGCATGAACTCAAGCTAAGGTCTACATGTCCTTAAAAGACTGGTTTCAGCCACAATCATGGCCTATGTGAGGGCAACCACAAAATGGCTGCCATACACAAAATGGAACCCACGGGTTCAGAATTCACAGAACCTCAAGTCTATTCACTCCCTTTAAAAATATTATTTTCTTCCGGTTGGTAAATGGAGAGAAGGGGGACGGGCGCTGGGATGTTGTTTTTGTTGCTCTGTTAAACCTGTGCCTTTTCAGCGCATTGAGCGACGAGTTAATTTTAACACTAGGTCGCAGAGTTCAGATGGACCCTGTCTGTGAGTAAGTATACAGTGCGCTTAGGGGGCCCCACAAAAAACGACTCATGCGAAAACAGTAGAGTGGGAGGTATCATATTTCAGCGTTCTGAAAGGAACGTGGCAGCTCCTAGTACCTAGATTCAAACATATTGGTCGAATCTACTTAGTTCATGCACAGCGATATACTGGCCAACAGAACAATATATTTTCCCGCGTTTCAGGACCAATGTCACACACCGTGACACCATTCCTCTATTTTCCTCGCAAAGAATTGAGAGAAAAGCTCTCCATTCGGAATCTTATGTATATGCTTTTCGCAAAGGGAGATTCTTATAACGTCTAGATATGTTTCAAACTTGGAAACAAGTTTAAAATCAAAGCATTGATCGGTTAGTCGCTAGTTACCTAAGTTTAAAACATACTGGTCATAGACAAAGGTCCAATAATGTGCTTTTAGAACTTCTACATCTGTTTTTATGGTAGTTGGATTGTCCCAAAACCATTTGCGCCCTAATTTGATGAACCAACTGGAAACATTGATTTAGCCAAGGTATTTTATGTGAGTTTGCCTTTAGTATTTAGACAATTTTTGTAATGGATTAACTCGGGGGTAGACCACAGCCTTAGACAATAAAGAACAGGTTTTATTTTTGCTAGTTAAGAAATTATTTTAAGCCAGGTGTTATAAGCCAATGGTACAATAGGTGTACTTATTAGAACTCAGACTAGGGATCTTATAAAACTTTTTTCTGCACTGGTTAACTTATGTGATTCATTAAATCCCGAAAGTTTTGCTCCATATAGAGCAACATTATAGGACTTTTTTTTCTGTATGCTTCCAAATCTGGAGAAATTTTACACAAACTGGTTTTAAAGTGCATGCATGCAATAGCATTGCACCTGTTTTGAATGAGTACTCATAGTAAATTGAGATTCCCAGGAAAATAAGTCAGACAGTTCAATCTCCAGATACTCAAAGCTGAATACTTGCTCCAAGTTGTTAGATCCTACCCTCCTAGCGCACTTCCTCGGTGGTAGGTTCCAAAAATACTATAAACTTAGTTTTGGAAGCATTCAGTTCCATCCCTCTTTGATTAAAAAACATTCAATCAAGTTTTGTATGTATATTGAGATTTTAGGAATCAGTAAAGAGTCATCAGCGAAGAGTAAAATAGGTATCTTAGTACCTTCAGGGAGGGCAAATCATTTAAACAGTCCAATAAATGTGTAGCCAGGTCATTGACATACAGAGAAAAAAAGGTGTAGGCGCAAGTACACACCCCTAGCGAATGCCTCTGTTTAATGGAATCCGATCGATCAATTCGCCTTTAACACCCCACCACACTTGGGCATAATTATGTTCATAAAGGTATGGAATGAGGTGAGCCAGTTTGCGAGGCACACAGAATTCAGCAAGGACTCTTCAGAGCGAGGGACAAGGTCAAAAGCTGCACTTAATGTGACAAACACCACATAGTGATTTTGTTTATTGAACAGGACATATTTCCAAGACATGGTGCCAAACCGAAACACCTGATCAACATTGCCACTTCTGGTACAAAAACCAGCTTGTAGTGGGGACATTAAATGATGTTCATACATCCAGTCAAGCAGTTTGCCTAGCATCTGGCTGGCGAAGATCTTTTGTAGGTTGTCAATGAGGATGATTGGGCAATACTTGCAAGGCTTGCCACCATTGCCTTTCTTATTGATGGGAATGAACTCCACCCCCTCCAAGTGTCAGGAATTTCTCAAACAGCTGCAATGGCGTTAATCAGGAGATTCACATAGCTAGTAAGGGTTGGTTCCTGCTAATTGTAAATCAGACAAGGGCCTATGTTTTGGCAAATTCAATTCTGTGTTTCACTTACAGTGCCGCAAAATGATGGAGTGCATGTCCTTAAGAGGACCCCCGCTCACCTTAAGTTAACTCCATTGTGGAGAGAGGTGGTGTCCTAGCTGCTCTGGTGCTTCTTTCTACGGAACGTCATAAACAACTCCCTTGCATCCGCCACCTTCCCAGAGAGCTGGAAGCACGCAGAGATCAATGCCCTGCTGAAGAAACCCATAGCGGACCCTAAAAACCTCAAAAACTTCCGCCCAATCTCTCTTCTTCCCTTCCCGGCGAAAGTGATTGAGAGGATCGTCAATAAACAGCTGACCGCATTCCTCAAGGCCAATGGATCCCTCGACCCATCCCAGTCCGGATTTCGAGCCAACCACAGCACCGAGACCGCCCTCATCGCAGCCACCGACGACATCAGGACCCTACTCGACAACGGGGAAACCACCGCCCTCATCCTCCTAGACCTCTCAGCCGCCATTGATACAGTCTGACATCACACCCTAATAACCCGCCTCCAGAATGCCGGGATCCAAGGTAAAGCCCTGGTCTGGGTCACCCCGTTCCTTTCCGACAGAACCCAGAGAGTCCGCCTGCCTCCCTTCCACTCCACGGCCACCGAGATCATCTGCGGTGTACCCCAAGGCTCATCGCTCAGCCCAACCCTCTTCAATATCTACATGAGCCCCCTCGCCACCATCGCTTGTAAACACAACCTCAACATCATCTCATACGCCAACGACACCCAGCTGATACTCTCCCTCACCAAAGACCCAGCCACCGCCAAACTCACCCTCCAGGAAGGAATGAAAAACGTCGCTGAATGGATGAAACTCAGCCTCACACAAGACGGAGGTCCTCATCCTCATACCAACCCCATCCGCCTGGGACAACTCCTGGTGGCCCACAGAACTGGGCACCGCACCGACACCCACTGACCATGCACACAACCTGGGATTCATCCTGGACTCCTCTCTCACGATGACCAAGCAAGTCAACGCCATCTCATCTTCATGCTACAACACCCTGCGCATGCTCCGTATGATCTTCCGATGCATCCCCACCGGAACTAGAAAGACGGCCACCCAGGCCCTCGTCACCAGCCGACTAGACTACGGGAACGCCCTATACGCAGGAACCACAGTCAAACTTTAGAAAAGACTCCAACGCATACAGAACGCATCCGCACGACTCATCCTCGACATCCCCGCCACAACCACATATCAGCCCACCTGAGAGACCTCCACTGGCTCGCCGTCAACAAAAGGATCACGTTCAGGCTCCTCACCCACGCACACAAAGCACTCCATGACATAGGCCCTGAATACCTCAGCAACCGCCTCACGTTCTACACTCCAACACGCAAACTCTGCTCCGCCAACCTCGCCCTCGCTACCGTCCCACGGATCCGCAGAACCACCGCCGGAGGAAGATCATTCTCCTACTTGGCAGCCAAAATGTGGAACTCCCTCCCCGCCCACCTACGACTGACCCAGGACCACCTCACATTCAGGAAACACCTCAAGACCTGGCTCTTCGAGCAGTAGCGGCACTCCCCTCCCCCCCCCCCCTCAGCACCTTGAAACCCCCACGGGTGAGTAGCGCGCTATACAAGTGCATTGATTGATTGATTGATTGATTTGCCTCCAGCTGTCAAAACTATGCCTGTCTTGTGTCCGCTGCCCTTCTATAATGAAGTTCCAGAGCCCACAATCAGGCCAGCATCTGACAACTCCGGCGCACCCTCGGGCCGTGCTATCCGCAGCCAGGGGGTCCAGCCTCCTGCACTTACGGCTCCACATCCACAGTCTGGTTCCTGTGGAACAGGAGCCTGAGGCAGCCAAAGCCACCGATCTTCTCCTTGCTGCTGCGGGCTCCTAGTCCTTTCCGTGGCTCTTGAGTGAGTGCAGCAGGCCCCGAAACTGCAAGGTCTGGGCTGGCTATACTATGTCCCTCACCCTATGCTGCTTTCACCAAGCACTTCGGGGGAAGAATGTTATGTTGAGGCCATGGACCGCCCATCTTGGCCCAGGAGCTTACACACTGGGCACATTCTGGCACATTTCATTTCCGAGTCATTTACTCTAATCTGAACCACCATCAAACAGGCATGCAGCCCTGGATACTGCTGCCATGCAAATTTATGAGGAGGGGGTGGGCCGGTAAACTATGCCCTGCTGCGGAGTTTTTTGCTGAACACCGCGCTCCAAGCGGAACGCAGAATGGTAAAACTCTGCACACTTCATCAGCAGAGCGGAGTTCACCACCCACCCTTAATAGCTAGACCAAACAGTGGGCTCAGATTTAAATAGATCACCAGGGATATTTTCAGGAGCTTAAGATGATCCATAACACCTCTAGTGTCAGAAAGGCTGAAGGTTAAATGGGGACTCACATCAGATATGTTGATGCTAGTCGAGGATGTGGCACCTGGGGCTACATCAGCTTTAGCATACAAAGAGGTGAAGTGAGAAACCCATTTATCAGGCTGGATGTGAAATGAAGCAGTGTGGGTTTTATCAAGACTTCTGTGGGACAATATTGGACGGTGTACTTTGTTGTTGTTTGTCCTGGCAGCATGAACAAAGTCTTGCCACACTTTAACTTCCCAGGCTCTCTTCGAATTCTAGAGCATCTGTTTGTCCTGGTATTTGGCCTTTTTGATTTCTGGGTGAAAGATCTAATGGCTTACTGCAGTTCTCTTTTTGCTTCAACACATTCTTAGATTGAACGAAGGTTTTACTTTAACACAAGGAAGTTGGTTATGAATGACCTTTCCATAAAACAACTCCTGCAGCTTGGGGAAGAACTTAGCATGGATCTCCATTATGGTAATATTCTCTTCAAGGCATCCAATTAATTTAGCCAAATGTTCAACGAAGTGATGGTGAATCTCAGACATCCTGTTCAGATTATAAAACGTAGGGCCAGGAGACTTGACAGTAATTGTTAGAGAGCAATGGATGGGGCACATCTGTGTGGTCCAAAACAACTAGTTTATCAAAGGAAACTCCCTTGAAGGTGGTAATCAAGGAGTTATGATCACTATCAATGCAATTATTGATATTCCTATCCTCGAGTAAGAGCCATAAGTGCAAACTTACAAGGACATAGTCGATGTTGTTCCGTTATGCCCCTCTCTTAACGGTTGGTGCCATCTCTGTATCAGAATGAGTTTGCCCAATACAGGCTCTTGGGCCCCTACCCACCACAACTGAGGCTGACTCTAGCTACATTGGAAAAGTACCTAAGTGGGGACTAGTTAGTCTGGCAATATTCTATAGTTTATCCTATTGCTCAATAAAAGTATTAATGCAAGTGGAGGGCTCAAATGCATTAAAATCAGTGGCAACAATAACCTTGGCATGCTTCTGCTGTGATTCAATAGGATTGTCCAAGAGCGCTACAATTGGCAGGTCTGTACTAGCTGGTACCGATCTTAAATAAGCACAAACAATTACAACACTCAGGCTCATAGAAAACTGGAGAAGAACCCCCATTAGATCATGCAAGTCAACTTTTAGTATAGAATGTGTGCATGAAATACAACATTTTTTATGAAAACCACTAACCCCCCTGAAGCACAACGAGATTTTACACAAAGTTTAGAATTTATACCAGCCAGGTTCCATGAGATGATGGAGAAATCTGCTAATGGAGAGCTAACCTCACTATCTTGTATATCCCAGGGCCAGTAATTAGCCTGGGTTTGTATGCCTTATTCCTCCCCATCAGACCCTTTTGGAGACTCAAGATCCAACCACCCTGCAATCACTGTCACAGGGGCAACGCATGAGCTCATTTCATGAGGACCTAGTGGACTACCTGTTTCTGCGTTGGTGAGCAGATTCCCTATTGGGATGCTCAGTCAGTCGATTGCATGTACTTGACCCCACTCGTCTAGCACATAGTAGAGTGCTTAAAGTATAGTTACATGGTCCTGATTCAATAAGTGTTTTGGGGCCTAAAGGAGGATGTAACCTGAGCCTATTTGCAGATGAAGAGGGCCCAACTAAATGAGTAGTGCGTAGTCCTAAGTTAATAAGCCCGTCAACCAATTCCTTATCATTGAACATCACAGAAATGTAGTCATACTGGGGCAAGCCCAGTGGATAGAGTTTAACTTGGATAAGCATGTACGCTTAGTTCTAATCCAGTGTATGACATTGTTAGCTAATGATTCTGGATCTTCAAATGCATATGGGCGAGTTTGGGAACAGGGGTCATATCCTCTACCTTGCTGACCCCACCGGGTGGCACTAAAAAGGGAGAGGTGCCACTTGGGATAGTGACGTATCTAGTGGTTAGTCTACCTCATAAAGTTGACCAACCCAATCTCATAATTGAACATTAGGGCGGCTGGCACATGAACTTGCCTGTGAAGGCCACAGTAAAGTAATCAAGTTGGAAATGTTGTTTTCATGGTTGTGAATAGTACGGGAGGCTGGCGCTGGTGTGGGTGGACCAGGTTAGCCCCGTCTGTGAGATCCAAGCTAATCAATGGAGCCCCTTTCTGAACCTGTGAAGGGGTAGCAGAAGACATTACATCATTGCCTGCTTCAAGATCATCAATGCACAGTTTGGGGTCCCCCTTATAACATTTTCCACTCCACATCTACAATTGGGATTGGGCATCACTTGTAACTTTGCCAGGTCATCAATTCTAGAAATCAGTTCACCTAAATCATGATGCAGGGAGCTTAGTCCATCACCCTCTTTAGAGTTCATATCACGGGTATCAGCTGGGGCACAGAAGACAGTTAAGCAGTCTGCTTAGTAGCCGCAGAGGATGGGGGGACATGGACAAAGTTTACTCTAAGTGTGCATGCTTGTTGCAGCAGAGGATATTAAGAGCTATAACAATTTTAGTAGGGAATGGGGCTTTCCAGTTAATGGTGACACAACAGGGTCCGTGTTTTTAGTAGTGCCATTTAGTCCTCTAGTAGGTGTAGATGTGCCACCCTCAGTTGGAGTTCCCTTTCCCTTTTGCACTCAAATATTGCGAGTACTGCTTTATGGCCAGACTTAGCAGCCTGTGTGGGTTCTTGATTTTTAAGAATGGACTCAACCTCTTATATCAGTAAGCATATGTTGTCCAAAGTACAATTAGAGCCAGCACTTGTTCGTATTTTCTTTTAACGGGTAAGATCCTTGCTAAATTCTAGCTCTTTACGTTTCCCCATTTAAAATCAATGAATCAGTGGTTTCTTGTAATTAATGTAAATGATACCAACTTATAACAATGGTCAAAGAACAATAGATGCCTGGAAAAATAGCGATTTCAACATCATCATAAGATGCACAGTTTAAACACCTGGCCTAATAATGGAGGAGTCCAAGGGCGAGGGGCAGATAAAGGAGAGTGGGCCCTGTCCCTTCTCTTCCTGTTGCTGACGGGTGCAGAGCGGTAAAAAAGGGGGTGGTGATGGACTGAGCATCTGAACCAATCAAACACTCACACCCAGTCAACAGATCTGGGTTTAACCCATCACCGTTCTTTAGCCCACTCTGCCACCCCAGTTCAGACATGGCCATGTGCAAATCAGTCTGACCCTGTGCCTCATGGGAACAGTCCAGCCCGAACTGCTGTAGTGTAGCTCCTATTTTCCCAATAGGCTCTGCGCATTGGAATAGTACCTACAGCAGTAAAGGCCTAGGCCAGACGTTAACTAGGTCTACTACTGTCGAAACTAGACTTAATTTTTGGGTTTGCCAGCTAAGCTCAGAGTTCGCTAGAAACTTTCTCGAATGTTCAAGGAAGGATTAACTCCCCTGATTAGACAAGAAGGGATTTAGTTTCTGACAACCATAGAACATGACAACTTTGCTCTCCTCTAATCAAGAGTCAATCTCAAGAGTCGTGTGAGCACAAGGCAATTATTTTACTCAGTCAGTACGTGCATTCTTAGTCTCATCAGAATGTAGAGAAAAGGAAGAGACGGGCGTGTTCAATAAAAGATGTTATTTATTGATCAGTCTCTTTTCTCGTACAAGAGAAATGGATCGATATTATTGCAATACTTATAGTTAAGTAAAGTGCATACATTAGAAGCAATAGTATAAAATAATACTGTAAAAACATTGATATGGTTTCTGAGCCATATGATGTTTAAAATGATTAAAATATATTTACATACACATATACATTTGACTAAACGTACTCAACTGGTGTTTCTAAATACGCCTACCCCGTGTACCTGACCTAAGTCTAATGCGTGGGCGGGAATAGAAAGTTACAGTTTAAGTTAAGTTTGTTTTTGCCAAGTGAATAACTAAAGAATTCTCTGTGAGGGGTTATTCAGTTCTGTACCTGGAATTTAGGATGAATGAGGAATGGTATCTCTTTCTCTGCTCTCGATATTCCAGGCTGCCTGCGAGGGCTGCCCAGAAGCGCCGGTGCTGGGTCTCTCGGCTTGAGATAGCAGCGCGTCTCTCAGCGCGTCAGGAAGGCGGGGCTGCTGCCTGCGGGGTCTGCTTCTGCTCTCGGCTTCGGCAAGTATGGCTGCTCCGTCTTGTCACCACGCGTGTGTTTGCATAGGGCAAGGTCGGCAATATTTATACCTTAAAGGTGCCGAGATTGACGTAAGGATGGACATAGGTACGTCAATAAAGATGTCATACGACTTGCTCGTTAGCACATTCTTTTGCAAAAGTTCTCTGTGAAATCAAAACAATGGCCGCACGGATTTTCCAGGTTGTCATAGGTTTGATTTGTTATGAGAACGTCGTATGCCTTATCAGGGGCTGGAGGAATGTCGCTTGTCTAATTAGATCTCAAGCGTTATGACCTAATCAGATAACACGTTCCTGTGCCGTAGTGTGACTGCGTCAGATAACGGTATCTGCATCATGGGGGATTTCTTGCCTCATGGGCTGACTGTTAGTTAACTAGCTAGGTAGTTTAACCAGAATAGGGTCAGGAATAGGGGGATCGATTCAGAACCTATAGAAATACAGGACACCCACTCCACGCTAACTATGGTCATATCTACTAATCTATGCATAGTATAACATAGTACAACATACTATAGAGTATAGTGTATACCTTACCACCCCAAAATACATAAATGCATTTCGAAATTTTCAAATATACTGAAAAATTGCAGTCATATATATTGTATGCACTTAAGCTATGAATTAAATGCAAAAGTAAACACGCATTGTAATGCATTATTGCTTTTTGGTATATGAGAAATACACATGAAATGGCTCTTAATATGGCTATACAGAAAGGAAGTTCGAGACCATTTCATCACATAATAAAATATTTGTGAACATACCAGCGGGCAGCTAAAGTCTATATAAAGTATCTAAAATAGAAATCTTAGTTCTCTAGGAATAGTTTCTTACTTTAAGCAGAAGATCAGTGTCCCGGGGAAAAAATATATAGAAAAATATTTTAAGGGCTTGCTGAAAAAAGTTGCTGTCCGTGAACTGGATTGTAATTGTTCATGTGACTTTATTTTTAAAGGTTGAAGGCCGAATTCAGGGAACGCCGTGTGCGAGTTTACTCAAAAGTCTCTATTTCTGTTCCGGAGAGAACATCATATCATTCAGGCTTTCGAAAAAACTGTCAACAGCTTCATGGGAAAGTTCCATTAAGTCGGAAATAGGGGTAACCATGCATTCGTGCGCATGATTGTCTCCATTGACATTCTGATTTGCATTGCTGACAGAAGGTCGTACCTGTTCGATGCTGCTTTCATCTTGAACTTCACTACTCTTCAATCGTAGTGGTGAAGATTCCAGGAATGCCGTCATCAGAATTGGCAGCCTTTGAGGGCAGCACAGTGCGTGAACCTTGGTAGGAACCAACAGTGTATCTGCATCCACCGGCGCATCCGATTGTAGCGTCAGACAGGTGTCTAACACGCATTCTTCTCCGCATAGCAGACACCTTAGTACAGGTAAAACACACCTTTGCCACATTGGTCGAAATGATAGAAACCAAGTCATGTTTAGGTCTCTAAGCCGGGAGAGTCCCAGGATTTTTGATATCCGGTCCCGGTATCCAATGGCTAGGATCGTATCTTCCATTGTCGCGAGAGTTTGATCTGTGACATGGGTTGCCATAACGAAACATAAGGACTAGGAATAGGATTCCTGCAATTAGTCCCAGGATCAGGGGAAGTCCGCCAAAAATCGAATGGACGAAATCTGGAAAAATACCCAGTATGGCTTTGAATGGTGTTAATGCCATCGAAAATACTGTCTTAAATACCTTTGAGACCCCAGTGGTATCAGAAATATTTAAGATTTCGCTCAGGATTTCCGCGAAATGTACGGGGGAATTAGTTGATAATAATGTATGTATCTCTGCAGTCGTCCTTGCGACTTGTAGATCATACGTTTCTTTAGATGACGTGAGCCTTGTAGGCGTCTGAAGAAGCACTGTTTTCATTCTGCTTAAAGTGTCTATTCGAATAGAAGTAATTTTCAAACCGGGCCATGCCCTTGCCTCCCTGTCTGGTAAGGAGCTGGGGAACAAAGAACGTCCACAGCACTTGACCTTCGCCGTCGTGGTGACGAGATAAGGAGTCCCGGGCATAAGACTACAACATCTGCGGTCTACAATAAGAATGTAACTCCCATTATAGAGTCTTTGAAAGAATGGTTCTATTTCAGTTGCAGGTGCGCCTTGCTGGTGACATGAAAGGTTGTATGAATTCCCTTCACAGGCTCCGTGCAAACTAATACCGTTACACAGAAGCGTGCCGCTTAGTGACATAGCACAATTGTTGCCACTAAGAAACACTTTCTGTCCTTTGTTACTGACACATGCATGTGAATAGGGCAGGTTCCAAGTTGTTTTAAGGTACCCCTTTCCCAATTTCTCGTACATGCCAGCCTGTATATATTTTTGGCAGTATTGAAACCTGAAGGTTGAGATTGGAATATTTATGATTCCGTGGATTATCCATTCACTGACAGGTCGTTCTGACATTGTCATTGGTAATCTTTCTAGTTTTTCAATGCTCAGGATTGTATAATCAGCTCCCTTTTGGGCCATACTGATTTGTCTATCAGTAAGGTTAAAGATTTGGAATAGTGACGTTGTGTTGATTAAACGCCAAGGCACATAGCCTGAACGCAGATTTTGTAACGTCCAGCCAAGCTGTACAATAGAGCGCAATTGCGACTGACCATGTTGTAATAACAGTAAGTCTTGCGATAATATATCGATTGCTGAAGACACAATGCTGTCCAATGAAAAAATTCTGGAGGACAGAGTCATTAGCCCATTGTCCACTACAGAAAGTGATTTTTCCAAATTGATACGGTCAATTTCCCGTATTCTTTCTGCTGTCTCAATTTGAGTAACCTTCCAGGCCTCATTGTATGCTGCATATACAGAGGCTGCTATGAAACGCTTTTGACGCTGTTTGCGTGGTCCCAGTATGAAATCACGCAAGTCAGCACCATCAGTAAGTAAAGTTAGGTGTTGCTTAATTTCAGGCAGTGTGGAAGTTTGTAGCCATTGAAGGCATAATTTGCCCACACTGTAGGTTGTTATTATCCCTGGGTGATGTCTTTGAGGATATCTAGGGTCTGGCCTGGTCATTTTGAAACCCTGTGTTTTATTCAGGAATCTATCTTGACAGTTATTTGTATCTGTGGGCCAGATCAACCATTGTTTCCAATCAGGATGTGTTCTGTTTTGGTTAAGTATATGGCTTATGTCTATTTCTTCATCTGTATCAGAGTTATTGCTAAACATTGTTGGCTTTGGAATAGACAGGTTATTTAAATCTTTGATTTTGGCTAAGCCAAGACAGGTGGTTTGTTGAACAGTGTCATTTAAAAATATCATTTGTTCTGGGATCATGCAGGCTCTAAACAAAGCTTCTATACCCTGTACTTGCCATTCTTTTGTACCCCAAACACTTTTCAAATCAACATTTTTGTCCCAATAATCAAATCCAAAAGTATTCATTTTTTCAAAGAATGAATCTGAATATATCAATTTCGTGTTGGTTATCATGGTTTTCATCCCTGTCTTGTTTGACAATTTGCAATAAAATGTTTCAGCATTAGTTATGTTAAAACCTGAAAAATATGAATATTTGTCATAAACGGTTCTAGAGCTCCCTTTTGGAGGTGTAGCACAATGTTCCCATTGATTATAATTTAAAACATTTCTAGGTTGTGCAGATTTATGCAAAAAATGGTTACCATAATGGTTATAGCAATACATACTATCATAATTTGTAGAACCTTGCAAATAATCATGTTTTGTAAATTTAGCAGACATTACTAAGTCAGACATCATATTGTTTATACTTTCAAAGTCCCAATCATCAGCAAATGAGTTTGGTTTTGCAAAGTCACTCAAGGAGATCTTGATTTGGTGTGGATATTTCAGGATCTCGACCGGACCATAAATTTCATAGTCAGTGTTGTCCCAGGCTACCCCACCAGGTATTGGAATTGCTGTGAAGTTGGCTGAAGAAAGTTCTGAAGAAAGTTCTCGTTTCTCGACGTGTGAAGATGTGTGTGGTTTGAGGACCAAGCTGATGTTCTGACTTGCTGTGTCCATTTTAGCATATTTTCCCTCAATGAAGCGTCCCAAGGTAAATACCATGATGAGCCAAAGTATGAGGATAAATGCACCAAAACCCACCCAAAATTCAATCCATGGAGTAACCAGATATGTTTCTTTCAGTTGTTTCAAAAGTTCCTTAGCTTTGTCTTTAAAGGATTTTGATGATGGCTGTGTCTTTTGTTCGCTGAAACCTTCAGAGGAATCATCGAAGTTGATGAAGTAACCAGATGCAGTTCTGTCAATTGTTCCAATTGGTTCAGGATTTTTGTTTCTTGCATTTTCACTTGGAACTTCATTGTAGATTGGTGTGTCTCTGCTAAATGTCTTTATTTGGGTTTTCAGAGGTCTGAGTTCTATTGCATTGTTGCATAGTCCTTGTTGTTCTTCTTTAGGCGTTTCGAATGTGATGAGCCTCTTTGTTAGGACCTCTGTACTGGTAGCAAACCTTGGTGTTCTGCTACTTATTGGGAGTCCACTTGGCCTACCGTTTGTTATCGGCCACATGTTGTGGTTTTACCAGGTCGATGGATACAACTCGGTTCTCCTTTTTTCCAGCAAGTGGCGGTAGTACAACTGATCTTGTCCCGTTGACAGACAAGACAGGAACTGCTTTTCTGTAAGAAGGCCCAAATTCCTTCTTTACCGCGATCTTCTCCCTGACTAGATCCCCGACTTTTGGAATCCAGACAGGTCTTGCTGGGACAGGTGGTGATTCTTCAGTGGTTGTTGGCTGTTGTTTCAACTGTATGTTGCTCAGGTCTTTTCTTGTTTTGTTTAAGTCCTGCAAAATAGCCAAACGGTCTTTGACATCAAAGGTTTTTTCTATTACCACTGAAGTCTGACTATCAAGGTCAGAGATCAACATCCTAGTTCCGAATAATAATTCGTACGGACTGAATCCCTTCAGAGAATTTCTTGGCAAGTTATTTAGACTACGTTGGACACTTATTAGATGTTTGACCCACCCAGCTCCCGAACCTAATGTCCTTTCCATTATAGATTGCTTTCTGCCTTGGTTTTTTCTTTACACCATCCCATACCCTCAGGAAGGAAGTGAGAAGATTCCCGCTGGGCTGTGCTCATTTGGCCATTCTTTCCCCCCCCAGGCTGGATTGCCTGAGTGAAAAAAAATGGTCGAACGTAGCATGCTCTTAGCGTATATGCCATTTAGACTCGCAAATCTTGTATAACAGTCCGGACGTCAGCCGAGTGCTGTGGATCTACATTATAAGTGGAACTAGCCTGTGTATGTTAATCGCAAGCCATTCTTTTTGTTGGTAATATTATCTGCCTTGATACGACGAGGTATTAAACTGCTTCTCTCCCCACTGCGATCTCTGTTGCAGTTTGGTCAGTTTTTTACAAACATGGTGTAGTGCAGGCTCATGCCTGGCCACCAGTACCGTGATTGTAATTCTTCCAGAGAATCTTTTAATTTAAGGTGTCTGAGACCCTCGCCCATGTGTGCGTCTGCGATTAACAAGTTTCTCCTGTCCATGTTTGGAATCACTCTATCCCCCACTCCTGGGATTCGAGCAAAAGGGACGGAGTTTGCATCGATTATGTATGTATAATTGAGTGGATAGTTGATCGGTAACGCTGAGCAGTCGCCTTTTGATGACGTTTTCACCGCCAGCAATGTTTCACCGTCAATGTATTTTAATGTACGCTTTTTTCGATCTACGGGAGCCGGTTTAGTGGCTGCCGCTGCGGCTGTTTCAGCCAATGAATTCCCTACAACGTGAACGCCATCACGCTGGTGACTCAGTGAGTGTGTCACGTGAGTCTTTGGTAGTTCTTTTTTCAAAAGAGCTACTTGTTCCCAGAGCAGTCTCTGCTTTATTGGTGCATCTGTGTCATCTTTGTAACCGTTCTGAATCCATGTCTGCAAATCCTTGTTATATGCTTTGACGCAGAAATATGAATCTGACACTATAAGTGTCGGGAATTCGCGATCCGCATTATCTAGCGCCATTTTCAAAGCTATTATTTCAGTTTGTAGTTCTGAATTAGTTTCTACTGAGTGTGATTTTGTTAATAGAGGTCTTAGTTTACCTCCGCGCCACACTTCTTTTGTAATCTCACATGTGGGATTGTATGCATGTTCTCCCCAAACGGAGGGTTGAGCATGTCCGTCTGTATAGATTACACAGGCGTAATGTCGTAGAGGCAGAATGTCGATTGGCAGAGGATACGTCTTTTCATATTTTAGATTTTTTAATTCTTCTAGTTCTGGATCAAAGTAGTAGTCTACTTTGTCCGTTGTGATTGAATTCACCCATTGTATCCATTCCGGATCCAATGTTGTTGATGGTAAATTACACGGTGTTGTTAATGCCTCAAAGGCTGATTCAGCTGTTCTGACTGTGATATGTCTACCGTCAGCTATGTCTTTTTCTCTAGCTATTGCGGTTTGAACTGCTTGAACAATTTTTCCTTTGTTGCTGAATCTCTGTTCAGCTTTTGTGTACAAGTGTGATTTGAATGCAATTGGTACCTTTTCTCCCTCATTAGAGGTCAGGTATGTGAATCCGCATCTCCCTGGGATGACTCGGATCACAAGGTTGCGTGTATTATCACGGGTTTCTAATTTTGTCTTAATTAGCATGTCTGTTTGTAAGGATCTCAAAATTTCTGTGTGTGTTTGAGTCCAACTGGATCTTTTAAAGTCTGGTTTAATTAGATCGTAAAGGGGTTTGACCCTTTCTGCGTAATTTGCAATGTATGTTCTTCCGAAATTTAGGAAGCCTAGAATTGACTGTAAGTTTTTTAGTGTTTTAGGAGCTTGGATAACGGCACATTTCTCTAGGAAATTGTCTGCCAGGCTTTTACCTTCACTTGATAGCTCATATCCTAAGAATAGGACCGTCAGATGGGCAATTCTGGACTTTTTGAAGTTGAATTTGTAACCCTCTGCAGCGAAACCAAGTATTATGGTGTTCACTCTTTTCAAGTGAGTCTCCAAGTCATCATCTGTTAAGTAAATGTCATCGACATAAGATAATGCTTCATCATCATATAGTTGTAGTAATTCTGTTACTCTCGCTGAGAATACCCCCGGGCTGTTCTTGTACCCCTGGGCTAACCGACAGAATTGTTTTTGAGTGCCATTTACTGAGAAAGCTGTTAAATATCTGCTCTCTGGTGCTATGTTTTGACAAAAGAATCCGTTGGAGATGTCCAAGGTTGTTTTGTATTTTTTGCGCACTATGTTATTCATTAGTGCAGCACTGTGTGAGTTTTGCACTGCAAAAGTTTTGCAACATGTGTTAAGGTGTCGGTAATCCAAAACTAGACGATATGAATTGTCTGGTTTGGAGACCGGAAACAAAGGATTGTTCATTTGTGAGGTGCAAGTTTCAATCACCCCCTGGTATTCTAGCTGATCTAGTATTTCATTTACTTGTTTTTTAGCTTCTTGCTTAATTGGGTACTGCCTTTGTGCAGTTGGTTGTGATTTTAACTGGATTTTGTGAGGAGGAGAATCCTCATCCCATCCTACATGATTTTTATATAAAGCAGGTGCTAAGGCCACTGCCCACTTTCTAGCAAGTGTATATTTTTTATGAATCGGGATTTGATTCGAGAAGGCAGGCATAATTACTTCTTCGCCATGAGGGCACTCCCTGACAAACTCTGGTGGCCACTCTTTTTCAGCTAGAAGGATGTCATAACCCTTGGAGAGGTTATCCCAAAATAGTCCCCTTATTTTCCTAGTCTTATCTCCCTCTATACGTAATGTTATCTCGTATATTTTGTGGGGCTTGCTAACTCTGGTATCTGCAGTTTCCACTTGAAGGTATTCATTCGTGTCCACTGTCTCCAGATGATTCATAAGGACTTTGCGAGCTATGCTCACCTCTGCTGCGCTGTCTAGCATTGTCTGAGCCCACTCTCCGTTTTTCAGTTGTGTCCTCAGTATTCTCGGCATTGTTAACTACCTTGATACTGGCTACCTTCTTTTTTGGAAATTGTAATTTCTTTTTCAGTTGAGCAGGTTCCTTGTCTTTGGACTTGGCGTGCTCTTCTGATCGTCCTCTTCTTTCCGATTTCTGCGAGGAATTCTGAAAAGATTGAGAGGGACGTGCATCAATGTCTTGATATCTATCAGGTTTTTTAATATTATCCCTATTTCTAAGGTTATATCTATTCCCAGAGGGGTCACTCTGGGGTGACCTTTGTCTCGGGTTTGGAGATTTCTCTCTTCGCCTAGGAGACCTTCCTCTGGACTGGAATTTCTTTTCTTTAGGATTGGATTGTTTGTTCCCATCCCAGTTCTTTTTTGGTGAATTATTATTATTATTAAAAAACATTTTTTCTGGACTTGTAGTCAGTTGCGGTTTTACTGGTATTCCACCTAGACTATCTCTGCCTAGTTCTTCATAGGATTTTTCTATGATTCTGGCAATTTCAGCTGGTTGGTCTGCTATATCTGTCTCTTTTAACCTCTGGCGGATCGCCACGTTTGCTGCTTCACCTTTTATGTTTGCTAGTAATATAGCCGAGACCTGCTTGAAGTCTTTCAGTAATTTCATACCAAGAGTTAAAGCAGGTTCTGGACCGTATTCATCTTGAATTTGTTTTAGCACATCTGGTATCACCGAAATGGATGGAACACCGTGCGTTTTTGTATAGATGGAAGCAAAGACTGTACCCCAAGTGTCACAGTCCTCAATGTGTGGTGCGATTCCCATTGGGAGACATATAGTCAGAATCCTGTGTTTTTCTAATGGGGTGGTGTCAGGAAACACCGCCTCTATTTGGGTAATTTTCTGTGCCAACCAGAATGGTATTTGTTCCCGTTTAGCTGGAACTTTACCTAGGCAGGATTGGATGTTCTGTGGTGTAATTTTATTTGTGTTCCCCTGGTGAGGGGTCAGCTGTGGTAGTTTAATCGCTGGCTGAATTGTTGAAGTCCGCATTACATACTGAACTAATTGTCTGTGAATTTTTAGTAGTTGTTTTAGCTGTATTAACAGCTCTGCTGCAGGCATTATTTCGATGTCTGGATGTGGTGTGTATCCGGCTAGGACCGGCCACGTTGCTCCTGGTCTTCCTAAAGGACCGAGCCTTGTAATGTGATTGTTATGTTTTAGGGCGCCATCAAATAAGAGCAAATGCTTTTGGAATTTGAGTGGTACTTCCACCTCCTCGAAAGGAGTGTACGTTTCAGGAGGTTCCTCTACTTTGTAATAGTGGAAGTACTTTGTTACAGCATTTGCTGCTGGAAAATGTATCCATGTATAGTATACCTCTGTCTGCCGATATTCGTGTGCCTCAATTACGAATATGACTGTGCCACCTCTAGGTGTCAGTCCATTTTCTATAAGTTTTAAGGTTATAGATCTCCTTTTGGCGACCTGGATGAGTATTATATCCGGGTCTGCTGTTTGCATGGTAGCATCAGCATCTGCTATTTCAGTAGCTAATCTAATTGCCTCTCTTTCATCATCACTCTCTGCCATTTTACAGACAGGATGGTATTATGTTTGTTTGCAGATCAGGTTTCTTATGGAAACAGAGATTAGATGCACAATATTCTGGAACTGTTTTATCCTTCAACGTTGACTAGACCAAGAACCATACATAGGAGTTCCCTCCTGCGAGGTTTTGGAGGATATAATAACCTTTCACCCACTCCAGACGTCTTTGGAGTATTTGGGAAAAGGGGTCTGAGTGAGAAAGCACGACTGAGTTACTCTAAATGTCTTACGTTAGTTTTATCGCCCTTTCCAAACGCGTTGGGCGCCATGTAGTGTAGCTCCTATTTTCCCAATAGGCTCTGCGCATTGGAATAGTACCTACAGCAGTAAAGGCCTAGGCCAGACGTTAACTAGGTCTACTACTGTCGAAACTAGACTTAATTTTTGGGTTTGCCAGCTAAGCTCAGAGTTCGCTAGAAACTTTCTCGAATGTTCAAGGAAGGATTAACTCCCCTGATTAGACAAGAAGGGATTTAGTTTCTGACAACCATAGAACATGACAACTTTGCTCTCCCCTAATCAAGAGTCAATCTCAAGAGTCGTGTGAGCACAAGGCAATTATTTTACTCAGTCAGTACGTGCATTCTTAGTCTCATCAGAATGTAGAGAAAAGGAAGAGACGGGCGTGTTCAATCAAAGATGTTATTTATTGATCAGTCTCTTTTCTCGTACAAGAGAAATGGATCGATATTATTGCAATACTTATAGTTAAGTAAAGTGCATACATTAGAAGCAATAGTATAAAATAATACTGTAAAAACATTGATATGGTTTCTGAGCCATATGATGTTTAAAATGATTAAAATATATTTACATACACATATACATTTGACTAAACGTACTCAACTGGTGTTTCTAAATACGCCTACCCCGTGTACCTGACCTAAGTCTAATGCGTGGACGGGAATAGAAAGTTACAGTTTAAGTTAAGTTTGTTTTTGCCAAGTGAATAACTAAAGAATTCTCTGTGAGGGGTTATTCAGTTCTGTACCTGGAATTTAGGATGAATGAGGAATGGTATCTCTTTCTCTGCTCTCGATATTCCAGGCTGCCTGCGAGGGCTGCCCAGAAGCGCCGGTGCTGGGTCTCTCGGCTTGAGATAGCAGCGCGTCTCTCAGCGCGTCAGGAAGGCGGGGCTGCTGCCTGCGGGGTCTGCTTCTGCTCTCGGCTTCGGCAAGTATGGCTGCTCCGTCTTGTCACCACGCGTGTGTTTGCATAGGGCAAGGTCGGCAATATTTATACCTTAAAGGTGCCGAGATTGACGTAAGGATGGACATAGGTACGTCAATAAAGATGTCATACGACTTGCTCGTTAGCACATTCTTTTGCAAAAGTTCTCTGTGAAATCAAAACAATGGCCGCACGGATTTTCCAGGTTGTCATAGGTTTGATTTGTTATGAGAACGTCGTATGCCTTATCAGGGGCTGGAGGAATGTCGCTTGTCTAATTAGATCTTAAGCGTTATGACCTAATCAGATAACACGTTCCTGTGCCGTAGTGTGACTGCGTCAGATAACGGTATCTGCATCATGGGGGATTTCTTGCCTCATGGGCTGACTGTTAGTTAACTAGCTAGGTAGTTTAACCAGAATAGGGTCAGGAATAGGGGGATCGATTCAGAACCTATAGAAATACACGACACTGCCAAACCATGCCTTCCCTGGACCGGATTCAAGCTTCCTAGGACCGGTTTCTGGCATTACAGCCGTCTTCAGCCAGGCCTGCTTGAATCCAGTGGCAAAGTGAGCAAGGGACTCACGTCTGACCATACCCTGCCAACTTATGGTGAACAAAGCGGTACAAAAGGGGGTGGTGATGGACGGAGCATCTGAACCAATCAAACCCTCACACCGAGTCAACAGATCTGGGTTTAATCCATCACCATTCTTTAGCCCAATCTGCCACCCCAGTTCAGACATGGCCATATGCAAATCAGTCTGACCCTGTGCCTCATGGGAACAGTCCAGCCCGAACTGCCAAACCATGCCTTCCCTGGACTGGATTCAAGCTTCCTAGGACCGGTTGCTGGCATTACAGCCATCTTCAGCCAGGCTTGCTTGAATCCAGTGGCAAAGTGAGCAAGGGACTCATGTCTGAGAATACCCTGCCAACTTATGGCAAACAAAGCGGTACAAAAGGGGGTGGTGATGGATGGAGCATCTGAACCAATCAAACACTCACACCCAGTCAACAGATCTGGGTTTAAATCATCACCGTTCTTTAGCCCACTCTGCCACCCCAGTTCAGACATGGCCAAATGCAAATCCGTCTGACCCTGTGCCTCATGGGAACAGTCCAGCCCGAACTGCCAAACCATGCCTTTCCTGGACCGGATTCAAGCTTCCTAGGACCCGTTTCTGGCATTACAGCCGCCTTCAGCCAGGCTTGCTTGAATCCAGTGGCAAAGTGAGCAAGGGACTCACGTCTGAGCATACCCTGCCAACTTTAAAAGATGCTGGATTAAGCCAACTGGTTTCTCAACCTACGCACAAAGCTGGTCATACTCTTGATCTTGTTTGCTCGAATTTCTCTAACATCCTGATTGAGGATCCCTATCCGGTGATTTGGTCGGACCACTTTTTTATCCCTTTTACTATCTTTTGCCAGCATGTGAGACCTAGAATTCCCCCTAAGGCGGTAGGACGTAATTGGAGTAAGATCTCCCCTGGCAGTGTTGCCCTACATCTTGTAAATACCACTCCCAAAGACGCCCCTGATTTAGATTCACGCCTGACTAACCTCAACTGCTGGGTCACCTCTGCTATTGACTCGCTCGCTCCTATGCGACCGATTAAAACTTTTCGAGCAGCTCCCTCCGCCCCATGGTACTCCGACGAGCTTCGCAAATATAAATCTTCTTGTATGCTGTTGGAGCGCCGGTGGAGGTCATCCTATTCTACTGACACAAAATTTAAATATAAACTGGCCCTCAAAGAATACCGTAGGAAAATAATTGAGCATAAAAAAGTTACCTGGAGGAGAAAATTAATAAAGCGCATGGCTCGGCCAGGGAAATTTTTAACACAGTGAAGACTTTCACAGATCCCTTGGCTCTTAAACAGTGTCTTCCAGTCTCTCAGGCCCCTTGCTCCCGCCTCTCTGACTTCTTTGAAGACAAGATCGCGAAGATCTATGACCCCTTCCCCAAGAATAATGATCTAGGGAGTGCTACGTCTTTACCTGACTGCATCGAGTCTTCCTCCACCTTTTCAGACTTTGAGGCAATCTCACTGGAACACTCACTGATGGAATTGTCTAGATGCCGCTCCGGCTCACCACTTGACCCTTGGCCAGCCAAGCAATATAAATCATTGGCCTCTTTTCTTAATCCCTTCCTCAACTACATCTGGAACGACTCGCTCAAAACCGGAATTTTCCCGGAGTCTTGGAAACATGCCCAACTGGTCCCGATCTTAAAGAAAGCTAATACAGATCCTAATGAGCCGGTGAACTATCGACCCATCTCTCTGCTCCCAGCCCCTGCCAAGGTCCTTGAAAAGCTAGCGCAGCAACAACTGGCAGGTTTTCTTGAATCCCACGGTCTACTTCATGAATCCCAACATGGTTTTAGAAAGTGCCATAGTACTGAGTCGGCCCTTATAGAAATGGCCGACTCTGTGCGGTGGAAACTGGATGGGGGTTCCAGAGCGGTGCTGGTGCTGCTCGACTTGTCGGCAGCATTCGACACCGTCTCTCACCCCATCCTGATTGACCGTCTTCGGTCGAAGGGCATTCAGGGGAAGGCCCTGGAGTGGCTGACCTCTTTTTTGTCTAATGGCACCCAGGCAGTCTATACTCACCCTTTTACTTCTGTTAGCGGTACCCTGAAATGGGGTGTCCCTCAAGGCTCGGCTTTGAGCCCACTATTGTTCAATGTTTATTTTTCTCCTCTGGCCGAACTCATTGCTAGGTCGGGCATTATAGCTACTTCCTATGCAGATGATATTCAGCTGCTTTTCTCCTATGAGAGTGCCACACAAACTACTTTTGATCCTTTGAAGAATTGTCTGCGGGACATTTCAAAATGGATGGACCATAACTGCCTCCGCATGAATGCGGCGAAAACGGAGGTTCTCTTTTTCCATCAACCCTCCCCTCTAGATGCAACTCTCTGGTGGCCACAGGAACTCAGCCTTCCCCCTGTCCCTAAGGACTCTGTAAAAAATCTAGGGGTCAAGTGGGACTCAAATCTTTCCTTTAGTAACCAAATACAGACCGTTTCTGCCGCTTGTTTTTCCAAGATCAGGATGATTAGGAAATTCATCACCTATCTCCCCAGTGACACCAGGAAAACCATAGTCCAGGCATTGATTACATCTCACCTGGACTATGCGAACGGCCTGTATTTAGGGTTGCCCGCGGGCCTGCTACATCGGCTCCAGACAGTCTAGAATGCGGCGGTTCGGCTGGTCTGTGGGGTTTCCCTACGCACCCATATTTCGCCACATCGCAGAGCATTACATTGGCTACCAATCCATCAAAGAGCTGCATTCAAAGCCATGACCTTAGCCCATCGAGCAACTAGGGGTAGGGGATCGGCCTACCTCTCTGTTAGCATCCGTCCTTACTGTAACTCTCGGAACCTCCGTTCCAACTCCCAACATCTGCTTTCCATACCAAGATTCAGGAAAGCAGGTTCTGGAGGTAAAACCTTCCAGGTCTGTGCCACAACTCTCTGGAACAAACTCCCGATCGCAATTAGGATGATCCAGGAAGAATTACCCTTCCGTAAGGCACTAAAAACTTTCCTCTTTTGTTAACCCCCCCAGGATTATCACTCTGCTTTCACTCAGAAGCGCCGGGACACCCCGTTGGGGTAGCTCCGCGCTATATAAAATACACAATAATAATAATAACTTATGGCGAACAAAGCGGTACAAAAGGGGGTGGTGATGGACGGAGCATCTGAACCAATCAAACACTCAGACCCAGTCAACCGATCTGGGTTTAATCCATCACCGTTCTTTAGCAAACTCTGCCACCCCAGTTCAGACATGGCCATATGCAAATCAGTCTGACCCTGTGCCTCATGGGAGCAGTCCAGCCCAAACTGCCAAACCATGCCTTCCCTGGACCGGATTCAAGCTTCCTAGGACCGGTTTCTGGCATTACAGAAGTCTTCAGCCAGGCTTGCTAGAATCCAGTGGCAAAGTGACCAAGGGACTCACGTCTGAGCATACCCTGCCAACTTATGGCGAACAAAGCGGTACAAAAGGGGGTGGTGATGGACGGAGCATCTGAACCAATAAAACACTTACACCCAGTCAACATATCTGGATTTAATACATCTCTGTTCTTTAGCCCACTCTGCCACCCCAGTTCAGACATGGCATAATGCAAATCAGTCTGACCCTGTGCCTCATGAGAACAGTCCAGCCCGAACTGCCAAACCATGCCTTCCCTGGACCGGATTCAAGCTTCCTAGGACTGGTTTCTGGCATTACAGCCGTGTTCAGCCAGGCTTGCTTGAATCCAGTGGCAAAGTGAGCAAGGGACTCACGTCTGAGCATACCCTGCCAACCTATGGCGAACGGGTGCAGGACACATCTGGGCTTCAGAAAGGGGCTCCTTTCCCTGGCCTCAGTTGTGATGGTGCCTCCTGGCGCGGTGAGTCCTGGGACTTGGAGTCCCCAGGAGTTGCACAACAGTCCCGAGCCGCACAACAGTCTGATTTGTAAACCTTCCTTTGTCAAAGAGAAATATGTTAATGGCCTGATGGAACTTTTGTCAGGAAAGGGCCAGGGTAAGCAAATCTTGGATACGCAAAACCGTAACTATATTCCAAATTTTGTTTGGGATTATTGTACCTAATGTTCGGAGACCACATCATTAAGGTGATAAACTAGTCATTAATTGATAGAGATGTGCAGAAAAATACTAAAAAACACTCTTCCAGAAATTATGCATATGGTACAATGTAAGATCTTAATCTTAGTCTGAAGAAACAGAACATAAAATTCTAAAATTAAAATAGGAGACTGGAAATTACTTTTAATTTTATTACAATTGTTGAGCCTAACTTTTGTTCATGTTTCGGTGTGCTGGTTATTAATTAACCTTTTAAATTCTAAAAACATTTTAATAAATATTTAGCTAAGCAAAATGGAGAACATCCTGCAATAAGGAGAGATTTCCATGTTAGGTGAATTCAAGTGATGACATGATTCCAGCCTAAGCTGCATAGTAACGTATTGAATTGGGTGGAAACATAGCGCAGGGTCGGACTGGCCTATAAGGCAATCGGGCAGTGCCCAATCGACTGGTCTCACAGATAAGTGTTAAAACTGGTTCTTTTTTTAGCAGTTCATGAGACTGATTATTGGCATGTGAACTGGTTTTTACTGTTGAACTACCTGATATTACCACAAACATCGCCTACAGTAAATACAAATGCATGCAGTCCACCCTACTTTGCACAAAGCCTGCCATGATTTGCAATTGTGCTCCACTTTTAGCTATCTACTTGCTAATGGGGTCCACTTCAATTTTGGTGTCCGGGCATATTTTTGTCCTAGTCCGAACCTGACATATAGGGGCCAATTACATTGTCATTAGGAAGTGCTCTGAATGGGTTTCAGTATTGTCGAATCCGATTCGGAACCCTTGTTTCCTAAAGAATCGGTCACCTTTCCAGAGGAACAAGTATGATGCAAAGAAGCTGTGTAGGCTGTCCGAATCGGTTCCGAACAGAACTCCAGCAGCCCGAGTAATTCTGAGACTAATCGTACAGTTCAATGGAGACGGTTTCCGAACGAGCGAGTACGATGACTGATTCAGACAGCCGTTCTGAAGGCAGTTTGACCAGGACAAAACGGCTGTGGTAATTGGTCCTTGGGGGCCGTAGCAGGCCCCCCTTCACCCGTAGGCCTCCGGATTGGGCCTATTGGTGTACCCAAGGGACCCCCTTCCCTTCCCAGCCAAGCACAGTGTGACAGGCACCATGGGGTGCAGGCCACAGGGTGCAAGGTTTTCCCCACCCACCCTTTTTCCAATGGTAGCCTGTGTTCTCCTTCGGCACACAGGCTCCCATTGAGGTCAATGGGAGTCTGACCGAACCGAGTCCGTAAGCATCCGGACACATCGTAATCAGTCGGTAGGATTTCTAGAATACGAATCGGTCGGAAACCATTCCTAACCCGATTCGGTGGGAATGCTTTCTTAACGACATCGTATTCTGCCCCATTAGATGGTGCATAATATGTAGGTTTGAAAAGTAGGTTGAGTAGCAGTAGAAGGGAAAAAGAAATGAAGAGAGCGACTAAGTTACAAAATGAGTATGTCATGTGTTGTGCTGTCAGTGTTTGGCAAGAACCAGAGCAAAACATTTTTGTTCAGGCCCCAAATCCCAGGGATTTTATTGAATTTAGAAGGCTCAATGGGTGAGTTGATCTTACAACTTTTGAAACCGTGATATACAGGTTGCTGTCAGATATATTTAAGCAGGCACACTAAGGTCCCGATTACGATGGAGGTGGGATGGCCACCATCAGGCCATCGGTTGCAGCCCCATCGCCCCATGCAGGACCCCCCACCGCATTAGGATGGTGGGCGGTCGGACAGAGTGACCATCCGCGTGCATCAAACAGGCTCAAGGAGCTATCAGACAGACTGCAATCTCTACAATGGAGGTGGTGCCTGCTCAGACACCGCTGTAGGGATTACAATGTGCCTTTCCACCGGCCGTTTCAAGTCTGGCAGAAAAAGACTTTGGGGGCTCCTAACAGGCCACCCTTACCCCTGGCCCTCCGCCATAGGCCCCAGGGGCACCTATTGTGTCCCGCTAAACATCCCTGCACCATGTGGTTCAGGGATGTTTGAAATGTGTTATTTTCGTGTTGCAACATGTGCTGTAGCCTGCGACACACACCGCAATACAAAATATACACATTGCGACTGCCATGAAGGTGGTCACATCCTAATGCGGCCAGCGGGACCTCTGATTCCTAGTCGGGCGGTCCTGCTTCTGCGTCGGTGTTGGGCAGACGTCAGTCTGCCCAACATCATAATCAGACCCTAAGTCAAAATCCTATAACTAAAGTGCACACAAATAAGAGTGTGCTTAGAATCAAATGGAACACGAGTGTTTGTATTTTATATAAGTCTTTGTTACTTATTTTGCATCTTTACTATGACCAGATGGCATTTGTTCTCATGTTTCCTATTGCCTGCTGCAGAAACACTACTCCTAGCCCCCCTGAAGCACCCTCTCCTACCTTTTTGTCCTCTCTCTCCTCCAAGTATCCTCTCTCCACCTACATGTCAATGTTTGTTCGTATTGAAATGTGTTGCTACACAACAGTGTGCCCATTTTCCCTGCAGTGGTGATTTTTGCAGGGAGACACATCAATTTTCCTTGCTTCAAAAATTGAACCTGACTATCCCTAACAAAGCACCTCTACTTCTGCGACTGAAATCATCACAAATTGATGTTAGTCTTTCCTATCCTTGTCTAACAGTGAGCCGTTGCTCTCATATGTTCCGGACTGCTGTGCGGGGTCCTGACTAGAACAGGGACTATGTCACTTAGCCCCTGGTGCCCTCTCTTGTGGTAATCTTTGTAGTTTGAAAGACATTACAGTACCCAAAGGTTTGAGGGAAAACCGGCTGATCATCTTTTAATTGTGGTCCTCAGCAGTTTCTATTGGAGTTGTATGATGGTTTACTTGCAGTGTCTCCAGGAGTCTCATGATACTTTAATAGTCTTAGCTTCGGCAAACATTTTACCTTTACTATTAAAGCTCATTTGCAGTCACTTTTGCATTTTGTCATGATGAAATTAATAGTCGTATTGTATTCCTTTGCAGATTTGTGTGACTGACACGACAAGAGGACCCTACGGTGCTCATACCACATCCTTCCAAGTAATGAGTAATGAGATCCAGCAAGAATTACCCTCTTATGTGCCTCACCGCCAGTGCCTGCCAAATGATATCAAAGAGCATGAGTGTCACCTCCATGGAAATGTCCAGCCACATCCAAGGCTACTGGGAATTTACAATAATACAGAGGATGACGACAAAACCAAAAAACAAACTTCAGGAAAAATACAAACATTTGGGATAAAACCTTCTTCAGAGACAGAACCTTTTGTGGAACAAACTATGGATCCACATTTTCGATCCCGAGAACAAAAGGATAACACTGGTCTGAAAAAGTACAGAATTGCTGTGGACCAAGATAATAAAGACAATAATCTTTTGAAAAAATTACTTCTTTCAGACAAGGAAAGAGCAGATTTACTTGATTGGAATACACGAAACACCCAACGAACTATTCCACAGAATAAAAGAAGCCCGTCCCTGGACATGTCCGTTCCGACACCTTATAAACCTAACTCTACCAAGAGGGAGAGCAGGTTGCAACTGCCACTGTTTTCCAGATCATCTCCAGCTGCACAGATCTCTACTTCACCTTCACTAGCAGACAGTAAAAATGAGCTAAATGTTTCTAATGCAAATCCTGCAGAAGAAGAATCACAGAGTCGGCCTAAATCCCCATTTAGAATCATTGCAAATGCAATAAAAAGATCATTGAACTACTCAGAAAGTAATAAAAGTACCCCAATCCATAAACCACAACCTGTTCCTCCAAGCAATGTTTTCGACTTTCCTAAACCTGCTAGCCAGTCTGGTGGTTTAAGGCGAAGTCAGAGTAACGTTGAAAACGTCTCACGTCCACAGATGCCAAGAAAGGCTTCGGATTTCTCATTCAAAAATTCACCTAGCTATTTTAAGCCAGTTGAAAAGACCACTCTCTATGAGGAAAGAACATCTGAACAACATTCTCCACCTAACAATTTGTACATCCGGCAAGAGGGCTCCCCTAGTAGACTGGTGCATAACAAGTCTTGCAATAACAATTCAGAGGATCCCATGCTGGAACGCCTAGAAAGGATTAATATTAAAGACAGTTTTCCTAAGGACCTAGGAGATGACATATTTTTACGAAACAGAAAGAATACTTTATTTTCTTCACTGAGGTTTACTAGGGAGAAACCTTCAGAAATTATCACAGATGAACCACATTCGAAAAGTGATATTTGGAGCATTTTTGGGACATTCCGGAAAAAAGTTAATGAACGGGATGTCAATGGCCCGATAAAGAAGACAACTACACCGTTTAGTGCTTTTTTCACTGAAACTGTGTTAAATAAACCATCTACTACACAAGAAACAGGTAATTTGCTTTCTATTCTTTTAGTGGGTGGTTGCTTTTATTCATTAAAATACAATTACATAGCCACTTCTTGCCCTGGTAGTGGACCATAGGCCGTATTAGCTGGTATCCTGGAGAATTGCATTAGGTTCACAAGGGGAGATATAAGGCTGATATACTATACCGGTCTCTAGAATTTTACACCCTCACTTATTCATGGTTGAGTGCTATCTTAACATTGTTGCTATCTTCTTTTCCAATACCTTTAAGTAGTTTTAATGAATTGTGAAAGATGGGATTCAGTGGGTGACCTAAAGTCTTTTCTTCTTTACCCTGAGCTAATGCTATGTCACTGAAATTGCACAAACGCTCATATTTTATGTTTGACATGGTGGGGGACAATTCACAAACTACAAATTGTAGTATGTTTTTGTAGAACTACAAAACGTACTACAAAATGCATCTCACAAATCTAAGCGTCAAGTTTATGCCGCTGCCTGTACTGTACTTGTATGTCTAGATATCTCCACCCTGACTGAAGAATCTCTGCACCTGTAAGTATACATTTTAGAAGTATATGTAGAAGGGACATAGGGGAGGCTGGGCAATTGGAAATACTTATGAATAAAGGGGAGGGAATTAGGAAGGAGCAACTTAAAGAGATTCAGGGATAGGTTTAGGGAGTAATGCCAACCTTTCACAAAAGAGTAAGCATGTAGCTATTCACCAACTGCATCTCTATAGTTACTACAGCCAAAAAGAGACCCAAACAGTAGTAAAGCACTTCAGCTCAGTGCTGGAGTAGGGCTATCACCACACATGGCTAACGACTTTTAATGAAATACTATTCATATGGAAATTAACAGAGGCCCTAATTATGCTGGTGGTCAGTCCGACAATAAGTCGGCGTCCTACCTGTCCTATTACAATGAGACAGCCAGCACACAGGTAAGAAAGTGCTTTTTTCTATTGCGGCTTGTGCTGTGGCCCAGGAAAAGGCCCACAACACAAGTCGCAGTTGAAAAAAGCATTTTGTGCACAGCCATGAATCATGTGCCAGACCTCTGTGGTCTGACCACATGCATCAAAATGTGGCAGACAGACCGATGGCCTGTCTGGGTGACCTGTCGGGGCGGACCCTTACCGACATCCTAATGAGGCCCACAAGTAGGGACTTAAAATAAAACCCCATTAGAGGTTATTAATATACAATTATTTAAAATAGGAAATAATATACCTAAATATAGATTAATGTTAAAGAATCATTTATAAAAATAGTACATATTTTTATGTAATTTTAATGTAATCATAACATTTTTTAATAACATTTTGTATTGAAAATAAAACACCATACGAAATAGTTATTATATTATTTCAAATAGTGAGGAATAAACTGAAATACAAATAAATGTTAAAGGTAATTTATAAAAATAGTACATATTTTCAATGTAATAAAATATTTTAACAACATTTTTGCATTTAAAAATTAATGGAAAAATATTTCGTTTTAAATTCTATACATTTAATAATTATTTACAAAACAATTTCCTATGCACACAACATATCAATTCAGGTACAGTCGTATTTTGAACAGACATCAATTAGGTTTAGTCCTAGAAAATAATATTTCACTTCTTCTGTTTGAGCAATTATTGTCGTTTATTACCCCAAAACCTTACGCCAGCCGACACGTGTTTCGTCAGAGTGCAGATTGCTCTGACTCTTCAGAGCTGGAAATGAAACAAAAATTTACAAAGTGTTGTGATTCTTGTCACTGTACTAAGTGACTTAACATATACTAGGCAACATGTTGGAAGAAAAATCTCCTTATACTCCGACAGACAAAATTGTGACTATATATACATTAAAATTTGCGAAAGTAGAGGTTTGAAGAAAACAACGGGTCCTATTTAACCCATACAGACATGAACCCCATTTCGTCACTTGGTTCAGTATTACAGGATTACCCTGATTATACTCAGCACTTTTGTAAGTGACATGCACATGCTTGGAAAAGTGAAAGAAACGTGACTGCGAACATGACACCACACTGTTCAATCAAGAATTTAGTTTCGTTCAAAGTTTCATTTGTATTTAATACATACATTGAAAAAAAGGAAAGGAAACGCATTGGAGATTACTACTGACAGTTCTTGCGG
This sequence comes from Lissotriton helveticus, assembly GCF_964261635.1. Classification (NCBI taxonomy): domain Eukaryota; kingdom Metazoa; phylum Chordata; class Amphibia; order Caudata; family Salamandridae; genus Lissotriton; species Lissotriton helveticus. The sequence goes on along the minus strand of NC_136061.1, from coordinate 740,966,931 downwards.
TCGATTGGTCTTAGGCTATTTATTAAAAGGATTGATAAACCTTGTGCTCAGAGAAGGTGAAATTTCTCAGGTAAGTGTACAACTTTATTGCATTTGCCGTAAGAAGCTGTAAAGAGAAAGTCCCTCCACCTCTAGAGTAGTACGTGAAAAATAGGCATATTATTGCCTGCATTCATGCCAACACATACCTTTCTTGAAATGATGGCGTATATTGTAATTCCTATTGAGAAATATATGGAATTGGCTTTTAATTTAAGAAATGGTTACGAGTTGGATCTGAGACAATAATCTTATGAGTTTGTTAAAAGTTTGCTACTCCACTTACCACTTAACCGGTGATAATTCCAACCCGGTAAGGGTATCTTGTGCGTTCAATAGTTGTAGCTAATCTTCCCATGTGTCTTCAGTAACGTAAACATAGACCCGCAGTCACGTATACCGGAATGGCAAAAAGATATAAGAGAAGGGAAGAGTGGAATTCAAAGAGTCAATGTAATTGAGTACTCATACATCTGGAAGAAGAACTTAGCCATAAGACACGGTATGGGTCGAATCAGTTGTACACCTGTAGAACTGGTACTTATTGCATTTATGGAGATTGTATAATAACAGTAATAGTGCTAGATGATCACGCTAAACTAATTCGGAAAATTGTCTCCATTGATATGTTGATACACTTTGAGACACGACAATGTCTATGTCTTAATTATTATTACCCCAAGCCTATCCGATGTAGCATAAAGTGAGAATTGAAAGTAGCGTGAGAGACCTATGTCTAGGGAGTCATGAGTGACTCGCAGATCCGATTAAGCCCAAAATTGCAGCTCACCTATAAAGGTCCGTATACATCAAAAAGTTGCCGTATCTAGAAGCGCGTGGGCAGAATACAAATGATCGGTAGGATCCACTCGTCAGTTTCTGCAAGAACATGTCAGTATTACCTTGGATATCCTCACAATGTTTACACGCTAGAAAAGTGACTAAAAACGTGACAACCGTTTAGAATTGAGATAGATGCTTACTATTTATGTATGCTCCAATGTAGGCGAGAGGATCAGCTGAAATCGTGTTTGCGTGTCCCAATAGCCAGTCCGTATGTCCCTGGACCTGGAGTAAAGACAATGTAGAGAACATTATCTAAGGGCCTACAAGCGTAATCCCCGTGTGTTGGTCCCAGATTCGAGCTAAATACCTTGTTATATGCCCAGCCGCGAGTCCGGCGTTCTTGCTTCAAAATTCCATTGTTGAATGCGGAAGAGGAAGTGTTCCCGCGTTTGCAGTGCTTTGAATATTACGTATTCAGCAAAAGACTAGACCTGCGTGGTCTATTTCCGGTTGAGCGCAACCGATACAAACCGGAAAAGGATAAAATCTGAGTCAATACTAACGAAAGTGATGAAGTCCGAGTGAGACTAAACTACGAATAGAACCGCGATGGCGAGTAATACTGGTTTGGCTAAGCAAAGCATTCCGACAGTGGTTAAAAAAAGATCCAATTAATTATCCATTATATTGTGAATATCCAGAAGTTTTTTTGTAAGTTTACAGATGACAATGCACCCGTACCATCTTAAGCAAGACTCATATGTGGAGTCATGTTAGGGGAATTATGTATAAGTGAAAGCAAACAAACCGGAAGGAACCTTGAAGGAGAAATAGTTCGAAGTATGGTGTATATAACAAAAGCTAAAAAGATTGCTTTGAGAAGTATATAGTACTTGCTATCTACCATAATTAGAAAGCAATATTTGCAATCAATAATAGTAGGGGGAGGACATAAATTATAGATATTCGTTAGTTATCGATATCTAAATGGATATAATTACCAAGAACTTAATACTAGATTGAATCACGTATGTGAGTGGAAAATTCCAAAATAAAGTCTCACTATATCGTCTGGGTATCTTCCAGTATTACTGGATAGTGTATATTGATTGGCTAACCCTCACCTTGTGATGCATACTCAGTGACATATAAGTGACTTGTAAAGAAACATGAGTCATGCATTTTCCATAACATTGGTTCAAGACGCAGTGTTCTCAAAAACATCTATTGGTTTACGGTATATTAATATCCATTACATACACAAGGACCCTAACATTTAATACAGTGTTGCAGAAAATCCTTAGTGATACATGTTGTCTTGTATTTAACACATTACGATGTATAGCTATTTATCTCATAAAGCCGTAATATGTGTTTAACCCAAGAAAAACTGCATTTCGGAATCACAATTAAGACCACGTTTAACAGAATCCAAACGCATTATCCAAAGGGCTTCTGCCCTACGAAGTTTCAGTTCTCTGTCGCCACCCCTCGGGTTATGCTCTATGACTTCGATACCAAAAAAAAGAATTTCCTTATGGGTACTTTGCGCTGGGCAGAGTGAAGCATGGATCGCTGCGGGATATCTAGGGTCTCCATTTTTTAGAGCTCTGATGTGTTCTGTAATACGCTCTTTAAGGGGTCTAATGGTACTGCCCACGTACTGTTTATTACATTTGCATACCAGTAGGTATACTACATATCTTGTGGTACAGTTAATATTCTGTTTGATTTTGTAGCCATGGTTGTTAGGTCCTTTGAACTCTCTAGTGTTATGTTGGGCCCATTTGCACATGCTACACATTCCACATTTGTAAAAACCTAAGTTATATGGTGTCATCCATGTATTAATCTGTGGTGTTTTCGGCATGGAGGGGCTAAGCCTGTTGCGTAAAGTCCTCCCTTTCCTGAATTTGATCAACGGTTGGGTGGGCATTTCTTGTGATAGGATGTTGTCTCTTCTAAGAATTCCCCAGTGTTTGTTGAGTGTTTTCCTTAATGTCTGATGCAAACCATTGTATTCTGTGATCAAACGTACTGTTGTTGAGTCTGATTTACTTCTTGTTACACCATTTAGTGTTTCTGCTCTAGTTATCTTACTCACTCTGTTGGATGCTCTTGATAATGTAGCATTATCATATCCCCGATTTTTAAACCTTTGTTCCATATCATGTACACAGGCTTTAAAATCTTGGTCTTTGCTACAATTACGTCTGGCCCGTAGGTATTCTCCATATGGTATGGATCTGATTTGGTGTAAGGGGTGACTGCTGGCTGCATGTAACACAGAATTGCACGAAGTGTCTTTTCTGAAAAGTCTGGTGTTCAGTGTGTTATTTTCAATATACAATTCTATGTCCAAAAAATTGATTCTCTCTGCACTTTGTTCCATGGTAAACTGCATGCCATACTTGTTTTTGTTTAGATACTCACTGAATTGGTACAGTTCTATGGCCGAGCCCGACCATATGAGTAGACAGTCGTCTATGTACCGACCCCAATAGACGATATGATCAATCCAGTCTGAACCTTCAGTACCCCATATGTAGTCGGTTTCAAGGCAGCCCATGTAAAGATTGGCAAAAGAAGGTGAGAATTTGGATCCCATTGCCACCCCCTTGTTTTGTTTGTACCATTTATTGTCAAATAAAAAGAAATTATTTAAAATCAAATCCATCATTCCAATCAGCATTTCGTTGTGCAACCACTGTGTGGCCGGTCTATTACTTAGCAGACGAGTGATTGCTGTTAGTCCTTTGTCTATCTCTATTCTGGTGTAGAGAGACACCACATCTAGCGTTGCTAGTAGAAGGTTAGGTTGCCATTGTAAATCCTCTAGTATACTTAATATATGCTTTGAGTCCTGGATGTAACTGGCCATGGTCCGAACTATAGGTCCTATGAATAAATCCACATATTCTGACAACTTTTCAGTGGGCCCATCAATTCCAGCCACTATAGGTCTACCGGGTGGGAAAGGCAGATGTTTATGAATTTTAGGGAGTGTATAGAGAATGGGAAATGTGGGCCTAGTAGTCTTTAAGTAAGATACTTCATCATCATCAAGAATCCCTTGTGCGTGCCATTTGGCCAGATTCTTGTTGATTTCAATACAGAGAGGTCCCATTGGATTATATCCTATTTTTTCATAACATGAAGTGTCATTAAGTTGGGACAAGATCTCTGTGTTATGGTCTTCCACATTCACTATCACAACATTCCCCTCTTTATCTGCCTCTCTGATGATAATAGTGTGATCATTGGCAAGTTCTGTAAGGGCTCTTCTCTCTCCTGCCGTTAGATTGCAATTTCTAAACCCCTTCCTGGTGGATTTATTCTGTGTGATAAAATCTAAATCCTCTAGAACTCTTTTATGAAAGTCATCGATCGCATTTCCCCCCGGTAATGTAGGTGTCCATTTAGATTTATTTTTGAAACCGCTAGATAGTGTGAGATCTGTATCAATTTCAAGTTCACCCAAGAGTTGAGACATAGTATAAGGAGTTTCTTCCCTTTCAGTGATAGACAATAGTATCCTTGTGGCTTGTACATCTTGAATGGATGGTACATCACACACAGCACCCAAATTCTTGTTGCATGCTTTTTTATTAGTCGTTGGATTGCACAGGAAATGTTTTTTTAATTTTAAGGTACGTATGAATTTGTATAGATCAATTTTCAGTCTACATAAGTCCCCATCTTCACTAGGATTAAAACTCAAACCCCTACTCAAAAGACTGACCATATCCTGGGTCAAGGACTTGGAAGATAAATTCACTACTTGTACCTCATCTGTTTTCTCCCTTACTTCATCATTCCTTTGCCCGATCTCAGTTTTTGTTGGTAGTTGTCGTTTACCGCCCCTGTTGCCTCTCCTAGTTTTGTACCTCCTAAAGGGGTTGTACCCATCCGCCGATTGCCTCTCCTTGCTGTTTTCACCTCCTGAAAAAAACTTGATCTTACTACATTGCTACCGGCTGCACCTTCATTTTCACTCTCACTTACGGTAGGTGCATTAAGAGAGGAAGTACTAGAAGAGAGAGATGTGGACTCACTTCTTGGAGTTTCGGTAGTTTTAGTGTTTACAACTCGTACTGCGTCGTACTTTCTAGCATATGTGTACACCCTACCTATCTTATAATCTATCTCATCCCTCTTCATTTGTCTAAGTTTTCTTTCCTTTATATCTTTTTGATGGGCGGTGAGTATGTCTTTTAGGATAACATAATTTTTTCTGTGGCTTCCTTCAAATTTAAATCTTTTATTTCCGATTCTACGATGTCTATTTCTGACTGCAATTTAATGACCTTCCGTTCTGAGGATTCGATTAGAATGTCCATCATGGTGAACGAATTTATATTAAGTGAATCCTCCCATCTTGTTAGTAGGTCATCATCTAGTTCATCGTATGTTGGTAGAATCGTGCTCTTAATCCTCTAGAAACTCTTTTGAGCCTCAAATATTGTTTTAGTGTGGTGGCGTTCCACCATCGGGCATTCTCTGTCTTTTTTAATCTTTCTAATTTGAGGAATTTATCTCTCAAGCCTTCTACTCTGTTCTTATTGCCACTTGTTGTGGTTTGGTTGGAACCAGACTCAGTCGTCATGTTGCCCAAAAGCTCATCCGCTTCCTTATCTCTCTTCATTTTGATAATGAAATGTGATATTATATTCTCACAACTTACTCCTTTAGTTGTACTTTCAGTTAGTCAGTGCGGCTGCAAACCTGTCTGTAACTATATATTCACAAAGACAATGGGTTTTATATAGACAGGGATTACTTGCGCTCCACATAAGTTACTGACAACTTGTTAGGTTAGAGACAACGTTAACAGTGGTGCCACAGGAAAAGGGAAACCCTCTGAACCCTTTACAAGGTGTCGAAAACAACACCTAGACTATATACAAAACAATTTCCTATGCACACAACATATCAATTCAGGTACAGTCGTATTTTGAACAGACATCAATTAGGTTTAGTCCTAGAAAATAATATTTCACTTCTTCTGTTTGAGCAATTATTGTCGTTTATTGCCCAAAAACCTTACGCCAGCCGACACGTGTTTCGTCAGAGTGCAGATTGCTCTGACTTTTCAGGGCTGGAAATGAAACAAAAATGTACAAAGTGTTGTGATTCTTGTCACTGTACTAAGTGACTTATCATATACTAGGCAACATTTTGGAAGAAAAATCTCCTTATACTCCTACAGACAAAATTGTGACCATATATACATTAAAATTTGCGAAAGTAGAGGTTTGAAGAAAACAACGGGTCCTATTTAACCCATACAGACATGAACCCCATTTCGTCACTTGGTTCAGTATTACAGGATTACCCTGATTATACTCAGCACTTTTGTAAGTGACATGCACATGCTTGGAAAAGTGAAAGAAACGTGACTGCGAACATGACGCCACACTGTTCAATCAAGAATTTAGTTTTGTTCAAAGTTTCATTTGTATTTAATACATACATTGAAAAAAAGGAAAGAAACGCATTGGAGATTACTACAGACAGTTCTTGCGGTCGATTGGTCTTAGGCTATTTATTAAAAGGATTGATAAACCTTGTGCTCAGTGAAGGTGAAATTTCTCAGGTAAGTGTACAACTTTATTGCATTTGCCGTAAGAAGCCGTAAAGAGAAAGTCCCTCCACCTCTAGAGTAGTACGTGAAAAATAGGCATATTATTGCCTGCATTCATGCCAACACATACCTTTCTTGAAATGATGGCGTATATTGTAATTCCTATTGAGAAATATATGGAATTGGCTTTTAATTTAGGAAATGGTTACGAGTTGGATCTGAGACAATAATCTTATGAGTTTGTTAAAAGTTTGCTACTCCACTTACCACTTAACCGGTGATAATTCCAACTCGGTAAGGGTATCTTGTGCGTTCAATAGTTGTAGCTAATCTTCCCATGTGTCTTCAGTAACGTAAACATAGACCCGCAGTCACGTATACCGGAATGGCAAAAAGATATAAGAGAAGGGAAGAGTGGAATTCAAAGAGTCAATGTAATTGAGTACTCATACATCTGGAAGAAGAACTTAGCCATAAGACCCGGTATGGGTCGAATCAGTTGTACACCTGTAGAACTGGTACTTATTGCATTTATGGAGATTGTATAATAACAGTAATAGTGCTAGATGATCACGCTAAACTAATTCGGAAAATTGTCTATAATTTATGTCCTCCCCCTACTATTATTGATTGCAAATATTGCTTTCTAATTATGGTAGATAGCAAGTACTATATACTTCTCCAAGCAATCTTTTTAGCTTTTGTTATATACACCATACTTCGAACTATTTCTCCTTCAAGGTTCCTTCCGGTTTGTTTGCTTTCACTTATACATAATTCCCCTAACATGACTCCACATATGAGTCTTGCTTAAGATGGTTAGGGTGCATTGTCATCTGTAAACTTACAAAAAAACTTCTGGATATTCACAATATAATGGATAATTAATTGGATCTTTTTTTAACCACTGTCGGAATGCTTTGCTTAGCCAAACCAGTATTACTCGCCATCGCGGTTCTATTCGTAGTTTAGTCTCACTCGGACTTCATCCCTTTCGTTAGTATTGACTCGGATTTTATCCTTTTCCGGTTTGTATCGGTTGCGCTCAACCGGAAATAGACCACGCAGGTCTAGTCTTTTGCCGAATACGTAATATTCAAAGCACTGCAAACGCGGGAACACTTCCTCTTCCGCATTCAACAATGGAATTTTGAAGCAAGAACGCCGGACTCGCGGCTGGGCATATAACAAGGTATTTAGCTCGAATCTGGGACCAACACACGGGGATTACGCTCGTAGGCCCTTAGATAATGTTCTCTACATTGTCTTTACTCCAGGTCCAGGGACATACGGACTGGCTATTGGGACACGCAAACACCATTTCAGCTGATCCTCTCACCTACATTGGAGCATACATAAATAGTAAGCATCTATCTCAATTCTAAACGGTTGCCACGTTTTTAGTCACTTTTCTAGCGTGTAAACATTGTGAGGATATCCAAGGTAATACTGACATGTTCTTGCAGAAACTGACGAGTGGATCCTACCGATCATTTGTATTCTGCCCACGCGCCTCTAGATACGGCAACTTTTTGATGTATACGGACCTTTATAGGTGAGCTGCAATTTTGGGCTTAATCAGATCTGCGAGTCACTCATGACTCCCTAGACATAGGTCTCTCACGCTACTTTCAATTCTCACTTTATGCTACATCGGATAGGCTTGGGGTAATAATAATTAAGACATAGACATTGTCGTGTCTCAAAGTGTATCAACATATCAATGGAGACAATTTTCCGAATTAGTTTAGCGTGATCATCTAGCACTATTACTGTTATTATACAATCTCCATAAATGCAATAAGTACCAGTTCTACAGGTGTACAACTGATTTGACCCATACCGGGTCTTATGGCTAAGTTCTTCTTCCAGATGTATGAGTACTCAATTACATTGTCTCTTTGAATTCCACTCTTCCCTTCTCTTATATCTTTTTGCCATTCCGGTATACGTGACTGCGGGTGTATGTTTACGTTACTGAAGACACATGGGAAGATTAGCTACAACTATTGAATGCACAAGATACCCTTACCGGGTTGGAATTATCACCGGTTAAGTGGTAAGTGGAGTAGCAAACTTTTAACAAACTCATAAGATTATTGTCTCAGATCCAACTCGTAACCATTTCTTAAATTAAAAGCCAATTCCATATATTTCTCAATAGGAATTACAATATACGCCATCATTTCAAGAAAGGTATGTGTTGGCATGAATGCAGGCTATAATATGCCTATTTTTCACGTACTACTCTAGAGGTGGAGGGACTTTCTCTTTACGGCTTCTTACGGCAAATGCAATAAAGTTGTACACTTACCTGAGAAATTTCACCTTCACTGAGCACAAGGTTTATCAATCCTTTTAATAAATAGCCTAAGACCAATCGACCGCAAGAACTGTCCGTAGTAATCTCCAATGCGTTTCCTTTCCTTTTTTTCAATGTATGTATTAAATACAAATGAAACTTTGAACGAAACTAAATTCTTGATTGAACAGTGTGGCGTCATGTTCGCAGTCACGTTTCTTTCACTTTTCCAAGCATGTGCATGTCACTTACAAAAGTGCAGAGTATAATCAGGGTAATCCTGTAATACTGAACCAAGTGACGAAATGGGGTTCATGTCTGTATGGGTTAAATAGGACCCGTTGTTTTCTTCAAACCTCTACTTTCGCAAATTTTAATGTATATATAGTCACAATTTTGTCTGTAGGAGTATAAGGAGATTTTTCTTCCAAAATGTTGCCTAGTATATGTTAAGTCACTTAGTACAGTGACAAGAATCACAACACTTTGTACATTTTTGTTTCATTTCCAGCCCTGAAGAGTCAGAGCAATCTGCACTCTGACGAAACACGTGTCGGCTGGCGTAAGGTTTTGGGGCAACAAACGACAATAATTGCTCAAACAGAAGAAGTGAAATATTATTTTCTAGGACTAAACCTAATTGATGTCTGTTCAAAATACGACTGTACCTGAATTGATATGTTGTGTGCATAGGAAATTGTTTTGTATATAGTCTAGGTGTTGTTTTCGACACCTTGTAAAGGGTTCAGAGGGTTTCCCTTTTCCTGTGGCACCACTGTTAACGTTGTCTCTAACCTAACAAGTTTTCAGTAACTTATGTAGAGCGCAAGTAATCCCTGTCTATATAAAACCCGTTGTCTTTGTGAATATTTAATAATTATTAATGCATGGTCATAGATTCTTTTTACATAGGAGAATTGTTTTAATTTTATTTGAGCTCCTAAAACTTATATTGCTATACTTATTATATTTGCATAAACGATTTAATTCAAAATGAAATTAACAGTTCTGTTACATTTTATATTTTGTCCTGCATTTAAACACATACACAATTAATTAACAATAATATATATCATAAAAATATTTTTGAAAATTGTTTTTGAGTTACTCAACTTTTTAAATTTTCCCTAAATTGTAACATAGGGCAAATCCTCAGTCGGGATGGTCATCTCTATATAGTAAAGAAAAAGAAAAATTTCCCTATACTTTAAAGATCTCCACCCAGGTGGTGTAGATCTCCGCACTGTAAAATATAGGGAAAAAGTAAAAAGGTTTATTCAACTCAGAATTACTTTTGTTAAAGTATCTTTATGTTCATCAATAATGTAAATTATTCTTATATATTTCAAATGTAGACCTAAAGAAAAAATAAATTAACAACTAAAATTAAAAATCAACATTTTTTAGTATGCATTGGTAATTCTTAAAAGTGACATATTTAGTTACATTTAATTCATTTCCTTCTACATAATAAAATGTATTATTCCATTCATTATTAAATTCAAAAAAGTTATTTAACTGTTTTATAATTCATTTCAAAATATTTTCCATTTCAATGAATGTTTTAAATTATATCTATTTATATTTTTAACTATTTAAATTAATGTAACTTAAATTAAAAAAATTTCTTACGGGATTCACATTTAAGTCCCTGCAACCATTATTTTCAATGGGAGGGTGTTGCACTATCAGTGGTTGGTCATGTGTGGTGCTAAATTTGCCACTTTATTTTTTAATAGTGACTTACATTGTAAGTTAGGTACCGCCCTCTTTTTCAGGGAGTAAAGATGCATCACTCTACATGCGTAACTCTGCACTTCTAAGTAACTATACACTCAGATTTTTTGAAAAGCCAAAAGTAAAAAAGTTACTCACAAGTGTATGAGTAAATTTACACGTGTAAACTACTTTCAAGTGTAACTTACTTTTGTTACTAGCCCAGTGAATATTTAACATCTATTCATTCACATTGACAGATGCACTAGATACCAGAATCTCTGATACTGTAACTAATTGTGTCCTGTGTAGCAGTACTAGCCCTCTCCTTCCATCATTTTTCTGTATCATGCTGAAAGATAGAGGCAAGGCTCATTTATAGAAAGGCTAAGGAAATACTTCTACACTCTTAGTGCTAAAACTTCCTCAGATTTCATCAAATGTGTTCCTACCACGTGGAGGTACTTTAAATAATAAACTGAAGTTTAAGCCTAAACTTTGACCAAAATCGGGTGGGGCTATTTTTGGGGCAGTTTTATACTGCACATGACAAACATTTTCATCCAGGGCATCCCCGAAACAGTGTGTCACAAACATTTGCCTAAGGTAATATATTCTACTTTGGTTAGCACGAAATAAGGTAAAAGCTCATGATCATTAGAAATGCTGTTCCCACATGAGAAGCCCTATGTCACTTAAACCATGAAACATGTTTCTGACTGTTTGTATCATTTTAGCTTTGGCAAATGTTAGGAAACTGATAGTAGTTGTTAGGGCCCAGTAAAGGGAAAGACCTGAAGACAGAGGTCAGAAAAGTATTTGAATATGGTCTATTTGCTATGGGTACTATATAATTCCATCATTTGCATCTGAACCTTGCCCCATGCAAATGAGGGCATATCTTTGCCTCTGCGCCTGTGCCTTATTATGGACACAGACACAAAGCCAAAGAAGCTGTCAGGAGGCACACTGAATGTGCCCCACAAAAGGGTGGTACACTGTCAGTGTGCCCCAGAGGGCAGCCCTCTAGAGGGTAAAAGGGGTCCCATGACCCCTCCAGGCACCGTCCTGCTAGTGGGTGCCGCCAGTCACTGCACCCACCTGCAAGGGGTTCTCTAATCCCTCATCAAAGTGCAGGCAGGTTGCTGCTTGCTCTATGGCACACTTTGTGGTTTTGATTGAAGCAGCTGCTCTGTATTTCACTTGAATGATGTGTCCCCTGGGCTGCGCATGTTTGCAGTTGCCATGAGAGCAGTGTGTTTTCTGTAATAGGGCACACTCTCCCTGTTCGCGCACTGTGCCCCTAATTAAAGGTGCACCATGGTGCAAATAGGAAAAGTGCACCCTATGTGTAATAAGAGCCCGGGTAGGCCAGAAGTAAGGGAGCTGCAGCATGGCAAGTGCTACAGACAGAATGAAGAAACACACCAAAAGAGCTCAAATGCTCATGCGTGTGCTCACATAATGCTCAGCAGATGCTTATTTAAATATTTGGTAGTTTTTACAGTGCTTAATGTAGGCATTAGCTTATTTCAAAACATATGAGTTGCTCATACAGGTGCTTTAAAAAGATTTAAAAAATGTAGATTGCTTGAATTGGTGGCTTGCTTATCCACTGTTTTTCCATCTCTTAGTCAAGTGTTTACCTGAAGGGAAGTCTAAATAGTTCAGGTTTCAAGTGCTTTCTTGTTTCTCATATGATTGGGATCAGGTTTCAGGGGTGGTTGACACTTTCTCTGCCCTTGGATGCCCAGATCTGCCTCCATGTTTCATCCTCTTATAGGTTTGTTGATACTTCTAATCAGATACAGAACAGAGACTTCTGGGTGGTGATTAGTAAGATGCTACCTCCACTGTTTTAGTTCCTTGTCCAAGTATGCTATATAGAGCTGAAGAGGGCTTGAATTTGATCCTGGTGTTAACGAGGAGCCTTTGAGTGCTATAATGAGTGGAATACTTTGAGTGCTATTCTGATGGCACTACTCTTGTGGGCGTTTGGGAAATATCTAGCACCTGGTTATCTAGCCTTTGTGACCTGGTAATGAGTTTCTGTATGTGATATTAAAATTCCAGATGTGCCATGACAGAGCTCTTGTCATCTTCACTTGGTGACAAAAGATGTTATATGAGTTGTTGAGTGTGGCGTTTAGCTTAACACCTGCATGAATTAGAAGTTAACATGGTGCTGATTGAGTGGCCATACTGTACAGATATATTATATAGTACACGCGAGCGCGATGATCCATCTTATATTCATGTAGGAGTAAATACTCTGCTCTTTGTAGCCCCTTGTCGAATCTAGTAATTTTTAAGAGAGACCAAGTATCTGGCAGAAGAATGTGCTTTCTAAATCTGCCTCTCTGTACCCTGAGGTATCCCACACAGGAATATTCATAATACTTTAGTCACTTAGGTGTTAATCTAGCGCATAACTGAATAGCCTCCACAGTTTCTGTTACTTCCTTGCCTCTACTCTGTCACATTTCCTACTTATGTGAAGTATATACAAACCTGCAGACAACAATTCTGTTGTGTTAGTCGATTTTTTAAAATCTGTTTACCTTAAGCCATCACGCTTTTGGACCCTTACCACGCGTGGCTTAAGAAGACTAAATTCCTACTGGTCGGACTGTCTAAGGTCAGGTATTCTTGTTCTCCTTTTTGAATGCACAGCTTTTTTTTAACAACTAAAAGAAAGATTAAGCTCAGACCTGCTGCTGTGCACTTGACTCTTGATTATGTGTGTGCATGTTCTCCATTCCTGGGCAAGTAATTAATACAGTAGTGGATTCTCCCCTTTACCATTCCCTCCTGGGTTTTTTGACTTCCATGGGAGATGAACGTATGATGGTTATGAACTAAGTTCACAGGGACACCAAGAAATACTACAGTTAGTTCCTGGGTGTGCATTGCTGGTGTTTGACATGTGACCTACTGGGGCAAGTATCATTCAGCATGCATCAGTCAGAGAGTACTACTGGTGAGGGAGGTACCGGGTGTAAGGGGGAGAAGAATTACAAACCAAGAGATTCTTTAATCCTATCAGCCTTACCATCCCATATGTAGTGGAAGAGTAGGTAGAGGGATGGATCCTCTTTAAGGTAACATAGGGGCATTGCAAGAACTTTCTATATCAGCAGAAATCTACACATGGATTGCAAGTCTTATTCAAAATTACAGTACCTGCCATGCTTTATACTGGAATGAAAAAGAAAATGTAATATTCTGCTTGGTGTACAATCATTCTTCGCCTCCCACTTCAGAGGAAACACAGGGAACCAGAACTCAAGGGAAGTTGAGTCTCAAATGACAGAATGCAAGACATATTAACGTATGTGATAAACAGTTTGGATTTTCAATAGGAGATAGAAGTCTCATTCTTGCGTTCTCAAGGGAATGTAAACAAGCATTGGCAAAGCTAGTAGTCTCACCTTTGGGACCTATTGGATTTGCCAACTGCTAGCCAAGCTGCACCGCATCCCTAATGCTGGTGCAGCATGGCTAAGATGTAAAAAAAAATGTGTTTGATACTGCTGCCTGCATAATTATTTAGGTGTGTGCACAATGCATTGCTCTACTGCAAAATCACGCAGGTTGTTTTTTTTTTCTTTTTATCTACCAATCTGAGTTGGATCAATCATTAAAAAGAAAGAAAAGCATGCAAAAGAGTTTTTTGTTTTTTGAAAAGTAGATGGGGGAGTGGAAAAAAGTGAGGGTGAAAAAGTAGCACAGACTGGGGCAGAGAGGTCTAGAAGCAACTCCGGGTGCGTAAATGACACATGAGAGGGCGGGATGCTGAAGCAACACAGGATTTGTAAGCAAAAAAGGAGATGGTATGGAAATGCGTAACTCGAACAGCATGTGTTGGGTGAAGCAACAATGGGGAGAGAGAAGAAGGGCATTGGTGGGGGGGAACAGAAGAGCAAGCCAACTGGGAGGAGCCGGAGAGAAGCTTATGAGCGACAGAGAGTAACACGTAGTGTGGTGGACAGACGTACATGAGGGAGATAGCTAGAATACACATGCAGTCTCATGAAGTACTTCTCGCAAATTTAAAAAGTAGTGCAAGCAGAGAAAATAGAGATGGCAGCTAATTAAAGAGACTGCAAGGAGGGAATGCTCCATGGAAGGTACGAACACAAGACTGACAAGCTGGTACATGAATATGAAGCAGGCAAATGAGATTGACAGGAATGCCAACCAATAGTAAGCAGTGGGTAAGCTCCAAGCCCTTTTATGTTCTTGTCAAGCCACAATATACCTTGTATGTGTTGTCTAGTAGCCTTGACCTAAAAAAGGGAAGGAAGTGCTTTTTAATGATTTTGTTAAAAAAAGTATATTAGGATAATGAGGGAGATTGATCGAAGAAACTTTTATCTGCTATGGCTTAACTTCATAACTCCTGCTCAGGTGAAATCTGAGGGTCAAAACTAATGTTCCAGAACAGCACCCTTCCTCATACATTAATCAAATGAGACCTAATCAAGACATACCTTTGGTACATTTGATATGGATGCATGTGTGTAACAACTAATAATCAATATAGATAAAAAATGAATAAAGTAAGGCACAAGCACATTAATTTATAAACTACAGTAGTTGTCAAATACAATAAAAATGAAAGAAAAATGACAAATGCAGGCCAGGTAATGCAGGAAATAGAGTATCCCACTGGATTCAGGGGCAACTTAGTAAGCTGCCTTTTCCTTCTCATGTCAATGAAGTTCAGGTCAAAAGAGAGCAGAACGGTCAAAAGGGAATAGAACAGTAGATGTATTATTCCTCATGCTAGCAGGAATGTGTAAATTCTTCAACAATCAGGATTGCTACAAGGTTAATGAACTCCAGAGAGGCACTTTATTGGGTCAGTTATGTTAAGTTGTTTGTGTTGTTACCTTCACTTAATTATGCAACACCGCAATCTCTCTTAACCTTTGTGGCAGTTGATTGCAGGCCATATTGCTACTTCCTTTGAAATCCAAACCATAGAGGACTCTGGATGCTGGACCTCAGTCCATCTTGTACTTCAAAGGGAAACCTCTATGTAAGGTTGATCTTTGAGCCAAGAAGTGTGTATTTGGTCTTGAACCCACGACAAACACGTGATTCCCACTTTGATGGGTAAGGCTATTAGTTATTTCCTGGGCAAGACCAAACCGAGAAAAACCTTAATGAGGCATTTTCCAAGGAGGTCAATTAATCTATGATTACCTCTCTTTAGTCCTTTCAGGAAAGTAAGGGCTTTTCCAGACACCTTTTGGTTCTAGGCTGATATGGCTGACTATCTTACACGATATTGTATAACCGCTTGCAAAATATTTAGATACAATACCTCACAAAGTTAATGCAGAATGTGTTAGTTTATTAAAAAATGACAAATACTTGGGGGGGCGTGGCTTCGTGGGCGAAGATGGTGGACGTAGCCTTCTAAAGCTCCCACCAGCCCGATACTAATCCGTTTAATTATCCTGGCTCCCGGACCTGACCTGCAGCCCCAAAGAGTGGACATAGTGGTGGACAGCAGAGGGTGCCCTCCGGAGCGGCTTGAGGAGCTCCCGGGCCCCCTGGACTGGCGATAGCGGCGGCGGCGGTCTGAGGCCTAGTCCCGGCGAGTGCAGCCGGGGCCTCGATTTTGGCGACTTCCGGGTGGGGGGTCCTGGCGCTGGCTCGCCGCCTCGGCTCTCGGAACTGACCCTGGCCTTCAAACTGGCGGCGGAGCTTGGGGTAGGAGCCCTGCAGTGCCCTGTGTTGCGTGGGTGGCTGCCTGTGCCGTCGAAGTGACAGCGACGGGCTGCGGCCTGCGCCGGGGTCCGGAGAACGGGGCTTTGAGTTTGGGGTCCCTGGCTGCTGGAGGCGGTATCCAGAGGCGGCCTGAGCGGCGAGACGGAGGGATCAGCGGCGCAATAGCCCCGGGGCGTGGTGCTGCCTAGTGTGCCCAGTATAGCGCTGCCATGCCCATTCGGACCCTGGACCGGCGGATGGCCTGAGGTTCGCGCAGGGTGGCACCCGAGACCTGAAGGCTCCCTGAGGCAGTGGTGGAGGCGGCGAGGTGAGAGAAGGGAGTGTTCTGGGGGCCCCCTAACGCGTGGACAAGGAGTCAGGGGCCGCAGCCTGCGGATGGTGAGCCCGTGGGGTACACCGGAGGTTTGGACGGTGGAGTGAGGGGGCCCCTACAATCCAGAGCCTGCGGCCGGCCACTGGAGGGGCTGGGGCGGAACCACACGGCCCCTTGAAGGGCCCAACGCGACCGCACATATAATTAGGAGGTCGACAGGTGCTGTGGAGTGGTGGCGACGGCGCTGGGGCCTGGCTGATCCGAGCAACCTGGGGGTGCCCTAAGGAAGTAATCCAACGAGGGCAATGGCGGCCCAAGGAAGGGGCAGCCTCCAGACGAGTGGACCATAGAGCGGGGGGACATAGCCCGGCCGGGGCCACAATTTATTCTTTGGACGAGAAGGCGGGGCTGCGTAGGGGCCTGGAGTGTCCCCGGACGAAGGGGGACGACTGCGTGGAGGCGCCGTACGCCTGGGGGCGGAGGAGACTATCGTGTGGAGTGGACTCTTGTAAATACCGGTGGCACGGTGAGTCCAGGCCAAGGTGTCTATATCTGGCGACAGCGGACTAAAGAGGGCAGCCTCCCTGCGCAACTCCGAAATGACCAGAGGCGGAGGGGGCAGTGGGCCCGCCAAGCAGGGGCCCATAGATAAATTCACGGGACCGAGTAGGGGTCCCGGGGCATCTGGAGGTGGCCAAGGCTCGGAGCCAGACAACGCGGCGCTCATGGCGGCGATAACTCAATCCAGAGACATGGTGGACGCCAAAATAGGAGCGGTGGGGGCTGATGTGACTTTGCTGCATCAGGATCTTCGCAATGCAGTCACTCGCATCACGGAGGCGGAATCCAGGATCTCAGGCGTGGAGGACGAGGTGGGGACCTTGAAGCAGAAGGTGGCTGAGATGGAAAAAATTCAAAAGGGCCTTGCGCTCAGAGTTGGAGGATGCCGAAGAGAGGGCGCGCAGGAATAACCTTCGCTTCGTAGGCTTTCCCGAAGGATGTGAGACGGGGAACGTGGAACGCTTCTTGTCCCAGTGGCTGGAGAGCTGGCTCCCCTCGGATGTTCTGTCGAGATGCTTTATAATAGAGCGTGCACATAGAGCTGTGACGCAGAAGCCGCCTGTCGGGGAGCGTCCTCGGTCGGTGATAGCGAGGATTCTGAACTTTCATGACAGAGACACTATCTTACGGGAGGCGAGGGCAAAGGAATCTCTCACATTTGAGAACCAGAAGATAATGGTCTTTCCGGACTACACTAGGATGGTACAGCAACAACGACAATCCTTCATGGCAGCCAAGGCGAAACTGCGAGGCCTGAAGCTCCAGTATTCCTTACTCTATCCGGCCCGCCTGCGGGTGGTATTTCAGTCACGGACCCACTTCTTTGATACCCCGGAGGAGGTCTTCAGGTGGACAGATGAGACGGTGAGGGTCCGGCCACACGCCCAACCGGGTTTAAATCCAGGTCCGTCGAGGAGTTCATCACAGGAGCGGGGCGACCAAAGTGTCCGGAGTAAGAGGCAGAGGAGGTTTAGGTCACGGAGGCCCTCCTCCTCTCGCAGTGAAGCGCAGGACGGAACAATGGCTGACTCTGAACCCTCCGAAAAGGAACATTGAAGGACATCGGGGTGCGAGTTTGTCTGTTGGTGTCGTGGGCCCCTGCTGGGAGTGATCGGATGGCTGTGCTCCGCTGATCGGACTGTTGAAGGCTGAGCTTACTGAGACTGCACACTCTGCATATTCTTAGATGTGTGGGGATGCGGGATAGGGTTCGGGGAGCTTGCACACAGGGGCTTATTGCCTCCTACGTAGGTGGGGGTTGGCGGGGGGGGTTTCTTGGTCGAGTGGGTAGTTGGGATCCATTGGTATGGTTGGTCTTGGGCGCTCTGTTTGGGGCCCGAGGCCGCCCATGCCGCGACAGGTACTTCAGTGTTCTATGAGGTATGGGGGTGGGGGGTGGGGGAAGGGGGATGGGGAGTTGAGGGGGTGTTTTGGGGGTGTGTGGGTGGGAGGGTCAGGGGGGGTTGGTGGGTGGTGCACGTGATTCCTAATGCCTTGCCAATAATTGTAATGCGTACTCAGGCCTGCTGCTATGTGCTCTTGTTTTGTGTCCCCTGGGATCATGGCTGATGGATCAACTCCGGGGCTTTCTGGGGCGTCCATGCACATACTGAGTTGGAATGTTAGGGGGATGTTGGATAAAATCAAGAGGGGAGCAATTCTGCGATGGGGGAAGAGGGAAGCGGAGGATGTACTTCTGCTACATGAAACGCATATGATGGGGACAAAAGTGCTCAGTTTGCAACGATATGGTTACCAACAGGTTTTTCACGCTGGATTTTCTTGGGGCTCCAGGGGAGTCGCCGTCTTAGCCCTTCGCAGGTTGGCTTACGTTCATGAGCGACAGTGGCTGGATCCGCAGGGTCGGTATGTCTTTGTGAAAGTAATGGTGGGTGCTGAATCGGTTGTGTTTTGGAGTATATATGCCCCTCCCCCACTGCAGTGGTCCCTGGCTGAGAGGTTGTTTGCGGTATGGGTGGAAATCTCGGAGTCCCTGGCAGTACTGGGAGGAGATTGGAATGATGTGATGGATGCGAGCGTGGACCGTCGGAGACCGCGGGGGACACCGACTATTATTACCCCCACCCGGTTGAGTGCTATGGCAGAAGGGTTGGGCTGGGTGGATGTTTGGCGACACTTGCATGCTAAGGCCCGTGAGTATACTTATGTTTCAGCTGTGCATGACTCCTTCTCGCGACTGGACTGCGTCTTTGTGCCCTGTGCGTTTCTGAGTAGGGTGCGAGGGGCAGATATCTTGCCTAGGGGGCTGTCTGACCATTCTCCAGTGACCGTGGATGTTGAATTGAACAAGAGGAGACAACCGTCCTCATGGCATCTCCAACAGGATGATTATGTGCACCATATGCGGGGGGCAATTGCCCACTATTGGGAGGAGAACCTCGGGGCGGACATGGATGTGACTCTGGTCTGGGAAGCTATGAAGCCCACATTGAGGGGAGTCGATATAGCGTGGTGTGCGGCGGCCCGTCGTCAACGGAGAGAGGCCATAGTTGAAGCAGCGGCGCGAGTGGAGGTCCTTGAGCGGCAGTGCCAGGGGGTGGGAGGGGAAGTGGCGGTGCGGCTACTCCTGCAGGCACAACAGTCCTATGCGTCCGTGTTACTAGATGAGGCCCGACAGGCGTGGCTAGCCACGCGAAGTAGGATTTACCAGTGGGGAGACAAGTCCTGTACTATGCTCCATACATTGTGTCAGCGTTCTCTGCAGCCACTCACACTGCCTGGGCTCACGGATGAAGACGGTGTCACGATGACGGACCCGGTGGAGTTGGCTGCTAGTTTTGCCAGATACTACGCGGGGCAGTATGCGCCGCAGGATTGCCTTCTGGCTGATGCGGTCGATAAATTTCTCGCTGACCTGCCCCCGAGGGCCGTCTCTGACGAGCCGCGAGCCGCACTGGACCTCCCTCTTACGGCGGAGGAGCTGGGTGATGCGCTGGGACAGCTCAACACCGGGAAAGCGCCGGGGCCGAGCGGCTTCCCGTGTGAATTCTACAAAAAATTCCAACTTCAATTGGGATCCCACTATCGGGCTGCGTTGGAGGCGGCGCGGGAGCTGGGTCAGCTGCCAGCTGACTGGCGCCACGCTGAAGTGGTGGTGTTCCAGAAACCGGGTAGGCCACCTGACCGGCATGACTCATATCGCCCTATATCTTTGCTTAATATTGAAGCTAAGTTGCTGGCCAAGGCGTCGGCGAATCGTCTTCTCCCCTACGTGGCTGGTCTGGTTCACCCAGACCAGGCTGGCTTTATGCCGCACAGAGCAACGCGGCACAATATCAGACGGGCGCAAACGGCGGTGGACGCGGTGGGGGCCAAGGGTGAGCGGGCAGCCCTACTGTTAGCGTATATCGATAGGGCATTTGACTCCGTGAGCTGGACCTATTTGTTTGCGCTACTGCCCCATCTTAATCTGGGCTCTGTGTTTATTTCGTATCTCAAGTTGCTATACACGGATATCACGGCGTCTGTGCGAGTCTCCGGGGCTGTTTCTGAGAGGTTTCCAATTGGTCGGGGTACCCGCCAGGGTTGCCCGCTGTCCCCATACTTATTTGCGCTGGCCATGGAGCCCCTGGCCTCTTGGGTGCGAATCGATGCGCAGCTGCGGTGTTTCAAGTGGGACGGGGGTCCCACTGATAAGATCGCGCTTTACGCGGACGACGTCCTGTTTTTCCTCACGGATCTGGATAGGTCGGGCCTACGGGTATTGGAAATTATGCGCATCTTTGGTGAAGTATCGGGTCTCTATCTTAACCCACGTAAATCCACCTTATGGTTGCTAGGCGATGGGGCGTATGCGGGCTCCTGGGCGTCCGCCTTGCAGGTGGCGGTCGGGGGCCTGATGTATCTTGGTGTGTTCCTGTCCGAGTCCGCGGCGATCTCTTGGGAGCGCAATGTGATACCGGTTTGGGAAAAGATCCAGTCAGACATTAGAACGTGGTCCCGAATGCCTCTCACTATATACGGTAGGTCTGCGATCTTTAAAATGGTCGCGCTCCCGCGCATTTTGTATCAACTGCAGAACCATCCGCATTCAGTCGCCCCGCAGTGGTTCCGGCAAGTTAATTCCGCGCTGGGACGCTTTTTGTGGGCTGGAGGTGCCGCCAGAGTGGCACTGCGTACCTGTTTCCTATCCACATATTGTGGAGGTCTTGCGACGTCTGACGTGCCATCGTATTACCAGGCCTCCCACTTGTTAGTGTTGAATTAATGGTGGTACGGAGATAGAGGAGACCCGGCTTATGCCTTAGAGCGCTCGTTAATGGGTGTTAACACACTACAAACGATCTTGTACTCGACCAGACTACAGAGGCAGTTACCCCATGCCACGCAGGTGGTTTTTGTGGTATGGTGACAGGCGCTGCGTCGCATGGGCCTGTGGGGTAGATTGACAGCGGAGACTCCTCTATGGAATAATGGACGATTCCCCACATTGGCCTCGCTAAAGGGGTTTGGCGGATGGGATTCTATTGGGATCTCTTAGCTGGGAGATGTTATGACCGGTGTAGCCCTCAAGTCGTTCAATGAGCTTAGGGACGAGTTCCATATGCCTAAAACCCAATTTTTCAAATACCTGCAGTTACGCCATGCGCTTGAGCCTAGTTTAGTGGGTTTGGAGTCGCTGCCGGAGTTCAGCCCCCTGGAAGCGAAAGTTTTCATGGGAGACCTCGGGGATAACAAGGTGTCACGTATTTACCAAACCCTAGTCATTCATAGTTCCTCTTCCCTACTTACATTAAAGGAAGCCTGGGAAAGGGACGTCGGACCCCTGGATGAGGATGATTGGAGGGAGGCTTTAGAGTCCCCGCGAGGGACTGCGATTGCGGTGCGTCTCAGGCTCGTCCAGTTTAAATACCTGCATAGGGCTTATTATACACGGGAGCGGCTGTGGAAAGCGGGCTTGATCGGGTCCCCTGAGTGTTTGCGATGTGGGGCTGAGATGGGTACTCTGCTGTATACTGTGTGGTCTTGTGCTGGCCTGACCAGGTTCTGGACGGGTATATGGAATTGTTTGTCGGAGGTGTTGGGGTGGGATCTTCCCCGTACTCATCGACTGGGCCTTCTGCATGTGCTGGAGGGCGTGGGGGGGAATACCTACAAGCGCCACCTCTTGTTGCTGGGCCTTGTCGTGGCCAAGCGTGATTTGGCACAAGCATGGAAGAGAGATCGTGCCCCCCCGCTGATAGTGTGGAAGGCAGGGTTGGATTATTGTATGGGGTTGGAGCGCCCAGTGTTTGAGGCCCGAGGATGCCCCAGAAAACATTACAAAATTTGGAAGAGGTGGGCAGATTATAGGGGTTTGACTCTGGAGCCCCCAGTGGAACCTGACGATGGTATGGATTTGGAAGATGGGAACCAGGCCTGAGGAGGCGCATATCTTATGGTTTTATACGAACAGCTACTTAAGGCTACATGTGATTACGTGTACTGGGTTAGGGAGGGATAAGGGGTGGGTAGGTGGGCCATTGGGTGGGCGCGGGTGGCGGGGGGGATAGGTAGGGTTGTTTGTGATTGGGTTTGTGGAATGCTCAGATATGTTTTGATATTTGGCAGGAATCTCCTGACTGTGGAGAGCTGCGTATATGCTTTACCTGATCAATAAAATAAAACATTTTGTTGTGAAAAAAAAAATGACAAATACTTTTCAAATTTCAAAATGTCATCCATTGCCACCAATACAAAATGTGTTTATATCATAATTAATGCAATACATTATTTCACACACTGATCTTCAGCCATTCCATGTATCATTGCACTGGTACAAGGGCAGAAAAACAGGACAATAAAGCTGTAAGAACATTTACATACTGTACTTGTTTAACTTGGTACACACCTGTGCAGGGCATGTAAGCCCACATCATCTATCCAAATTAAATAAGTCTAGTGTGTGGCGAAAACCGCCTGCCTTTCCGAGGCGGAGTTGCCGCCACGGAAAGGCATGTCCCAGCTGATATGCTAATATGGATGGCAGTGTCTCCCAGACACCGCCACAATGTTAACAGCTTTTGAGTCCGCCAGGGCCCCACCGCCAAGGTAATGTGGCTGGGGGGAATTTCAATTGGGGCGGTTGTTTTTAGCGGGCGGATCGCCACTGCTGTATGGGTGGTGGCAATCCACCCGCTATCCTAATGACCCCCAAAGTTTTGAGTACATGTCAGTAGGGTAGACAGCCTCTAGGCTGCTCTCCCCTTTCATTCTGAGAGAGGGGCTGCTCGTTCTAATGGAGATACATGAGTGTTGAGGTATGCATGTGTGTCCCAGTTCTCTTTTTATAAACTTCTATATTGAGGAGATATAACCAACATCTAGCCTGTGATATACATACATTTAGAAAAATATATATAAGACAGGCTGGTAAAAAATAAAGCCATTGAAATTATCTCCCACAAATAGCGAGGTAGCCATCTTAAAGTGACTAAGTGCATGATGTTAATAATACCATCCAGGCTAGTATAAAATAAAAGGATTGAAATTCTCTTGCATGAATCGGGAGAAAGCAGTCTTAAAGTAACAAAGTGCATGGTGTAAAACAACATTAATAATACTTCATCATTTAGAGAGCAGCATAACTCAAAGGTACGAAAGTGCAAAAGTGCACATAGCAATTAATCCCCACATGGAGATTAACCGTAACTCGTCATATTATTAGCAGCAATAAACCTTAAAGTGACGAAAGTCCAATGGACCATATTACTGGCGACAATAAGCCTAAAATGATGAAAGTGCAATGGAGAAATAGGTAAAATAACCTTCGATCTTTGTTCACGGACAAATATATCAGCATATAATTAGCAGTACTAGACCTTCAAATGAAAAAAGACATTAAAGCCCAGAAAGTGCCAGTGCATATTGCTCTATGGATGCAATGACTAACTAATGCTTCATCCTTTACCTAGCAGCATAGATCCTAAGAATCAAAATGTGCAAAAAGTGCAAAAATTAAACATTGTAATCAATCCCATTCAACATACCAAAGAACCCTCAGACTGGTTTACTTTCTGGAGATTCGAATAGATTCCAAATAGTTATCAACCTTGTAATATTCCCAACTCGTCTCGCACATGCTTCTTCAAAGGTTTTTGTCTTTGGCATCTTTTCATGCCAGTTCTGGAAAGTCGGAACTCTGTGAGTTCTCCTATATTGCAGTATAAGCGAGCGAGCTACCATTAAAGCAATAGAAATAAAGTACTGTCCATACTTAGTGATTTTACAGCTTTCATTGGGGACACCAAATAACACTAAGCTCGCTTCTACTGCAATCCTAGACTGAAAACCTTTGCTAATAGCTGAAAATAATTCCTCCTAGAATTGAGAAGTTTTGTACATGCATAAAATATACGAAGCCAATCACCCATTCCGTCACATTGACATCGAAAACATTGATCCGGAACTAAGGGAAATATTTTATGGAGAACTTGAGGAGTGTAATATGACATCCATCGGGATAAAAATACATTCTTTTATAATTCACTGCCCTCAAGGACTTGTGCCCTATCTCTGAAATAAGCTGCCAATCTCCTTCTGTTAGCCTGCAATGTGCTTTCTCATAGACCTTTTCCAGGGATTCAGTGATTAAATCCTGAGCCGAATGTTTATGCATCATTCTAAACCAATTACCAATACCTGTAAGCTTGCTCTTTACTAGGGAATGAACGCCTGACTGAGCTTCTTCACTCGATTCCTGAACATTGGTAGCTAAAAGGCAAGTTATCTGTATGCAGCTTAAAAATAACTGATTACTTTGTGTCCCATATTGCATAATGAGGTCTTCCCATTCGATCAGTTGATGTCTTATTTAAAAAAAAGTCTCTGTCCTCCTTATAACCTCTGGAATTTCAAAATTCTATTGTTACCCTAGGTAAATTCAAATGAAAATATTTGCAATCCTTTAGCTTCATATACCTTTGACAAGCTGGGATCTGACTTAATTTAAACAGGGCACTAATTCGATGTATCGTTCTTGCAATACCTGACATCTAGTATTCTTCTGTAGCTTCGTAGATTTTATGAATGCCAGCAAATCAATTGCGGATTCTTGCACCTTGCGGGCATGTTCAGAGCTCAGGGTCCCAGGCATCTGTGGTGCAACAGTCGAAGCTGAAGGTGCTTGTGAAAGGATATTTTCATCTCTTCATCAGTGTAGAAGAGAGTCTGGAATTTTTGTCAAACATTTCTGTCTAAATGTTGATAACATTTGTTGAGTATCCCCCCTCTCTCCCCCCTCTCTCCTCCTTCGTCTTTCTTTCTTTCCCAAGGTTAAGGAATTGAATAAATGGATGGATTGGGGTTTTTTAGTGGTGGGCGGGGACCCTTTTGAGTGGGCCACGAATGAAGCAGGGTGTGGCAACATGGCACACCAGGACTGGTGCAGGGGTGAGCGGTACTGCAGGCAATTTCCCTCCCGCTGGTTTCTGGTGGTCAGAGGGTCACTAGACTACTTGAGGGTTGGGTTCAAGGTGGGGAGTGAGCACATTCAGTAAAAATGAGCAGGTTTAAAGTAGGTGGTAATTAGATTTTCTGGAGTGGGAGATCGAGAAGGGAGAGGAGTGCATGCTGTTGTAAATAGACATAAATATGGGAGCTTGGTGAGATGGCTTTACTCATTCAATCCAAAAGTCATTTTTCTGATAGAGACTCACCTCAAAAGGGATGTATGTCATTACATCCCATACTAATACCACATGTGCCATTACAACGCGGGTATTATTACGCGATGACAATGACATGCGATTACATCGCATACTTTCACCATGAGTATGCCTTTACCACGCATGCCATTACAACGCAAAGGCATGCGTGGTAAAGCTATACTTGTGGTTAAAGTTTGCAAGGTAAGTGACAACCCTAGAAAAACCAAAGGTGATGATGGACGGAGCGTTGACAATACAAACACTCACCCCCAGTCAACTGATCTGGGTTTAATCCATCACCGTTCTTTAGCTCACTCTGCCACCCCAGTTCAGACATGGCTATATGCAAATCAGTCTGACCCTGTGCCTTCTGGGAACAGTCCAGCCCGAACTGCCAAGCCATGTCTTCCCTGGACCGGAATCAAGCTTCCCAGGACCGGTTTCTGGCATTACAGCCGTCTTCAGCCGGGCTTGCTTGACTCCAGTGGCAAAGTGAGCAAGGGACTCACGTCTGAGCATACCCTGCCAACTTAGGGCGAACAAAGAAAAACCAAAGGTGATGATGGACGGAGCGTTGACAATACAAACACTCACCCCCAGTCAACTGATCTGGGTTTAATCCATCACCGTTCTTTAGCTCACTCTGCCACCCCAGTTCAGACATGGCTATATGCAAATCAGTCTGACCCTGTGCCTTCTGGGAACAGTCCAGCCCGAACTGCCAAGCCATGTCTTCCCTGGACCGGAATCAAGCTTCCCAGGACCGGTTTCTGGCATTACAGCCGTCTTCAGCCGGGCTTGCTTGACTCCAGTGGCAAAGTGAGCAAGGGACTCACGTCTGAGCATACCCTGCCAACTTAGGGCGAACAAAGAAAAACCAAAGGTGATGATGGACGGAGCGTTGACAATACAAACACTCACCCCCAGTCTTGGCGGTTCGGGCTGGACTGTTCCCATGAGGCACAGGGTCAGACTGATTTGCATATGGCCATGTCTGAACTGGGGTGGCAGAGTGGGCTAAAGAATGGTGATGGATTAAACCCAGATCA
Organism: Lissotriton helveticus; assembly: GCF_964261635.1. Lineage (NCBI taxonomy): Eukaryota > Metazoa > Chordata > Amphibia > Caudata > Salamandridae > Lissotriton > Lissotriton helveticus. The sequence continues at coordinate 740,940,191 of NC_136061.1, read as the reverse complement.
GTTGACTGGGGGTGAGTGCTTGTATTGTCAACGCTCCGTCCATCATTTCCTTTGGTTTTTCTTTGTTCGCCATAAGTTGGCAGGGTATGCTCAGACGTGAGTCCCTTGCTCACTTTGCCACTGGATTCAAGCAAGCCGGGCTGAAGAAGGCTGAAATGCCAGAAAACGGTCCTCGGTAGCTTGTTTCCGGTCCAGGGAAGGCATGGCTTGGCGGTTCGGGCTGGACTGTTCCCATGAGGCACAGGGTCAGACTGATTTGCATATGGCCATGTCTGAACTGGGGTGGCAGAGTGGGCTAAAGAATGGTGATGGATTAAACCCAGATCAGTTGACTGGGGGTGAGTGCTTGTATTGTCAACGCTCCGTCCATCATTTCCTTTGGTTTTTCTTTGTTCGCCATAAGTTGGCAGGGTATGCTCAGACGTGAGTCCCTTGCTCACTTTGCCACTGGATTCAAGCAAGCCGGGCTGAAGAAGGCTGAAATGCCAGAAACCGGTCCTCGGTAGCTTGTTTCCGGTCCAGGGAAGGCATGGCTTGGCGGTTCGGGCTGGACTGTTCCCATGAGGCACAGGGTCAGACTGATTTGCATATGGCCATGTCTGAACTGGGGTGGCAGAGTGGGCTAAAGAATGGTGATGGATTAAACCCAGATCAGTTGACTGGGGGTGAGTGCTTGTATTGTCAACGCTCCGTCCATCATTTCCTTTGGTTTTTCTTTGTTCGCCATAAGTTGGCAGGGTATGCTCAGACGTGAGTCCCTTGCTCACTTTGCCACTGGATTCAAGCAAGCCGGGCTGAAGAAGGCTGAAATGCCAGAAACCGGTCCTCGGTAGCTTGTTTCCGGTCCAGGGAAGGCATGGCTTGGCGGTTCGGGCTGGACTGTTCCCATGAGGCACAGGGTCAGACTGATTTGCATATGGCCATGTCTGAACTGGGGTGGCAGAGTGGGCTAAAGAATGGTGATGGATTAAACCCAGATCAGTTGACTGGGGGTGAGTGCTTGTATTGTCAACGCTCCGTCCATCATTTCCTTTGGTTTTTCTAAGTGACAACCCTACCCATACACCTACACAACACACTACTCCCCCCTACACTACCCCTAACCCTAAAACACATCTACACTACAACACTACCCACACGACTACCACCCCTACACTACTCCCACCCCTACACTAAGCCCTAAAACACTACTTCACTACCCACACTACTCCCACCCCTACGCTACCCTAAACCCTAAAACACTACTACACTACAACACTACCCACACTACTCCCACTTCTACACTACACTAAACCCTAAATTACTACTACAATACAACACTACCCACACTACTCCCACCCCTACACTACCCTAAACCCTAAAACAATACTACACTACCCACACTACTACCACCCCTACACTACCCTAAACCCTAAAACACTACTACACTACAACAATACCCCCACCCCTACACTACCCTAAACCCTAAAACACTACTACACTACAACACTACCCACACTACTCCCACCCCTACACTACCCTAAACCCTAAAACACTACTACATTACAACACTACTCCCACCCCTACACTACCCTAAACCCTAAAATACTACTACACTACAACACTACCCATAGGACTCACACCCCTACACTACCCTAAACTTTAAAACACTACTACACTACAACACTACCTGCACGACTCCCACCCCTACACTAAACCCTAAAACACTACTACACTACCCACACTACTCCCACCCCTACACTACCCTAAACCCTAAAACACTACTACACTACAACACTACCCACACTACTCCCACCCCTACACTACCCTAAACCCTAAAACACTACTACACTACAACACTACCCCCACCCCTACACTACCCTAAACCCTAAAACAATACTACACTACCCACACTACTACCACCCCTACACTACCCTAAACCCTAAAACACTACTACACTACAACGCTACCCACACTACTCCCACCCCTACACTACCCTAAACCCTAAAACACTACTACACCACAACACTACTCAACTACTCCAACCCCTACACTACCCTAAACCCTAAACCACTACAACACTACCCCCACTACTCCCACCCCTACATTATCCTAAACCCTAAAACTCTACTACACTACAACACTATCCACACTATTCCCACCCCTACACTATCCTAAACCCTAAAACACTACTACACTACAACACTACTCACACTACTCTCACCCGTACACTACCCTAAACCCTAAACCACTACTACACTACAACACTACCCACACTACTCCCACCCCTACACTACCCTAAACCCTAAAACACTACTACACTACAACACTACCCACACTACTCTCACCCCTACACTACCCTAAACCATAAAACAACACTACATTACAACACTAACCACAGTATTCCCACCCCTACACTACTCTAAACCCTAAAACTCTACTACACTACCCTACCCTAAACCACTACCCCACCCCAAGCACAATCAGCCTTACCTCTTTCCTCGTGGTTCCAGCGTCGCCGTCTCTGCTCCTGGTTCCTGCGTCGTCAGAAGTCCAGACCGTTGTGAGGAAACAGCCTCAGTTTCCTCACAACGACGTGGATAGCCATTACGTCTCATGCCTTGTAAAAGCATTGTAACGCATGCGATGCAATAGAAATGCATGGTAAAAACTGCGTTGTAATGGCTGTCCCCCCCTCAAAAGTAACAATCCAAAGCTTTATATCTCAAAGAAGTATTGCCATGCATAGTTTGTCTTAGCAGGGGTCACATTGCGGGGGTAGCAGTATCAAATGGAAGGGCCGAGGAAGATGGCTTCAGTTAAAAGTTTTAGATCAAGATGCTCCACTGAATTTGGTCAACCACTACGGTCCTATTCGTGATGAGATAGATCCATTGATACAGCTACACAATGATGCTATGGGGGAAGAAGGGCCCATGCTTTTTGCGGTGTTTTTATTTCTATCCAAGATCTGAGTTTAGACACATCTAATCTAAACTAAAAAAGCTCTCACCACCTTAATGCAAGATTTTTTTCTTGCAACAATATAGACGTCTATATGAGTATACACCTATTCTGTCCCCCTGACCAGTATAGAACAGTATTACAGCCGAATATGATTACCTTAAATGTATAACACCCAGAAAGATGCAATTTTAGAGAAAATAATAGTCCCAGAGGTATGCTCATGGCAGCAAATGCTAATTTTTTTATCCAACCCAAAGATTATTTTACGAACAATCAAATTAGTGCAGCGATAGTAATGTTGGATGCCAAGAAGGCATTCGATTTGATCAATTGTGATGCCCTGTTTTATACCCTGCGAAAATGTGGGTTTACTGTTCAGTTTATAACTATGCTCAGGAATATATATCAGGGTGCAAAGGCCAAAATTATTATGAATTGAAAGGTTGGGGGGTCTCTGAAAATGAATAGAGGCACCCACCAGGGTTGCCCTATGTTCCCAATTGTATTAACCTTTTTTTATTGAGCCTTTAGCAGAGAAGATCCGCCGTACATGGGGATTTGTTCAAAATAGATGGAATTCCCAAAAATAAAGTTACTCACATGCAATATTATTTTATATTTAAAGGCTGGTAGGGAGAAAATACAGAGGGTACTCGCGCTAATCCAAGAGTTTACCAGTATAGGTGGATTCAAGGTCAATCAGATTAAATGGAGCTGATTTTATGTAATGCACCTTCTGGTGATCTTGCACCAGCTCGGCAGCATCAGGGTTGCTCTCAGACTCCAATTTGGTACTTAGGGATCTATACCACCCATAACTATTCCGAGTTATTTCAATTAAATTACATGGCAATATTGAGGAAAGTTCAAGGTTTACTAGAAAGATGGTCTCGTCTTCCACGGACACTGATCACTAGGGTCGCACTCATAAAGAGATCCATTGTACCACCATTTTTTATTTCTTTTCACTAATCTACCTAGAAAAAATAACAGTTTATATTTCAAGGAATTTGATTCCTTTTTTAGAAGTTTCATATAGAACAAGAAAGCCCCCATGGTGAAATATTCAGTTCTTCAACTGGGTAAGACTCAGAGTGGTTTTGCGCTCCACCATTTTCAGACATATTTCCAGGCAGCATTACTTGATATCATGGCAAGTCTAATTAGAGGTGTTTAAAAACATTTCACCTTCCTTCCTTACCGTCCACACATGGTAGACCTAAGGGCGGCTTAGCCATCTATGCTTCCAATTTAATTCCTTTTACGATCATGGAAGTTCCGCTAGTCTCGCCAATTTTTCAAATCCTTAAAATAGTTCCAGATAACCACTCATGTTATTATCTCATCAATATGTATAATAACTCTTCATCTAGCGACTGTGTAAAATCTCTAGTGGAAATTACTTTGTACTTACAAGACCAAAAAGCTATGAACCGAGAGTTGAACTGTCATATTGTGTGGGGTGGGGACTTTAATGTGTATTTGTGTAATAACTATAGCAAAGGTATTTGCGGGCTCTTAGATGAGCACGACGTCCCCCTGGCCCACTTCGCCCACAGCACAGTGGGTCATGCACTAAATACTTGTATTTCGGTACTAGAACTTGAATTCGCGAACATCTTAGTGTGTCCTGCTGTAGAGTTTAAGACGACTTTTCATGGTAGAGGAGCTACCACAATCATCGATTTTATTTTATGCTCCCAATCCCTAAACAACCGACTGAAGCAATTTACATCTGGCACCGACCCCTCAAGTGACCACTATCCAAATAGCATAATCATAGTATTAAATACTCCATCCTCAGCCTGCCCAAAAACAAGCCTCTTAGTGCAGCACTCTCTGGAGATGAGTAAAATTAATGGTTATGCTGTCAAGTGGGCGATGATCAACTCGACAGAGACCACTAGTAAGATCATTAAAAAAAACCTTCCTTTAATCCACCACTGCTTGGAGACGTCATCTTCCCCCCAGTTGATTCTTTCCAGCTTTGCTAAGATACTAGAAGTTATCAGACAAGAGCTTACCCGCCCACATAGGTCCCACGTCAACGATAAGGACTCCAGAGGGTGGTTTGACTTCCGTTGCCGTAAAGCGCAGCGTGCACTGAAAAGTGCTCTTCACAATCAGACTAGGGACCAGCACCTAATCGCCTCCCTAAGGAAAAACTATAAGATGGCACAGCAATCCCGTAAACGGGAATTAAAAAATAATCTCTGGGCCCAACTACACCTGAGCACCCTGACCAAAGACTCCACCATGTTTTGGAAAACAGTTAAGGCCCCTTTCCTAGCTGACGAAACTGCGACACAGCATTTAGATGTGGCAGTACCCGCCGATAAATGGGTAGCACATTACTCGCAGATTTTCGGGGACAACCCCCCGACAACCGAGGCTCCCAGTTCAGACGCGGAAGCTCCCACTAGCAATAACATTTTCCCTATCGACCTCCACTTCGATCTAGTGGAGGTAATCACAGCACTGACTGCCTCAAAGACCGGTAAGGCGCCCGGCCCAGACGGGGTACCCTTAGATATATTTGTGAGCAATATAGATCTTTGGTCTCCAATTGTCACACAGGTCATGTCTGCAGTTACCCAGATTGGCCTTATTGACTCTTGGTCTACCTCTGTGCTCTTGCCCATTTTCAAAAAGGGAGATCGGGATAACCCAGCCTGCTACAGGCCCATCTCCCTTTTGGATTCCCTAGGCAAGGTTGCCGGCAGACTTATCCTGGAGCGATTAAGGGACTGGGCCACAGAGAATAAGATCCTAACTGATTTACAGTTTGGGTTTCAAGAGGGCCTGGGCACAGTGGAGCAGGCCTTAAACCTGACTTTACTTATAGGCAAATACGCTGGGGCCAAAGGCGGTAAACTTCATCTAGTTTACGTGGACCTGAGTTCCGCATTTGATTGCGTAATTCATCTCAAGTTATGGGCGATCCTGAAAAACCTGGGTATAGATCCTGCACTGCTGAATTTTCTCCGAGAGCTATACTCGGACGCAAAAGCTTGTGTGAGATACGGCACCAAAGGGGAGCTTACTGAATCCTTTAACATCGCAAAAGGCGTAAGGCAGGGATGCGTCCTTGCTCCATTCCTATTTAACATCTATACTAATGGACTGGAGCAAGCGATGCTAGTTGACAGTAAAGATCTCCCCTGCATAAGCACCCGCCCTATCCCTGCATTACTATATGCAGACGATTCAGTCATCCTAGCTAGGACACCCAATCAACTTCAGATCCAACTAGAAAAATACTGTGACTTTGTCTTCTCTTGGTCTCAAAGTCAATAAGTCCAAGACTTTTGTTATGAACATTGGGAAGAGAGCCCAAAAATGTAAATCTCTCTTTATTCAGAAGACCAGATTAGAAACTGCTAATACCTACCCCTATTTAGGTATTCTTATTGATAATCATCTGTCCTGGAAACCTGCCATATCCAGCAAAAAACTGCAGTTTCAACGCACAACATCAGCACTGACTTCGTTCTCTAGGAAACTGGGTAAGCCCGCTCCTACTGTGCTTCTGAAGATCTACCAAGCTAAATGCATGAGCGTGGCTACATACGGGGCTGGAGTCTGGGGCTATGTGTCTTCAGACGAGCTACAAACCATAGAAAACTACTTTTTGAAATACATATTAGCCCTCCCCCGTAGTGCTCCTACTTACGGTGCCCATGTGGAACTCGGTTGGGAGTATCTGACTGACATCATCAGATACCAGCCGATTCTACTATGGCACCGCATATGGACCCAGGAGCAATGTCATCTAACTAGGTCATTAATATCTGACTGTCTCACTTTGTCCCACTGGAAAAAGATTCCTTGGTTGTTATATGTATCAACATTTTTGACAGATTTGAACCATCCTGCATATTTCACCGACCCTGAATCTCTATTGGGCATATCTAGAAAATCATTGAAAAAGCTATGTGCTGATCACTTAAGCGATCTTCGCCTGTGTTCTGAACTAGTCAAAAAGTCAAATGTTCATCTAACGATGGTCCAAAGTTCTTATGGCATTCAACCTTATTTGTCTTTTTTTCTGTCAAACCATGAGAGATATGTTTTAACCAGATTTCGGTTTGATGTATTCTATCGCCTTGTCTCACTGCCGGTGCCCTTAGACTGGTCACGAGAATTAGCAAACTGCCCCTGTGACGGTCTTACTCGCCAGTCAACACTGCATGTAACCTTTTTCTGCGCTTTTTATAAATCCCCGCGGAAACGTTGGCTGGTTCCATTGCTCCGGCACTTAGGTTTGAGAAGATGTAGACCGGCTCTTTTGGCACTTCAATACTTAGACACCCCGTACGTTGCCAAAACTGTTGCCTGCTTCCTCAAAGCCTGTTTGAAAACTCATTCTCAGCTATTGGCAACTGTCTCTTAAGATTTTACTGACTACTGTGCTACTATTCTTGTATAAAGAGTGTTAGTGATTATTTGTAAAATACCTGCCTTCCTTAGCAGCAAATGAGCAAATGGAATTTTTATTGATTATTGTGCTATTATCCTTGTATATAGAGTGTTAGTGTTTACCTGTAAAATGCCTTCCTTAGAAGCCAATGTGCCCAATGAATTTTTATAATGTTGTAAGTTTTTAAAACGTACTTTTTATGATTGTAAATTCAATCGAAATAAAGTTATCTTTTGACTTTGACTGACTAATTAGAGGAACTGGAGTGCTAGATGATTTTCTATTGAGTTTTGTGATCGTTTTCAGTTAAGTTTAATATTATGGAGCAAAAAAGCCAGATAATCAGTGAGTACCCACAAGCAGTGCTTGATATTGATGCCTCACATGCTGTCTGCCCAGAATAGGACATAAAAAATACCCTGAGTGGGTTCCTACCAGACTGGCACTATTAGAAAGTCTCAAAGGAATTCTGTTTATCCGTTATGAGTAGAAAAACAAGGAATGTGAAAAATACAACCTGGTCTATGAGTGTCTCATGAAGCCAAACATGGCAGCGGTGGATTGTGGGTATGTACGCTTTCTGTTGAAGATATCACTGGTGCTTTAGCAACGGAGCCATTTGCATGTTTGCCAAAGACCGTTTGAATTAATCATTAATCAGTGTCCCGTCTGGACAAGGCGTACAGCACTGCACACCTGGAGCGGCTGCATGTCTAATTACTGAGTACAGTTAGTTATTGGAACGTTTTCAATTGACCGATGGAATCAAGCTCTCCAGTTGGTGCCGGGCTGATGATTTCCAGGTGTTAGCTACATTTTTCGTTTAAGACACCTAAATGTAAAGCTCGCACATGCATGTTGTAGCTCATCTAACTTGTCTTCTAGCTTATGAACACGCGTCTCACTTCTTTGTAATGGAACATTGTGCAGCTGTCAGAACCACAAAAAGGGTGCAGGTGAACACGTCTTAAGCATGGGCCCAGAATGACTGGGAAGGTCTGTACTACATTGCCAACCCCAGAACTGAAGCAATTTAACATTCACATCACTCGCATATTTGTCTGACGAGCACCATTACCTTCGAACCAAATTAAGAAACATCCTATTTACATTCTAGAAGAAGAAATCTTTATGGCAACACAAGCAAAATCTTTAGGAAGAAAGTGAGTCACCTTTCTGTTGATGGCCATATTGCTTTCTCTGGCCAGTCCCAAAAGATCTGTAAAAATGTTGCCCTTTCCCTGTGTGAGTTGCAGTCAATTCTCATAGATGGCATACAAAGTGCACTCTCCCCCCTCCCCCAGGCATGTATCAACAAGAGGCCCCTTCCAACAATTAAACTCGTGAGTCTTGCTTGATTTTCGCAGTGTGTATGTTTATTACATAATTTTTCCCGGTCAATTACTTCATTGACCCCATTTCTTTATTTATATTCAAAAACTTTTCATATCAAAGCATTAAAAACTCACACTTATATACATCTATAGTCTTTCACCGCCCATTCTCCAATGGGCATTTGGTTTAACTTCAGGGCTGCGCCAGCAGGCCACAACCCAGATAGCCTGCTCTCTTTACGTTAACCCCCTTCCGGTCAACAGAGCCACAGGTGAATAATATGCCCCCACTTGGGCAACCAGCGGCTTCCGGGGTAGGGCTGGAGAAGCCAAGGCCACCAGCAGGTCAGCCTCAACTCTCCCGCCAGCCCGGAGTCCTTGATGATTTCGAAAACCTGTTCAGAGGTAAAAACTGTCACTGGACAAGAAGTTCCCGTGTTATTCCTGTCCGGAACCCCGCTACTGCCCTGCCAAAAGCCAAATTATTTGGGGATGGGTGGGTGGGTGTCTTCCGCTCGCGACGTCCGGCTCCTCAGGCGGCCAGCGGACAAAAGAGGGAGCCCTAAGATGGACGCAGGCTTTTAAGCCTCGCGCCCTACTATTATTTCCGGGTCGCCAGTAACCCCTGACTCTATTGGCCTCGACCTAGCTCGTATTTTCACTTCCGGGTCGGCGGACCCGGAAGTGACTTCTGAGGGGTCGGCCCTTTGGCTGCCTCTAACGACGCCACTCCCCGAAGGGGGGTGGCGTCTTGCATAGATGGCATACAAAGTGCACTCTCCCCCCTCCCCCAGGCATGTATCAACAAGAGGCCCCTTCCAACAATTAAACTCGTGAGTCTTGCTTGATTTTCGCAGTGTGTATGTTTATTACATAATTTTTCCCGGTCAATTACTTCATTGACCCCATTTCTTTATTTATATTCAAAAACTTTTCATATCACAGCATTAAAAACTCACACTTATATACATCTATAGTCTTTCACCGCCCATTCTCCAATGGGCATTTGGTTTAACTTCAGGGCTGCGCCAGCAGGCCACAACCCAGATAGCCTGCTCTCTTTACGTTAACCCCCTTACGGTCAACCGAGCCACAGGTGAATAATATGCCCCCACTTGGGCAACCAGCGGCTTCCGGGGTAGGGCTGGAGAAGCCAAGGCCACCAGCAGGTCAGCCTCAACTCTCCCGCCAGCCCGGAGTCCTTGATGATTTCGAAAACCTGTTCAGAGGTAAAAACTGTCACTGGACAAGAAGTTCCCGTGTTATTCCTGTCCGGAACCCCGCCACAGGGCGAGGCGCTTACTGGCGGACTCGACCTCCCCCCCCGCGCTCGAGGGCCTCGGAGATGGCTCCTAAGACTGTGTCTAAAAATATTTCAGTGCCCGCTTCTGAAAGGTGCACTCCATCCTCCGCATATAAGTCCGGCCTGGACGTCTGTATCAACTTGTGACGAATCGTTCTAATGCTGGATTTCTGCAGAATTTCTGCCACCGATTGATTTAACCTCTTTATCGATCTATTCACTGCTTTCATGGGTGCGCCCCGCGACCATACCAGCCTCGGGATGACTTCAGACCATATGAGTATAGTCCCGGGCAAAATATTTTTGACCGCTGCTAGCGTAGAAAACAATGACTCCTTCACTCCCCTCCTTCCTGCCGGGATCATATCGTTGCCTCCACAGTGCAACACGAAAACATCAGGATAAGGCATGCCCCTGTCCAAAGCCGCCTTTAAATCCTTCGGGACGTCAGCTAGGAGCTGCCCGCCTACCCCCACCCAATGATGATCACATCCTTGCACCATGTGTGCCCTTTTTCCGAACGTCTCCTTGAAGATCACACCCGCCCTGCGATTGAAGGAGTGGCCGCACCAACATATTTGTATTCTCTTAGGAGAGGCACCTATAGTAAACATTAAAAGACACGAAGAGAACGGTCGTAAACAGGAGGAGGGGGCGGAAGAGCAATGACAAAGTTAAACTAATTGCGGTCGTACGTAACGCTCGTAGCAAGCGGATTTCCAACGACCCAGCCTCTTAATCGCCTGCTCGGGCAGCCCCAGGCCAGCAGCTGTTGTAGCTGCACCGATCCGAAAAGAATGGGATGTAAAATCGGACGGGTCAACCCCGATCTTTGCCAAGGTCATCTTAACCACCCTTGTAAACTGGAACCTGGTGAGAGGCAGACCGTTCATGTGGACTAGTACTCTATCATCGGTCCCTAGGGGCCTGGCTTGCATGAACTCTCTCATCAGGCTGACTGGGCAAAAAGACTCACCCACTACTCTGCCCAATTGAACCCAAGTCCCTTTACCCAGGGGGTCCGTTTTCGATCTTCGCACTCTGAGTCTCAGGACATCTACTGACTCTATTATATCTGAGCACTTTAGGCCACCCTCCTTATCTGTTTTTGATGCCGGGAGTAATTCTGAGATTCGTAAGGCTCCGAAAAAGGCTAACACATAGGCCACCCTAAATAATTGGGTCTCATAAGATGAAAAACAAACAAGTGGCAACGTGTCGAGGATTTTTACCAACTTCCCTACATCTATAGGCCTTCTAGAGTCTTTTGCCCCAGGCGCCAGGCGCTCCCAACCCTTCACTGCTCTCCTGACTCTCTGGTCCTTCGTTGGGTCTGTAATTCCCCGCAACCCTGCGTAGAATGCCAAAGCTGATAATTGCCTCTTCATAAATGCCACCGATTTCCCCCGCTCCTTCTGTTGCACAATAAATCCTAACACGCTCTGAGGTACAAAAATATCCACTAGGCCCGCTCCCTTCAAGTATGACATATAACATTCCCAAGACTTTTGATACATACTCTTAGTCTTGGGGGCCAAGGATGCTGCTATCAGTCCGGAGGCAGTGGGGCACCAAGCTTCCATAGCTCCGCTGGGAAAGCTGTCATTGTCGTCTCTGCTTGCGGCCAAAGTGCACGGAATTCTGTCAACTTAAAACGAGATAATGCACCAGCCGCTTTATTCTCCACACCAGGAACATGCCTCGCAGTGAAATGGACATTGTGTCTCAGGCATTTCAGTATTAAATCTTTTAAGAGACGTAGCACCCATGTGCAGGTTGCTCTCTGGTTATTGATCACCATCACAACTGACATGTTATCTGACCAAAATACAATGTGCCTGTTTGAGAGCATATCCCCCCACAAGTGCAACGCCACCACTATGGCGAACAGTTCTAGGAAGGAAATGTTACGAGTCAGACCTTGTTCTACCCAATCCTCAGGCCAGTGCTGCATACACCACTTGGTGCCCAAAATTGCTCCAAAACCAATACTACCGGCCGCATCAGTGAAGAGTTCTATATCGGCATTTGAGGTGCTGGCGGACCGCCATAGCACCGTGCCATTGAATTCCTGCAAGAAAACCTTCCAAATCCGCAAATCCTCTCTCACCTCAGCTGACAACCTAACTCTGTGATGTTTCGCACGCAGTCCCGACATTGCCCTTGCTATACTCCTGGAGAAAGCCCTGCCCATTGGTACGACCCGCAAGGCGAAGTTCAGTTGACCCAAGAGTACTTGTAACTGGTGTAACGTTACTTTCTTTGCTCCAAGGCAGTTATCGATTGCAGCCCTGAAGGCATCTACCTTTGCCTTCGGCAACCTGCACACACCTGCTGTAGTGTCAATTTCAATGCCCAAAAATGTCAGACATGTAGATGGGCCTTCTGTTTTTTCTGCCGCCAATGGCACCCCCAGAGCTTCAGCCAGTTGCTGGAAGCCCAGCAGGGCCTTCCTGCATGACTGGGAACCCTTAGGGCCCATGAATAAAAAATCGTCCAAGTAATGTACTACTGCATGAGATTTGTCTGAGGTCAGGAATTGCTCCACCGCCCATTCTAGGAACCTGGCAAAGGTCTCGAAAACTGCACAAGCAATAGAACATCCCATGGGCATACACAAGTCTATGAAATAGTTATTATCGAAAGTGAAACCCAACAGCCTGGTATCTTCTGGGTGAACAGGCACTAACCTGAACGCTGACTCTATATCAGCTTTGGCCATTAGGGCGCCCTCGCCAAACATTTGCAATTTCTCAACGGCTGTGTCAAACGTTGTATAGCGCACTGTGCATAGCTCAGGATCTAACTTATCATTGACTGAGAAACCTGGCGGGCTTGATAGATTATGTATCAAGCGGAATTTACCCACCTCTTTCTTCGGAACTAGACCTAACGGTGAGCAGACCAGATCAGGGTTTGGAAGATTTTTGAAGGGTCCCGCGACCCGGCCCAAAGAAACTTCTTTCATGATCTTGCTCCGCGTCGCCTCCATGTTCTGAAGCACTGAGCTTTGATTACGAGGCGGGAATTCAGTGGGGGATGCTGAGGAGGGGATTCGGAAACCGAATGAAAAGCCGTGAAGCAGGAATTGAGCCTCCTCAAGTTTGTCATACTTACTGAGGAGGTGTGTCAGGACATGCCGTTTAATGGGAGTTGGGAGCCTTGTCGGCTGTTTTGGGTGGCTTCCCTTTTGGAGTGGTATGTGTGGACTGTTCTTTGGGAGTTCCATTTTTTTTTAAACATCTAATATCTGGATGGGATGTTCCCCCACAGTACGAACAGCAGTGTTTGAACTTACACGAGATCCCCCTAGTACACTCATTCCTGTTAAACTGCCAGCAGGCCTGTTTCTTATCACCGACTCCCTTGTCACTCCGAAAGGACTGACTCTGAGCGGGGGCACTAGCCTTAGACGTTGAGGGTGACGAGTAAAAAACTGTGTGCCATAGATTGATCTCCCGTTGGTCCCATGATATACCTGTGTGGACTGCTTTCATTTGCCTGAACATTATATCATATTTTAACCACCCCAGCCCTGGAAACTCGGCTGCAGCACCATGTATCAGGGATATATAGCTCATCATTTGAGGACCTAACACTGGATATTTTTCCAGTATTACTGCGGCATAAATAGCAAATCCTGTGATCCAGTTTTTCATGGACCACTCTGTCCATGCCTTCTTCTGACTATACTCGCCCACTTTCTCTCCTTTGGACTTCCCTGCCGCCACCCCTGCATTAATGAGGTCAAACACGTCCACATAATCCCCTCTGAGTATTTTTTCTTTCATCTCTGCAGGCACGTGCCAGGTGATCCCCGTAGATGGCGATAGGGTCATTGAGGATGAACCGAACATTAACGGGCTGAATGCCAATAGTGGGTGACCTGTCGGTTGCCCTCCCGCCCCCCCTTGCATCTGACTATTAGGGGACACAGACAAGTCAGCAGCCGTGTTAGGTATTGGCGCCAGAGGTGGGCACCCTAAGTTCGAGTATGCATTCAACATTACAGGTCCCGCACCTGTAGGAAAAGTCATTGTGGGGACCATCGAGTTTATGGGGCCATTACCAATTGCTTGCCCGTGGGAACCATATAGTTGCATCCCTGGTAACTGTGCGACCCCTCCAGGTTGCACCCACACTTGCGACACTCCGCTACCTGGTTGCGCCACTACCGGCGGTAATGTACCCTGCGAACAGGGCACCCCTACAGGCGCGACAGGGATCCCTCCCATTTGTGTGGGCATAGCAGTGACATTCTGTCCCTCCATGTCGTCCTTGTCCTTATCTGCAGCTGCATTCAAATCAATTGTCTCTGGTACCTCTTCCTCACCTGATGACGCTCGTTGTGGCTCGGACGCCCTGGGCCGCTTGCCTTTGGTTGCCTCCTTAAACCTCTCTGGCGTACGCCTCACTCTCTTGCCTCTCCCTCTTTCTTCCTGAGGGTTCACGTCTGCTCTAGCCCCCTCTCGCATGTTCTTTAGCACCCAATCCATGCCTTTTTCTCTCGTGAACTCCAACAGCTCCGTAAAAGCGAGGTACCCATCATTTTTTGCTGAGGTTTCTTTGCCCTTCCGTGACCTCTTAGGCGGCATCCTGCACTTAAAGAGAACAAGCGTTACTTCCTTTAACTAACATTACAAGCATGTATAGACCGTGCTCTCCTTTACCCGGACCCCAACCTCTCAGGCGTAGCCTGCTCAGCATGTCCCCTTAATTAAATGGGACTCCCCAGCGAGGCCATGGAATTTTTATAGGAAATTATTTCCTCCGTAATGCAGCCTCATTTTACTTTTACTCCAAAGCATCCCAATACACAGCAAAACTACAGCCTCGGGTGCCCGTGTGTTACATGTGATGGCACAGACTTTATTTAAATATTGCGCCCTCTACTGGCAGCATCCTCGAAGCCTTTAAAAAAGTGCAAGCAGTCATATCCTCTTATTACGTGCCAAAGTTCCATGCATTATTCTGTTTGGTACCAACAGAGTGGAAAGCGCAGTTTACAAAAAGGAACCACTAAATTCCCAACCTTTCATATATTTCTCCGTGTCTAGTTTACCTACTGCCAGGAATCCCCGCTATTAATAAATTCCGACCAATCACGGTATTCACGGTATTCATAAAAGTACATTTGTGAAGCAAGCCAATCCTAGAATACATGGGAAGCGAGTTTGGCCAGAACGGTACATATACCCGAAATCCTGACAGTAAACTCATGTCCCGCTTTCAACTAGGGATCTCCGCCGCCCGCTTGGTATTTATTGTGAAAGGCGGGATTTCCGCCGCCCGCTTGATAGTTAATGCGAAAGGCGGCCTCATTACCTTTTACCCGGCCGCGCCGGACCTCCGATCATCCCCGCCCCCTAGTCGATCGCGCTAAGGCAATCCTGCTCGCCGCGTCACCCACGACTAAATCCCCTCCCCAAGCAACACACTGCCCGGCCCGCTAACCTGAACCACACGTCGGCTTGACTCTCGCTTGATCGCTTCACGCGACAGTCCCCGCGATGTCTTCAACACGCGACGGTCCCCGCGATGTCTTCCGCTCGCGACGTCCGGCTCCTCAGGCGGCCAGCGGACAAAAGAGGGAGCCCTAAGATGGACGCAGGCTTTTAAGCCTCGCGCCCTACTATTATTTCCGGGTCGCCAGTAACCCCTGACTCTATTGGCCTCGACCTAGCTCGTATTTTCACTTCCGGGTCGGCGGACCCGGAAGTGACTTCTGAGGGGTCGGCCCTTTGGCTGCCTCTAACGACGCCACTCCCCGAAGGGGGGTGGCGTCTTGCAATGGTTCTTTTGAAACCGATATCGATCAATTGTGCAAAGACACGTAAATTGACACAATCAATTCGCTCACTCTAACTAAAAAACATCATTTCAAAGCAAGTGAGCAGGGCACAATATCTTTGCACTGACTGAAGTGTGCACGTGGAACAACCGTTGTTCACAAACAAGCAGAGGCATAACGCTACAGCTCAGAATAATAAACTCCTAATCTATTCTGTCATAGTGTCCCCTGACATATTCTCTCTGACAGTTTCACTTGGTTAGAGACTTTCAATTAACTACACCTGTGTACTTTTGCATGTTCATCTATGTGTTTAACACCTCAACCTGAAATATTGTGCATAGGACTTGAACAAATGGATAGCAACAGGTGGTACTAAGGAATCTGGTTAGAGTTTAGAATGTATTCAACAGCTGAGGCTGCACACCGGAATGGTCGGCAAAAGTACTTGGTTTAGCATTTTCTAAGGCTGCAAAGGCACAAGAAGGAATCCAGTCACTAACACCAACTCAAGAGGCCGGTGTATCAGTAAAGGGCATCAGGAAAAAGTTTGGTTTTTAAGGTCTGCCTAAAGTTTGTTGCCTCTCTTCACCCGTCCTGATACCAACTCCCTTTGTCGGATGCAATTAATATCACACCCATCTCTGGTAGGAACGGTGTTTGGAATTTACTGAGTGCAATAATTATAACTTATTTATTTATTTCATCTATAAAGTTTTTTATAGCGCGAACATGGCCCTAGTGGGTATCAGAGCGCATTCCATGAAGGGAAGGTAGGGCTATATTGACTTTTTGGGAAATAACATGCAGATGTATGTCTTGGTAAAGGTGGGTCTTTTTCCCTGCTACATTGTCACTGGTTTGACCTTTCGAAATTAAATGAACGGTGCAAACGTTATTGTAATTAGTATTGGCTGGGTGCGATAAACATCACACCACTTTGTGAACCCTACACAAGGAGCTGTCTGCACAGTAAACAGGTCATTTTTTTTTTCTTTTTTTTTCTTTTTTTGAAAACCTTTATTGACATCAAAAGGAGAGACAGGTCGAGGCCTACAACCAAGCCGGCCGGCCGCAATGTGCAAACCAATCAGGAGTCTCAAGGCAAATATTACACAATCAATCGATACAAGGCAGAGGGCGTACAATCGTGAAGGAGAGAAGAGATACAGGAACCAAAGGGCTAAAACACAGGAGTAAATAAGGCTTAATTTTATAATATGGGGAGAAGACTTACGACAGGCTAATTTTCAATGGAGGCATCCGACATCCCGTAAACAACCTCAATAATCATAAGGGGGCATGGGGCCAAAATATCGTGGGGACAATACAATGCATTCAAGAAAATCAGGATATGCGAAACACAATCGGCCCCCAAGAATTACCCTCGCAACATGCCCACCACCCAGAACACTACCAAACCAGAACAGAGGGATCGGAAAGACAATACATCAAAACCAGCCCATCATAATATCCTCTGGGACACAGGAAGGAAAAAGGGAGGGGGACGAAGTAGGGAGGGGGAAGAGGAAGGGAAAGGAAAAGGGAGGGAAGACAAAATAAACAATATAACGAAATTAAGGAAACATGAACAACAAAAGGAAGAAGACACGCTGACACCGGCCCCCCGTGGCGGGAAAACAGGAAACAAAAGGAGTAGCGGCCCAAGTGGGGGTATGGCGATCGGGGAGAAAGGCAGCCGAAACATAGCAGGAGGATTAACGACGCCACACCCCCCACCCGAAACACACCATTTGAGGTCGGGACAGACGCGGCCTCATGAAAAAGAGATACAAAAGGGCCATAGAACCAGAAAACAAACAAAAATAGAACCCAACCCACCCGTCCCACCCTGCACCCCTGTAGAAGGCTATGGCCTACCCTTCAAACAGCGTGCCTGTCGCCCTAAACCAGAACCCGAAATATAGCGAGAAGTAAGAAAGAAGAACGAGACAAAAAGGCAACAAAAACAGAAAAAAGGAAAACAGGAGGGAGGAGCAGAATAATTATAATCAGAACAGTCGGCCGCAGCCTTCCGCCCAACCAAACCAGCACAGTCGAAAACAAACCAGGACGACATCCCATCACGTACCACAAAACATTATGAGAAGGGGACCTCCCACCTTTCTACGAGTAGAAACAATTGTGCTACTAAATCGTATATCGGGAATCAAACAGAAGTCGTACATTTCACCCCCAACCCTTTCGAGCAACAAACCCCACCCACCACATGGCAATGGAAAACCACATAGTTAATACGAGATCAGGATATAATCGAGTGGAATGGTGACTAGCATAGCTACGTGGGGGGTAGAGAGATCCGCAAGGGAGCAAAAGTCCAAACGGAAAGTATAGTTGCATCAACAGTCGCAGCACGCACAAGGAAGAACAGGAGTTCAGTTGCGCCACTGGAGCGGGCGAGGTGGTCCCGATTAGAGACACAGGCAAAGTCATCGAAGCAGGCACAGGAGTCAGTCTACCAAGAGTCACAGGCAACAATGTCGAACAGAGTCGCGGTGCAGCATCCAAGTCCCCGGGGTCCGAACCCCGAAAAGCAGGGCGCCTCAAAGTCACCGGCACACTACACGATCTTCGATCAGTGGAGGAGACACTCAAGTCAATCGAGGGGGGTGAGGCAATGGAGTCCTCGAAACACGAGGGCGACAAGAAGAAGCGGCTGCCCAAAATGGCGGCGGATCGTGGCGGACCCACCGAGACTCCCAGGGCCAGGGATGCGTGCAGGGATCTCAGGGCTTCCAGGACATCTCTGACCGTCGGCTCACGCTCACCAGATCCGATCCCCGCACAATGAGGCAACACGGGCCCGCCGCCACCAGGTGACTCCCGTACCAGAGGGCCGGCCGCCATTTCGTGAGCAGCCCAATCGCCGCCCACCAAGACCCCCGGAAAGAACACTTCTCAAATGTAGGACTTTACAAGCTCCGGGGGTCCCAGCAAGGGCGGCCTCGATGTCAAAAGGATGTCCGCCCAAGACGGATCTCCGCCAGCACCAGCACCGGTGCCCCAAACAAGCGGAGTCCGGGCCCCGAGGACCAGGGCCGCCGGACCGAGCAGCGGCGGGGGGAGACCCCTCCACAGGATCAGGTCCCGGGACTTCTCACCCACATCGGCCGCGCGGCCACCAGGGCAGGCCCGGGTCAGGATCGCCGGGATCTTCGCACATCGGCTCCCAACACTGGTTCTCGCTCTCGGCAGGGGCCGAGAGCCGTCGGTTCCCACCGGCCAGGTCCCGGTCCAAGTTTCGCAGAGGCCCCGATCTCTCGAGGGACACAACTCCGGAGCCACTGCACGCCGAGACCTCGGGGTCAGATGGTAAGTTCGAAGAAGCCGTTATGTATCCAGTTCCCCAAAAATGTGTCGTCCCCGGACAGGATAATAGACAGGATAAGCAATCAGGACGGAGGGCTGCGGGAGCCGAGCTAAAGGGTGACCATTACGGTCGCGAGCTAGGCTCCTCCCCCCAAAACAGGTCATTTTTAATCAGGCCTTTTGTAGAATAGCCCAGCTTTTTAGTGGAGGGTCTTCCAGTTGCTGGACAGTTGAGTACCTCTACCCTGCTGACCCCGTTGTTCTTTCAGAGTCGACTGGTGTAGTCTGTTTCCTACATATTGGTGGCCTCTGTCATAGAGAGTGTTAAAGAACAAAGTGGCAATTTCATATTGCCATCTTTAGATGAAAGCAAGTGTCTCATTCCACTTTTGGTTTCATGGGTTATGATGAACTACCTAAAAACACACAAAAAGGAATTTGTGTTGTAATATTTGCATTAGCAAATCCAGCCTTCTTGATGTGCCACTAACAGTTCACTTCATTTTGAGCACTAACCCCGTGACATCAAGACCACACTAAATTATGCAGTAGGTTTCTCTAGAATGTTGTTCTTTTGCAACCCTTGGATCCATTTATCACCTGCCCTTGTTCTCCTATTCTTTGGTACCTCTTCTAGACCTTGATGTTACCTATACCCTATAATGTCAATCGTCCTTGTAATAGACTAGACCTGTGCTTCTCCTTTGCCATTTTTACATTAGCCTGGCCAATTGGCTCTGCCATTTCCTTGGATGGATTTGTTCTAGATGAAAAATGGACTTGTGTCTAAAGAATCTCTTTGCATGAGCCCTTTGCCACAAATTTTTCAAAATGCATAAGTGTCAAAATTATTGATCTCTTGAAAGCCACTAGCCTTGAAAAACGTTCTCAAGAGAGTTGTTTTAAATTTGGAATACATGCGTTCTTTTGCTACTTATGGAGTAGATGCAGGACTCACCTTCGTTTTCTCTCTCTATCTCTCGTAACTCTCACTTGCCATTTATAGATGTTTGCCCAAACATAATTGATGTTGGCTCCTCTTCTCCTCTTGTGTTCCCTCTATCTTCACTCCTTCCATTGTTGCTTGTATTGTATCCTTACTTTTTCCTCTAATATGTCTATGTGTTCCCTGACATTATATCACTCCTAGGTTCCTCCTTGTTGGGCCTGGCATCCTTAGGGTGAACTTCCCCTGGACTTTTTGCCTTTTGCCTCCACATTTTGCTGGTTCTTTCTGGTGGCCTTAGGACTCTGAGTACTTTACCACTGCTAACCAGTAATAAAGCGCTTCTCCTCTAAACATGATGACATTGGTGTATACATGATTACCATATTTGTTGTACTGGTACGTGTAGGAAAGTGCTCCTTTTTGTATGGTTATCCCTAACTTTGTGCCAGAAACCTGATACCAACTTGACTGAGTATGTGCTGGGACCCTGTCAACCAAGCCCCCGGAACCTGTGTCTTTTCCCATAACTATATCTTTATTCCCACAATTGGCACGCCTCTGGGTCACATGGAAGTTCCTTGTATAAGGTACCGTTGGTACCAGGGGCCTTGGGACCAGAGAGGGCCTCTGAGGGCTGTTGCATGTATATTGCCACCCTCAGAGACCTCTTACTTTAACACCCACATACTGCCATTACAAGCTACGTGTTTTGGTGCAGACCAAACTGAAGAGTCGCAATGACACACCTACCTGTGTGTCATGCCCACCAATACTGCCTATGGCATGGGTAGTTCACCCCTCTAGCAGGCCTCACAGCCTTAAGGCAGGGTACACCATCCCCTTACAGTGTCTGTGCACGAACAGCAACCCTTGGCAGTGAGCCTCGAAGGCTCTCACCTTGTTATGGGCTGATTTGGGCAGCTCCAACCAATGGAGATGCCCACCCAACTGTCTAAGCCCCACATTTAGTGGCAGGACAGGCGGGAAAATTAGGAAGCAGACTAGGAGTCTCCATCACCTTAGCTTGGCACACCCTAGGGTCATCAGGATCTGTGGTGGCACCTGCCTCAGAAACACCCTTAAATTTAAATGTAAAAGATGACAATGACTGTCTTTACCCCAGCCCTACCAGTCTGTCTCTTCCTCCAGCGACCCTGCTACAAGAAACAGACATGGTCTGCATCCAGCAACCTTCAAGAACCCCAGGGACATGTGCTGTCTTCAACAAAGACTCTTCTCTCCCATAGACACCATATTTGTCCAGCAAGAAACTAATTCAAGAACTCTGGCTCCAGGAGGATCTCCTACACTTGCACCACTCTGCACCCGACGCCCACAGCCTGAGAGCAAGTGACCTGGGATCCAGCTTTGGACGATCTCTCCTGACCTCTTCCTCGATGCTTGCAGCCTCTTCCTGAAGGGTCTCCCTGAACGGAACTGTTGAGAAAACCTCAATTCCTAAAGAAACCCTTGTACCCGCACCCCCCAGACATAGGACTGCCCAACACACTGTGTCCCAGCATCCCCCCACTATCCAACTAACCTCTCCAGTCATGAGATTCCTTCAGCCAGCCTTCAGAACCGAGCCTGGAGTCGTTTTCTCCAACCAAGGACTCCATTGGTTTCAAAGGGGCACCTGACACCTTATTTGCAGTCTGCACCGGGCTGCCCTTGTGCTGCTGGTGATGCAGTTTCCATGATCTTTGGTGGTCTCTCCAGTGCTGACCTCACCTCCCTGTGACCCTGACCTACACTTCCTTACTTGCAACCGTGGCCTCTTAGAGGTGCCTCGGCCTCCATAGGA
Source organism: Lissotriton helveticus (assembly GCF_964261635.1). Taxonomy (NCBI): domain Eukaryota; kingdom Metazoa; phylum Chordata; class Amphibia; order Caudata; family Salamandridae; genus Lissotriton; species Lissotriton helveticus. The sequence continues at coordinate 740,918,314 of NC_136061.1, read as the reverse complement.
TAATATTGGGCCCAGTGACCTCAGCAACCGGCCGCCCCAGTGCAGCTGTTGGTGCAGTACCTACCTTGGTCTGACCCTTGCTCAGTGTTGACCAAAACTCCTGGAGACTGAATCTCAAAACTGTCTACATACCTGTAAATTATTCACCTGTCTTTACTCCCATAGGATTGCATTGGTCTTTCACTGTATTGCATTTAGTGTGATTCTAAATACAAAGTATATTTTTCTGTACTGAAAAGCATTTCATGCACCCATAGAGTATTGTTTGATGCTATGCAAACCTTTTGCCAGTAATTTGCATGAAAGTCTACTGACCTGTAACAGAGTTTAACTTGGTTCCTAACTATAAAAGTAACTAAAGTAATATTATTGTATTAAACGTTGGCCTGGAGTTAGTTATTGAGTATGTTCCTGCCTTGTATGATTATGCACACCAAATGCATTTACACTACCCTCTGATAAGCCTAACTGCTCAGCCCAGCTACCACTAAATTGAGAGTAAGGTATTATCTACTTTAACCTCTGCCATGCCTTTGGGGACTCATTGGTCTCTGTGCACACTGTACCTCTTTTTGGTATAGTATAAACAGAGCCAGTTTCCTACAGTACACCCTTTGTAAAGAGGTGTACCATATGCCTAGGGTCTTTACCTCAAATTCTTCTAGTGGGCTCTAGCCCTGATTGTGCCACCCACATAAGTAGCCTTTCAAACCTGTTTTAGGCCTGCCACTGCAGTGCCTGTAGTTTACTGCCACTTCGACTTAGTATTTATAACTACTTGCCAATCCTTAAACTTCCCTTTTGTTACATATAAGTCAGCCCTTAGGTAGACCCTAACAAACCCTAAGGGCAGGGTGCCATGTAGGTAAAAAGTAGTACATGCAATTGTATGTTTAGCATGTCCTGAAAGTGACAAATAGCCTACTTAATGTATCACTACTGTGAGGCCTAACCCTCCCATAGGCCAGCAATGGGAATTCCCTAATATACTTTTAAGCTGTGTTTCCTGATCAGAGAGGAGTAGCTTTTTCATGTTTCATATGTTTGAAACTGTAATGATAAATCCCCCTAACTGGTTAAGTTGGATTTAACATCACAGTTTTAGAAATACACTTTGAGAAAGTAGACATTTCTCTGTACTTACTGATCTTTGTGTCTGACAGCCTGACTCCAATACACATCTGGGCTGGGTGACAGCTACACTTTGTGCATTCCCTATAGACAGCCACAAACACATGAAGGTGAGGCTCATCTGAATTCTGAGTACTCACCTGCGTTCATCTGCATTCTGGTGGGTATTTCTGGGCAGGGAGGAATGGGAGGGGCTGATACTTATTCTTCAATAGGTAGTGTCCTGTCCACATACAAAGCACTGATATAACCCCCAGATATAGCCTAGCTGATTGGGTTGAACGGGATCCTTGTGCACTTCAGAGAGTTGCTTTGAAGTCAATCCCCACATTAAAGGCACTTTTGGGTATAAGTACCGGGTCTCTGACCCCCTGAAATCAAACACTTCAGGATCTTGAACTGAACCTCTCTCAGAAGGACTGCTGTGCTGCTTAAAGGACTCAACTGGCCTGATTTTCTGGAAGAGCTGCTTTTCCGCATGTTACCCTGCGGCCTGCTGCTCCCTGACTTTGCTGAAAGAGAGCTCGACTATACCTTCCCTCCAAGTGATCTCCAAAGGCTTGCTGGCTTGGCTCCTGTTTTCTGAAGTATCTGTGCCATAACATCGTATCTGCAATGTTGCTGCTGCTGCTGGAGTCTGCCTTCTGTGAGTCCTACTTATGCCTCAGGTGCCCCCTCCAAGTTCTGGGCCTCAGAAGTGGATTCTGCAGCTGTTTTCTCAAAACCGATGCATTGTCACCACTGCACCAATTGGAACCGATGCATCGCCCTTTGACGGTAACTCAAAGGATGTTCCACAACAGGTGTTCTACAGCCTACGCATCCCAACAATGATGCATTACTTTCACTTCCGTAAAGCGAGACCACGGCGCTGTGACCTGACTGCGTGGAAAAGATCTACGCATCGAGCCCTCAGCGTCGCCACTTTGCTCCATCCGAGATACTTCCTCAGCTGGCCCTCCCCTCCATCCTGGTCGGTGTGAACTGGATTAGCACCAGTCCCCTGCGACCTCAAGTAACCCTTTGGCCGCTTGTGACTTCTAAGCACTATTTTTGCATTTAATCTATAAAACTTCTACTGACTTGAGTTTTGTAATTTTGGTCTCATTTTACTCGGATAAATATTCTCTATTTTTCTAAACTATGTGGATATTCAATCTATTACTCTGAGTGTGGGGGGTTTGCTCAAATACTTTTCACACTGCCTCTTTAGGTAAGCCTGACTGCTCTGTGCCAAGCTACCAGAGGGTGAGCACAAGTTATCTTTTAGTGTATAGCTAGTTTTCCTTAACTAGAGTGGTGGTTCCTGGCTGGCCTGAGTCCATACCTCAGCCAACCAGGAATCTCATTTCTAACACTCCTCCTTTACAGATTGTGGTAGACATGAAAGACCCATTACGTCAACCCATTTTCTTTTTTAAATGGTTGATCATTTTCCTTTTAAAAGATTTGATTATGACAAGTCCTAAGTGTTTAAGCTTTGTGGGAAGTACATTTTATTAACTTACCTTATGTTTGATACTGGGTGGAGTTAGTTTTTGTATACTAAAATCATCAGATGTGTCATCATTGTTTTCTTTTCATTTTCAAATCCTCTTTGTTGCAGCCCAGAGGGCAGAGCTCTGTCAGACTGGTATGCTTGCGTTAATATCCTTTCCTTCTGGCTTTCTGTACCACACTCTGTACAGATCTTCATTGCCACAGCAGACAGACCCCTCAAGTTCTTATATGCTAAAGAAAATATGTACTTTGTGAGGTCAATAAATGGCTCTGCTTTGAATTAACATACATTCTGAGTATAACGCCTGAGCTTCACTGTGATTTTGAGGTCTCCACTGTAGTGTTGGGACTACGCTCAGATTTAAGAAAAATTAAAATAATAAAAAATAGTGGTGTAGATGGGCACTGAGAAGAAAATAAAGAATACTACTCTTCCTGCCTTTGCAGCTGCTCTGAAAATCATAATTGCATTGTCTTGTAAATCAGATTGTATTTATCAGCAGAATCAGTGCATGCTCCAGCGAAAATCCTTTTGACATGAGCACCAGATCCGCCTAATATATCTTGCCGGTGTGATGTATGCATTTTTCTTTCATTTATGACATTTTAATCATCGGTTCAACGAGGTGATAACACTCTCGAGCTAGAAAAATAAAACTGACATTTGTTTGGACATTATTAATGAAATATTTATGTTGTAAGGGCCTGTGTGATAAAAGCTCGGCCTCCCAGTGCATTTGCTTCTGATTACATGTGATTTTTTTTATATGACCAGACTTTCAGACGCCAGCTATTTTACAGTGAGCAGATGTCATTTACTAAAAATGGGTGCCAGATGCTGCCGAGCACAGAAGAGTAATTTGTTTAAGGGCTGGCACTGACTTTTTGTCTTCAATTACACTGTATGTTTGGTCTTGCGCAATCATAGGGAGGCCTGGCTTAAGCCACACACCTACAATCTTGGGTTTCAATTCTCAAAGCATTCGTGCACTATCATCATGCCTAATTGGTGCTCAGCATAATTAATTTATGCACCACGCTTTGTACGTTTTAAAAAATTATGAACACACGCAATGAACCTTTTAGAAATGGACAAGGGCCATGGACTAAATTAACAAACCCTGCCAAGTAGAAGATTAGCTCTCAGTGAAGCCGGAAGAGTTGGGGGGCATCTGCGCCGTGCATGCAGAGGCGGCATCGTTCATGTGCCCAAAATAGCTTTATAGATATTTTGTTCCATTTCATTTTTCAGCTTCAAAACGCCTATCTGGCAGAGCCTATTTGAACGGCGACTACAGCAGCTCCTCAGATGATGAACGTGAGGAAAAGACTTTATCACCGATGAAGGTAATGCTTTCTCTACAACAAACGACGTATGCTTGTGTACTGAAACATCCAGGGCCGGCTTTAGCGCTGGTGGCGCCCGGTGCGGCAGTGTGTGTTTCTTCCCCCCCCCCAACCCCCACCCCCGACCAGCTCCACCACAGATTCCCTCCCTATCAACCTTTAATAGTGCCCAAGTCTCCATAATCACTCTCTCTCAGATGCATCTAGTTATATAGTGCCAGTGTAGGGTGTCAGACCACTTTGGATCACACATACATTACACAGAGACAATCAATCGAACGTTTGTAAATCAGGGATAGGAAATATTATATAAGTCAAAGGAGTACAAGGTGTAGGAGTGACGTCATCCATATTGGTAGGCAGTGTGGTTTTAGAGTGCTTGGTCTAGAGAAGCACAAACAATTTTAAAAGGAATAGTTGGGGGTTCTCTTTAATAATAAGAATCGGTTTCTACCCAAATTAACCCTTTTTGCAACATTAATATGTGCTCTAATCTATACTTTGCAGTGTGCAAGCTGTTCTTTGATGAAAGCTAATAGCTCACTGTTCTATATTAGGATGGTAACTTATAAATTACAAGTAACAAAAGGATGTACCTTTCAAAAGCAGTAACCCACTGACCTATTTATTTACATTATGTGCAGTTTGTGTTCTGCATGCTACATGTTCTTTGCAGGAGGCATATTAACCCTCTGTGCTACCATACAGCGAGTCAGAACCTCAACTAGACCAAACTCCGATCTCTCTCCACGAAGTACATTAATCACGGGAGTAAGCTTGACATTTTTATTGTTGCCTGGAAATTGCTGGAGGCCAGGACTCAAACACAGCACCCCTTCCCCGAAGTCAGCACCCAGTGCAGTGGCACAGGTCACACTGCCCTAGAGCCAGCCCTGGAAACATCCATGTTGGTATTTCTTGTATGAAGTGTCTTTTCTTTGATAGCTGCTGACCCTGTATATGCTTTAAACTTCCAGCTGATAGGTTTTACCAGTTCATTTAATTCATTTAATCTACTACTATGAACTTAGTTTATTTAATCCTGGCAAGTGTAATGCCCTTTGCTTGAGTAAGGCCTATTTGCTGCTCACGTGTATTGGGTGCATCCCTGTGGTATCAATATTACACAGGCAACAGGGGGGACCATGGCAACCTGGGTGCAAGGCCAGAAGCTTAGGGTTGTCATGAGGCTTTGCCCCCACACCTGTCCCTACAAAGGAGCATTCACTGTGCTCCCTGCTAGACACTACAATGGGAAACAGAACTACTACCTCACCATCAGTAAACCCTCTTCCATCATGTTGGAGAATGGACTTTTGAGAATCCCTAGGCGATGAAGGGTCTCCTTCATCAGGAAGAGGAGCGATGGTAGGGAAACTCCCACACACACTGATGTAACAGCTGTTGTCGTCTCAAGAAGACCATCACTTGCGTACAGCAGGCTGATGGGAACCTCAATGGGAAGGTTAGGTAGAATATCCCTAGTAGCTTTTCCATTCTCTGTCATCAGTCAAGGCTGAGGCAAAGGGATAGATTTTCTCCATGCATGGAAGTAATGATCTGGGAAACGAATGAGGGAAAGGTGAAAGGTGACCCCGTCCTGCCAGCTGCCTTAAAATGGCAGAAAAGGAAAAATAAAACAACAATAACCATGTTTTATTATCGTTTTCTTATTCTTTTCCCGGTCTAGTCTCTGGGGGCGGTGTCAGAGGGATGACTGTCACTGCCTGGAGGAGGAGTGATATGCACTGATATCAGTACATGTGTGGGTTTGGCCTGCCATCTCAGGATGGCCAAACCGACATGCGCACTGAAGCTGTCTCCAACCCGAACTACGTTGCCAGGTTGGAGACAGCAGGCACAGGCCCCCAGTCTCACTGGGAGCACAAATTCAGGGCACTCAAGCCAATCCTGACACTGCTGTCATGCATCAGAGCAGCATCAGGATTGGCCGCAGGGAAGTCTAAGAGCCTATGCCTGCAGTTGATTGGAGGAGAAGAGGTGCGGCAGGCTACAGGTAAGTTGTTTTTTTGTATTTTAAAAAAAAATGTATTTGTTGTCCGTTGCCCCCAACCCCTTCCCCCCACCCCACCACTCTTCGACACCAGCTACTACTGGTTTGAGAAGATTGCCTCCAAAGGATTGGCTTAGGAAGGAGCAATCTACAGTTACACAGCCGCCTTCACTGTAGGTGGAAAAGAGCAGTTATCAGGTATGGTCCTGGAGGTAAAGCAGAAGAGTCACTGAGTGAAGGAAGGCAGGTGAGGTGGAGTTGAGCAAACAAGCCCCAGAGAGATAACTGGGTGTCTGTGTAGGTGTGCGTTTTGGCTGAGTGTGTGCCTGTTCATGATTGCCTGTCTGTTGGTACATGTGTGGGTGTGCATGATGTAGGTGTGTGTAGATGTCATATAGAGGGAGAACCTCTGTGTGTGTTTGAAATAACTGAAACGGTCCACTAGGAAGTGGCTAGTCAACACCGCAGTGCCTGGCACCGTAAGGGTTTTTAAAAGAACCCTCACACACCAACCTAGTTGGTGTCATGCTTCATTATAGGGTTCCCAGCTGAGTAGCCGAATTCTACCCAGCTGTGCTGCTACACCTGATTTCAGTGGAGCTGTTTTTTTGTGTTTTTATGTGATGGTGATAAAGTGCTGTGACTTAAAAATACCTCTGGGAAACTCACTAATGTATACTTTATTCCCAGTGTATCTGTGCTGATGTTCGACACCACACTTTATGGTGATCACTATGGCATACCTGGACGCATGCAAGCACTGAAATACTCCATATTTTCCCATTCATGAGTGCCAAGTCCAACCAAACCTATGGCTTTTTGACCAATGTGTATGTTTTTTAAACTATTCTGTAAAATATTTATTCTGGCTCAATTTCTTGTGTGACAATCCATTCTGAATATTCTTGTAATGAGTCAGGCTGGCTATGCTCAAGAGCTTGATAACGTTCTGACAGGCATTATCAATCCTCCTCTTTTAAAATTCACCTGCCACAATTGGTGTTTCACCATAACCACCAATTACCATCCAGAGACTAGGCTCTTGCTCAGTCGCAAGGCTGTAGCAAGCACGGGAGAAGACCTTTTCTTGTCATTTCAATGCCTGTTGAACGCATCGAAACTTGTCAAAGTAAATAGATTGCAGCTAACACTTTGTAGACAACATGGATGATGAAAATGCTTTAATAAAGATTTTTAAAAAAAAGTAGACAACATGGAGATGTCTGCATTTGATTCACAAAAAATGGAATGCACATGGTGGTCCATATCTGTTTTTGCAATCATACATTGAGGTTGAAATAACCTCTTAGAATTGCATTACTACCCACGCTTTTATATGTACAGTATCTTTTCAACATAAACTTTAATTGGAAGTCTCCGTCAATCAGGCAAATTAGTCTTTATTCAATCATTTTCAATCATGAAAGACACATATAAAATACATACAATGTAGTAAAATGACATAGAATGTTTTGAAAGGACAATATCATAGAGAATAGTGTTGGATAAAAAATCCAATGAATACAATTCTGCACCGTTACAATATTTAATAATAAAAATTGATTATATAGGGAATAAAGAATCATAATAAAAACTTTAAATCCATAGCGGAGCAAGGTTAGGTTAATTCCTTTTTTTAAATACAATTTACCCATGGTTGGCAACAAGATAAGGGCATCACAAAATAAACAGGTTACTTAATGCAATGCAGAGCCTACATTTGCATCTAAACTATTCCTTCTAAGGGCCCATGTCCAGCTCAAGAATTTTGCCATAGCTATAACTATGACTTCCCTTGTGTCTGTCTTTAAAATGTGCAATGTCGATTGGCATGATCTTAGGTCAATTTTTAAACAGATCGGCTTGAGCCATTTATGACGTGGGCCCTTGTATGCGGGGCACACAAATAATACATGTGTTAAAGACTCTTCCTGGGATAGACATATATGGCACTTTGTGTCTTGGTCATCATCCCACTTAGCCGTGAATGGTTTTAAGGGGAGGGTACCCACTCTAAATTGGTGATAGAGTTTCTTGTCACCAGGTCTCGTAATAAAATCTCAGTAGGCCTCCAGCCTATATTCATACTTATGTTAAAAAAAAGAGGCCTGTTAGCTTATCTTATCTTATCTTATCTTAGGGGATACTTATATAGCGCACTGACACCGAGAGGTTTCCTGGCGCTGGCTGAGCGCTAGTGAGATGGAGAGACGGGGGTCTAGCCAGTCTGTGTGAAGAGGTGAGTTTTCAGGAGTTTTCTGAAAGCCAGGAGGGAATTGGCAGATTTAAGAGGGAGAGGTAGCTGGTTCCAGAAGGCGGGGGTGAGGTAGGCAAGGGAGGCACTATTCACCGATGACAAGGACTTTTGACCTTGTCCCTATATAGAGCTTCAAAATAATTTTTGGTTGGGAAGGGGTTCCCTTCTGGGTCCTCCCACAAGTGGCTGAGCCCCATATCAAATAGTGTGCCCTTAATCTTTTGTAACCAAGTGATTTTTGAAGACTTATCGGCTTCTCTAATATGCCTAACTGCTTTAGCGTAAGGTGCTAACTCCGGGGTTGTCCATAGCCGTCTCCAATACGCCAGGGGTCTAAAACCCACTGCTTCCTCAAAAGAAGTACATCCCAGATCTAAGAGTAGGGGTTTAAGGGGGGACGATTGGGGGAGACCAGTCAATGATCTCAAAAACTTGTTCTGGGCTAGGACTAAAGGACCTCCATTTTCCAAGCCCCAGAGTTCTGCACCATAAATTATTGATGCTCTAATTTTGCCTTGATAAATAGATAGTGCCGGTCCAACTGGTTTCGTGTGAGAAGGGCCCCTGCTAGTTGATTGTGCCTAAGGACTAGTAAATCTATCTCTGGCTTCCAATTCATCCTTTTGCCCATCGTTACGCCCAGGTACGTAAAGGAATCAGTTTGCTCCAAAGGCGCATTGTTCATTTCTACTCTGCATTTCACTATTTTATGTTTATGCAACACCATGAACTTGGTCTTGTCAACGTTGACTACTAGATCATGGTCGTTGCATAATAAATTGAATCTTTCAAGGACTCTTTGCAGACCGGACTGTGTTTTGGACAGAATTAAAGTATCGTCAGCAAACATTAAGAGCGGAACCCTCGAATGGGCGAGTAGGGGCATCAGTTGGATACTCAGTGTAATATGAGATAACATTATTTATGAACAATGAGAAAAGGGTAGGGGACATAACACACCCCTGCCGTGCTCCCTTGTTCACAGGGAAAGAATCTGTTACCTCACCCTGTTGTCCCCACTGAACCTGGGCATAATTAGACGTATGAAGCTTAATAATGAATGTTAAAATCTCAGGGGGCATCCCTGCTTTCTTAAGTGTGTCCCATAACTTGTAACGGGGCACTAAGTCGAATGCAGATTTATGGTCTATAAATGCTGCATAGAGAGTCCCCCCTGCTAAAACCACGGTGTTCCAATATATCATCATGAATATAAAAACTTGATCGATAGTGCTAGCGTGAGGACATAAACCCGCTTGATAGGGGGATAGGATTTCATTATCATCTATCCAGATATTCACCCTACTTAGCACTAGTCTGGCAACAATCTTTTGCAAAGTGTCTTTGAGGCTTATAGGCCTATAGCTATTTGGGCTGGCACTGTCCCCTTTTTATAAATAGGAATGATTTCTGCCCCACGCCAGGATTCTGGTATGGGGGCACCTCTTGCCAGGCCATTAACTATAATGAGAATATATTTGACCCAATTCTGCCTATCGGATTTAAACATATCCGCCGGGATACAATCCAGACCCGGGCCTTACCTGCTGTGACAACATCCAGAACTCTCTCAATTTTCTCTAAATCAAAGGTTAGGACTGTATGAGAAATTACTCTGGGGTAATGTCTTGGGCTACCTGTGGTAGATGCAAACTGGGTCTGGTAGTGCGCGACCCATACTTTTGGTGGAACATTATTAACTGGTACTGGCCCTGTGTCACCACTACCCCATTTAATTATTTGCCAGAACCGACATCAGTTTTTCCCGTTGCTTGCATGTAGCAAATCATTCGATTTTCATTGAAGGTCTTCTTTGCCCTTTGCTGGGTTTCCTTATATTCAGACCTAGCTTTCCTAACCTCCTGTGGGACTCCCGACCTGATAGCTTGAGAGAGATGCCTAAATGCTATTCTACATGCCCCATCGTATCATTTTGCTGATTTTTGGATAGGATGCTTAAAGGATCTTTTGTTTTTTGTAAAAAAGCTTTCAACTTTACAAACAGGTCCTCATGAGCCTTTGTAAGAGCATGAAGAGAAGCCTCATGCATATCAAGATGATAGAGGGCTAATAAAGTATCTTCAAGAGTTGACTTTACCAAGTCCATAGTGCGCTAGTCTTCTGAGATCAGTGCCCATTTTAATCTGTGACAGTCCTAGGATATAATTATATCTGCCGTCGCGATTTCCATTCCTACCCTCACCATAGGTTGGCCCTTTACTTCTAGTGTCAATATTAAAGGATCATGGTCACTCTCTGCTCTGTGGTGGACCACCATGTCCCCTAACCTTGACCATAGTTCTAAGTTAATAAAAAAGTAGTCAATTCTACTACTTCTTAACCCATTGTTAAAAGTATGGGTGCCTTCACTATCAGATTTTGATCTCCCATTGACAGCCCTGAGCCTCCTCTCCAAAGATAAGCTTTTCAATTGGAGGACTGCCTCTGACCATTTGCTAATTGGGGGAAGCGTTAAGAGTGGAATACCCCAAGTCGCATCCTCGTCACTGGTAAGACTTCCATCTTCTAAGCCGAGTGGCTCGAATGTCCAATTGAAATCACGAGCAATTACCCGGTGATTTACCCCTTTTAGGGAGTTGATGAAAGAGTCCAGGCTAGAAATGGTTGATGAGGCTTTCCCTCCCGCCATCCCTCTTGCATATACATTTATCAATATAAGCTCTGGCTCGTATTCGGAGCGTATTTTAATAGCCAAAATATCAGGGTTGTCAATCATTAGCTCTTCTATCTGATAACCTGCCTGCTGTCTAGCCCAAAAAATCAATCCCCCGGAGGGTCTTCCTTTCGATCTTGCAACTGCGGGTTTACCAAAGGCCAAATAGCCAGGACGAAAGATCGTACTCAATGACCAAGTCTCCTGGAAGGTGATAATATCATAATTCTCTATGAAAGATGACCAATCAGAAGAGGTAGTCCTCGATGGGAGACCAGCAATATTCCCCAATATTATACTTAGTGTGGTAGAGACTGTACCGCCTCCCCAATCTATCTATAACGGGTTCTCGGTACTCTCTGGGGGGGGGTTGGAGTTGCTAGCTGAGATTTTGGGTCGGTCACCGAGGAAAGAACAAGTTGAATAGCAGTGTTCTCTATCCTGGGTAGATCCACCGATTGAAGTCAATTGCAAGCATCTAGACCGGACAAGGGGGCAAATCTATGAACTAAGTTTAGATCAAAGGATCTATGTGTAATTTCATGGGGTGCACATGGAGTACCCCACCCTGTCAGGGGGGAGTGACGGGGTCTATTGAAAAACCCTAGGGCGGTAGGGAGATTTTCCCAGAATGATACCCTTGCTTCCTACTACCTAAGTGGTCCAGGAGAAATGCTCATTGTTGAAGTTGGCAACTACGCAATCACCCCTCCCATCCTTCATGGAATGTCCTATCCATGCTGAGCGTCTGGCCATAATCATCTGATTACAAATATCCCAATCCCATAACCTGACTTCCTTCAATTGTGTAGTAAGCCGGTGCATGGTTTTAGCCATTAGCTGTTCGGTGGATTCACTCTGCCCAACCTGTAAAGTTGGAACGTTCCTCAGGACCACCACCAGCGGAGCGGCGGCCGGAAGAAGGTGTGTGGCTCGGGGTCCTTCGGAGGCTGGGCTAGGGTCCAATCTAACATGCATTGTGGGTTTATCTCGGCCAGATGTCCCTGGTACGAAGGTGGCCTGATTCGCTAAATCATGAGTGGTGGGCAATTGTGCTATATCCCTTACTGGCCTTGCACAAGATCTGCTTTCCTCGCCCCCCGGGGTGCTCGGGATAGACTGAGTAAATTCCTTGACACATTCCCTATTTCATCCACATTACCACCCAATACAACTACACCAACATCAGAATCAGCAGCTACCGCGCCATTTCTCCTTGACGGTAATAGCGTTGGCCTGGTTGTTGGAGGTTTGGCGGGTATAGGCTTTGCTACTACATTGTTACTCGGTTCATTAGATGTAATTACAGGAAACCAATTAGTTTCAGCCAACAACTGCTCGATGGTACAAAAATTGGACATAACCTTTAGTTCAAAATTAGTTAGTCTTTCCTCAGTGTTTGTCAGTCTGTGGATGATAGGGGTTAAAGATGTTGAGATTAGATTATCCAGTTTAATCCACATAGCCTCATTTACTTCGGGGGAGGGATCACCCACTGAGTCGGAATTCAAAACCCCAGTGGTAGTAGGTGGCCGGTCTGCTATCGTTTTTGGTAATAAAGATGTGACCGAACAGGCTTCGGTCGCATCCTACTTCCTGGGCTGAAACCGATTTTTTTATTTAAAAAAAAAAAATTTAAGACCTTTATTATCCAACGTGCATGATACACAGCATTCAGCTTACAACCCATCCGGGCCAGCCGCGTACATGTTGAACTGCAACTTGTGTAGTAGATGAACACAGCCTCAAGGCCGACAACCCTGAGGTTCGGCGGCGTGAATTGGACTATTTCAGCGCTGCACAATCATACAAACATTCGGTAACACAGAGGTACGGGTCTGTAGGGTTTTCTCTTTTTTTTATGCGGGCCTGTAGCTACAGAGCTATGCTAGCGCTCATCAACGGTTTCAGGTGGGTAGTGGCCCGCTCTGACACATGTTGAGGTACTGGGTTTTTCAGAACCGGCACAGACACCGGTAACCCAGCGGTGTCAGGGTACACCCAGAGACCTCGGGTTCTTCCTGATCCAGACCACAGAAACTGAGAGTCTTTTAGGTGAAGTCAAAGATCGATTTATTGGCTGCAACCAAGGTAACAAGTGTCCTAGAAGTACAACACACGGGAAGTATATTCTCAGGAGACTGCTCAAATTTACAAAGTCAGGCTTCTCTTCTTATACACAATTTTAAGCTTCAGGCAAACATTCTTGGTTGTAAAGTAAATCGTTAACATATTTCCAATACAAAGAAAAAGCAGAGTCATGATGACATGTCCATATTTCACTTCGTGCTGCCTACAACAAATCACTCGGCAGGGCCCAACATTTCATCAGATATCGGTGGACCCCCAATAAAAACGGGCACCTCCCCATCATAAAGAAAATGAAGAAAAGGAGTGGAGACAGATGTGAGCGAGATACGGCAGGTGTGCGCGCTGAAATGGTTTTATGGCTGGTTGAGCCTTGATGCTATCTTGTTCGGCCACTGGGAGGGGAACTGACCTAACGAGTTTGGCCTGGGGCAATGGTTCCAACTTGCATAGGTCAACGAAAAGTCGATTAAGAATATGTGTCCTTGTGGAGTTGAATTCAGCTGGATTAAGGCCTATGTAAAGGGCAACACACAAGATGGCTGCAGTATATAAAATGGAAGCCAAGGGTTCTGAACGGAAATGACGATTTCAAGGTGAAATCGTCACTCGAATGTGCTGAAAATATATGTACATGTTGTGCTCGTCATTCTCGGTCTTTTGATACCAAATTCGTCATACTTCGACGAAGTTTTGATTCTCGAGTCCACAACGATTATACGACTCCAGAATTTTCAGAACCACAATGTGGGTCATGAGGAAGAGTGTCAGTGAGGGTCGCCCTCCATGAGGGCGCGGGGCAATGGTAGTGGAAGATGAGGCTGCACGACATCCGAAGTGTGTCGGTGAGCGAGTATCTATACAGCTGATCTACCCTGATGAGAATGTCTGATGTTTGTATTGGCGGTCAGGTAGGATCATCTCGGCCATGGCTGCTACTCTCAAAGGCCCCATGGTGTAGTGTGTACAGTAGCCAACTTTGAAGAGCCTGGTCCAAAGGGAGGCGTGACCAGTGCGTCAATAAACTTCAAAACAGTAACATGGAAAATATACGTGAAAGGGGAGGGGAGTGGGGGTAGAGATAGCCATGCGCTCAGGGAAGGAAGTGCGGTGCCATTGTGTTGGTAGCGGTCGAGTGGGCGGGTAGGCAGGAGATTATAGTGTGCGGCTCGCCTGCACGTCAAGTAGTTGGGTGTGTGGGGAATGTGGGGACGTAGGCGCGGGAGGGGCAGTGCACACGCCACCACGGAATAGCCAGGCATGTAACATGTGCTGATCGAGACATGGGAGTCGTGCAGGCAGCGATCAGCGTAATATATATGATGGTGCAGTGATGTGTGGGTGCAGGGGAGGGGGCAAAAGTAAAATGAGTAGGGAAGTCTGCTGGGTGCAGACGATCCTTATTGTATCCACTGCAGGGAGGGGCACGGGGGGGAGCATACATCTCATCATGTGATCCCCTATTCCACACACTTCTGTTGAAAGGATTGGAGGATGTCATCCCATTGTTGTGCAATTGGGAATTTCCTAAGGCCCGCTGTCTCCTCTCGCCACAGGACTGTGCTCTCTGCTCGCGCCCAGTTTGTGAGCGATAGGCTCCAGTGTCGGATGTGCGGAGGTGTGTCGGCTTTCCACCGCTTGGTGAGCAGTCGCTTGGCTGTGATCAGCCCGAGATCCCAGTACCGGGCCTGGACTTTATTCAGCTGCGTGCGTTTGTATAGTCCCAGTATGCAGGCCTCCCAAGTCCTCGGCACGTGTTCTTTAGTGCAATGTGTAAGCAGCGCAGTCACCCCATCCCAGTAGTGTTGATGGGCAGGACAGAGCCAGAGCATGTGAAGGAGGTCTGCTCCCACCAAGGAGCAACGGCTGCAGGCAGTGTCCGTGACCAAAAGTATCTGTTTATTTTGTCTGGGGTGAGGTATGCACTGTGCAGTATGTAGAGTTGTATAAATTTGAAGCGAGGGTTACGTGGGACGTTAACTGGGCCAACCAGGACCATCGCCCACTCCTTATCCGTCCAATCCCTCCCCCTATCTGTCGCCCATTTCTCTCTCAGTTGTACGGTGGCGGGATGAGTGTGAAGGAGGAGAGCTTGTGCTAGCCAGTGAATTATGTGCGTGCCATTACTCATAACATGAAGGTATTGTATAAAATGATGTGTGGGAAACTCGTCAGACATGTCACCCCAGGCGGCAATCAGCGTGTGGGTGAGGGACGCGTGCAATAGGAACTGTCCAGCTGGAAGAGATGTGTCTTCCACAAGATCGGCGAAGGGGAGGAGGGCGCCATCGGAGTACAGATCCCCCAGTGTTTCCACTCCCTCAGTGGTCCAGCTATCAAGCTTCACAGCCGTCAGAGCCCCCGTCGCAGTCGGGGTGCCCAGTAGAGGGAGTATCGGGGCATATGGTATTGTCGTCCGGGTTAGGCGCAGGCATCGTAGGAAACATCTGCGCGCCACTGCAAGATACAGTTGGGAAGGGCAGGGAGTCTGGGTCAGCGGGTGAAACAGCACTTGAATCTGCAACTGGGACCAGACAGCGGTGTCCGTGGCGGCATCTCCCAAGTTTCTACCACCTAGCCATCCTGACACCCACTGCATTTGCGCCGCCAGGTAATACAGCTCCAGATTGGGAACAGCTAGTCCTCCCGCTTCAGTGGGCATATATAATTTCGTCAGCGCAATGCGTGGCCGAACCTTATTCCAAATCAGGTCGCGTAGTAGGACTTCAAGGTCTCGAAACACCCGGTTGAGGACATAGGATGGAATATTGGCAAAGTAGTATAGCAGCCGTGGCAGGACAATCATTTTCGTCAGGGCTACGCGGCTAGGAACGTTCAGCGGCAGAGTCTTCCAGAACCTAACCTGCGATCGGATGGATGCGATCGCTCGCCTCAGGTTCCCCTCTAATATGTCTGCAGGGTCACGGTAAATGTGAATCCCAAGATATCTGAATGTCGTGGATACCACTGTAGTCTCTCGCCACCGATGCGTATCTCACTCTCGGGAGCATTCGGGTCAAAGGATTTGGCCCAATTCGCTTTCAAACCCGACATTTCCTCAAAAGTGCAGAAAATGTCAGTGAGGGACTCCGGAACATCACTTAAATCTTTGATATAGAGGAGGAGATCGTCTGCATATAATGACACCGCATGAAGGCCATCCGCCATCGGTATACCCCACTCCGCTCCTCGGGACCTGAGTATCGTAGCCAGGGGTTCCACAGCTAAGGAGAACAGCAAGGGCGACAGGGGGCAACCCTGTCTGGTGCCCCTCTGCACTCGAATAGGGTCAGAAAGCAGTGTTCCAGTCCGGACGCGGACCGTGGGACTGCGGTACAAGAGGCCAACCATAGTCTCGTAGTAGTCCCCCAATTCAAATTTGTCCATGACTGCTCGCAGGTAAGGCCATTCCACCGAGTCAAACGCTTTCTCCAGGTCTAGCACCAGGCACCCGGCGCGTGGCCATTGTTGTGTGGCGTACTCTTGTATGCGGAATAGACGGCGGATGTTATGGGACGTGTGGCGCGTCGGTACAAACCCGTTCTGGTCGTGATGCACCAGTGCGGGTACCATAGGGGCCAGTCTGCGGGCAAGCGTAGAGGCGAGGGTTTTATAGTCCGTGTTGAGGAGGGCTAAGGGGCGGTAGGATCCCATCCGCTCGCTATCTCTGTCAGGTTTGAGCAGAGATACGAGAGTAGCCTCATTAAGCGTTGGGGGCAGGGAGAAGTCGTCCGTGGCAGCAGTGTACATTTTCACCAGGTGGGGAATAAGAATGTCCGAGGCAGCCTTGTAGAATTTGGCTGGCAAGCCATCCGGTCCCGGAGACTTGCCATTCGAGAGATTGAAAATGGTGTCGCGGAGTTCCTCGGGTCCAGTGGTGCTCCGAGGTCATCTTGCTGCGCAGCCGTTAGGGTGGGCAGCTGTAAGGGTGAGAGATATTCGGCTATGTCAGACAATGGGACACGTAGCCGGGAGCGATACAACCCAGAGTAGTGCCCAGTAAATGCCCCGTGTATTTGGCGCTGGGTGTAAAGTAAACCCCCTCCCTCTGCCTGTATTGCTGAAATGGGGGCCGAGCGATCCTCCCGTGCAATCAGCCAGGTCAACAGTTTGCCAGGCCTATCACCCTGTCGATGCATGCGGGCAGAGTGTGCCGCGAAGTTAATGTTGCGTAAGCGTTCCAAGAGGCGACCATGTTCCGCCGTGGCCTCCGTCAGTCGATTGCCTGCATCTCCTTCCGCAGTGCGCTCAAGATCTAGCAGTTCAGCCTCCAGTCGCGTCAGGTCGTCTTCAAGCTGTCGCCGCATGTGCCCCTGTGTTCCCAGACAGAGTCCCCGGGTCACCACTTTAAAGGCGTCCCATTCGGTCTGGGGGGAGGATGCCGTGCCAGCATTGAGCTCAAAGTATTGAGCCGTCTGTGTGAGTAGGGAGTCGCGGAAGGTCGCGTCCAGTAAGAGGTCTGGTTGGAGGCGCCAGGTGGGGATAGGCGGGTGGGGGTTTTCCCAAGCAATCGCCAGTGTGTGGGGGTTATGATCTGAGTGTGTGCAGCCCATATATTGCGGGTCCTTGACCAACGGGAGAAGGTCAACGGTGAGCATGTAGCGGTCCAAGCGCACATGTAGGGCATGTGCACCTGACCAGTAGGAATATGTTCGTGTTGTTGGGTTGCGTGTCCTCCATGCATCATGGAGATCCCACTGCATGGCCCAATTGAGGAGGGTTTTCGTGGTGGCGTGCGTCTGGGCATTGGCCGGGGGTGCGGAAGATCTGTCCAGATTCACATCCAGGACATAGTTGTAGTCGCCCCCAAGAATCCATGGGACTCCATGCCAGGACGCCAGCGTCGTGGAGAGGCCGTCAAAGAATTTGCCCTGGTCAGTGTTTGGGGAGTACAAAGAGGCAAGTACGACAGGGCGCCCATCAAGTCTGCCTCGGGCTATCACGTATCTACCCTCTGTGTCTATCTGTGTGTCTATGACCGCCCAAGGGGTGCCCGGCCGGATCCACAGGAGTGTCCCGCGAGCAAAGGAAGAGTACTCCGTGGCGTAAAGTTGTCCGCGTCATCTGCGGCGCAATGTGTGCACCTCTGTCTTATTTAAGTGCCGTTTTAGGTAAGAATAGATTTGGTAGCGCCTCGACGGCGTGTGCATGCCTCTGACATTCCACGTACATATCTTGATCTCTGCCATACTCACCGCTTCGGCAAGAAGTACCCGCCCCACCCACCACCCGTCCTCCAGGCGAGAACTTCCACAGCTCCCCTGGCCTCTTCCCCCCACTCAAATCAGACATAGGCACCAGCACATGGAGGAATAGTCTAGGCAAATCTCCGAGGGTGAGGGCTGGATAAAAATCATGATTACCAAACAATGCAAAACAGTAACAAATACCAAAAGGTCGGCTTCGCAACATGTCGCCGTCCAAACACACCAAAGAGGCAAAGAAACAATACTCAAGTCTAGGGGGTAACGTGTGCTAGTCACAGTCTCGGCGGCTTTACGTATTCAAGTAAGGAAAGGATATTGTTGGTCCTCCCCCGGGCCATATGTTGCGTACGCCATGCAGCCAAAGTCATTGCTCGGGGATACAGCGTCGCCTCCCGTTGCGGGGTCTCAGGTCGGCTAATCACACAAGGGGAAGGGAAAGCAGATCTCACTTCCCAAGTCACTGGCATAGGAAGGTCTTTGGGCGTTAGGGGCAGCGGGCAGGGGGGAGAGAAGGGGAAGAACTGCAGCGTGATCCCACCACCGCCTTACCTTCTCAGCGTCTATGTGGCTGGGGGAATACTCACTGCATCAAGTTCACTCCATCCATCACCGGGGCGGTAGGAGACATCCCGGGCGACGGCCCGCACTCACAATGTCTCAGTGTCCATCCGGCCCCTAGCTCCGTCCCCGCCGCCCCGGCAGGGTTCGTTAGGACTACTTGCGGGGTTTCAATGGAGCAAGTCAGCCGTCTGTGGCGTGATATCTGGCAGGTCCACGGACAACTGGGAATCCGGTATGCCGTAGATAGCGTCATCGTCACTTGGAACTATCCGTGGGCTGGCGTCCTGTATGACTTCCGATGTTGGCGAATTGCTCAACTGGGAGACCCTCTGGAGTGCATCCTGTTGTTCCTGGAGCATTTGGTCCGCTGGCGGGGAGTGGCGCGCCGCTTCCTCTGGTCGGCGGATGTGTCGGTCCCTGTTCCTGCGACGACGCTTCGGCCCACGTGCCCGTGGTCTCGTTTCATAGCCCCGTGTTTGCCTGGGTGCCACGTTCGTACCGCTGTCGAGCCATTCGCTGACTTTTTCAGGAGTATTAAAGAAGTAGGTCTTGTCCCGTGCCACCACTCTCAGCTTCGCAGGAAAGAGTAGGGAATATTTAAGGCCTGCTGTGCGGAGTCTCCGTTTCACCTCCAAGAAGTTGTGTCTTTGACGTTGCACGTGAACAGTGTAGTCCGGGAAGAACATTACGGTGGCGTTATCTATGCGAATCTCCCCGAGCCGTCTAGTTTCTCTCAAGATCGTGTCTCTGTCCCGGTAGTTCAGTATCTTGAAGAGCAGCGGTCTCGGGTTAGAGCCCGTGGTATGTGGCCTCGTGGGTACGCGGTGCGCCCGTTCCACCACGAAATAGGGCGAGAGTGTGTCTTCTGGCAGCATGTCTCTTAGCCAGTCCTCCACACGTTGGGCAGGATTATTGCCCTCCCATTTTTCCGGGACCCCCACGAGCCTGATGTTGTTGCGTCTCGCCCGGCCTTCCGCGTCCTCAGCGCGGTCTTCCAGGAACTCTACTCTGTTCAGGAGGTCTTGTACTTGTTTATCCGTTTGGGAGACTCTGGGTTTGAGTTCCGTCACAGTTCCCTCCAGAGCCTTGGTCCGATCAGCCAGTTTCCTGTGGTCGTCTCTTAGGTGGGTAAGATCTATGGCGATGCTGTCTATTTTGGATTCCAAGGATGTTCTGGTCAATTGGAGCGACTGTTCCATGCGTTCCATGGCGGCTAGCACACTATCAAGGCGCGTGTTTACCTGATCGGCAGCCATCTTTTTCAGCGATTTGTCAGTCTTCCCTTTCGGCGGGGCACCTCCAGTCCCAGTGCGAGTCCTTACCCCTCCGGACATGTGCAGGGTTACCTGGCTAACAGTCCAGCCTGTTTTACAGGAGGATGAGGCGTCTTCTGGTTTGCGAAACCGGCGATGTCCGAGATCGGCGGTGTGCTGTTGCTCGCGTTGGCTCCAGCGTGGCTGGCCGGTCGGTGTCCCACGCGTCGTCTGTGTCGGCCCGCAGAGCAGGCAGGTGCAGTAGCGTTACGGGGCAGACGCCAATTAACAGCACAGAGAGGGCATGGACATACGGCAGGCAACTGGTCGTGTGGCAGCAAGCTATCCAACTTCAGCGAGATCCACAGCGCCTCCGGGGCAGGTGGGGCTGGCAGGGCGTCTTCGTGGGCATTCAGGAGGGTCTAGAGACACGTGACAGCAGCTTCGTTGCCCCTCCGCGTGTCACAGGGAAGCCAGGCTCTCTCCGGTCGTGGGAGTCCGTGGCACAAGGCCTCTCCGTTCGCGCGTGGCTCCCCCTCCCTCGCTAGGTCTGGGGCCTTCGCCCAGTGTCTCACGCTCCTCTGATGGCGTCGATCCTCCAGCAGAAGTGCAGCTGGACGACCCCCGCCGGGGCCCCACAAGCCAGCCGACCCGGAGAAGCGTAGGGGGAGCCCGCAGCGGCCGGAGCTAGGCAGCGTCCCCACCAGCGGAGCATGCGCCTCACAGTGGGGGTTCGGCTCTAGAGTGTTCTTGGCGCCTTCCTCGTGTGGGCCCCGGTGTCTGTTTCAGGCCCCCAGCAGAACCCGCCGCTCACTGTGGCATCGTATACGTGCGAGGAGGGGTCCCGCTGGGTGGTCACGGCCGCTCGGCAAGGCCCGGAGGGTGGGGGCCCGTTCACACGGTGTCCCAGCTGCGCCGGTGCTTCGCTGGTAGCACCTCAGGGGTCGCAATGTCTCTGGGCGCGGTATCAGGCAGGCAAGTGGTTGTGCCCTCGGCCCGGGTCCTTACCGGCGTGGCGGCTGGATTCTGCAGGTCAGGTCCCCGCTCCCCTCAAGTTCAGGTCCTCCGCAGGTCTCCGGGAATAATGGGGAACCAGGGTCGGAGCGGTGAGTGGGCTCCCAGGTCAAGTTGCCGGTGGGCAGGGAGGCCGTGCATAATAGTCTGTGGGCCACATGTGTAGGCCCAGGTGCCAGGCCCAAGCCGCGGTCTCTCGTGGCCTCCCTCGCCGGGCGAGTAGCAGCGAGTCCCGCAGGAGGCCCTTAGGAAAGTCCTGTGCGGACAGGGTCGGTCGTCCGGTGCAAAAATCGGCTAGTGTTGGCACAAACCTGTGCTGCTGCTCTCTTACAAGTACCAGGCACAATTAGCTTGAATGGTTACTTTTTCAGGTGCATACAGACAGTCCAGACTAAAAGCAATCTCTAAACATGCATTCCTCAAGGATTATCCAATGTCCCAGCAGACCTGCATATACTTTGTGTCAAGGGATTCTTATAGAAATGGTCCTGTGCAGAGTGTGCTCTTGGTAGCAGTGCCCGGAGCCGGAGAGCTCATGTGGCTATAGTGGCCCTAGAGGGCCAGACCAGGGGGGGTCCATCAATAGCTGGGCTTTATGGATCTAGAGCCTTCGAAACCCATTGGCAGGAAGTATCCCTAGGTGTTCTAATGGGCCCGTTACTTAATGAGGGAGGCTGAGCCGGCAATGTGTCTACATACTTTATCTGATAAAAGGAGGGCGAATCCCATTGAGTTTGGAGAATGGCACCCCATTAAGCTCTGTTTTCCAAGACGTTTTTTGGACTTATTATTAGCCTATAGGGTGATCATCTTGCGGGTCGGGTGAGAGCTGTATAGTGTTGTGTTGCGCTGAGTTGCAATCCATGATTGAAATCAGGCCCTTCCCCCAGAGGGTCCTCACGAGGCTGGTTCTTTATTCTGAGGTTATCCTGTCTTTCACATTGTCTCAGTAGGGCCCACTGCAAGTGTCCCTAGGAAGGAAGGGAGAGCCTTGGATTGTCGATTCTGAAATAGGAGAAGACCTCAACTATAATGAAGTATTTTTCATCTTTTGAACCAGAAAGATTAGACACGTTTATAGGTGTAAAACAAATATACTATCCAAAAATGAGAATGTGTTGTAGTTTACCCTGAGTAGTGGACAAATGTGTCAGGCTCTTGCTATGTTGCTATGTTGCTATGTTTACAGACAGTCTTAGCTTGTTTGCAAAGCCTTTCCAGCTAAATGCAATACTTTAGATACCCAACCCATTTGCGAACAGCTTGGGCTATAAATGTAATGTAAAACAAAGTATACATTTACGAGTTAATATTTGTTAATGGCAGGGTTATGTTAGACTTTGTGGCCATGCACTCAATTAATTAAGATTGAGGTATTTTTCAGTAATTAAATATTGTGATAACTAGTGCGAATCTGTAGTCCATCCCTGGCAAAATGGCTGACGTTCCCCACTGACTGTATTGTGTTGTATCTCAATAAATTCAGAATTTGAACAGTTCTTTGTGAACTCCTCTGACAAGTACTAGCATTAGACAGACATGCCCTCTCACACAACAATATGCCAGCTGCCCTTCGTCTGTCTCACAGGCACAACCGTACTGCTGTACCAATCCGAACATATGTTACTTTCAAATGGTGGCGTTTAGTCTAGAGCTGTTATTTAAACTCACAAACTCCCATTCAAAAACAGGCCCGTCCTCATCGTTGTCGTCATAGGCACAACAGCCATTTTAAAGCATCACGGCTGAGGAGACTGCCATGGCGGGCCAGCGCTTGTGTGCAGCAACACAACTTCATTCCAGAGACCCCGCCGCAGATGAAATCTCAAATGTAAGCATGCCTCGCAGATGGGTTTTTAAAGAGGTTTTGGCAGAGACTACAATCATCAAACCATTGAAAACTGAAAACAAACAGATGCACATATCCCTGGAGGGGAAGCAACTTCATTTAGCGAGCTACTAAAAGCAGACTGCATGGAAAATTATATATTTATTGTAATCAGAGCTCTTAAACGAAGCATGCCGTTGAAAACAAAACCCAGGGTATTATTAGTTTGGGGCCCATTGTTTCCCCTCTGTAGGTCTGATAAATGCTCAAATATGCCTAATATAATTTCCACATCTGTGGTTTTTCCTGTACTTACCAATGCACTGAATCGATAATGTACAATAACTGATTGAGCAGAAAAGGTTTATTAAAAGAAACAAAATTTAAAACTCAGAAAAAATATAACGGGATTAGTTAAACCCAAAGTGGATGCGTCCAGGGGAGGGGGAAGCCAGCAGAGCGCCTTAGCTGAAATAGCCTGTCTTCTCGGTGCCAGTTCTACGTCACCGTAATCATTAAAAACATATATGGGTAATGGAAGGAACATCACATTGCATGGTAACCCAGTATGACATACAAGGATGCAGCATCTTAACTACCCAACTGCATGTCATGACAGACAATGTTCTTAGCCATGGGCTTTTAACCGACCAATTATTGCTTTTGGGTGTTTTATTCTGATTAATTAAATGAAAGTAAGCCAAGACCACAACACCCAGAATGCATTTTCTTGTCACCTGAAAGTCCGAAAAAAGAGTTTTTGTCAAGCGACCACCGTTTTTGAAAAGACGGTCTACGTTTCAACCCCAACGGAGAAGAGGGTTACTGGTTGCCTCACAACGGGGTCTTCATCAGGACAGATGAGCACTTGTCTGTAGGATGGACTGGCAACGTTCAATCCTTAACGGGCTTTCATGAAGCTCCTGGCTTAATTGATTACTGGTCTAGATGGATATGGGGAATCAATCTCCCACTGCAGGCGCTGATAAATCCGCATTGTTGAGGCATGCGTTGTTCTATCATACAACCCTCTTCTGAGAGTCCTGACACTGTCTCATATCTGGTGAAAGGTAAAGCTGCAACTTACCCTGAAGTATAGCTATTATCACAAACCTGAGTTTCTGATGAACCGTCAATCCCCCATGAGTTATGTTACTGAACATTAATTAAGGTTTTATTCATGATAAACACTAATCCTCTGTCAGACTCTTCACCAAGAGCTTTATCATTGAGAGCTGGACCATTTCCAGTCACTTCCGTAACTTGCCAGTACGAAGAGCTGCCTTAGGTTCATCTTCCTTTAAGCAGCCTGCGCTTCATCTACCATCCCGGCTTCCCAGGAGCTATGTGACTCCTTAGCCCTGGCGTTTGAGGATAAAATTAAAACTATCCTGAACGGCCTCTCAGCCTCCAAATTGACCAGCCCCCTCGTCCTTGGTTCTGCGGAACCAGTTAGTACAACGTCTCGGGAGGCCTTTGAAGAGGAAGCAGTACAGCCTCGGCTGACCTGCTTTCCTACTCCTTCTTTGGATTTTTTTTAATTTTTTATTTATTTTATATATATGTATATATATATTTATATAAATATATATATATTATATATATATATATATAAATATTTATTAATACTTTTGCGTATTGGCGAACAGCGTCTCATCTGGTTCTCCTTTAGACCCACTGCCACATAAGTTCTGGAAGCTATTTCAGGGGGAGCTTTTTCCGCCGCTCCATTCCATCTGCTGTCAGTCCCTTGCCACGGCCACGGTCCCTGACAGCTGGAAACTGGCAGTGGTCACTCCTCTGCTAAAGAAGGCCACCTTGGACCCGTTATGCCCGGCCAACTATAGGCCTATTTCTCTCTTGCCTTTCTCGATAAAAATCTTAGAGAAGTTGGTCACCAGGGTCCTGTCCAGCTTTCTTGAAACTAACAATCTTCTGGACGTGGCCCAGTTTGGAATCAGGCCGGCCCACGGAATGGAGTCTGCCTTGGTGGCCGTTCTGGACGACCTGCGATCGCGTGTCGACATGGGAGGAGCAGCATTCTTGGTGCTGCTCGACATGTCGGGCGCGTTCGACACGGTTGACCATGCGGTGTTACTGGGCAGGCTCCGGTAAACCGGGGTGACCGGCCTGGCTCTGGACTGGCTGGCCTCATATCTCCGCAACAGGCAGCAATCTGTGGCCCTGCCGCCTTTTCGATCAGCCATAAAAGATGTAAATTAGGGCGTGCCGCAGGGTTCCGCAATCAGCCCGATTCTTTTTAATTTATATCTTCGCCCTCTAATAAGTTTGATTAAGTCATTTGGCATTTCTGTTATCAATTATGCTGATGACACTCAACTTATTTTTTCTTTTGAGGGCAGGGAAGTGGTTTCCATGGAATCCTTTCATCGTTGCATGACTGCAACGGCGGACTGGTTGCGTCAGAATTCGCTCCAGTTCAATGGAGCGAAGACCGAAGTTCTCCATTGCTCACTGGACAGACTGCCCCGTCCTTTACCCGAGGAGTTCTGGCCTTCTTCTACTCTAGGCACGGTAGCGGCGGCAGATTCCGCCCGCAACCTAGGCGTCCTGTTCGGGCCTAGCCTCCAGCTGGATGCCTTTGTCAATAAAACCACGGCGACTTGCATGCTACTACTCCGCATGTTACGGAAAATTCTTCTGTTATTTCCCCCCTCGGCAAGGACGGAAGCAGTGCGTAGTATCATCCTCAGTAGATTAGACTACTGCACCGCACTGCTTCTGGGGGCCCCCAATACCCTGGTCTCGAAGTTGCAACGGGTGCAGAATATGGCAGCCAATTTGGCCCTTTCACGACCGCTGTCTGCCTCTTCTACTCTTGCGCTTTCGGATCTTCATTGGCTCCCTGTTCAAGAACGGATCTGTTATAAATCTTCCTGTTTGGTTTTCAGAGCTTTGCACGGGTTGGGGCCAGTGATGTTGCAAGATCTATTCTCCTGGTACTCTACCGCTAGGCCTTTGAGATCCTCCTCGGCGTTCCTGGTGACAATTCCCAGGATAAAAAGGGTAAGGATGGGCGGCCGCTCTTTCAGCTTTGCGGCCGCCAAACTATGGAACTCCTTACCGATGTCCCTATGGTGCAAACAGGATCTTCTGTCCTTTAAAAAGGGTCTCAAAAGTCACTTCTTCCCGAGAGCAGTGTAGTGTTAAACATCTGTAGGTAATGTTTTTGGTCGAAGCGCCAGGATACCCTTTGGGTGACAGTTGCGCTCTAAAAGTGTGATTACAATTACAATTACAATTTCACATCAGTGTCCGCCCTTTGTGAATCTCTTGAAGCCTCGCTGGTTGTTGCAAAATAAACGGGGGCCCGCTGCTTTTAGAGGGTCAATACTTTGGTGCAGTCTCCACCGCCTGTCCATAGTAGGCTTGCTGAGATCCAAACAAACAAAAATTAACATATCCCCTACTGCAAACGTTGGGGCAGGAAGGGCTTTTGTATATATCGCCTTTCTCAGCAAAAATTGCCTGTGTAGATTAACATTGGTCGGTTTCGGCAGAGTGTGAACTAGAAGGGATCCTGTTGCCTTCCTGATTTATTGGCAGCTGATGGCACCATTGCACCTGCGAGTTGATATCCCAATCCATAAGATCCAGAAAGGGCTTCCTAAGCAACTGCACAATATACTGTCCGGGTCATCCCCTTCCTTCCCTTCCAGAATGCTGAATACTTGTAAATTGTTCCTCCTTTGGTGGTTTTCCAATCTTCAATTTTTAACTGTATTAAGGTCAGCCACGCTTGTGGTGCTCAATAGATTTCTTCGTTACGGATCCAATTTCCTCCATATCTGCTACCCGCTGCTGTAGTTCACCAAGATCTGTAGTCAGGGCCATAACCTTACTAGTAACTTCAGCTAAAGACAGCTAAATCGGCGCACTATCCACCCTCATTGATCGTGAAGCTGCTGAGCCTCTGGCCGCTGGGTCTGTAGAAACTGTAAAATCTCCCTAAGAGATGCCTCCTGAGTTTCTTCTATCTCACCACAAATTGAAGTGCTGGTTAAGATGCCTGCTGAAATCCCTACAGCAGAAGGACCAGGAGAGCGACTGCCCACGAAGCCGGCACACATGCCTGGTATATAACTGCTATTGTCTTCATGCCTACCCACTGTAGCAGGATCTTTGCTAAGTGAACTTTTCCCTTTTGCCGACAGACCGTGTCTGTACTGGTGTTAGATAGACGTTAAACAATTGGTTTCATATCTCCATTTGACTCCACCCATTGCGTTTTGGATTACCTTTAAAACCAGTCCTAACAACCAGGTTCTTCACCTGAGCGGGCTTGTTTTTACCCTATTGTCTCTTATAATTTACTTCTGCTTTTTACTGCTGCCCCTGCTGGTTGAGGACCATTACCTTGATGATGGCCCCCATTGCACCTCCTCTCCCTGGTTAGTGCTCATCCCACACTCTCCCTCCTCCTCCAGTAGAGAACTATGTGCACTTGTTATCATCAATGCTACTTCTGCTGGAGAAAGGGGGAAGGCACACCCTACATTGTTACTTACAGTCAGCGGGGCTACCCCTGGGCTGACCGTTGAGCCCATAGCAGCTGCTAGCTTAGTTGCCTCTGCCCCCCTCCCCCACTACCCAATCAATGTCCCAGAAGTCTTTGGGGTGCTCACAGCTTGATGCTGTCTCATTTTTACTATCATATCCTCCACAGCATAGACAAACCTCTCTACATCTTCACAAGCCTGTGAAGGAACATCTTGGACATCAGCCTCATGTATCTTATGCGCTGGTGCTGACAGAGGCAAACTACTACAATGTTGCCCCATTTGATCCATTGGCATCTCTTCTGCCATTATGTAGCCCTCAATGTGCTGAGGTGCACTCACAGCTGCTGGTTAGGCAATTATGCTTAAGGGTGCTGATGCCATCAGCACATCTACTAAATACGTCTCCTCACCAGCAGCTACTGACTCCCGGGCATATGCTTGTATCAGCCCAGCTCCATGACGCTACCCAACAACTTCAAGATAGGAAGCCAGACTTGGGAGGCAGAGTCAGGTGCTGTTCCAGGTGTACCGCTAGCTGGCCCGCCTCCACTCGAGCCCTGGTGGTCTTTTTTTTCAAGACTGTAAGTGGCTTGAGACATGTCCTCCGCTTTTTGGTTCTTTCTTCTTTATATCTTTATCTTTTTCTCTCTCTCCACAAAAACGGGTTTTTTTGCTTCCTCCATGAAAACTTAACTATGTGCTACACACAGGGAGCAGGGGGTGGGTAGTTATTTTTGGAAGTTGTGTCTATCATCCACAGCTCAAGGTGGGGGTGGTTCCTCTTGCCAGATATGGGGAAGAGGAGTTTGGGGCCAAGGAGGGAGTGGCTTGGAGTTAGCCACACCTTGAAGGCACACAGGGGTATGTTTGCATTTGGCAGTTGGGGGGGTGGAATGAGTCAGTTCATAAAAAAATGAAAGGATTGTTGGGCTCTAGTGCAGGGAAGGATGGAGGGGAAATCAGATGTGTTTAGTAATGACTAGGTTAAGAATTATGTGTTGGAACGTTTCTGGGCTCAACTCCTTTAACAAACGAAATCTTGTACGGTAGGAGATTGAGATGTGTAAACAACATATTATTGGTTTAAATGAGACACATCTGGCATATAAAGTTAGACATATATATAAACATCTTCGCTATAACTCACTGATGGCTACATCCCAGGTTGCCTCTACATTGGGGTTGCTATATCAGCTGCAAAGGGTACATACGGTACTTAAGGCTGTATCCAATATCAGGGAAAGATGGCTGATTGTTCAACTTCAGAGGGACTGAAGTGTGTGATATGTGCTGTCTATGCGCCTAATGTAGACGATCTTGAGATGTTGAAGGGGCTGTGTCTGGAGTCACTGAAATGGTCTGGAGAAATTATAGTAATGGGGGAGTTAAATTATGTGATGAGCTATGCACAGATACAACATAGTCATTCTTTCCACAAATGGCAAAGACGAGGGGGTCTAATATGGAAATTGTCCAACTACACAGGCTTACAGATGCTAGGATAGCATTATATCCCTGAATACCAGGGTACACATATTATTCTATTGATATGGAGATATGCCCTAAGGTATTTTATTTATTTATTTATTTATTTATTTGCAAAGTTTTATATAGCGCTGGCTAAACCCGGAGGTATCAGAGTGCTTTACATGAGGATCAGCTATTTACATGTTACATAATTACATCAATTTCAGGAGCCAAGTATAGACATAGGAGAAAAACCTGAGATTACACAATAATATGGGTAATTATTGCATAGTATAGTCAAGACACAGGGAAGAGGCTGGGAAGGGGAGGAAACACAGCGGGGAGATGAGGAAAACAGTGTCAGATGTCCGGCTGGGTAGGTTACGGCTGAGCTGATGAACCAGAGCCAAACTCCTCTTTAGCTGCATAGGACAGCTCCACCGGGCATCAGCCAAATTTGCTCGGGTTCCGCGGTAAGTGCGAACAGTTAAGGTATCCGTCCAGGGGGCATCATCATAGTTTCATCAAAGCACCCGTCCCGGTGTTACTGGGAAATGCGTAGAATAGCCAAGACAAAGGGAAGAGGCAGGGGAGGGAAGGAAAACACAGCGGGGAGACGAGGAAAACAGTGTCCGATGTCCGGCTGGGTTGGTGACAGCCGAGGGGGTGAACCAGAGCCAAACTCCTCTATAGCTGCATAGGACAGCTCCACCGGGCATCGGCCAAGGTTGCACGGGTTCCGCTGTAAGTATGAACAGTTAAGGTATCCGCCCAGAGGGCATCGTCATAGTTCCATCAAAGCACCGGTCCCAATTTTACTGGGAAGCGCCAATCACCTCGTCCTCCAGCTCCCCCCCAGGTCAAGATTGGGGAGAGAAGAGATGCAAGGGACAGTTCCAAAGTCTGGAGAATTGTGGGACAACCCATTGTTCTTGCCTTCAGTCCTCTTGTCAGGAGTGAAACGGAAGAGGAGTTGTGAATAGAAACCTGATCCTCATCAAACTTTAGTCCTCAATAGGCCCCCATAGTGACATTGCAGATATTGATTCGGGGCGCCGTTTTAGAGTCAGGTAAGCCTCGGCCTGACCTCTTCTTGAGTTAGCAGGTCTCGCTATGCCCCCGGTATAGAGCGATGATTATAGGGATCAGTTGAACCCCGTGACTCTGTAGCTGGTCTTGCTTTTGACTCTGTGATTATTTTACTCTGTTATGCATTGTATCCAGTTTATACATCGGACGATGAGGGTCAGCTTCTCTCTCCGGTGGTATTTCCCTTGCAGGCGCCATTTTAAAATCAGGAGCGGCGTATCCCGCTTTGAAGTATTAGCAACATTTTTATGAGGGATTGATTCAGGTACCCTCCACTCCTCAAAACTTTACCGTACATTTCAGCTGCCATCTTAGGGTCAGGTCGCTTTAGTTACCGATCATCCCAAGGCTAAAGTCATTGAACATGACAACAGAGGTTATTGTACCTTGTCTGAGAATGAGTCATTTCAAATCCCTAAGAGGCGGGTGCTCAGGAGGATCCACACGCTGTCTCTGCTCGCGACGCTCCGCAGTGCCGAGGATTGCGCTAGAGGCGGGAGCTGTGCGACGTCACCGGACAGCAGTGTTTCTCGGTGTGCTGGTCAATGATGTCAGTTTTCATTTCAAAGACCCCTTTCCAGCAACCCAGAATACCGTAAAGCAGTGCAAAGCTTCCTGGCAGGATATTTAGAGGTCAACGGCGACACAGCATCACCTCTGGTTCAATGGGATGCACTCAAAGCTTATGACAGGTGGTTAACAACTAAGTTCATCTACCTACAGAATCAGAATATCCAAAATAATGTAAATTGGATGTATGACGATACATCGCAAACTAAAACAACGCATGCCTTTGCATTGCAGTTTTTAGTTTGCATATACCGTCACAATGCAAGTTTGTACACAGCAAACCATACAAAATCCCTTTACAATGCACCCAAATCCCCCACATGCTTTTATATCGCAATTTGTTCTTCCAAATAACCCCCACACTAATACACTACCCTACATAACACACACTCCACAACAGTACCCTACAGTACAAAACAATACACTACCCTGAAGCCTAAAACAGTACCCCAACCACAAACCCCTGACACGACCCAAAGCCCTAAACTGTTAAACAGTACCCTACACTACGATCCTCTGACACTACCCTACACTATGACCCCCGACACTACCCTAAGCCCTAAAACACTACCCTACGAGCCCCTGACCCCCTGCCACTAACCTAAACCCTAAGCCACTACCCTAGCCTACGAACCCCTGACACTACCCTCAACCCTCAACCCTAAGCCCTGAACCCTAAAGCCTAAAACACTGTCCCTTACCTCTCTTTCCTCATGGTTCCTCCCTTCCGGTTCCGTTTACAGCATCGTCTCTTCCATCTCTCTGTCCCGGCGCACGTCCGTCCAGACGCCCGTCTATTACATCACCTGCGTTTTAAAAACGCATGGGTTTTAAAAGCGCATGTGACGTAATGTGACGCGTCGTATTGTGACGCGTCGTAATGTCACATGCGTTGTAACGCATGCTATGTAACAGCATGCGATGTAACAGCCGCGACGTGATGGCTGTTCGCCAAACAAAGTGGCTTGGGAGGTTTTACAATTATTAAGGTCTCACTCTGCTGCGGTCAAAGTTAAGTCAGGATTTGTGGGAGAAAATTGTGGCTACCTATGTTAAAAACAAGGCCATCCAGTATGAGTATGGGGATCAGGGGCGTCGAGTATTAGCCCATCAGGTCTCAGATAGGAAGGCTAGGAGCTCAACTCAGAGTATAAAAGGTAATCATGGTGTAGTTTATACTCTACTGCATGATATTGTAGAGCGGTTCTCGTGGTTTTATCAAGAACTATGTAGACAGACGCCTACATTTTGTGCGGAAGAAGCAACAACATATGTAGCGGGTAGTAGGCTGACGAACCACAAGCTATGGTATTAAATACAGATATAACCGCCTTGGAGTTAGAACCTGCTATATCTGCTCTGCCCTCGTGGATATCCGCTGGGGACGATTTAAACACTTTAAAGTTCTACATAGTTTTTTAAGATCTCATAATTCCACTATTACTGCAGGTAATTCAGTACATGGATGAGGTATGGCAAAGTTCCAGACACTTAGAATGCGACTAGAATATCAATTTTTGCACAACAAAAGGCCCTCCGCCTGAGGAACTGGGTTCTTATAGACCCATTTCCCTTATCAATGCTGACACAAAAATTGTATCTAAAGTTTAGGCTATGTGGCTGGCCCGATCCTGCCTGATTTGGTATGAAGGCAACAACTTGGATTTATCTTAGGCAGGGATACCACAAGCCATAAAAATACTGCAATAGCTGCATTCGATGTAGCAGCTAGGAAGGGGACAAACTGGCTATGATTCTATTGAATGCCAAGAAGGCCTTCGAATGAGTTACTTGGGAATTTTGGTGGAGGACGTTAGACACTTTTGGGCTAGTCAAATGATTTTGTAAGTGGGTGCGGGCTGTGTCTCCAGCTGCTAAACTGAGAGAGGCGGGTATATCCTCACAATATTTTAAGAAAGAGTGAGGTACACAGGGGACTGCCCGCTCTTGTGAAAGGGAGTTTAAGATTTACGCATATGCGAATTATGTGGCAATACACATAGATGACCTAGTGACGGCTCCTAGTGACGGCTATGAAGTGCATTGTGGAGGAGGCTGAGAGATTTATAATAGTTTCTGGCTATAAATTGAATATAGCAAAAAATCAGCTATTGCTGAATTTTGTGCCACCAACACCGGGAGTGGTAACTACAGCTACCTATTTGGGAGTTCGTTTAAGCGCTATGGTAGATCGGATTTTTGGACTCAAGTATGAGCCTTGTTGAAAGACTGTAATTCAAAAGCTTTGGTTCTGGAATAACCTATCAATAAGTACCTTAGGGTACTGCAGTGTGATAAAAATGAACATCCTTCCAAAATTCTTGTTCCTTTTTCGGGCAATACCTTTAAGGGTAAATAACATGTTCTTAGGAAGGGAGAGGGGATATTAAGTAGTTTTATTTGGGTGTGTAGGAGTGCGAGGCATACTTTAAACTTGCTAAAACGTCCGTACCGGCAGTGGGTTTATAGTTTCCAGATTTTAAACTATATTACTGGGCAGCTTGTGCCGGTCGATTGCGCACTTTGCTTGCCACTGAAGAACTGGATCTATCTGTATTTAGTTATTATTTAGCGCTGAGAGTAGACTTTTTTTTTATTGGGTGTCAGACCCTAACTATTATGAACGGGTCAAGTTTAAGTTTGTTAAAGACACCGCCATTATGTGGCAAGAGATTTGTGTTAAGTACTCTATAAAGCTTATACACTGGGATACTCCCTATGGGATAATCCTGCATTTCCGGGGGTGTTTCATGACTCCTGCGTAATTTGGCAGAGGCTAGGCATATCTGTGGTGGGGCAGCTGTTCGATCTCAACTTCCCACATTTACCGATTTGCAGGATGTTTGCTCTACCTCGTCATCACTTTTTGAAATATTTACAGTTTAGGAATTATTTTTGCGCTGAGGCCACGGCATTAATGGAGTTAGAAATTTCAAAGGTTTTGTCTCATATGCTTAAAGCCAAGCGGAAATCCCTGATAAGTACGGTCTATCTAGGATTTTGTGAATATAGGAAAGATGGCAGCCAGCGCCTGCCACTTAAATGGAGAAGAATTGCTCTCTCAGGAGGTATTACCATTAGAAACCCATCAGAAAGACGGTGGAAGGTGCAGTACATTATGTGCAGCTAAAGCTGCAGCAGCTCTAAACTATTGGCATGTTATATCATACACCGGACCGATTCACGAGGCGGGGTGCAAATGTAAATTCGGATAAAATCAGATGCCTTAAGTGTAGATGCCAATCTGCTGCTATCTTACACATGCTGTATACCTGCTCTGCTTTAAATGTATATTGGGAGGAAGTGGCCCGGATAGCCTCGGCAGGGTTAGGATAGGATCTAGGGAAGTGATATTAGGATATATAATTGAGTTTGACGTTGGTTGAGGACATTGTTTTCTATACTTATTGTATCTGCCAGGCTTTGCATAGCCAGGTCTTGAGTGTCAGTAATTGTCCCAGGGGTTCTTGATTGGTGGGCAATGATCCGGCAAATATATGATCTAGAGCTGGCTCTAGCCAGAGCAAGGAGGGCCCGATCACTCAGGAGGCTCCACAGAATGTGGGCACGGTTCAGGTGGGAGTCCAGCGCCTAACAAGGCAATCAATTACCAAATGTGAATGTACTATTTCCCTTTTTTTCTCTTGCAATCCCCTCTCCCTTTCTTTTAGCGACTTAAACACTTTTATGTATTTGGCATAGTGTACCCATTGCTTATCAAAGGGATGTATGGCTTGATTATTACTGATTCAATAAACAATTAAAATAAAATATAAAATACATTCATAAAAGGGGCTTTTGGTCAGCAGGCTTCATCTATTTATCTTTTAAATTGTCATTCACATTTTACTTCCACCACAATATACCACATGGGGTCATGGGTCAACCCGCTTTACTCATTGGCTCACTTCACTTTGCATGACCACACAGTTCTTGCGCACATTGTAACATCTACCTAAAATAGTAGTTCCTTTCTCTTCCATGACAATGATGGTTTAAAGTGTTCTTACTTAATTGTATTTATTATATTAACTTTAAATACTGACTCTTTGTGTTTCCTGTACTTGCGGTACCCAGTTAGATTATGATTTATTTCCTGTGTCCTTTTTAATGTTGGTGTTATAAAGTACTTAAGTGTCATTGTAGGTGATTTCAGTACTTCTTTACATGGCAATGTATTATTTTCTTTTATTGTCTGAAATGCATAGAGCAACTGAAAGGCTTATTATTTAAAAACTGCTAGTAAATCAACCACACCAGTATTTTCTTTGTTTTACTACTGTTTTACAATTTTCATGCAATCATAGGGTGGCTGGCACATTTTCTTTTTTACGTTTTTCGTGGCATAAATGTGCAATAAAAAAAAGATAAAGAAAAAACTGATTGCACCAGCTAACCACGAACAGACCTATTAGGTTTGCACTGTGTGCCAATTTTGACACTCATCCAATCCTGTTTTAGAAAAGGCAGACTTCATGTAGGGCATAACATTTTTACACAAAGCCTGCAGGGCCATCTTTAATTGATGTGCTCGAATAAGTCAGCCTGGTGCCACATTGTGAAGAAGAATACACGTGTCGCTTGGTAACACCTTTAACATAACACTGAAGCCTGGTAAAATATGAACTTTGACTCACTGTTAATAAGCATTGCGGGCCGCATTTGCATTAGGAATTATGCCAAAAGACACAGGCAAGAATTAAGTAGCAAAATACTTAACTGAGGTCGACTAAGGTGAATAAATAAAAACAATAGGCTTATGGTTTAGCTGAAGGCATTTGGAGTTCCCCAAAAATGTACATTGATTAAAGTGATTCATTATGTGTAGACTTATTACTCTAAATGGAACACTAAGAAACCAACAATAAACAAATGACTATAGAGATGGGATGCTGTTGCCCTAATGTATCCCACACATTCACTTGGTGATAGTCATTAAAAGGTCTGACGTGCACCCCACAGCATGAATTGTAGATGCATTTTCTGGTTATTAATGTGTCTTACATTTACATGCCCATAGAAACCGATTTTGGTAAGTTGCCTTTTTTCAGTAATTTAGTATGTCAGCTGTTTTTGACATTTCAAATCACTACATGGTGCTCTGTAGGTGTGAAACTCTACAAGGGGGTAAAAGGACAAGCCCAGATTGATCAACAATTTTTGGGTGCTAGGTGCAAAGAGAAGGACCTCTAGAAATAAAGGCAATTAATTTCAATGTTGATTAGCTTAATAACTGTAAGGAAACACATAGGGCCTCATTTCAATGTTGGATGGAAATCCTCTGACCGACATGGAAAGTTTACACCTGACCGTCGAATTACATTGTCGGCGGTCAGAGTGTAAACCGGCCGGAGAAACCGATTCGGTTCTAACAGGCTCAAGGAGCTTGTGGCCAGTCAGAAACTGTTCATAGTCGCTTAAGAACAGCATTTCCGTTGTCGGGATTATGATGTCGGTTTCTGACAGCCTTTCCATGTCCGCCTTTCCAACATGGAAAGGCAATCGGAAAGCAGCTTTAGGGGCCCCTAGCCGGACCCCCTTCTCCCCTGACCCTCCAGTTGTGCCCCTGGGGTGCACTGATGGTGCCCCCCTTCACATCCCTGCACTGTGTGCCTGCCACACGGTGCAGGGCTGGGCAAAACATTCCATTGTACAATGGGAGCTTGTGCTGCTGGTAGTTTCGGACCGCCGCACAAGCGCCCATTCTAAAATTGAAGTTTGCGACCGCAACATGTGCGGTCACATCCTAATTGCAGTGTCAGGGCCGCAGCGATGTCGGTCAGAGGCAACTCCGACCGACAGCGTAATAAGGCCCACAGTGTTCTTTAAACCTCATGAATAAAAAAGTTAATTAATAAATATATGATTAAAGGTAGTTTGCATTAGTTACAAAAATTGAAATTAGAGCTGTTGTTTCACAGAAAAGAGGTAGCAGTCTCACATTACCATTATAAGTTGATTTTTCCCAGGATCGCATGTCCTTTTTTCTCACAACGTGCATCATTGGTGTCCCAAAGTCCCTTAATACAGTGACCTAGACCACAAGTGCAGTGATATAAAACATATTGGCTTGTCACTGTAAGCAAACTTCATTCGTGGGAAGTGTTCATGGGATGATATTCTAAATAGAATGCATATGTGCATCCCATCATAAATGGAATTCATTAACTGTGAAAAGTATTAAAAGCAATAACAAAAATGAGACCGTTGTGGATTAAAAGTAACTGTTTAGCAAAATGTTAATGTCAGTTGAAGTGTAACAAGCATTGGCAGCACCAATAGCTCTGACTTTTATTAATTGGGCAATGCATTTGTGAGGATTCATTCTACTTCTCACCTGTACATATCTTGGGTGAAGGTCAGTTAATGTAGGGAGGGCTTTTTGATTGAGCTTAGAGGACTGAGGGGCATAGAATGTTTGCATGTTATTAATAATGACAGTGGTGATGTCACCAGTGGTGTTGATGAGGTTAGTTGTGATATCCTCAGCGACAGAGCTAAGGTTACTCCCTGCACAAACTGGTAATCTAAGAAGTCCCTTCAGCAAATAAAATCCTCTCTTGACAAAAGCTAAGGTCATTTATCCCTTCTTCGGCAATAATGCCATATATATCTTCTGCTTGCCATGCAGCTCTCTATGAAAGCGGATAGCATAGAGCAACCACATAGGTAGCCCTAAACAGGCTACCTATTAGCTCGATTTTAAATAAAAGAGCATGCGACCCTTAAAGGCACAATTTTTGCCGTAAATCACAAGAAGGGTTGACTTAAACTTATGTTATTTAATTGGAAGACGTAACGATTCCCTTGTGCAACATGACGTTTATAATTTCAATTTGGCAACTCTAACATAATCTATGCAGAGGGAACCAAAGCAAAATATGAGAAACGTCACAGAATACAACCATACATGGCTAAAATTTGATGGAACCTAAAATGCCAGCACACCATGTCCGACTCTGTGCTCCTAGTGCAGCAAATAATTGAATGTAATATTAAATGTTGTGCAGTAGCCGCATTGCTTAAAACATAAATGCCACATATTGGTGGAATAAAGTACCTTATTAATCCTTCAGCAATAATGAAAGATAATGAAAACCCCAAGACAGTTACCTTGGCCGGTGGCTCAGAAACTCTCTAAATCCCCATGTGTCTGATTCTTCACTAAGAACTCTCCCTCCCCATAGGGTCCTGGGCCCAGTCTCACAGTCCACCAACCACAGTGGTGATCAGAGGTGAAACACCTCTAACGTGATGGCTATCAAACCATTCCCTACACTCAAAGATCGCACACCAGATTGTAAATGTAAATGTGTGGGACTTGTAAAGCGCACAGCTGCCCGTAAGCGTCCCGGCG
The DNA here is from genome assembly GCF_964261635.1 of Lissotriton helveticus. NCBI lineage: Eukaryota > Metazoa > Chordata > Amphibia > Caudata > Salamandridae > Lissotriton > Lissotriton helveticus. Next base: position 740,880,434 of record NC_136061.1, on the reverse strand, counting down.
CTGAAGACCGCTGGAGAACCCGTCCTGGCTTTCCCTGTGAGATAGTCCCTTCTGGGTATCTCCAAGGTGAAACCAGGCATCCCCGGCGTCTGTGGGGGGCCGTTGTAGAGATGAGGCAAGCTTAATGCCCAGAGTTGCCGAGTTTGATCCCTGGTTAGAGTAGGCACTGAGGCGAGAATTATCGAGTCCGCTGACCCTGGTCCACGACAATTGCATCTGGCTGTGTGTTACTTTGTCCTGTCTTTTTCACGATGTTTGGATTATATTATTTTCAGATTCATAAAAGCTACTGCCTGACACACCTGTACATCTGTATGGATTGCTTTTTGCTCATGTCTCATTCTCACAACTCCAATTACATGTTTTTCCTGTAGCTCCTTAGATTTTGGTGACCGCTTCACTGCTCACCAGGACCCACTTCTCCTCAACTGTGATCAGCGCTGCCTGCTATACATTATTACTTTTTGTCGTTTGTTTTTGTCCATATGAAAAATATTAATAAAATCATTTGAAAACTATCCATCAGTTATATGCTGCAAATGGAAGCAAATTTAAGGGTTTTAGGACAGAGTTGATGTGGTCAAACCGCTAGGAGCCAGAACAGAAATGATTCACTGCATTAACGATTGTTTTTAGTGGTCTTGTCTGATTTTAGAGAGGCTGTTTGGCTCATTAATAGCCAAGTTCTTCAGAGCACAATTTCCTAGTAGCAGACAGTACAGTCAACAACATTGTCCATCCAATATTTCACTACTCATCCAGTTTCCTCCGCAATTTGGACTTACAAATATTTCTTGTAATTTTGGTGTCTTCTTTCAGTCCAAGTTCACTTCTTTCTTGCACCCTTCCCTCCCCCTTTTTGTTTCTCCTCGCCTTCCTCCAAATCCCCTAATTTGAAACACCTTTCAGCCAAAGATTAAGTCCCCGCATCCAATTATAACTCTGTTCATATAAAGCACACTGATAACCCCTCCAGGAGGTGCAGCGCTACATAAAGTAGGTGAATACATAATTAATGTGGAAAACAGCGGAGATGAGGGCCTGGGAGACTGGACGCCTGCCAGGGGAGCGGGCAGGGCGTATGCGCTTCAGAGGGATTCTTTACCCGTGCATTGATGTCTGTTCTGTGGGTGGATATGATGATAGTCAGCCCTGGGCCTTGTTCCTATTCCAGCAGGTGTCTGCTTAACAACACGTCACATGTAGCTATGCGATAATAATGTCAGACATTGAATGAAAGCCTCTTCTCCTGGGAGTTCTAATTGCGGAACTGTGTTTCCTTCCGGTGCAGATGAAAAGGCTTTCCAAACGAAGAAGAAGGCTGGAGCGAGAAGCGAAGCAGAAGATTAAACAAGAGGAGTTAAAACGGCTCCACAAAGCCCAGGTAAAACGAACTCCACTTATGTGAGCAGTAAAGAACTCCTGTACTGAAGACTCATGGGTAAAAAACCTGCGCTATTGAAATGCCAATTACAGATTAAATAACCATAACCGAAAGCGACCGAATTTATTTTCATTAAGTAGAACTGGTAATAATAGTGTGAAAGCTATGTGCCCTGAGCAGCCTCACTTGGATATTAAAATAATAAGGGGGACAATACATAGATCACAACTCTAGAGATGCAATTTATTTCAAACACTTTGGAGAACATATATGTCTCAGGTGCAGTTTGCACCAATATTTGAACGAATCAGTGGATACATAATTACGTGTTGAGAAGATAAATCAATGCAAGTATTGTTTTTGCATTTCTCAGGGGGTGTAAATGGACAGCAGTAGAAATGGCATTGCAAAACTAGAGAATCTTAAATAGTGCAGGGTCTCGTTTGGGAACTATAACTCTAATTTATGTTCGGCACCCAAAGAGCAAACATTTTAGGTAGAATCTCCTTGTCTACATGACAACCAGGCTCCTGTTCCCCCAAGCTATGCAATTTTATTTGCACAAATCATTGGCCTTAAGTCACAATACGAAAAACAGAATGTATTATTTATTTATTTATTATGAAATATAGATTTTTGGGGATTTCCAGAAGAAAAGAAAATGCAAAAACACAATTTTGCAGAAACCCGAGTTTGATCAAATGTAAAATTCTTGAAGAGTTTTCCTCGGAAAATCTGCATGTTTTGATTGAACGTGATCTGCGGAATGGTCTGTACCTGGCTGGATAATTAATCAAAATAAGTGTACATTCCAATCTTTCAAAGTGGGCAGATTTCTAGCAGGTGTGAATCCCACAGAAGGTGTCGCACATGTCAGAAACTCGCAGGCACATTCCTGGCGATGTTTCTAACACCTGCAATGCCCATATTAGATATGTGCTAAATGGTTTAGAACTGTATCTGAATCCAGGACTGGAATTTTTTTTTCTGAACTTTTCTGGCATTTTCAAAAGTACTGTAATCACACTTAGCATACGGTAGCCTTTGGAACCTCTGAAAGTAATAGTATCCTCTAACCCAGTGCCTCTCAATCAGTCAATCAACATGACTTGAAGAGCACGGCTAATCACCCGTGAGGGTATCCAGGCGCTGAAGATCTTGCAGTGGAAGCTCAGTCGAATAGCTAGGTCTTGAGTCCTTTCCTGAATTCCAGTAGCAAGGGTGAGGTCTGGAGAGGAAGAGGGAGGTTGTTCCTGGACTTGGCCACTAGGTATGAGAAGGAATGACCTCCGCTGTGGCTTTGATGTATACGAGTGGTATGGGCATGGTGAAGGGAGGCAGAGCAAAGTTGTATGAAAAATATGTGGTGGATGATGTAGCTGGTCCTTTGTTGTGCAGGGCTTTGTATATGTAGATCAGTATCTTGAAGTTGCATCTCTTCTGAATGGGGAGCCAGTAGAGCCTCCTGAGGTGGGAGTGATGTGGTTCTGCTTGGGGAGGGTCATGGATGAGTCTGGCCACAGAGTTGTATATGGTCTGTGGTCGCTACGGAAGGTGTGAGTTAATCCCTGCGTAGCCGTAGTCAGGCTGGCTGATGATAAGGGCTTGGGTGACAGTTAGTATATTGTTGACTGGGAGCCATTTGAAGAATTTGCAGAGCATGCAGAGAGTGATGAAGCAGGTGGAGGAGAATGTGTTGATCTGGTTTCTCATGGTAAGTTTACTGTCCAGGATGAGGCCGAGATTGCGGTCATTCACCGTTGGTGAGGGTTCTAGTTTGGAGGCCACCAGGAGTCGTTCCCAGGGTTGCTATTGTTCCTGAAGATCAGTACTTCAGTTTTTTTTGTGTTGAGTTCCAGGCAGTGTTCTTTCATTCGATCTGCGATGCTAGTCATACACCTGTGGAAGTTGGTCCTCGTGGTGGAGGGGTCTTCTGATAGCGAGAAGATGAGCTGGGTGTCACCAACATAGTCTATGATGTTTAGTCCCTGGCTTCTGATGATGTCGAATAGGTGTTGAACTGGATGAGCCTGAGGGAATAGCCTTGAGGGAGGCTGCAGATGGTGCTTTTGTGTTCGGAGGTGTAGGGAGGCAGGTGGATTTTCTGGATTCTTCCGGTGAGGAAGGAGGTGATCCATCAGAGGGCCTCTTCTTGAATTCCACTGTGCTGGAGTCTCTTGATAAGGGTGTGATGAGATACAGTGTTGAATGCAGGTGAAAGGTTGAGGAAGATCAGGGCTGCTAAGTCTTCTTGGTCAAGGAGGGCTCTGATGTCATCAGTGACAGCGATGAGAGTAGTTTCAGTGCTGTGGTTGGTGCAGAATTCAGACTGTCCAATCTTCTCAGTTGCTTTATTATTGTTAGCAATGTCCTCTTAGCCAAAAGGAACCCATGCTTTAACCAGGGCTTCATACCTCTGGCAAACTCTAGTCCTCAACAAGCCCTAAGATTGCAATCTTCAAGATGAGCTCAAGTCACCAGTCTAGCATCTTCTGTAAGACAATGACCACCCCTGCCTTGAGAGCCTGGATCACAAAGCATCACAAACCACTGAAAATGTTCCATCTTCCACAAGAGGCAACTGTAGTGATCTCGTATGAGACTGGTGTACCCTCCAGGGATTACAATTCATAACATGCTCACAGAGAAAGTAATATTAATAATAATGCAATTTCTGCTGTGCATGACTAACTTAGAGGTTTCCCAGCTGTCAGTACCGGTGTCCAAACCCCCCTACATCCTGCTCTGAAAAAAACAGGTTTTGAGTTTTTTCCTAAACATTTCTTCTGACTGGGCCTGCTGAACTGCTACGGGCAGAGTGATCCACAAATTGGGTGCAAGGTAGCCAAATGACTTCCTGTCCATGCGTACTTTCCTAAATCTGGAAACTATAGCCAGAATCTCCCAGAAGATTTGAGGTCCCTCTGGAGTACAAAGGGACTAACAAATGGTTGCAAGTAGCATGGTCCCTTCTTATTCATAGTTTTATAAGAAAATCATAATGCTTTAAAAGCAGCTCTTTGTCTCACCAAGAGCCAATGGAGCTACCTGAGCGCAGCATTCATGGGCGCATGTCTAGGCAGATTCAAAATAAGCCTAGATGACGCATTCTTCACTCTTTGCAGTCTATTGAATCTGCTGTGAGTCACTCCGAGATATAAAATATTACAGCAGGCCAGCCTTGACACTATCGTGGCCTGAACCACTGCCTTCCTGGATTTGACAGGCAGTCCAAAACATTTTCCCATCACCATCGAGATTTGGTTGTCAAAAGTTCATTTGTTGAAGATAATTTGTCGTCCACCCAAATGCTAAGCTTTTTGACCTTTGGTTCGGCTTTCGGTACAGGACCTAGCTCCTTGGGCCACCAAGCAGTGAACAGATGTTCGTCTAGTTACCTAAGGTCAAAACCCCAGTTTATTCTGCATTAAGTTTACGGCAATTTAAGTCTATCCGATTGGCCTCTTCAATAAAGCAGAGGCTTAAGGAAGTGGCGAACTAAGAAGCAATTTTTGATGGAGTGATAATGAGCTGTCTATCTTCAGCATATGACACAATCGAGAACACAAAGCTCTCAATTACTTCTGGCAATGGTCGCACATAAACATTGAGCAAGGTTGGGTTCAAAGAGGAGCCCTGTGGTACCCCTTGCTTCAACTGGAGCACCCTTGACTGATGGGGCTTCTGTGCCACAAGAAAGGTGTACCCTTGTAGAAAAGAAGCAACCAACTGCATATTTTTATATCCTACCCCACATTCCGAGTCTCTCTAACAAGATGTTGTGGCACACAGAATTGAACTCGGCAGTGAGATCCAACATCAGCAGTGCAGCAGATTCACCAGCTTCCAAAATTTGGCACACTCTGTCACCAACAGTAGCGCAGACTCAGTACTATATAAAGGTTGGAACCCAGATTGGGCTTTACCTAGTAGGTCATGGAAGTCTATACAAGCTGAGAACTGTTTTTTTTTAAGTTCTTTTTTTTAGTACATGCTCAGTAATCAGTGCAATTAGGAAACAGTTACATCGGATAATCATATCTTCTTTTTCTGTTCAACCAATAGTGCATAGGTATTTATGATAGCAACTCACAACATTTTGTGGCAGTGCCTACAATACTACCTCTATGAACCCCTATAAGTCTGCCAGGCTCCCATATCTTCTCCCATTTCCTTGAGCACTCTCTACTCGTATATTGTTTGTTCTGCCTGCCAGCACCGTTCTAAATCAATTTTCCACTCCGCTATTGTTAGACTGGAGGTTGCCCTCCATCTCCTTGCAACATTTCACTTTACAATTCCCTTTTCTAACGCCAACCATTGCTTTGTACGTCTTGGCCAATCTTCCTCCCTAGGGATCATAAGTAGAAACCATTTAGGCGCTAGCAGTACTTCTACACCTGCGACTGCCATCATCACCTCTCCGACCCTCTGACAGTACATTTGTAACTTTGGGCATTCCCGTATCAAATGGTAAAAAGTCCCCTCCAGTCCACACCCTCTCAGACACCGTGCATCCTCATTCCTTCCCATTCAGTGTAGTGCTGTACTGGGGTAGTATACTTGATGAAGGACCTTTAACTGCATTAGTCAGAACATTGCCCTTATCAACACCTCTCTTGGACATTTAGTGCCTCCACCCATTCCTCAGCTTCAAGATGACCTACGTCATCCTCCCAAGTTGCTCTCAATGAACCCAATCTGTCCGGTGCATTGTTAACTATTTTTTATATAGCACGGAAATAGCCTTTTCGTGTAATGACTCGGTCAGTACTCTGTCCTCTAAAGGTGAGGCCTCTTCTAGTATCTCCCCCTCACAGATATAATTTCATAGGGCACGTCCTAGTTGCAAGTACCTCAACCATTCTCCTTTCCCCGTGTCAAATTTAATTTGCAAGGTCGTAAACGTGATGTAAGCCTGATCTCTCCATGTGTCTCCTAAAGTCTCAAGGCCCAACAGTTCTATTTAGCAAAGCCCCGTAGTTTGCTTAACTTTTTCCGCCAATTGCTGTCCCAGAGTGGGGTCATCACTATAAGCTTTCCTTCTCAACCCATGTATTTTGTTTCGGCACACCAGGCCAATGCCACTGTCCGAGTGTGGTGTATGTATGTATGTATTACCTACTGGCGGTCGCCAGTAGGTAGTTATAGTTAGGACCTAGTTTCCATAGGAAATCCGCAACATTCTATTGGGAATAACTTTGGCGCCGGTGGACGCATTTTCACGAATTTCTCAAAAAAGATGGCCCGCTCCGCTCTGCTCCTTCCCTGAAAGTTTGGGGGGGATTCGTCAAGCGGGGGCCGAGATAAAAGGGGGTCCCAAAACGTGTTTTCTCTATGTTAATTTCCATAGGGCGGTTGGACTCACTTTTAGCCCGAACGGCTGAATGGATTTCCACCAAACTTGGCAAAATTGTAGGACTGGTAGCCCGATGTGCCCTTGCTATGTCTTAAGATATGTGCTCCAGAGGATTTTGAGTAATTTAGGTTCAAAAAAATATATATATCTATAAGCGCACCCCGGTACGCGCACCGGGGCGCGCTCCAGCGCGCTACGCTAGTTCGCGAGCGGAAATCTGATTGGCTCTCGGGTGTCTGTCAACATTCCAAACAGTCAGGAGCGGCCGCCATCTTGTGTCTCGGTAGGATCGAGACACAAGAGGTGGCAAAAACAAAGGGGGAAATGACCAAAAGGGGGCAGGGTAGACCCCCCCCTGACCCCCTAGGTTTGATGTGGGGGCCATAAAAGGGCCCCGCGGGGCAAAAAAAAATTATAATTTTTTTCGATTTGCGCGGGGGAGCGGCCGGTACGCGCACCGGAGAGCGTACCGGGGAGCGTACCATGGGGAAAAAAGAATGACAGATTTAAAAAAAAAATTAGCATTTTTTTTATAAATTGGAGGTAGTTCTATAAAGAACTGTTTTTTTATTCTTTTTGTTGTTTTATATTTTTTTTATTTTTTTTAAACATTTTTTACTTTTTTTGGCTTTTATGAACAATTTAATATTTTTTTTGCAATTTTTATGGGGACAAACAAAAAAGAATGAATTGTAAACGGCTCAACTGGAGCAAAAAAAAACAGGAAAAAATTAAGGTTTCTTTGGGCACTTGTGGTTGTCACCAGCATGGTTGATGAATTTAATACTTTGCTCACCATAGGTAATTGTTTTTCCACAAAATATACAAACGATTTTGTATTCACCAAACTTGGTTTGGATGTTTGGGACCATCTCCCTTGTCTCTGGACCCAATGGAGTGGGTTGTTTACTTTGGGAGGTGCTGGGAGAAGATTGGGAAAGGTTTCTGGTCAGTTCTCTGACCTCTGCCGCAGCATAGTTGTTTGGATGCCGGCGTTGCATGTGGCGAATCATGGTGTTGTTGCCAAAAGAGTATTTTTTGGCAGGGTTCCCCCTGGAAAGTACAGTGCCACAGATCAGACAAGTAACCTTTGGTGCATTAACTTTCTTTTGGTCCTTTGGGATTTTAAAAAACTCCCAGACAATGTGCTCCTTTGGCTTATAGGGGGTAGTATATTCAGGTAGGAACTGCTGCCTCTCCTCCTCCTCCTCCTCTTTTTCATCTCCACCACTGTGGTGTTGTGGTGGTCCTTGTGGTGGTGGTGGTGGTGGTTGAGATGCTCCTGCTGCTGCTGCTACTGTAGCCATTTTTCAGTACAAATAGGTACAAATAGATCTGCAAACAGGTCTTCCTCAATCAAAGTACAAAGTGAGAATGAGGAAAAAAGGTGGGGGCTTTCATCATTTGGAAAACAAAACTGTCCTGAACCAATGAAAAGTGTTATTTTCAGGTCACATGACTCGGGCTTTCATCATTTGGAAACCAAAACTGTTCTGAACCAATGAAAAGTGTTATTTTCAGGTCACATGACTCGACGCGCTTACGCAAAGCGACCGGGTGCGCGCCCGGGGGCGCTTACGTAGCGTGATCGTATGCGCTCGGGCGCTTCCGGGTGCGCTTACGCTGTGCGTCATAAGACGCATCTCGCGGCTACGCGATATGTCACGATGATGTTTTCGTTCGCGGCAATAGCGCTAACGGGACGGTCACCGGTACGCGCACCGGGGCGCGCCGCAAGACTGCGCTTACCGGTGAGCTCACCGGTACGTGCACCGGGAGCGCTCCAGGGCAAAAATAAATAAATAAATACATAAAAAAATATAAAAAATGGTATTACATAAATATACAATATAGGATTCATTATAAAATAGGAATTAGCTATTAAAAAACCTATAAAATTCACTGAAAAAACCATAGGTTTCACACCAGTTATAGTTAGGAATTAGCATTTAAAAAACCTTTTAAATTCACTGAAAAAACCATAGGTTTGACACCAGTTATAGTTAGCTGAAAATTTTACTGACATAAAACCATTGAAATTCCCACATTATAGTTAGTTGGACTCACTATAACTTGCGCGCCTGCAATGCACTGCTGATGACGTCACATATTACATCACTCATGACATGGTCAGTGACATCACTCATGACATCACTGATGACACCATCCTTGTGACAGAGTGACAGACCTCTTTTCAGTGTAATGTAACCCTTGAAACACATATTCAAAAATAGAAACTTACATTTTCAAAAAAATGGAGATACCCATACCAGTTACAAAACCAATTCAGTAATTCCACCATCTATATAGACATCCACTCATTCACCAACAGTTCTATATTGTCACTCATACATATACTCACTCATCATATGTAGTGATACACCTATACATCCTGTTACACACCAACAGTCATCCAAAAAGTTACTCACACACATACTCACACATGCAAATAAACTATTGAACATCCATTTATTTGCATATACAGATATACACACACTACCACCTTACTTCTAAGGAAACTTACACATACTCTCTTAAACAATCACTTATAGAAACACATACTTATTAAAACAGGAACTCTTACAGTCTCTCACTCTCATATATACTCACTTATATACATCAATACTCACATATACTAGATTAAAACATATGTAGTTACTGATAAAGACACTAGTGAGACAGTTATTCACTCTCTAACACACACATATACACACTCATCCACCCATACAGTCCTGCACATATGCTGTCTTCAAAACACATACAAACAGTGAGTCAGTCATTGATGCATCTATATGCTAAGTAATACCCCCACCAAACCATACAGACACTCATACTGATACTAAAAAAACCATCTAATAACCCATGTACACATACATGTAGCGACTCACCAACCCATGCAGCCACTTATACACAAAGTGAAACACTGATACATATATTTAAATATTTAAACATTACTCACTAATATATGTATTCAGTAAGATACACTTAATAAGCCAGTTAACCAATCAATTTTTTTTTTTAAAAACATCCATTTAGACACTTATTTAAACATTTATTCTTCCATCGACCTTTACATATACATATATAAAACATATTTATTTTTCAGAAAGACACACATTCACTGGATGGTGTCATCAGTGATGTCATGAGTGATGTCACTGACCATGTCATGAGTGATGTAATATGTGACGTCATCAGCAGTGCATTGCAGGCGCGCAAGTTATAGTGAGTCCAACTAACTATAACGTGGGAATTTCAATGGTTTTATGTCAGTAAAATTTCCAGCTAACTATAACTGGTGTCAAACCTATGGTTTTTTCAGTGAAGATATATATATATATATATATATATATATATATATATATATATATTTCAGGTTCACAAAACACCAGGGCGCCGCACTCCCAGGCGGGTGCTTCCGTTGCGAGGGTGCACTCGCAAATCAGGTACTGCTCCACCTCCCAAAAGCGTGTCTCCCGCAGAAGAAGGGAAGCACTCACGGAGGTACTTTCAATTATTTATTAGAACTCCAGCAAACTGACGCGTTTCGGTCGGAACCTTTGTCAAAGTTTACCGAACCGACAGAGGCGTTCATTATAAATACATCCGGGTCAAAGAATAATGATAACAAATGACGGACATGCCATAAGGGGAAATGGGAGAAGGAAGGGGAATAAAGGAAAACGTGAGCGCCATCTTAGAGTTGAAAATCATAATACACCATAGTACTGGCGCATTCTGAATTGCATATGCATATAAACATGTAATCAAACAGCAGATAATATATAATTATACACTGTATTGCACGGTCCTTCTCACCCTTATCGTATTATCTACAACAGTGCCCAATATTACGTGAAAATTCATTTTTAGACTCACATTGAATTTCCAATTAACTCTCCCAGTTTCCTTCAAATTCATAAGTGTAAAAATACACCAGATGCAATTTAGCCCTGGATGGGCTCATAAACTCATTCGGTTAATAACCCTAGGAGGACCCTTACTCCATACACTAAACCAAACACAAAAACAAAAACAATAGCAAAACCAAAACCATACAATAGCTGCAGGTCTCAATCCTATCTACAAACTCAAAATCATTGCTGTATATAGCTAGAGGAGAGTTCCTAGAATGCCCCTGCCTCCCAAAGAAAGGAAAAAGAAAAAAAGAGAGAGAGGGAGGAAAAAATATAAAATTTCAATCAAATAAAGTCAAATAAAGATTATTTAGTCAATAATCAATTACATTTTCCTATATCAAAAGACATCCATAATACATGTGTGGATATACCCTCATGTTCATATTCGATATTAACGGGAAAAAGGAAGAAGAGGAAAAACAAGAAAAAGAAACAAGAAGAGATTATATACAGAGTGGATGCAAATCAATGTACTTCATTTAGACCCCCACTTCTCGATTTACAGTTAACTAGACCTGCAAACGAATTTACACATCGCCCTCAGGTGTATCTGCATAATTGCCAAATCAAGAATGTACATAGTTTCGCATCAATATTCAACATGAAATAATCATACACTATGCAGTTTTACTCGGAGAGATGGTGATCACTCACCCAAATGGGATGATAGTTCTTCATGCATATTCATACCCATTGGTATTTTTGTTTGCATGTCTATTATGTATCTGGATTCGAGTCTGCGGAGACGGACAAGCCTGTCCCCTCCTCTCGGACTCAAAGGTACATGGTCAAGACCGAAAAAACTTAACAGATCCCTGTTTCGTTTGTGTGCTTGATCGAAGTGGCGTGCCACCGGGTACGCCTCATCGAAATTGGTTATCGCACGCATGTGCTCTAAACTCGCAACTTCAGGGGATTGACCGTGCTGCCAATGTATCGTAGCCCACAAGGGCATTCTAGGCAGTAGACACAGTAAGGGGTGGAACAAGTTATAAATGTGTTGATCTTGCGTTGTATCCCGGTGTTAGGGATAACGTAAGATCGCACTCTCTTGCTGAATTTGCACGCCTTGCATTTCCCACATGGGGAAAAACCACAGATTTCACCAAAGGCGTTGGTCTTAGGAGATTCTAGCATATGACTATGTACAAGATCGTTCTTGATAGAACGTGCTTTCCGATACGTGATCTGGGGGTTAGCTGGTAAATCATCCTTCAGAAGATGATCCGTCTGTAGGATATGCCAACTTTTCTTGATTGTTTTGTTCAAGAAAGCTGCATCCTGGGAAAAAGTAGTGATAAGCCTGAATTTGCCCCCACTCTTCTTAGATGTTTTTTTATTATTCTTGCTTTTTAACAGATCTTCTCTTCGTGTCGAGTTTGCTCTTTTGTAGGCATCATTGAGGATTTCCCCTCCATACCCTCTCGATTTGAAATGGTCTATACACTGTTTGGCTGCCTTTTGAAATTCCTCATTGTCCGTGCAGTTACGCCTTATCCTCAATAACTCCCCATAGGGGATACTTTTCACAAGGCTCACAGGGTGACTGCTGGTGGCTCTCAGGACACTATTCCCCGCTGTGGGTTTACGAAAAAGTTTACTTTTCAGTGTGCTACCTTCTACATAGATGGTGACATCAAGGTAATTCACGGTGGTCTGGCTTACCTCACCTGAAAATTCCAGATTCACACTGTTCTCGTTAAGTACCCCCATATACTGTTTAGCACTCTCAGTTGTACCGTTCCAGACAATAAATAAATCGTCTATGAAACGATACCAACTGATCAGGTTGCGAGTCCATGATGCATTCTCTGCCCCCCAGGCCACCTGCTCCTCCCACCAGCCCACGAACAAGTTCGCGTAGCTGGGGGCGAAGCAGGTTCCCATCGCAGTCCTTGATAGCTGCCGGTACAATCCTGTTTGAAAGAGGAAAATATTATTTGTGAGGCAAAATTGAATAAATTCCAACAACATTTGGCTATGCCTCATAAATTTCAAAGGTCTCTGGTCTAGATAATACTTTATAGCCAGCAATCCATCACCATGGTTAATAGCAGTGTAAAGGCTGGTGATGTCCAACACCATCAGGGTATAGCCTTCCTTCCATTCGATTTTGCTCAGTTTTTCCAGAAAATCTGTAGTGTCACGAATATGTGATTTTAACGTCAGAACAAAAGGTAACAAAAAGTAATCCACAAACATAGATAAATGTTCAGTGAGACTCCCCTGTGACGCAACAATAGGTCTCCCTGGAGGTGCAGCGGGATTTTTGTGCACCTTAGGGAGGTGGTAAAATGTTGGAGTGACAGGGTTAAGACGTCTCAAAAACATAAATTCTTCCATTTCGAGTAGGCCTTCGTTGTGCCATTTGGTAATCATCACATGATAATCCTCGATGCTCTTGCGATATTCTCTCTCAGTGGTCGTCTGGTATGTAGATGTACATCCCAATTGTCTGGCTGCCTCTTTGTTGTAGTTCTCCCTCGTTTGCAGCACAATGTTCCCGCCCTTATCTGCAGGTTTGTACACTATGGTCTTATCTTTGCACAGTGATTTGAGTGCCAAATTCTGTGCTTTAGAGAAATTACCTTCTTGATCCGATTTGGCAAAGCGCTTTTTCTTGCGAAATGTATTCAAATCCTTCATAACAGCTTCCGAGAACACATCGATGGCGTCATATGCCAATAGCGGATTGAAAGTAGATACGGGTTTAAATGGGGTGATGTCTCCTTCTTGTACCACACCTGTGACAGACACTTGCTGTGACGCTCTCAGGTCAGTGTGGGTCTCCACATATATATATATATTTTCTGTCCACCCTGTATGCTGGTTCCGCTTGCTACCGGAACATCCACCCATATACTGTTACTAATTGAGCTACCCTGTAGTAGCCTCGGATATCCTCCATCATAGACCCCTTTCTGCAGTTTCCGTAGCGCTATCCGTGGTGAGCGCACTCTCCACAGCAAAGAATGCAACTCTGCATCTACTCTTTGAAAGAATAGGGAGCATACTTCATACGCCGTGTTTTGCATTGCATATGGTAAACGGGGAGGGCCAGCATCTTAAACAATTCTACCGCCCATAAATATATGTATTTTTTTACACCTTTTTCATACGGGTGCCCGAGAGAACAAGAAGCATCAGCTCATTGTGGGTCTGTCTACTCGGTACATATAACTTTACAACCGGGAAAGGCACTTACGGCTTAGAACATATCTCTATCTCTCTCTTTCTCACTCTCTCTTTGTATATGTGTGTGTGTATATATCTATATCTATATCTATATGTGTGTGTGTCTTTCTCTCTAGATATATGTGTGTGTATATATGTTTATATATGTACAGTTTAGTCCATCAATATCGAAATATTTATCCTTCCATATTCTCACATTGTCAATCAGAATCAGTAAAGGAAGAATGAGAAGGGCCAAGGTAGAGGCGCAGAGAGAAAGAGAACAAGAGATAATTGGTTGGGGGTGTGAAGAGTGGGTGCTTTCAAACTACGAGGGTGTTGCTATTTTTCAGCAGTTTGTAGCCTAGTCCTCTTGGCACGTGTTCTTCTTCAGGCAGCTAGATCATGAGGTTGTGATAAAGTGAAGGTTCCCAAACAGGGAAATTTTGCTTTTGTACACTAGTCATGTGATGGTGACACGGGAAGACAACCTCAGTGTTAATGCTTTAATTATATTCCGTCACTCTTCGATACCTGTTCTCTAAGGTGTGTATGCATACTTTTAGCATTCAGTAGGTGGGCAATGTTTTATTTACTGTTGGGGTAGTATTGGCATCTAGTGCCTTTTTGACTGTTTTATCCTCAACATATTTGTTACATTTAACAGGCATGGCTGGCCTAGTTAACATGTGCATCCTGATTTCTTGCACAATGCTCCCTCGTCTCTTTCCTGGGTGGTATAGGCTTATCTTGACATGTTTAAGCTCATAATAGCCACATTGCCAAAAATTAAACGCCCTGCTTCCTGCGCCACATTTCGGGTAGTTGTTTTTTCACAAACAAAGTAAAAATATTAATCAATGACTGATGGACACATCATTATGCGTCTAATTGTTTGACTGTATTTTAATCCATGTATGTATTGGGCCATATAATCAAACTTTTCCCTATTTTACAGTCTATCCAGCGTCAATTGCAAGAGATTGAGGCGCAACAACATGCACTAGAAATACAAGGAGTTGAGCTGGAGAAAGCACTACGTGGAGAATCAGGTACACATGATTCTAATGCATATTCATAAAAGTGATAACAAACGTCTGCTGGACTGGCTGGCAATCATGGTGTCCTACCTATTGAGAGGAAGATAATTCTGTCGAAGATCTTTTCTGTCTGAGGATTCCCTCTTCCATTTTCAAGCATCGAATTTACCTCTATATGTGGGTAGTTGTAGTTCATGGGTTCCTCCTGTAATAGAAACTCTAGTGTTCAGTGAGGGAGTAGTAAACACACAGGGGCCCATGACGATGGTGGTCGGCCAAGCATCCAACACTCATCGATGCAGGCAGGTGACTGCCCGACAAGACATTGGCGGTCCCAGCCACCTAATTACAATGTGCTTGCCAGGCTGACCGGCAGAAAAGTGTTCAACGCTGCGGCTTGTGCTGCTGCCCTGGAAAAGAGTCGCAGCACAAGCCGCAGTGTTGTTGAGCACTTTGGGCACATTAATGCACCGTGTGCCAGGCAGCATCTGGTTCCTGGCACACGGTGCATGAATGTGTGTGGGGCCACATTACAGTGACCCATGGGGGACAGGGGTCTTACGTGGGCCCCCAAAGTCTGCCTGTTCATGAACAGGCAGTCAGACAGGGATATCCCAATCCCTACGGCAGCGCCTGCACTGGTACCACCCCATTGTAGGGATTAGGAATCCAACCGCTGTCCCGATAGGATCTTTGATCCTGACGGAGACGGAAGTCATACCCCGACCTCTACATTGTGACCTGATGCATTGCAATGCAGAGGTCGGACTGATGCCCTAGATGGTGGGTGCACCTCTACTGACGACTAATGAGGCCCACAATTGCTAAGATGTGCTGTTAGCTACAGAAGTACTTGGCAATGTTGCCATTATATACATTTACTATTGTATTGCAATGGGCAACTGCACTACTCTTGCACCTCTCCGTGGAGGATAACAGAATAATACAGCATGTTTCTCCTGTACAGAGGTGCAAACCACAGAAGATGCTACATTTTCCCCACAGATAGTCCACCAGGTTCTAAATTGCAACTTGTGTGCAGGGATAAACAACGGTGTTAACACACACATTTTAATTGTGAATGAAAAGAAGCTTTAAGTAGGCCACTGTATTTTGATATGTAGGATCTTTGAGCACATTGGATGGACTGGACTAAAACTCCCAGTGGCTGTACCCTTTCAATGAGTCTGGTACCCTGGAGGCTCTTAGAAATGTCTGTGCCCCTTTACAAAATGAGCACCAGGTAGGCTGGTAGCATGTGCTCCAACTTCCTGCTCCTGCACCTTCACAGTGGATCTCATGGAGCCTCTTTGCATATGTGCTTCTATCGGTAGTATGGGGTATGCACATATGCAAAGGCATTTTTTTCTCTTAGATGTGGTATGCCCTAAGTAAATGAGGAAACAAAGCACTGGATATTACAGAGGGATCTTGTGGCCTTTTTGTAGCAACATTCTGCAGTCCCCTGGTGACATATCGTCTGCGGATGTACGACATTACAACGCATGCTTTTACATCGCATGCTTTTACAACGCAGTTTTTACAACGCATACCATTACAACGCATAGTGCTTTTGGGCGCTGGATAGTGAATAGTTTAATTTACTATTCCAACTCCAGTCCCCGTGGACACTAGGGAAGGTTATTGGATAGTAAATTAACCTATTCCCTATCCTAGAGCGCCCCCCAGCGCAATGCATTGTAATGGTTTGCGTTGTAATGGTTGCGATGTACAGGCACTGCGTGGTAAAAGTTGCGTTGTAAGTGATGTTTCCCATCGTCTGCAGGGGCGTTTGTTCCGGAGGTGCACATTCGATAATCCAATGCATGGTCTGTTTCAATTTGGAATAAGGTAACATAGCATTAGTAAATTCTGTCAATGACGTTATTGTGTCGAGATGTCATCAATATCCCTGCTAGGAATGGCAGTTTTAAAAAAATAGACCTATTTACATTGAGTGAATGTTATTCGGAGGGGTTTTAATGTAAGCCCAGGTGGGTGACTACGCTCCGCCAGTGGAGTTTACATAGTTTTCCATACTCTGCATTCCGTTGCTAAGGTGGAGTTTAGGCAAAACTACGACTCCGTGGCAGAGTGTAGTTAACCGGCCCCTTCACCCTCCCAAAGTAATTATAAAGTAAGAAAAAAGGCACTTACCTGCCGTGGCTGCCTCCTCCTCGCCATTGCCGCTCTCCTTCTTCGTCCTGGCCGTCCTTCTTCTTTGATAACCCCTACGTTGTACGTCTCGCGAGTGCGCATACGCACGCGCATGGATGAGCATGAGGAAGGTGAGCGGCCATGGCGAGGAGGAGGCACCCACAGCAGGTAAGTGCCTCTTTCTTACTTTAGAATTACTTTGGGAGGGAGCGTAGTTTCACAGAGTTTTTTTTCCAACTCCGTGGAACTCCACATAGAGGCACTACACCTGCTCCGCCTGGGGTTACTTTAATGTGGTGCAGCAGTACCTAGTAACTGGCCCAGTATAGAAGACTGTGTGCCTCTTCACATTAGAGGGTGCGTGAGGAGTTGGGAGGGCATTAACTGTCTGTACCAGGACATGCTCCTTTGGAGATCATTGTGCAGCCAACCAGTTGATGGAGCTTAATAAACTCCTTAGTGTGAATCAGTGTGTAGTCAAGTGGTCATGTATTCCAATCTGCAAAATGAATTACAGTAGAGGCCGGACTACCACAGCCTTTACAATCCATACACACTGGAGGGCACAGTTGGCAATGGAATGGAGTTGATACCTCTAGCCAGTGTGACACTGTGCACCACTACACATCAGAGGACGCTGATAGAATGGGAAAAGAAAAAAAGAGTCCACACCTGTACCTTACCCAATACCAGCCCATGTTTTGAAAACTGCTTCACTTATTCAATCCGGCATTTGTAAAAATATTTGTGAGGAAGTGTATCAGCCACAATCTACCGCATTGTACCATGTGTCAGTGGAGGGCATTGGGTGGGACAAAAATAGGGCTAATGACCTGACCCATGGCCCAGGATGCAGACAATTTGTTGTATGTTTCCACCACATGTCAAATGTGCCTTAGTTGAGGAAAGTCAGTCACCTCCTACCCCATGCATCAGCACGGTGGCGGGCATTAGTGGGGGAGAACACAGAATAAAAACCTGGACCCAGCCCACTGCAAAGGTGTGTGTCAC